>NC_071555.1:5425716-6149731 GCF_026979565.1 Vidua chalybeata | reverse complement strand
CGAAGAACGAAGCCGCGAAGAAGACGGCTTGTGTGCGAAGCTCGCAGACTGCGGCAGGACGGTGGCTGCTGCTCTCCTGCCTCTTGAATTCACTCTGGCATGCCAATGGAAGGTGTTCCAGGACAACTTTCCTGGTTTTTGACATAGTCGTCATGCATCCCACCTTGGAAATTCTTGTTGCTCCCCAGAGGCTCCGAGATGCAGAGAACACGGTGGCAGCTGCTGAAAAGAAGGGCAATTGTGAGTTGGTCAGGAAGCAAGAACCTAGGCAGATGACTGTGCTTGGCAAGGAGCAGCTGCTGGATTCTTGCAATTGCCTAGAGTGCGCACAGAAGCCCGCTGCTCTGCTGCTTGGTTTTTCGCCTTCAGTCAATTACACACTGCTGAAGCTGAGGCAGGCTGTTCAGCTTTGCTGCTTTTCAGCATCTCAGCTGCCCTTCTGCTCTGTGACAGCTCTCGAGGCTTCTTGCCTTCGCCAGGCTGCAACGTGCCCGCTACTACCCAGAGCTGGGCAGGAGTGGGCAGAGAGCACGGCCATCTGCCAGCAGGTTGCAGCAGCTTGCCCAGGAAAGTGCAGTGTCCTTGGAATGTGCAGCAAATCTTATTTCCTGGCAAGGTCGAGCTAAGTGAGCAGTGCTGGTACACTTTCTCCTTGAGACCTGGAGCGGAAAAGCTTTTGGCTAAGATGTAGGCGACTAGAGAGGCAGAATACGCAGCTCCGGAGCTGGCCGAAAGCAAGTGCCGCTTGCCGGCGTCTCTCGGCAGAAGCGGCGCTTCGGAGCGCACCGCTGCCGCTCCAGTGATCTGTGCGCGAAGTAGCCGCTTCTTGTCCTCCGGCAGCCGGAGATCGGGGTAGCTTGCAAGAGGCGAAGAACGAAGCCGCGAAGAAGCCGGCTTGTGTTCGAAGCTCGCAGACTGCTGCAGGACGGTGGCTGCTGCTCTCCTGCCTCTTGAATTCACTCTTGGCATGCAATGGAAGGTGTTCCAGGACAACTTTCCTGGGTTTTGACATAGTCGTCATGCATCCCACCTTGGAAATTCTTGTTGCTCCCCAGAGGCTCCGAGATGCAGAGAACACGGTGGCAGCTGCTGAAAAGAAGGGCAATTGTGAGGTGGTCAAGAAGCAAGAACCTAGGCAGCTGACTGTGCTTGGCAAGGAGCAGCTGCTGGATTCTGCAATTGCCTTCAGTGCGCACAGAAGCCCGCTGCTCTGCTGCTTGGTTTTTCGCCTTCAGTCAATACACACTGCTGAAGCTGAGGCAGGCTGTTCAGCTTTGCTGCTTTTCAGCATCTCAGCTGCCCTCTGCTCTGTGACAGCTCTCGAGGCTTCTTGCCTTCGCCAGGCTGCAACGTGCCCGCTACTACCAGAGCTGGGCAGGAGTGGGCAGAGAGCACGGCCATCTGCCAGCAGGTTGCAGCAGCTTGCCCAGGAAAGTGCAGTGTCCTTGGAATGTGCAGCAAATCTTATTTCCTGGCAAGGTCGGGCTAAGTGAGCAGTGCTGGTACACTTTCTCCTTGAGACCTGGAGCGGAAAAGCTTTTGGCTAAGATGTAGGCGACTAGAGAGGCAGAATACGCAGCTCCGGAGCTGGCCGAAAGCAAGTGCCGCTTGCCGGCGTCTCTCGGCAGAAGCGGCGCTTCGGAGCGCACCGCTGCCGCTCCAGTGATCTGTGCGCGAAGTAGCCGCTTCTTGTCCTCCGGCAGCCGGAGATCGCGGTAGCTTGCAAGAGGCGAAGAACGAAGCCGCGAAGAAGCCGGCTTGTGTGCGAAGCTCGCAGACTGCTGCAGGACGGTGGCTGCTGCTCTCCTGCCTCTTGAATTCACTCTTGGCATGCCAATGGAAGGTGTTCCAGGACAACTTTCCTGGGTTTTGACATAGTCGTCATGCATCCCACCTTGGAAATTCTTGTTGCTCCCCAGAGGCTCCGAGATGCAGAGAACACGGTGGCAGCTGCTGAAAAGAAGGGCAATTGTGAGTTGGTCAAGAAGCAAGAACCTAGGCAGCTGACTGTGCTTGGCAAGGAGCAGCTGCTGGATTCTTGCAATTGCCTAGAGTGCGCACAGAAGCCCGCTGCTCTGCTGCTTGGTTTTTCGCCTTCAGTCAATTACACACTGCTGAAGCTGAGGCAGGCTGTTCAGCTTTGCTGCTTTTCAGCATCTCAGCTGCCCCTCTGCTCTGTGACAGCTCTCGAGGCTTCTTGCCTTCGCCAGGCTGCAACGTGCCCGCTACTACCCAGAGCTGGGCAGGAGTGGGCAGAGAGCACGGCCATCTGCCAGCAGGTTGCAGCAGCTTGCCCAGGAAAGTGCAGTGTCCTTGGAATGTGCAGCAAATCTTATTTCCTGGCAAGGTCGGGCTAAGTGAGCAGTGCTGGTACACTTTCTCCTTGAGAACTGGAGCGGAAAAGCTTTTCGCTACGATGTAGGCGACTAGAGAGGCAGAATACGCAGCTCCGGAGCTGGCCGAAAGCAAGTGCCGCTTGCCAGCGTCTTTCGGCAGAAGCGGCTCTTCCGAGCGCACCGCTGCCGATCCAGTGATCTGTGCGCGAAGTAGCCGCTTCTTGGCCTCCGGCAGCCGGAGATGGCGGTAGCTTGCAAGAGGCGAAGAACGAAGCCGCGAAGAAGCCGGCTTGTGTGCGAAGCTCGCAGACTGCTGCAAGACGGTGGCTGCTGCTCTCCTGCCTCTTGAATTCACTCTTGGCATGCCAATGGAAGGTGTTCCAGGACAACTTTCCTGGGTTTTGATTTTATTTTTCATGCATCTCACCTGTCACGATCCGCTTTTTGCGGGGTGTCGTGATGGTTCTTTTCACCGATCCCAAAAGTGCAAAAAGGCAAACAACAAGGGACTATCAGTTAATCACAACAAATGCACCTTTATTAGGGGCCAAAACAGTAAATGCGATAGTGGGGATCGGAAAGGAGATAAAAGGAGAGAGAGAGAGAGAAGAGGGGTATGGGAATAGCTACCAACACAGGCGAGATCCTCAGTGGTCCGGACGATGGGGATCCGTCTGTCGTGTCGGGGAGTCTCCGAAGTTCTGGTCGACTCGGGGCTCCAGTTATAGTCCACAGAGGAAAGAGGGGGGAGCAAGTGTAACAACGAAAGTCCATTGTAATCGCCACGCGGGAACAGCTGAGTCCACAGAAACCAGCAAAGCAAGACGAATCCAATGAAGAATAAGTCCCTTTGAATCACTGAAGGGAAACAGGTCATGTCATTAGTGGTCAGACCACCAATTTCCCCTCCTCCCTATAGCAGGGGTCTCAGTCTCAGTCCTTGGGAGGAGGGTTCTCATTCTTTGTTTGTCACACTGGTAACGAGGCAGATGAGGGGTCTTCAATGAAGGACCCCGGGAGTCACCCCAAAAGTTCATTTGGCTTAAGAACGGAGATTAGAAGCAGGCCGCGCATCACGCTGTCCCGTGCTGGGTCCACGTCAGGTCTTTGCCAAGTCCTTGCCGAGTTCTTGCCAGGCCTTGTTCGGAACAGCTAGCATGACGGTTCAGTGGTTGCACCTGCACTGTGTCCTGTTCTAAGCCGGAACTGCAGTGGAGGAAGGGATTCTTTCTCGTGGCAATCGGAAGGCAGAATGGGAAAATGAGGGGCTTCAGACGGGCTCTTACACCACCCCGTGACTGACGATTGCCCTCGAAAGATCTTCATCAGCAGGGTTCCATGGTGTCGTCGTGGAGTCTTCAGGACTCATCAAGTGTTGGCAGCACATTCCAGGGAAAAGGGAAGAGAAAAAGGAAAGGAAAGAGAAAACAGGAAAACTAAGACAAGAATTAAATCAGCAATAGTTTGTTTAAATAATAATCAATATTAATCAATTAAACAATAAATTGATCAAATAATAAACCAGTATAATCAATATTAAGCAGTAAAGTAATAAACCTAGTATCATCGATATTACTCAGTATAATTTTATAATCAAGAAACAAAAATAATTAAAACAGTGATTAAAACAAATCATAAAAGAAAATGATGTAAAACATATCTACCAACCCTATCATCTTCTTGTGTCTACAGTCCTGGGAACATCTATAGTGTAAAGGATGTCGGCCAAGTGGTGTGCATTAATTATAGATGTTAATTTTGTTCATCGTTTCATCATTCTCCAATTTACAATAAGCAAGATTACTGATAAAACAAAACCAATCATAACTAAAATCAGAAGAACAACAACGGGATGGCACAATTTGTTCAGGATACCGGTGGCGGTGGGTGACCACCCGGAAAGGGTATCCCACCACTTGTGCTCGGCATCACTTTCCACCCTTTCTACAACACGATGTATTTCTTGCACATCATGATGAACAGTTACCAGAGTTTTCTGTCCATTCTCCTTGATTTTCCTAGGATCTCTATTAGATCTTGATGAAGTAATAGTTGCTTTACCAAAGTAAGGTTCATCCCAATGGGAGTAGGCAGTAGCTTGTGAATCAACGTGAGATTGGATTCTAAAAGTTCATGTAAGGTAACTGGAGCTACAAAAGAAAAATCACATCCTGCAATTTTAGTAAAGTTGCAAGCACAATAATTTGAATGATTTTTAGTATCTACTACTGTACTTTCAATAAACACAGTATCACAAGCGGTTCTGAAGCAGGCACGCCCATTGCCTGTAGATACAAGGACTGTTTCAGAAGTCTCGTTAGGATGAATATCAAAATGACAGCTATTTTGTTCTGTGTCTAAACAGATATCTTGAGCTATAATTGCATTACCTTCACAGATAAACCCTAGTTGTTCTCGGATAGTACAGGACTCTAAATTGACAGTTTGCCATTTGTCATCAATTTGACGGGCCCATTCTCTATGTTCAGAAGGATAGAAAGTGGCTCCATCATGATTTAATCCTAATGCGATGCTAGGGAATATCAAATGCACTGAGGCATTACTTATGGTCAGCACAAAATGCTGTGGCTGTGTTTGTGTTAGGGTCATAGGTAAAATTCACTAAATTCCACCAGGATTGGAAATCTCTTTCAAAGTCAGTGGCACTGTCCCAGACTATTTTCCTAATCTCAGTAGGAAAAGTGCCTTCTTCACCTTCTCTTATAATTGAGGCAGCAACTGACTGCATCCATAATTGAGCCTGGATACAGCTAAGAGCTAAGGAAACATTGCTTTGTGTGGCATTAAGTGCATCAAGGATCAATTTTTTATCCTTCACATTTATCTTTTCCCAATTTGGTAGAATGTTTGATAGCAAGCACTGATGTGTTCCCAAGGCCGATAAGGACGACTGCAGTGGTTGCTGTATTTTGGTCAAATCTCTAGTCGGAGAAGCCAATTTATTCATTAATACCTCTGAACTGATTCCCAATTCTGTTCCCACAACACCAGTTAATGTCTCTTGGCACCCGTTTTTTAGGAGGGTTCCACTGTCGCAGCCAGGTTGTCCAAGCCTGAAAAGAGGTTTGCAAAAAGGGTGAACAAGCTGGTTGTATTTCTGAGACATTGTTTTGCATCAGCAATTTGACTTGTTTAAGAGACCATGCCGGATCAAATAATATCTGTTGTTGGCCAGTTTTCCTGATTATATATGGTCCAACTTCAAAAATTTTCGGGGTAAGCATAACTGGTGGCTGGGCTCGAGTGCTGGTAGTGGTGGTGGTATAAACCGTAGTAGATTGAGCTACAGCATTTATTATAAACTTAAAAGAAAGCCCTTTGTGTTGTTTTTTCCCCATAAACAAACCACTTCTGCAGTCTGTGTTAGTGTAAAATTGTGCCAACAATCCTGTACGCTTGGGTGCGTGCAGACCTTTTTGTGCTTAAAGAGATCCTTTCACTTTTTCTGCATGCTACCACAATTAGTTCAGACCACGGTCACTCAGCTGGTTTCTGGCCATGGGGTTGTGGTAGGATGCAGAAAAGTATTACCAGTTTGATCATGGATTAGGTGGTCTTCATGTCCCTCGGAGTTCTTCTGAAAAAGTAAACACAACAGAATTCTGCCGCCGAGAGGCAGAAAAGTTAGAATGATGGAATTATCCAGCATGTATTTGTCCAATGCTCTTTCCCTAGAGCACCAGAGGCTTCCCATGCATATTTATTCAGAGGGGGTTTTAGCACAAGTGCCACTAGTCCTATAGTAAGAGAGGTCCACCAGAACAGGTTGGCCAGGGTCATGAGCTGGATTATTAGGATCATTTGGTACAGAGCATAGGAGTCAGTGTAGATGCAGACCAAAGAGGAATTCTGTGCTTCTCGTTGAAAAACACTCCAGACAGCTATCAGCTCCCCAATGTGTGCACTACCTTCTCCCTCTGTAATCATTTGCTCACCAGAGGAAAAGTGGAGGGCTTCTGCCCTAGATTTCCATACTTTTCCTTTCCCTTTAGCAGAAGCATCAGTAAACCAAGAGTTTGCTGATTGTTTGGGGCAGAAAGGAGGGGTTACTTTGATTACAGAGGCAGGTTTGTCCAAGCTCTCCGTTTCTTGGATTGGTAAAGTTTTTACAGATCCTTCTGTCATTGAGAAGAAGTTACAGTAATGTTCAACCTGAGCATACCACTTTCTCACTAAGGCCCTCTGGGCCACCCCGTCAGGAGGGGGAGTCCCACTAGTGGCTGTCTTAATAACCTTGAAGGGGCCTCTCAATACAATTGGTTGTTTTCGTGCAATTTTTTCTACTTCTAGGAAAGCTAAGATAACCATCAACAATCCTTTTTCCCACGTAGTGTATCTTTTCTCAGCATCTTTGGAACCACGGGAGTAAAAACCAACAGGTCTTGTCAGACCCTCAGCACCCCGCTGCCATATGTGTACTGACAGCCCTGAGGAGGCAAATCCCCATTCCACCTGGAAAGGATCTGTAGGATGGATAGGGGTCACTGCTTGATGAGCTGTTGCTTCAAAAATCAGCAATTGCAATGCTGACTCCTGAGAAAGACTCCAATCCCATTTCACCCCTTTCCTCAACAAGTCATAAAGGGGAACAAATGGGTCCTTCTGCTTACTAGGAAATCTATCTGGTCTTTCTACAGGAGATACAGCTGCTATCGTTTTTGGAAGGAGAATTGCTGTAGGTTTGAGTGATTCTGGAAGCCCACAAATTCAAGGGGTCGTTATCTCGGGCTTCACAGGTAATTGCATCAGGGATTCAAAGTCAGGAATTAATTTCTTTTTGAGAGTCATTTGCAGGCAAGCAGCTTTGTGCACATTTTCCAAGAGTTGGTCGGGGGTACTAATTCTAGCTATGGGATCTCCCCTTTCCAAGGGGCTTGTTCCCCCGGCCCAAAAAGCTGCACGCTGTGTCAGGGACCATGTGTCACCTTTCTCTCCTGTTGTTAAGAAGACACCATGTCCCCAGTACCCACTGGCTTCCTGTTCAGTTAATTGAATTTGATCACCACCAGTGAGGGACACCCGGAAAACATATTCTGTTTCTGATTCATGTGGAGGGTGTCCATATTCCCTTTTAAGCTTAGCTAGCTCAGTGGCAGTGTTTAGTTGTGATGGTATGTGTTTGGTTGTGATGTGAGGTTGGAGATCATCATCACTGAGATAGCTATACACTGAGATAGTTTTAATCAAGGGTCTCAAGTGATGGCAGCAATGTTCCCCACAATTACTTGCTGCTTCAAGTTCTTGATGAGGATAGATTTGTTTCATGTGAGGAGTTTCCTTCTCCTCAGGCTCTGTAGAGGAATCAGCATGATGTGATTTGTTAACATGTTCCTCTGTTAAGGCAGCTCGCAATGCATAGATCACATCTTTTGCTTCATAGAACTGTTTTTGCAAAATTTCAACTAGATTTTGAAGGGAGTCTATTAGAGCATGTTCCTCACTTCTTCGCTCGAAGCCATTTTCTATAGCTGCCGTAAGACAAGCTCTCAAAACTGAGCATAAGGTAGTTTTATTTTTGCCCAGTTTGAATTTTGTTTCATGTTGTAATGAACACACTCTATCAATAACATTTTCTAAGTTCAACCAATTACTCTGTGCCCATTTTTCTCCTTCCGTAGAAGGTCTGGCATTGTGTTTGGCTAGTAGTGCATAAAATTCAGCTTTAATTTCAAGGCTAAGATTGTCACTCATTTTGTGAAGGGACCAAAACCACGACAGGGAGCTACAAACTTAAGTTCCACAAAACTACACAGCCCTCGCTGTGTCGCCCTTCGCTTCCCTGGCTGGGTGAAAGGACAATAATCTGCCTGGGAGGCTCTGCTTAGTTGCTTCAAGTTGTCCCTTCCTTCCCAGACCAGATACACAACAACAACAAAACAAGTGTCCCGCCTTTTGCACTAGTGGATCCTTTGTGAATTTCCAAAGACAGTGTGGGTGCCTTTTCAGCTGCAACCCTTCTGTCTAGACAGAAATCCTGTCCGTGACGCCAATTTTAATGTCACGATCCGCTTCTTGCGGGGTGTCGTGATGGTTCTTTTCACCGATCCCAAAAGTGCAAAAAGGCAAACAACAAGGGACTATCAGTTAATCACAACAAATGCACCTTTATTAGGGGCCAAAACAGTAAATGCGATAGTGGGGATCGGAAAGGAGATAAAAGGAGAGAGAGAGAGAGAAGAGGGGTATGGGAATAGCTACCAACACAGGCGAGATCCTCAGTGGTCCGGACGATGGGGATCCGTCTGTCGTGTCGGGGGAGTCTCCGAAGTTCTGGTCGACTCGGGGCTCCAGTTATAGTCCACAGAGGAAAGAGGGGGGAGCAAGTGTAACAACGAAAGTCCATTGTAATCGCCACGCGGGAACAGCTGAGTCCACAGAAACCACCAAAGCAAGACGAATCCAATGAAGAATAAGTCCATTTGAATCACTGAAGGGAAACAGGTCATGTCATTAGTGGTCAGACCACCAATTTCCCCTCCTCCCTATAGCAGGGGTCTCAGTCTCAGTCCTTGGGAGGAGGGTTCTCATTCTTTGTTTGTCACACTGGTAACGAGGCAGATGAGGGGTCTTCAATGAAGGACCCCGGGAGTCACCCCAAAAGTTCATTTGGCTTAAGAACGGAGATTAGAAGCAGGCCGCGCATCAGGCTGTCCCGTGCTGGGTCCACGTCAGGTCTTTGCCAAGTCCTTGCCAAGTCCTTGCCAAGTTCTTGCCAGGCCTTGTTCGGAACAGCTAGCATGACGGTTCAGTGGTTGCACCTGCACTGTGTCCTGTTCTAAGCCGGAACTGCAGTGGAGGAAGGGATTCTTTCTCGTGGCAATCGGAAGGCAGAATGGGAAAATGAGGGGCTTCAGACGGGCTCTTACACCACCCCGTGACTGACGATTGCCCTCGAAAGATCTTCATCAGCAGGGTTCCATGGTGTCGTCGTGGAGTCTTCAGGACTCATCAAGTGTTGGCAGCACATTCCAGGGAAAAGGGAAGAGAAAAAGGAAAGGAAAGAGAAAACAGGAAAACTAAGACAAGAATTAAATCAGCAATAGTTTGTTTAAATAATAATCAATATTAATCAATTAAACAATAAATTGATCAAATAATAAACCAGTATAATCAATATTAAGCAGTAAAGTAATAAACCTAGTATCATCGATATTACTCAGTATAATTTTATAATCAAGAAACAAAAATAATTAAAACAGTGATTAAAACAAATCATAAAAGAAAATGATGTAAAACATATCTACCAACCCTATCATCTTCTTGTGTCTACAGTCCTGGGAACATCTATAGTGTAAAGGATGTCGGCCAAGTGGTGTGCATTAATTATAGATGTTAATTTTGTTCATCGTTTCATCATTCTCCAATTTACAATAAGCAAGATTACTGATAAAACAAAACCAATCATAACTAAAATCAGAAGAACAACAACGGGATGGCACAATTTGTTCAGGATACCGGTGGCGGTGGGTGACCACCCGAAAAGGGTATCCCACCACTTGTGCTCGGCATCACTTTCCACCCTTTCTACAACACGATGTATTTCTTGCACATCATGATGAACAGTTACCAGAGTTTTCTGTCCATTCTCCTTGATTTTTCCTAGGATCTCTATTAGATCTTGATGAAGTAATAGTTGCTTTACCAAAGTAAGGTTCATCCCAATGGGAGTAGGCAGTAGCTTGTGAATCAACATGAGATTGGATTCTAAAAGTTCATGTAAGGTAACTGGAGCTACAAAAGAAAAATCACATCCTGCAATTTTAGTAAAGTTGCAAGCACAATAATTTGAATGATTTTTAGTATCTACTACTGTACTTTCTATAAACACAGTATCACAAGCGGTTCTGAAGCAGGCACGCCCATTGCCTGTAGATACAAGGACTGTTTCAGAAGTCTCGTTAGGATGAATATCAAAATGACAGCTATTTTGTTCTGTGTCTAAACAGATATCTTGAGCTATAATTGCATTACCTTCACAGATAAACCCTAGTTGTTCTCGGATAGTACAGGACTCTAAATTGACAGTTTGCCATTTGTCATCAATTTGACGGGCCCATTCTCTATGTTCAGAAGGATAGAAAGTGGCTCCATCATGATTTAATCCTAATGCGATGCTAGGGAATATCAAATGCACTGAGGCATTACTTATGGTCAGCACAAAATGCTGTGGCTGTGTTTGTGTTAGGGTCATAGGTAAAATTCACTAAATTCCACCAGGATTGGAAATCTCTTTCAAAGTCAGTGGCACTGTCCCAGACTATTTTCCTAATCTCAGTAGGAAAAGTGCCTTCTTCACCTTCTCTTATAATTGAGGCAGCAACTGACTGCATCCATAATTGAGCCTGGATACAGCTAAGAGCTAAGGAAACATTGCTTTGTGTGGCATTAAGTGCATCAAGGATCAATTTTTTATCCTTCACATTTATCTTTTCCCAATTTGGTAGAATGTTTGATAGCAAGCACTGATGTGTTCCCAAGGCCGATAAGGACGACTGCAGTGGTTGCTGTATTTTGGTCAAATCTCTAGTCGGAGAAGCCAATTTATTCATTAATACCTCTGAACTGATTCCCAATTCTGTTCCCACAACACCAGTTATGTCTCTTGGCACCCGTTTTTTAGGAGGGTTCCACTGTCGCAGCCAGGTTGTCCAAGCCTGAAAAGAGGTTTGCAAAAAGGGTGAACAAGCTGGTTGTATTTCTGAGACATTGTTTTGCATCAGCAATTTGACTTGTTTAAGAGACCATGCCGGATCAAATAATATCTGTTGTTGGCCAGTTTTCCTGATTATATATGGTCCAACTTCAAAAATTTTCGGGGTAAGCATAACTGGTGGCTGGGCTCGAGTGCTGGTAGTGGTGGTGGTATAAACCGTAGTAGATTGAGCTACAGCATTTATTATAAACTTAAAAGAAAGCCCTTTGGTGTTGTTTTTTCCCCATAAACAAACCACTTCTGCAGTCTGTGTTAGTGTAAAATTGTGCCAACAATCCTGTACGCTTGGGTGCGTGCAGACCTTTTTGTGCTTAAAGAGATCCTTTCACTTTTTCTGCATGCTACCACAATTAGTTCAGACCACGGTCACTCAGCTGGTTTCTGGCCATGGGGTTGTGGTAGGATGCAGAAAAGTATTACCAGTTTGATCATGGATTAGGTGGTCTTCATGTCCCTCGGAGTTCTTCTGAAAAAGTAAACACAACAGAATTCTGCCGCCGAGAGGCAGAAAAGTTAGAATGATGGAATTATCCAGCATGTATTTGTCCAATGCTCTTTCCCTAGAGCACCAGAGGCTTCCCATGCATATTTATTCAGAGGGGGTTTTAGCACAAGTGCTACTAGTCCTATAGTAAGAGAGGTCCACCAGAACAGGTTGGCCAGGGTCATGAGCTGGATTATTAGGATCATTTGGTACAGAGCATAGGAGTCAGTGTAGATGCAGACCAAAGAGGAATTCTGTGCTTCTCGTTGAAAAACACTCCAGACAGCTATCAGCTCCCCAATGTGTGCACTACCTTCTCCCTCTGTAATCATTTGCTCACCAGAGGAAAAGTGGAGGGCTTCTGCCCTATATTTCCATACTTTTCCTTTCCCTTTAGCAGAAGCATCAGTAAACCAAGAGTTTGCTGATTGTTTGGGGCAGAAAGGAGGGGTTACTTTGATTACAGAGGCAGGTTTGTCCAAGCTCTCCGTTTCTTGGATTGGTAAAGTTTTTACAGATCCTTCTGTCATTGAGAAGAAGTTACAGTAATGTTCAACCTGAGCATACCACTTTCTCACTAAGGCCCTCTGGGCCACCCCGTCAGGAGGGGGAGTCCCACTAGTGGCTGTCTTAATAACCTTGAAGGGGCCTCTCAATACAATTGGTTGTTTTCGTGCAATTTTTTCTACTTCTAGGAAAGCTAAGATAACCATCAACAATCCTTTTTCCCAGGTAGTGTATCTTTTCTCAGCATCTTTGGAACCACGGGAGTAAAAACCAACAGGTCTTGTCAGACCCTCAGCACCCCGCTGCCATATGTGTACTGACAGCCCTGAGGAGGCAAATCCCCATTCCACCTGGAAAGGATCTGTAGGATGGATAGGGGTCACTGCTTGATGAGCTGTTGCTTCAAAAATCAGCAATTGCAATGCTGACTCCTGAGAAAGACTCCAATCCCATTTCACCCCTTTCCTCAACAAGTCATAAAGGGGAACAAATGGGTCCTTCTGCTTACTAGGAAATCTATCTGGTCTTTCTACAGGAGATACAGCTGCTATCGTTTTTGGAAGGAGAATTGCTGTAGGTTTGAGTGATTCTGGAAGCCCACAAATTCAAGGGGTCGTTATCTCGGGCTTCACAGGTAATTGCATCAGGGATTCAAAGTCAGGAATTAATTTCTTTTTGAGAGTCATTTGCAGGCAAGCAGCTTTGTGCACATTTTCCAAGAGTTGGTCGGGGGTACTAATTCTAGCTATGGGATCTCCCCTTTCCAAGGGGCTTGTTCCCCCGGCCCAAAAAGCTGCACGCTGTGTCAGGGACCATGTGTCACCTTTCTCTCCTGTTGTTAAGAAGACACCATGTCCCCAGTACCCACTGGCTTCCTGTTCAGTTAATTGAATTTGATCACCACCAGTGAGGGACACCCGGAAAACATATTCTGTTTCTGATTCATGTGGAGGGTGTCCATATTCCCTTTTAAGCTTAGCTAGCTCAGTGGCAGTGTTTAGTTGTGATGGTATGTGTTTGGTTGTGATGTGAGGTTGGAGATCATCATCACTGAGATAGCTATACACTGAGATAGTTTTAATCAAGGGTCTCAAGTGATGGCAGCAATGTTCCCCACAATTACTTGCTGCTTCAAGTTCTTGATGAGGATAGATTTGTTTCATGTGAGGAGTTTCCTTCTCCTCAGGCTCTGTAGAGGAATCAGCATGATGTGATTTGTTAACATGTTCCTCTGTTAAGGCAGCTCGCAATGCATAGATCACATCTTTTGCTTCATAGAACTGTTTTTGCAAAATTTCAACTAGATTTTGAAGGGAGTCTATTAGAGCATGTTCCTCACTTCTTCGCTCGAAGCCATTTTCTATAGCTGCCGTAAGACAAGCTCCCAAAACTGAGCATAAGATAGTTTTATTTTTGCCCAGTTTGAATTTTGTTTCATGTTGTAATGAACACACTCTATCAATAACATTTTCTAAGTTCAACCAATTACTCTGTGCCCATTTTTCTCCTTCCGTAGAAGGTCTGGCATTGTGTTTGGCTAGTAGTGCATAAAATTCAGCTTTAATTTCAAGGCTAAGATTGTCACTCATTTTGTGAAGGGACCAAAACCACGACAGGGAGCTACAAACTTAAGTTCCACAAAACTACACAGCCCTCGCTGTGTCGCCCTTCGCTTCCCTGGCTGGGTGAAAGGACAATAATCTGCCTGGGAGGCTCTGCTTAGTTGCTTCAAGTTGTCCCTTCCTTCCCAGACCAGATACACAACAACAACAAAACAAGTGTCCCGCCTTTTGCACTAGTGGATCCTTTGTGAATTTCCAAAGACAGTGTGGGTGCCTTTTCAGCTGCAACCCTTCTGTCTAGACAGAAATCCTGTCCGTGACGCCAATTTTAATGTCACGATCCGCTTCTTGCGGGGTGTCGTGATGGTTCTTTTCACCGATCCCAAAAGTGCAAAAAGGCAAACAACAAGGGACTATCAGTTAATCACAACAAATGCACCTTTATTAGGGGCCAAAACAGTAAATGCGATAGTGGGGATCGGAAAGGAGATAAAAGGAGAGAGAGAGAGAGAAGAGGGGTATGGGAATAGCTACCAACACAGGCGAGATCCTCAGTGGTCCGGACGATGGGGATCCGTCTGTCGTGTCGGGGGAGTCTCCGAAGTTCTGGTCGACTCGGGGCTCCAGTTATAGTCCACAGAGGAAAGAGGGGGGAGCAAGTGTAACAACGAAAGTCCATTGTAATCGCCACGCGGGAACAGCTGAGTCCACAGAAACCACCAAAGCAAGACGAATACAATGAAGAATAAGTCCATTTGAATCACTGAAGGGAAACAGGTCATGTCATTAGTGGTCAGACCACCAATTTCCCCTCCTCCCTATAGCAGGGGTCTCAGTCTCAGTCCTTGGGAGGAGGGTTCTCATTCTTTGTTTGTCACACTGGTAACGAGGCAGATGAGGGGTCTTCAATGAAGGACCCCGGGAGTCACCCCAAAAGTTCATTTGGCTTAAGAACGGAGATTAGAAGCAGGCCGCGCATCAGGCTGTCCCGTGCTGGGTCCACGTCAGGTCTTTGCCAAGTCCTTGCCAAGTCCTTGCCAAGTTCTTGCCAGGCCTTGTTCGGAACAGCTAGCATGACGGTTCAGTGGTTGCACCTGCACTGTGTCCTGTTCTAAGCCGGAACTGCAGTGGAGGAAGGGATTCTTTCTCGTGGCAATCGGAAGGCAGAACGGAAAATGAGGGGCTTCAGACGGGCTCCTACACCGTCTTGGAAATTCTTGTTGCTCCCCAGAGGCTCCGAGATGCAGAGAACACGGTGGCAGCTGCTGAAAAGAAGGGCAACTGTGAGTTGGTCAAGAAGCAAGAACCTAGGCAGCTGACTGTGCTTGGCAAGGAGCAGCTGCTGGATTCTTGCAATTGCCTTCAGTGCGCACAGAAGCCCGCTGCTCTGCTGCTTCGAGTTTTGCCTTCAGTCAATTGCACACTGCTGAAGCTGAGGCAGGCTGTTCAGCTTTGCTGCTTTTCAGCATCTCAGCTGCCCTTCTGCTCTGTGACAGCTCTCGAGGTGAAACAGAGATTTTTAGAGTTAGGTTAACAAAATGCATTAAGCATTTCTAATTTAGCTTGTAGAGTTATCTGTTGAATTTTCAACCTTTTACTTAAGAAACCTCTGCCGAATACAAAGGGCAAAGGAAAATGCAAATTTCTGAAGCTTCTTGTATAAAGAACAATACCAGAAGAAGAAAAGAACCCAGATAAAGAAGCTCCTCTGTCTCCAAGCCTATCAAGACTGACAGACGTACTCAGATAAGCACCAAAGGACCAAAAGCGCACGCGCAGAGAGGAAAAGTTCAAAAGTTCAATCATGAGGAAGACCACAATCTTCAGCCTCAGGACCACCAAGAGACCCCCGTACGACCACCACAGCAAACCACGCATGCCCAGAAGGGCGTGGACTTACTTAGCATGAGAAGCGAGGACAGGCGGGGCCAGGGGTTGAATACGCATGAAAAAGTCGTGCAGTGTATTGCATATGGAACGTCTTTAAGAATAAAAGTGTGGGTCAGACTGAGGCTCGGGGCACAAGTTTTGGAGAGCTATCTCACTTGTCCCGGGCGCTGACGTACATACCCACTTCATAACTACCCCAGGTTATGGAGTCTATTGATTTATTCCGCGTATCGTTTCAGTTGGCGACCACGAAGGGACTGCTCTGCTCACCCGCAGGTCCGGTTGGGAGCAGACACCCTCAGGCGCCACGGGGCTTTTCCCCGGAGGGACTCTGCGCCTCGGCTGTACACTGCGGGGAGCATACCACGGCCCGTCGACTAGCGGATGAAAGCGGTATGTATTAATTTATTTTCTTAAGGTTGGCACTGATAAGTCGCAAAAAGATGTTTTTGCGCGCAGGTTTGCCTAGGGGCTTGCAAGCAGACCGCCATCGGGGGAGAGGCCGGCGGCGGGAGGACCTCCCCAGCTGATAGCGCGGCTCGGGGAGGGCGAAATCGCGATTTCAGTGTGTGGTGTGTGTCCCGATTGCAGTGTAGTGTGTCTGTTACGTCCGGACGTGCGTGCTTGTGCGTGTGTGTGTATGTGTGAGTGGAACGGTGATGCGCGGTGCGGCGTTGCTAAGATAGAGAGACGCGGCGCGGCAGTGCTAGAGAGCGCATGCGCAGGGCAGCTCTCAGCCCACACTACCTGCTAGTGCGGGTAGTGCGCATGCTCGGGGCGGCTAGCAGCCACTCTACCTGATAGAGCGGGTGGGGCGCATGCGCAGGGCAGCTCTCAGCCACACTACCTGATAGTGCGGGTAGTGCGCACTCTACCTGATAGAGCGGGTGGTGCGCATGCGTGGCACGGGCTGTCCCTGGCGAGCGGGGGGAGCGCGGCGCGGGGCTTAAGTCGGGGCTTGCAAAGGTGCTTTAGGCGCAGCCCAGCTGATAGCGCAGCGGGCGCGCGGGCACAAGCCGCGGTTTGAGGAGCTGCTTTGAACGCCGCTAGCTGATAGCGCAGCTAGTGGGAGCGTGGTACAAGCTAGGAGTTACAAGCACCGCTTACAAGCATCGCTAGTTGGTAAAAAGCTTGCAAAAGTAGCCAGCGAGCCCGGCTGGGCTAAGAGTTAAGTGTTTGTTATACAATAGCACTGCCCTTCAGTGTGAAAAGCTGTCACTGGTGTAGGAGGAGGGGTTGGGGAAGGCAGTCTAGGGTTGCCATGGGAAACAGCAGTTGTATGAGTTCTCCACCCCCTTTTGTAAGAGAATTGTACCCTCCCCCTGTCTTGTCAGTTATTGTTCAAGTCTGCCCCTTAGCCTAGAATCTTCTCTGTTCCACGTTTTCCCTTTGGTTCTTCCACCAAGAACACTCCTTTCCCTTTTCCCCACTGGTTAATGTTATATTTCCCCTCCCTTTAGCCTTCTCCCTGTGATAAATTGAGGCGAATAATTTGATTCAGCCTTTTTAAGGTCAATTAGAATTTTATTAATTACAGCAAGCAGTAGCAAGCAAAACAGCGCTGGGTGGGTAGGGGTCTCCTAACCGCCCCTCCTGCAGTGTCCCACACTGCAGTGCCCCACACCCCACCCCCCTTATTCAGTCTCTTTTATAGTTTCTTGGAGGTTTCTTCATTCGCGTCTCTTGCCATAGCGGTGGGCGTAGCTTGAGCATCCCTCTGCATCGTGTCTGCGTTGTGTCGAGGCAGGTGATCGTTGGTTTCACAATCGGTTCCGGACAGTGATGGGCGTACCCGGAGCACTCCTACGTTGTCTAGTCCGGTGGCCGTTGCCTGGTGGTCGCTGATTTCATAATCAGCTCCGGCCATCCCCCAACATCCTTAGCCTGTGTCTGCAAGAGAAGCTAAGAAAAGCTCCCTAAATGGTGATTAATCATACTTGCGGTCTTGCGTTTTGCAATATGTCTATAGCCTTGCAATATGCCTATAGCCTTGCGGTTTGTAGCAGTTGCTTCTTTATTGTCCTTTTTTTAGTAAAACCCACAAGTTGCTGTTTCCCAACTTCACAGATGCTTCCCCTATCTCCTAACAAGCAAGCTAGTCCCTCATACTTTAATTTTATTTTTCCTCCTTTAATATTCCAATTCCTTTGATGAACAAACAAGTTACCACAGTTTATCACAATCCCCCATTTTCTCTTTTACCATTTCGTTCATCAAATCGCTTTGCTGTTTCGTAGGCTAGAAGTAAAGTGTTTAGCATTGTCCTGACTAGAAACACCACTAGGACAGAGCAATAGAAAACTAATAATTCGCCAATAAGGGTGGAGTCCTAGCCTTGATTTTGTTTTGTAATATCCTGTTTTCCCCTTTTTGGCTTGCTGCTCCCTTGGTGTTTCGGAGGCACTTAGACTGGTCCTTTGAGGGATCCTAGTACTCGGCTGGCAATAGTTGGAGCATTTCAGCATTGTTCCACTTAGAGGGGGCTTGGCCTTTTCCTCTCTGCCTCGCTCGCCGACTCGGGTGCTTCGAGCCGCGAGGTAAACCATCTTCTCGGCAGCAGCAGTACTCGCCTGAGCGTCCCCTTTTCCGCTCCTGCCTAGCCTTGTACTGTTCCCAGTTCTTATCTTTGACCAGAAGTGGGTTGCAAGGAATCCCCTTCAGTTCCTTTCGACAACACCCTTTTATTATCTGAGCAGCAAATGGAGTAAATGAAAACAAAAATACTCAGGCTATACTCCCTTGGTAAATATTTCCCACCACTCAGATCCAAAACTGACCCACCGATTTTCCAATTCTCCTATCCTTAGCACAGTTTCAGTTAGTTTTCGCTGAGTTTTATAGCACTCAGTACAAACCCCAATTGGTGGTCTTCCCCTCTGGCAATGGACCCACCACCGTTCTTGGCAAATTTTACATATAAAGCACACAAAAGGATAACAATCTCCACAACCTTCCTTGTTACAAATCACTATATAGTCTTTAGCTAGTTTGTAATTGTATCCCTTTGCTTCCCCTTATGGTTGATTTGGATGATGTCCACAGAGTTCATTAGTTTTTCTTAAGAGTCACTTTCAAGTTCCCAGGCTGGCTAGTCACTCTCCACTGGTTATTTGTGGCAACCGGGCCTTTCACTCGGCTGGCGTGAGTCCACCCCTTTTCGGCCGTCTTGACTGCCGTTTCTGTGATACTTGATCTCCTGGTTTTATCTTATGGATTGGTGGTCTCTGTGCCAACACTTCTTTCTTCCTCAATTCCTGCCTTCTGCTCATAATTTGGGTGATGTAAAATTTAATATGAGAATCTTTTAGGCAGGGGTGATCTTTGGGCATTCTAAATAACATTTCAAATGGAGAGATTCCCACATTAGTTTGGGGTTGAGTTCGAATGTTCAATAAGGCAAGAGGTAGACACTTAACCCATGACATTTTTGTTTCCAGCATTAACTTTGTGAGGTTTTTTTTTTTTTTTTTTTTTTTTTTTTTTTTTTTGTGTGTGTTTTTTTTTGTTTTGGTTTTTTTTGTTTTGTTTTGTTTTTTTGTTTTTTGTTTTTTTTTTTTTCTCCATTCATCCTTTCCACCCTCCCGAGCTCTGTGGATGCTATGGGGTGTGATATTTCCATTGAGTTCCCAAATCTGTCAGGACATCTTTTGCAATTTTAGAGGTGAAATGGGGTCCCCGGTCTGAGTCTAAACACTCAATTAATCCATACCGGGGGATAATTTGCTCTAATAATACTTTTACCACAGTGTTCGAAGTAGCTCGGGCCGTAGGATAAGCTTCCACGTAATGGGTTAAGTGGTCTACCAGTACCAATAAATATTTATACCTCCCCACTTTTGGTAATTCTGTAAAATCTATTTGTATATGTGAAAAGGGTCGTTGTACCAGTTCCCTTCTGCCCATTGGTATTTCTCTTAATTGTTGTTTATTTATTCTTTGACAGGTTAAACATTGTTGGGTTACCTGTTTTGCAAGATTATAGACCCCTATACACATATATTTAATTGCAAATTGGTCAACCAGGGCTTGAGTTCCCCAGTGGGTTTTCTCATGGATTGCTTGCAGGAGCCTCATTGCCATTCCTTTTGGGAGTACCTCCCGCCTGTCCGGTAGTATCCACTTGCCTCCCTCTTTTTCCTTCACCCCCATTTGGTTTAGTTTTTGTTTTTCCTGTACCGTGAAGGCTAACACATGGTTAATGGGTCCATGGAACCGGCAATGTTTCTCTTGGGGGTCTTCACAGGCACACTCATGATTAATGAGTCCGTGGCACCATCAATGTTCCTTTTGGGGGTTATCACAGGCACACTGTATCGAATCAATTCCGTATGCATCCCAACAAGCCCAACATGGTTCTTCCTCTAAGTCAGCTCCACAAGTGGAGCAATTTTCCCTTTGTGCGACCCCCCCCTTATATGGTTTTAAACTCATTAGAGCTGCCTTTTTCGCCTCCTGGTCGGCTAAGTTATTTCCCTGTACTGAGTTTCCCATCCCCACTTGATGTCCTTTTACATGAACAATAGCTATTCTTTCCGGACCTCTCAAGGCCTGGAGCACTTTCCGAATTAATTCCCCATGTATCAACCCCTTTCCCTGTGAATTGATAAGTCCCCTTTCTTCCCAGATTTTACCAAATGTATGAACCACCCCATAAGCATATTTTGAATCAGTAGAAATGGTCCCAGCCTTTCCTCTTAGCAGTTCTAAAGCTCTGAGCACTGCATACAATTCACATGCTTGTGCTGACCAGCTGGGACTAAGAGGACCAGATTCTATTTTCTTAAGAATCTTCCCATCCACAATAGCATACCCAGATTTCCTTTTCCCTTCAAGGACCCGAGAGGATCCATCTACATAATATCGATATCCTTCTTCTAATTCCTCCTCTTTGAGGTCTGGTCTTATTTTTGTTTGTTCCTCTATTTGCAAAAGACAATCATGAGTTAGTCCCACAACTGGTTCCCCATATAGAAACTGGGCTGGATTTTGTAAGCTTGTGGTTTCAATACTTAACCTAGGAGAAGAAATTAGGATGCCTTCATACTTTAGGAGGCTGGCATCTGTTATCCATTTATCCGCTTTTTGTTGTAGTACTCCACGGATGTTATGAGGAGATAGAACCTTCAGTTCACTCCCAAAAGTTATCTTTCCTGCTTCTTCTACCAAAAGGGCAGCAGCCACTATCGATTGCAAACAGGCAGGCCACCCTCGACTAACAGGGTCGAGAAGCTTTGAAAGATATGCCACTGGTTTCTTTCCGCCAGCCCATTCCTGGGCTAACACCCCGTATGCCACCCCTTCATTGACATTAATGAATAAAAAGAATGGTCTTTTTAGATCCGGGAGGCTGAGAACCGGGGCATTGACCAATTCAGTTTTCAATGATTTTAACCGGGTCTCATCCTCAGAGCTCCACTTTAATAGCCCATCTGTTGTTAATTTTTCATACAGAAATTTAACTTTCCCACTAAAATTTTCAATCCATTGTCTGCAATACCCAAAAAGTCCCAGTAACTGTCGAACCTGCCTTTTAGTTTTTGGAGCTTCCAGGGAAAGTATTCCTTGGACTCTATCAGTATCCAATTTCTTAGTCCCCTGAGTCAGCCAGTGTCCGAGGTACTTAACTTCCTCTTCCACGAATTGTAATTTCGACTTTGAAACTTTGAGTCCCTTAAGGCTTAAATAATTTAGGAGTTTTATAGTTTCTTCCCTTACTTTTTCTTCTTCTTTCCCTGCAATTAATAAATCATCTACGTATTGTAGAAGCACAATCCCCTCCCCCTGTGAATATTCTGCCAATATTTGTTCCAGAGCTTGCCCAAACAAATTTGGGGATTCTGTAAACCCCTGGGGAAGGACTGTCCACCTCAATTGTTGTTTTCTATGTGTATCCGGGTCTTCCCATTCAAAAGCAAAATAATCTCTAGAAGTTTCCTTAAGGGGACAGGCCCAAAAAGCATCTTTAAGATCTATTACACTATACCACTGGTTTTCTGGGCCAAGTTGGCTTAAAACAGTATGTGGATTGGCTACGACCGGGAATCTCTCAACTGTTCTTTTATTGATTTCCCGCAAGTCATGCACCAATCTGTAACTGCCATTCGGTTTCTTTACCGGCAGAATGGGGGTATTGAAAGGGGACATGCAGGGTTCTAAAAGTCCCTTTTCCAAAAGTCTCTTTATTTCTGTTTTTAGTCCTTCCCTCCCCTCTTTGGGTATGGGATATTGCCGAATCCTGACAGGGATTTCTGGGTTCCTGATAGTTACCTCAAAGGGTTCAACATTTAATTTCCCCACACTGTCGGGGGTATACCAAACTTCTGGGTTAATCTTTTTCTCGTCTTCAGCCCGGAGAGGATATAGTTTCACTGTTAGTTCTCCCTTTTTTGCCTCTATCCCTATCCCCAACTCGACCATCAAATCTCTCCCTAATAGATTATAATCTGCTTCTGGAACTAGTAAAAATGACCCAATTCCTAATTTAGAATCACTTTCTAAGAGTACATCCTTAATTACAGGTACTCCAAAGGGTTCCCCTTTGGCCCCAATCACCTGTATTATTTCAGGTGAAACCTTACACCCTTGGGGAAGGGTCTGGACGGTTGATCTCTCCGCCCCTGAGTCCACAAGGAACTCATATTCTTGTTTTTAATTTTACCAGGGGCTCTGTTCTTTCTCTTGTCCCCAGTAGATAGAGCCCCCGACCCCCTTAATCTTCTTTGAACTGTTCCTCATCAGCAATCTTCTGCTGACACTCTCTCCTCATGTGTCCCTTCTTCCCACAATAGAAACAGACAATGCTCTCTCCACCTCTCGACTTCCCTTCAAACCATCTTCGCTGGACGTCAGTCCGACCTCTGGACTGACCTCCAGTTCCCCCCACCCCGGGGACTCCGCTGTCCCCCCCCACTGCTGCTAACACGATTCCAGACTGCTTTTTAAAACTCTCATCCTCTCTCCCAACACACACCTTTTGAGCCTCTCACAACAACTCATCCAATCCTCTCGCCTGCCATCCCTCCAACCTCTCCAACTTCTTCCGAATGTCCACCCAAGAATCGACCACAAAATGCACCTTCAAAAGTGTCTCACCCTCTGGGGTATTGGGGTCCACCCCTGAATACAACTGGAAAGCTTTCTTCAATCTCTCCCACTATCCAAAGAGCTGCATATTCGCTCTCCTCTTGGTTAAAGGGCTCTTTGGAGTTAATATATATATATATTTAGAGCTTGACAGATCCAATCCTCAAACGACCCAAACACGGGCCAATACAGCTGGTCTCCCCCTATCCGTTTACTCCCCCCAAATTTTCATACAATAATGGATCATTTTAACCCTATCTTTTCCTTTTCTAGAAGGAAAGGCATCCCAATACTTTACCGTTAAGCCTAGTGGAAGTTTTACCGAGATTCTCCCACCCATGGGTTCAGCAGATTTACTTTTTTCTCTGACCCATCTTCTAGAGTGCCTTCTCACACTCAACACAAACAATACGACAGTCGCTTCCCCCAATTCGTGGCCTACTCCGTCGCCGGATATGGGAAACGCCCTACTATGGGGTCCACACTCACTTGGGGAATCTGAGCTGCCAGTTCCCCTCTCACACACACATTCGCATTTGCTACACTCCAGGACTCCCACCCCTGACCGAGCGACCGAGCAGACCGGACTACTCACGTCTTTCCGGCGCCTCCGTTTCTCCACCGGGGCTTCGCCCTGTGTGTCTTCTTATTCACCTCAATCACCCCGGGACTACACACCCCTAAACGACTCTTAAAGACCCCGTTTCCGGGGTCGAGGCTTTGTCCCTTTCACATGCACTCCGGAGCCCGCTTGTACGGGGCCCACCGTCTTTTTCACACGCACACGCATTCTGGAGCCCGCTTGTACGGGGCCCACCGAGCACATACACTTATACTAAATTAGTAAGCCGAAACTTGGGGAAGTTTCTCCGGGGATCCCCCGCCCCAGGAACTTTGACGCAGTCCACCTCCGCGTCTGGGTTAGGCCCGCTTGCTCTCCTCCTAACCCAGGAGCCTCCCCACCGAGGGTAACTCGACGCCGAGGGGGGTGCAGCTCCCCCCCTCCTACATCCCCCAACCCTGGATGCTCTTGGAACATTAGTCCCTCAATCCAGCAGGTTTGAATCAACCCTGGATGCTCTTGGAATATTAATCCCTCAATCCAGCAGGTTTGAATCAACCCTGGATGCTCTTGGAATATTAATCCCTCAATCCAGCAGGTTTGAATCAACCCTGGAAAAAGGAGGCCCACCACCCACCGGGGCTACTTACGTGTTCACTCTTCCGCGGTTCTTCGTGCACAAAGATTAACGGGGGTAACTTTGCTTGCTACTGAGTTTTAGGTTCGTCGGTAAAGGCCCAAGGAGGAAGCCCCCCCTTAGGTCCACCGCAAAAAGGCGGTGGGGCGCCTCACGCTAGTGGGGCCTCCGTCCCGGGTTTCCTTTATCCGAGTCACGGCACCAAATTGTGATAAATTGAGGCGAATAATTTGATTCAGCCTTTTTAAGGTCAATTGGAATTTTATTAATTACAGCAAGCAGTAGCAAGCAAAACAGCGCTGGGTGGGTAGGGGTCTCCTAACCGCCCCTCCTGCAGTGTCCCACACTGCAGTGCCCCACACCCCACCCCCCTTATTCAGTCTCTTTTATAGTTTCTTGGAGGTTTCTTCATTCGCGTCTCTTGCGATAGCGTGGCGTAGCTTGAGCATCCCTCTGCATCGTGTCTGCGTTATGTCGAGGCAGGTGATCGTTGGTTTCACAATCGGTTCCGGACAGTGATGGGCGTACCCGGAGCACTCCTACGTTGTCTAGTCCGGTGGCCGTTGCCTGGTGGTCGCTGATTTCATAATCAGCTCCGGCCATCCCCCAACATCCTTAGCCTGTGTCTGCAAGAGAAGCTAAGAAAAGCTCCCTAAATGGTGATTAATCATACTTGCGGTCTTGCGTTTTGCAATATGTCTATAGCCTTGCAATATGCCTATAGCCTTGCAGTTTGTAGCAGTTGCTTCTTTATTGTCCTTTTTTTAGTAAAACCCACAAGTTGCTGTTTCCCAACTTCACAGATGCTTCCCCTATCTCCTAACAAGCAAGCTAGTCCCTCATACTTTAATTTTATTTTTCCTCCTTTAATATTCCAATTCCTTTGATGAACAAACAAGTTACCACAGTTTATCACATCCCGATTGTACCCTCGAATGCTAAACCCTCCTACCCCTACGCAGTAAAAGAATCCTCACCCCGCCCTTCGGGGCTCTCGGAATCTGCCTCCCTTCTGCTTCGTTGTCTCCCTGTTTGCCCCTTCTGCGACCCTTCAATAAACGAGCAGGATTTCAGCAGCCCGAGTGTCCCTCCCGTTCTTCTGGTGGACCCTCAGATGTACCAGCTATCCGAGCTTCGTGCCGAGTGGCTAAAAGCCCCCACGGCTCGGCAACTGGCTGCCCGAACAGGGACGGACACCAGCGGGTCCAGTCCTTGACCGTCTCCTGGAGATTGCCTGCTCTGTGACCAGCCTTCTCCAGGATTGCAAGTGGCGTTCGGGACCAGTTTCCTGGGACAGTCGCCCTTTCAGTTCGGAAGGCTTCTGTCTCCTGGGTTCTGCTGATAACCGACGGACCTTCGAGCTGCGCGGCAGCAGCAACGCCCTCGGACCAGCAGAAGTTCCACCAGACCCCTCTTCGATGTCCCCGTTTTATGCCTGTGTCCTTCAGAGGTATGCTTATCTCGCTTTTTCTTACGCCTGACTAGGCGTCACCTCCCTTTTTTGTTTTTTTTTTTGTTTTTTTTTCCTTTTCGAAGAGGGTGATTTAGCTGTGAGACCTGATATAATGGGTAACCGCCTGTCTCCAGCTCAACGGGAGTTTTAGATCCAAATTAAGTCCCACCTTGTTTTAGGGAACATTTCTTTTAATAAGAGAGATTTAAAGCCTTTTGTTAAATTTATTTTTGAACATTTTCCTGCTATTACACGGGAAGATGTTTTGGTGCCTGATTTCTGGGGAAGAGTTGGGAGAAAGATTTACGATTTACAAGTTCAGGGGAGGATTTCAGTCGGTCGTTTTTTTCCGCTTTTTCATTCCATTCTTAATTTGTTAAAAAAGAAGAGAGAGAGTTGGGTCCCCAGTTCACCTACCTCGTGTTCCTCCCCCCCCAATCCTATTCCCTCTTCCCCTAAGG
Source organism: Vidua chalybeata (assembly GCF_026979565.1). Classification (NCBI taxonomy): domain Eukaryota; kingdom Metazoa; phylum Chordata; class Aves; order Passeriformes; family Viduidae; genus Vidua; species Vidua chalybeata. The sequence goes on along the minus strand of NC_071555.1, from coordinate 6,124,022 downwards.
GCGGATCGGGAGACAGATCCTGCCATACATCGGCACAGAGCTGCTGCCGTCTCTCTGCTGCTTCCCGATCCTCCCTGTCCCATTCGTGTGTTGGGACTGGCCACCCCAACACATGTCATTCCTGTTCCCTCTATACCAGAGACCCTAATCCTAGTTTGAAACCCTGTTGCTCTTTAGAGGACTTAACTGAACAAATAGGACAAAATGGCGCCTGCCTCATGGCGAAAAAAGACCAGCCCCAAGATGGCGCCCCTCCTTCTCCTTCACCCCAGAAAATTCCTGACATCTCGCCCCCGCCTCCTCCCCCCCCTCCGTCGAGTGCCGCCCCTGTGTCGGGACCGTCCCCTCCTTCCCTCTGACCACACCCCTGGGTGGGCCCCCTGTGGCTGGGACCAGCCCCCAAGTGGGCCCAGCCCCCGTGGGTGGGAACCCCCCACCAGAAAGTCACGCCCCAGTGGGTGGGTCGGGACACGCCTCCTCCTCTCCTGCCACTGCCAGTACCGGAACCAGGAAGAAGCCTGGCCGGAAGCAGGCCATCCTGGCCTGTCGGACGCACGGTCTCCGGGACCCACCGGCCAGGGGGAGGCACCGTGCCCTAACCCAGCCTGCTTCATCCTCGGAAGAGGATGAGGAGAGTGGCAGCCCCCAGCATTCCAACAAGTCGGGGGGGGGGGGTTGGGCAAAGATCAGAGAGGAGGCAATTAAGGATGGGAATTTGGAATTGGCACGGGACTTGGGCAGCTTTGCGGCACCGGTCATCCTCCGGCGGGGGAGGGAGCCAAAGTGGGAGCAAATTCCATACGCTGAGGTGAAGGAGTTAAGGAAGGCTGCCAAAGATTATGGCAGAAACTCGCCTTTCTTTAAAAATGTGCTGGACTTAACATTTGCTGGACGTTTCCTAGTCCCCCATGATTTAAGGTATATTGCTAAGGCACTGTTTGCTCCCACCGAATGCGACCTCTGGGAGATTCATTGGAAAAAACTGTTGAAACCACTCCTGCGCAAGTATGATCTCGCAGAGGTGGTGGGAGAGGGGGATGAGGCAATGGAAGCCCTTGCTGGAGAAGGGGAGTTCAGCAGTCCGGAGGACCAAATTCTACTAGCACAGGAGCTGCTTCAGGACATAGCAGCAGCGGGAAAGGAGGCACTCCTGAAGATACCGGATGGTAAGATCCCCCTCCAAAACTTTTCTTCTATCATGCAAGGGCCTGAGGAGACTTTTATTACTTTTGTTGATAGACTGAAAGAGGCCATTGAGAGACAAATAGACAACGCAGAAGCTCGTGCAGAGCTTCTACGAAAGATGGCCATTTCTAACTCTAATTCGGAAACAAAAAAGATTCTCCGTGCACTACCTCAGGACCCCGAGCCCACCATCTCTCAGATGGTGGAGGCTTGCACAAAGGCAATGTCAATGGAGCACACGGTGGCCCTGGCTGTCAGCAAAGGGGTGGGAGAGGCCATGATAAACTTACAAAATACGCGCTGTTTTAACTGTGGTCAGCTGGGTCACATCCAGGTGAACTGTCCCCACTGGCCACAGATTCAACAACCTATCTTGCCCCCCCCAAGACCATATCCTAGGAACCCATTTTATCAAGATCACCAGTTTCATCTACAGCGACAAGGGTACCAGCCAGCGGGAAACTGGCGGCGAAGCGCGAGGAAGGGCCGCGCGACGACACCAAGTGGCCCTTCTCAGCATCCCAGCCTCCCGACCATCAGGGAGGACGAGTGGCCGCGCGGCCAAGTCCAGCAGTTCAGCGCAGCCACGAGGACGGACTCCGCCTCTTCCGCCGGACAGGTACCCTAAATCAGGGCAATCATCAGGTCCTCCGCAGCAGCGTCACCATCTCTCTCCAGGATGAGGACCTGACGAGAATTCCTGCTGGGTTCCTGGGCCCCCTCCACGACTGTCGGGACACCACCGTGCTCATCTTAGAAGACTCCTTCAACACGCCAAATGAAATCACCATCTTACCTGAGGTAGTGTGTTTTCCACCAGGAGAGGAGATCACCGTCTCCGTCATTTGTAACCACCCACCATTTACTTTAAGGAAAGGCGATCCTTTTGCTTTGCTTTACGTACTGGACACCCACGATGACCCGGACACAGAGAGACATGTTTTCTTCACCCAAAATGTATGTAAAGAAAGACCATTAATTGATGCCAAACTTTCTTTGCAGGGAAAGTCGGTGCAGATGCGGCTCATGGCAGACACAGGAGCTGACGTGACCATCATCCCCCAGGTGAGGTGGCCCAGCGACTGGGAGCTTGTGCCCCCTTGCGGCAGGATCTCCGGTGTGGGCGGAGCGGTCCACTCTCTGAGGAGTAGGCATCTTGTGTGCGTGGAAGGTCCGGAAGGACAATTGGCAACGGTGAGACCTTTTGTTGTCTCTTCAAACATACTATTATTAGGAAGGGATGTTTTATGCCAATGGGGAGCCCGCCTCGACATCCCTAGCCCTTTGTGGGATTTTTAGCGTGGGCCACTGCAGAGCGCACTTCCCCACCCCTGACCTGGAAAACCAACACACCGGTCTGGGTGGATCAGTGGCCCCTTCCATCAGAAAAATTGAGTGCGCTTCATAAATGAGTAGAGGAGCAGGTGAAACTTGGGCATTTAACACCTTCTACCAGCCCTTGGAATAGCCCTGTCTTTGTAATTAGAAAACCTGGCACAGACAGGTGGCGCCTGCTCCAAGACCTGCGAAGGGTTAATGATGTGATAGAAGATATGGGTCCCATTCAACCAGGCCTTCCGTCACCTTCTATGCTCCCCAGAGACTGGCAGCTAGCAGTGATAGACATCAAAGACTGCTTTTTTAACATTCCGCTCTACCCCGGGGATGCTCCCAGGTTCGCCTTTTCTGTACCATCATTGAATAGGGCTGAACCTTTTAAAAGATATCATTGGACATCCCTGCCTCAGGGGATGAAAAATTCCCCTGTGCTCTGTCAGACTTTTGTAGCGCAGATTTTATCACCTGTGCGTCGGCTTTTCCCTGAGGCCATCATCCTGCATGACATGGATGATGTGCTAGTTTGTGCTTCCGACTCGACATACCTAAAGGCAACACTGGACAAGACTATTAAGGCTATCAAAGCTGCAGGGCTCCAGATAGCAGAAGAGAAGATCCAATTCTCAGCACCATGGAGGTACCTCGGATTCCTCATCACAGGAAGGACAGTGACGCCACAGACACTGACCATCAACAAGGATCCGAAGACTCTGCGAGACCTTCAGCAGCTGTGCGGAACGATCACCTGGATCCGCCCCCTCCTGGGACTGACGACTGAGGAGCTGTCACCTCTCTTCTGTCTGCTTCGAGGCGACGGAGACCTCGCCTCACCACGCGAGCTGACACCTGCCGCGCGGGAAGCCCTGCAACGGGTTGCTGTTGCTCTGAAGTCTCGCCAGGCACACCGCGTGGTCCGGACCCTTCCCGTGAACTTCGCGGTGTTGGGTAAGTGCCCCCACCTCCATGGACTTCTCTTCCAGTGGGATAACAGAGCATCTGATCCCCTGGTCATCTTAGAGTGGCTCTTCCTACCACACCAGCCCTCTAGGACGATCACGACCCCTGCAGAATTGCTAGCCACTTTAATAATGAAGGCACGACACCGCCTCTGAACCCTCGCAGGGTGTGACCCTGAGTGCATTTACTTACCTGTTAGATTAGATCAATTGGACTCGTTGTTGCAAACTAATGAAAATTTGCTCATTGCTCTGGACAGCTTCCCCGGACAAATTTCGGTTCACTATCCTAAGCATAAATTGTTTAAGGATACATTGCATTTGGCCCCGAGAATGTTTAAAAGCAAAACACCAATTCCAGGTGCTCTCACGGTGTTCACCGATGGGTCGGGCAGATCCCACAAATCGGTGATCACTTGGAAGGACCCGGACAGTCAGAAGTGGGAGTCTGACGTCCAAGTGGTTGAGGGTTCCCCCCAGATGGCGGAACTTGCCGCAGTCGTGAGAGCATTCAAAAAATTTCAACAGCCTCTGAATGTGGTCACTGATTCGGCCTATGTCGCTGGGGTAGCAGAAAGGGCCGAAGGTGCCCTCCTCAAAGAAGTTTCAAACACAAATTTATACAGTTTACTCTCTGATCTCATTTGGCTACTTTCCCATAGAGAGCAACCTTATCATATCATGCACGTAAGGGCACACACCGATTTACCCGGAGAGATCACTGAGGGTAATCGGAAAGCGGACCTCCTAGCCATGTCAACACAAATATCTGCAACCGCTTCAACCACCTTACCAGACATACTCCGGCAAGCGCGGCTCAGCCGTGCATTTTACCACCAGAATGCCCCGGCTCTAGTGCGACAGTTTAAGATCTCGATAGCACAGGCAAGAACCATTGTTTCTACCTGCCCGAGCTGCCAGTCTTTCGCTCTTCCTTCCCTCATTTCGGGGACAAATCCCCGAGGGTTGGGAGCGCTAGAGATATGGCAGACAGATGTAACACACTTCGAGCCGTTTGGTCGGATGAAATACATACATGTCTCTATTGACACGTTTTCCGGCGCAGTGTTTGCCTCCGTCCATGCAGGCGAAAAAACCAGGGATGCCATGAAACATCTTTTCATGGCATTCTCTACGTTGGGAGTCCCATCTCACATAAAAACTGATAATGGCCCATGCTATGCGTCAAAGCGCTTCGGTGAGTTTGCGCAACAGTGGGGAATTTCCCATACCACCGGAATTCCCCACAATCCTACAGGACAGGCGATAATAGAGAGGGCCCACAGAAATCTAAAAAGGCTCCTTGAACAACAACATAAGCCGGACATTACAGTGAGCCCAGCCGAAAGGTTATGTAAGGCCCTGTATGTCCTGAATTTTTTAAACTGCTCAGAAAGGGAGCCTGACCCTCCTATTATCCGCCATTTTCACAATAACACCAGAGCGCAACTCGCCGAGAGGCCACCAGTCTTGATAAAGGACCCAGAATCCAAAGCTATCCAGGGCCCTTTCCCTCTAATAACCTGGGGGAGAGGGTATGCCTGTGTTTCTACAGATAAAGGACCAAGATGGATTCCGGGGAAATATGTCAAGCCCTTCGTAGAGGTGCCAGCTCAGCAAGACAACGTGTCCTTGGTGCAAAGCACCGAGAACACCTCATCGCTGGACGGAGTTTCCACTGCCTGGAAGAGGAGGAGAAGAAAGACCGTTCCTCCCAATATCGTCACACGTGTCATGATTACCCGAAGATATTTTCCCCCGCTGAACTCTACGTACCCAATTACCCCATCGCCCCCTGTACCCTTTCCTTTCCCCTAACCTCCCCTTTCCCTCAATCCTTACCCCTTTTCTCTAATTTTATTTAGTGCTTATTTAGTAAATAAAAACGGGGGAGGTTGGGGAGGGACCACTGAGGAAAATTTATCATTCAAGTTATGCTTTCTTTTATCACAAGACGCTGAGGATGACTACCGCCTTGAGGACACCTCTGAAACATCTGATGCTCCTGATCGTCATCATCTGGCTGTCACCGGTCAGGAGCTGGATAGTCCCACAGCTGAGAGAAAACATATGGGTCACGCTGGCGAAGTCCTTGAAGCAGGACAACTTCTGTATGGCCATGGGAAGTGTGGACAATCCGTTATCCACGTGCCTGGTAGGAGTCCCCCTGTCGCCAAACGACTATCCATATGCAGGAAAAAAACCTAATCCTGTGGACACCTGGGATGAGTGGACGAGGATTCTGCCATATGCACCACAGGAGCCCCAAGAATTGGACCTATTGGGCTCCTCTCAGGCAACATATTGTGTCAGGTTTAGGTACCAGCCCTCCCAGAAAGACTGGGATCAAATGGCTAAACTCCACCCCGCTGGTACCCAAGAAGTAAAAAGACACGATGTATCTCCCCACGATGGGAGATACCATGCAGCAAATTGGTGCAATTACACCTCGACCATGGTATCTAGGTCCTCCTCAGTTCCCAGGGTGCTCCCCAGGGGGTTTTTTCTCATCTGCGGCGACAGGGTGTGGGCAGGGATTCCCTCCCAAATCCAGGGAGGCCCCTGCAGCCTTGGGCAGCTTACCACACTGACACCGAACAAAACCCAAATTTTAAATTGGAAAAACGAAAATAAATTGGCTCGCAAAAAGAGATCCTATAACCAATTCGACGAAAATTGTGATTCAAAAATTTACAATTGGGGAAAGACGAAGAGAGTCACGGTATCCATATTTTTACCATGGTATGCCACAGCAAAGGCCCTCGGTGAGCTTTCTCACCTCGAGTGTTGGCTCAGTAAGCAGGCCAACGCCACGTCCGCTGCCCTTTCCGACTTGCTAGCGGACGAAGAAGTCACCCGGCACGCCACACTGCAAAATAGGGCTGCTATTGACTTCTTACTGCTCGCCCATGGCCACGGCTGTGAGGACTTTGAAGGAATGTGCTGCTTCAATCTGGCATCAAAGAGCACATCCATCCAAGCTAATATCCAGCGGATCCGAGAGCAAGTTGACGACCTCAAGACTGAGACCTCGACTGTAGATCCTGTGAATAAACTGCTGTCTCAATGGGGTGTCCCAGGGTGGGTTGCTATCATCCTCAGGGGACTCTTTTGGATCTTTCTGATAATGTTCATGATCTCGGTTGCTTTATTTTTGTTTAGACGTATGTTGCTTAAAACGTTGGGAAGTGCTTATTTAATAAATAAAAACGGGGGAGATGTAGGAGGAGGGGTTGGGGAAGGCAGTCTAGGGTTGCCATGGGAAACAGCAGTTGTATGAGTTCTCCACCCCCTTTTGTAAGAGAATTGTACCCTCCCCCTGTCCTGTCGGTTATTGTTCAAGTCTGCCCCTTAGCCTAGAATCTTCTCTGTTCCACGTTTTCCCTTTGGTTCTTCCACCAAGAACACTCCTTTCCCTTTTCCCCACTGGTTAATGTTGTATTTCCCCTCCCTTTAGCCTTCTCCAGATTGTACCCTCGAATGCTAAACCCTCCTACCCCTACGCAGTAAAAGAATCCTCACCCCGCCCTTCGGGGCTCTCGGAATCTGCCTCCCTTCTGCTTCGTTGTCTCCCTTTTTGCCCCTTCTGCGACCCTTCAATAAACGAGCAGGATTTCAGCAACCCGAGTGTCCCTCCCGTTCTTCTGGTGGACCCTCAGATGTACCAGCTATCCGAGCTTCGTGCCGAGTGGCTAAAAGCCCCCACGGCTCGGCAACTGGGAGATCCTTTGCATTACAGGGCGAATAAAGGGGGGATGAATGTGTGTGAATGAGAGGCGGGCTGGTTACCCCAGACCTGCTAAGCGAGAGCGGCAGTCTCCCATGCTGCGTTTCCGTCTTTTTCGCGAGAAAAGCGGCCAGTAAAGAGACTAAGCGAGTGATAAAAAGAGTGAGAGAACCCCCCCTGGGACTGGGTCTCAGAGAAAGAGTGGGACCCCTTAGTGGGGGGGGGGGGGGGGAAGAAAAGGTAATTAATTAGAAAAAAAAATTAATTAAAAGGTAAAAAGAGGGTTTTCTTGGCATAATCTATTGGGGAAAAATAAAAGGTAAAATGTGTAGGAGGGGCCCCAAAAAATTCTGCTGGATTGAGGGATAGGAATGCCCAAGGACATCCAAGATCAAATCTGCTGGATTGAGGGATTAATGTTCCAAGAGCATCCAGGGTTAAGTCAAACCTGCTGGGTTGAGGGATTAACATTCCAAGAGCAGCCAGAATTAAGTTTGCTGGGTTGTTGAGAGCACCCAAGATTGAGTAAAAATTTTGCCAGTTTGAAGATAAGTCTGACAGGATCTAGAGTTGGGAACCACACAGCTAGATTGAGGGGTATCCAAGAACACTGGGACTAGCCAGGGACACCTAAAAGTGTAATAGGTGTGTTGAAAAATAAAAGGTACCTTGTTGTTGTGGTTGTTTTGTTATGTGTAAGAGTAAGTAAAAATAAAGTTAAGTGAATGTAGACGAAGGAAAGTATATGTATGCATCCTGCCCTGTTAAGCAGCCTCACTGTGTTTCCCTGCTGTGACTGACAAACACAAGTTACGAACCCTCAGAACTGAAAAAGTTCAATCAAATATTGCTTCCATTGATGACCATGATATTGTCTATAATACCTTGTTACAACTTATGTTATGTAAGTGTTAATACCCCTATCCTACCAGTTCGTAAACCTGATGGGTCATACCGGTTAGTACAGGATCTGCGGGCCATAAACAAGGTAACTGAGGATCTGTATCCTGTGGTGGCCAATTACACGTTATTAACTTGCTTAACAGCCGAGCTAACTTGGTTTACCGTTTTAGATTTAAAAGATGCCTTCTTTTGCCTTCCTATCCACGAAGCCAGAAAATTTTTGCATTTGAATGGGAAAATCCTAAGAGCGGGCGAAGAACTCAACTGACATGGACCAGACTCCCACAAGGATTCAAAAACTCACCCACTTTGTTTGGAGAACAACTTGCAAAAGAATTAGAGACCTGAGAAGCCCCTCCAGAGGAAGGGAAGTTGCTACAGTACGTAGATGACATCCTGATAGCCACACGGACAAGGGAAGCATGCATGGCCTGGACGATAAGCCTCTTGAACTTTTTGGGGCTCCAAGGGTACCGAGTATCAAAGAAAAAAGCCCAAGTAGTAAAACAGAAAGTAACTTATCTGGGCTACGAAGTCAGTGCTAGACAACGTACCTTGGGCCAAAGCCGAAGGAGGCAATATGCCAGACCCCAAAACCTCAGACTGTAAAGGAACTACGAACTTTCCTGAGGATGACAGGGTGGTGCAGGTTATGGATCTATAACTATGGACTGTTTGTTAAGCCCTTCTATGAACTGATTGCAACTGAAAGCAGGAACATCCAAGAGACAAAGGAAGCTACGCAAGCTTTCAACCAGCTGAAAAAAGCCCTCATGTCAGCTCCAGCCCTGAGATTGCCGGACGTGAGTAAGCCTTTCCTTTTATTCTCCCATGAGAAGCAAGGAATCGCCTTAGGAATACTAGCACAGGACCTCGGCCCATATCGGAGAGCAGTGGCTTACTTCTCTAAGCAATTGGATACAGCAGCTAAAGGGTGGCCTGGGTGCCTCAGAGCTGTTGCAGCAGTCGTACTGAACATCCAAGAGGCACACAAATTCACCCTAGGCCAGAAAAGAACTGTGCTAGTGTCTCACACAGTGTCTGCAGTGCTAGAGGTAAAAGGTGGGCATTGGCTTTCCCCACAACGGCTCCTGAGATACCAAGCTATCATAGTGGAGCAAGATGATGTAGAGATAGTAGTGACTAACATTGTCAATCCAGCCTCCTTCCTCAGTAGAAACCAAGGGGAACCAGTGGAACAGGACTGCCTGGAGACCATTGAAGCCACCTACTCCAGCTGCCCTGACTCGAAGGACACCCCTCTGGAGAATGCAGAAGTCTCGTTTACTGATGGAAGCAGTTATATCATCAGTGGAAAACGGCACGCCGGGTAGGCAGTTACAACGTGCAAGGAAGTAATATCATCTGGGCCCCTGCCAACAAATACCTCTGCACAGAAGGCCGAGATAATTGCTCTAACTCGGGCCCTAGAATTGGCAAGAGGGAAAGAAATAAACATATACACGGACTCGAAGTATGCATTTGGAGTAGTGCATGCTCACAGAGCCATTTAGAAAGAGAGAGGACTGCTGAACTCTCAAGGGAAAAATATTAAAGATGCATCAGAAGTACTGCGACTTCTAGAAGCAGTCCAGTTGCCAGAGAAAGTAGCGATCATGCACATTAAGGCACATCAGAAGATAAACTCAGAATTGGAAGAAGGAAACGAGCTGGCAGATAGGGAAGCAAAAGAAGCAGCAAGAATTGAGGTCATAACTGAGGCAGCCCTGATTCCAGACGGGCAAATTTCCCCTAAAGGTAAGCCAAGATACAACAAACTAGAAAAAAAATTAATCTATGAGCAAAAAGGAGACTATAACCAAGAGGGATGGGCCACCATAGAAGGAAAATTAGTTCTACCCTCCTATTTATTATGGTCCCTAATAAAGGAAGAACACCAGAAAACCATTGGGGTATTGATGCTCTATCATAACTAGACATTTACAACTCGACAATGTGACCTTTGCCTCCAGACCAACCCCAAAAATACTCCCAAACCAAAGCTTAGCCAGATTAGGAAGGGTCATGGGCCGGAGCAGCAATGGCAGATTGATTGTACAGAATTGCCAAGAAAAGGGGGGTATAAGTTTTTACTGGTGCTAACAGATACCTTTTCAGGATGGCCAGAAGCATTCCCCACCAGGACTTCTAAAGCTCAAGAAGTAACTAAGGTATTGGTACAAGAAAACATACCACGCTTTAGAGTCCTGGCCACAATCTCCTCAAATAGAGGACCACATTTTATTGTAAAATTCGTGCAACAAGTTAGCCAATACTTGAACATAGACTGAGAACTTCACACCCCATATAACCCACAATCAAGTGGTCAGGTAAAAAAAAATGAATCATTTGATCAAACAACAAATTGTACAATTGGGACAAGAAGCTAATTTGTCATGGACTCAATCCCTCCCATTAGCACTACTGCAGATCCGAACCAAACCCAAGACTAAAGAAAAGCTAAACCACTTTGAATTGCTTTATGAAAAACCATATGGGGTGCGAAAGAGAATGTCTACCCAAGACATGTCACTAACCTCCTGTATGTTAAGTCTCTTAACTTGGTGTATCCAGCACCAATCACTAGCTAATAAACACAAGTCATAACTAGTGAAATACACTGTTTAGAAGACTTTATGTCACCCAATTATAATTCTATTAATTTTAGTTACTGTAAGTTTAATGATGTCTACTTTAACACTCATGTAGAATTCGAGGATGTTAAAACACATGGCCAGTCTGACATCACTCTCTAGAACTCATAGAATCTTACTGAAAGAGGACGGTCATGATAGTAGATCAGAATTTAAATCAAGACCCCTGTAGTAAAAGAATTTACTATATTTTAAGAAAAGGGGGGACTGAAGCAGAGATTTTTAGAGTTAGGTTAACAAAATGAATTAAGCATTTCTAATTTAGCTTGTAGAGTTATGTGTTGAATTTTCAACCTTTTACTTAAGAAACCTCTGCCTAGTACAAAGGGCATAGGAAAATGCAAATTTCGGAAGCTTCTTGCATAAAGAACAATACCAGAAGAAGCAAAGAACCCAGATAAAGAAGCTCCTCTGTCTCCAAGCCTATCAAGACTGACAGACGTACTCAGATAAGCACCAAAGGACCAAAAGCGCACGCGCAGAGAGGAAAAGTTCAAAAGTTCAATCATGAGGAAGACCACAATCTTCAGCCTCAGGACCACCAAGAGACCCCCCGTACGACCACCACAGCAAACCACGCATGCCCAGAAGGGCGTGGACTTAGCATGAGAAGCGAGGACAGGCGGGGCCAGGGGTTGAATACGCATGAAAAAGTCGTGCAGTGTATTGCATATGGAACGTCTTTAAGAATAAAAGTGTGGGTCAGACTGAGGCTCGGGGCACAACTTTTGGAGAGCTATCTCACTTGTGCTGGGCGCTGACATACATACCCATTTCATAACGACCCCAGGTTATGGAGTCTATTTATTTATTCCGCGTATCGTTTCAGAGGTTTCTTCCCTTCGCCAGGCTGCAACGTGCCCGCTACTACCCAGAGCTGGGCAGGAGTGGGCAGAGAGCACGGCCATCTGCCAGCAGGTTGCAGCTTGCCCAGGAAAGTGCAGTGTCCTTGGAATGTGCAGCAAATCTTATTTCCTGGCAAGGTCGGGCTAAGTGAGCAGTGCTGGTACACTTTCTCCTTGAGAACTGGAGCGGAAAAGCTTTTCGCTAAGATGTAGGCGACTAGAGAGGCAGAATACGCAGCTCCGGAGCTGGCCGAAAGCAAGTGCCGCTTGCCGGCGTCTTTCGGCAGAAGCGGCGCTTCGGAGCGCACCGCTGCCGCTCCAGTGATCTGTGCGCGAAGTAGCCGCTTCTTGTCCTCCGGCAGCCGGAGATCGCGGTAGCTTGCAAGAGGCGAAGAACGAAGCCGCGAAGAAGCCGGCTTGTGTGCGAAGCTCGCAGACTGCTGCAGGACGGTGGCTGCTGCTCTCCTGCCTCTTGAATTCACTCTTGGCATGCCAATGGAAGGTGTTCCAGGACAACTTTCCTGGGTTTTGACATAGTCGTCATGCATCCCACCTTGGAAATTCTTGTTGCTCCCCAGAGGCTCCGAGATGCAGAGAACACGGTGGCAGCTGCTGAAAAGAAGGGCAACTGTGAGTTGGTCAAGAAGCAAGAACCTAGGCAGCTGACTGTGCTTGGCAAGGAGCAGCTGCTGGATTCTTGCAATTGCCTTCAGTGCGCACAGAAGCCCGCTGCTCTGCTGCTTGGTTTTTCGCCTTCAGTCAATTACACACTGCTGAAGCTGAGGCAGGCTGTTCAGCTTTGCTGCTTTTCAGCATCTCAGCTGCCCTTCTGCTCTGTGACAGCTCTCGAGGCTTCTTGCCTTCGCCAGGCTGCAACGTGCCCGCTACTACCCAGAGCTGGGCAGGAGTGGGCAGAGAGCACGGCCATCTGCCAGCAGGTTGCAGCAGCTTGCCCAGGAAAGTGCAGTGTCCTTGGCATGTGCAGCAAATCTTATTTCCTGGCAAGGTCGGGCTAAGTGAGCAGTGCTGGTACACTTTCTCCTTGAGAACTGGAGCGGAAAAGCTTTTGGCTAAGATGTAGGCGACTAGAGAGGCAGAATACGCAGCTCCGGAGCTGGCCGAAAGCAAGTGCCGCTTGCCGGCGTCTTTCGGCAGAAGCGGCGCTTCGGAGCGCACCGCTGCCGCTCCAGTGATCTGTGCGCGAAGTAGCCGCTTCTTGTCCTCCGGCAGCCGGAGATCGCGGTAGCTTGCAAGAGGCGAAGAACGAAGCCGCGAAGAAGCCGGCTTGTGTGCGAAGCTCGCAGACTGCTGCAGGACGGTGGCTGCTGCTCTCCTGCCTCTTGAATTCACTCTTGGCATGCCAATGGAAGGTGTTCCAGGACAACTTTCCTGGGTTTTGACATAGTCGTCATGCATCCCACCTTGGAAATTCTTGTTGCTCCCCAGAGGCTCCGAGATGCAGAGAACACGGTGGCAGCTGCTGAAAAGAAGGGCAACTGTGAGTTGGTCAAGAAGCAAGAACCTAGGCAGCTGACTGTGCTTGGCAAGGAGCAGCTGCTGGATTCTTGCAATTGCCTTCAGTGCGCACAGAAGCCCGCTGCTCTGCTGCTTGGTTTTTCGCCTTCAGTCAATTACACACTGCTGAAGCTGAGGCAGGCTGTTCAGCTTTGCTGCTTTTCAGCATCTCAGCTGCCCTTCTGCTCTGTGACAGCTCTCGAGGCTTCTTGCCTTCGCCAGGCTGCAACGTGCCCGCTACTACCCAGAGCTGGGCAGGAGTGGGCAGAGAGCACGGCCATCTGCCAGCAGGTTGCAGCAGCTTGCCCAGGAAAGTGCAGTGTCCTTGGAATGTGCAGCAAATCTTATTTCCTGGCAAGGTCGGGCTAAGTGAGCAGTGCTGGTACACTTTCTCCTTGAGAACTGGAGCGGAAAAGCTTTTGGCTAAGATGTAGGCGACTAGAGAGGCAGAATACGCAGCTCCGGAGCTGGCCGAAAGCAAGTGCCGCTTGCCGGCGTCTTTCGGCAGAAGCGGCGCTTCGGAGCGCACCGCTGCCGCTCCAGTGATCTGTGCGCGAAGTAGCCGCTTCTTGTCCTCCGGCAGCCGGAGATCGCGGTAGCTTGCAAGAGGCGAAGAACGAAGCCGCGAAGAAGCCGGCTTGTGTGCGAAGCTCGCAGACTGCTGCAGGACGGTGGCTGCTGCTCTCCTGCCTCTTGAATTCACTCTTGGCATGCCAATGGAAGGTGTTCCAGGACAACTTTCCTGGGTTTTGACATAGTCGTCATGCATCCCACCTTGGAAATTCTTGTTGCTCCCCAGAGGCTCCGAGATGCAGAGAACACGGTGGCAGCTGCTGAAAAGAAGGGCAACTGTGAGTTGGTCAAGAAGCAAGAACCTAGGCAGCTGACTGTGCTTGGCAAGGAGCAGCTGCTGGATTCTTGCAATTGCCTTCAGTGCGCACAGAAGCCCGCTGCTCTGCTGCTTGGTTTTTCGCCTTCAGTCAATTACACACTGCTGAAGCTGAGGCAGGCTGTTCAGCTTTGCTGCTTTTCAGCATCTCAGCTGCCCTTCTGCTCTGTGACAGCTCTCGAGGCTTCTTGCCTTCGCCAGGCTGCAACGTGCCCGCTACTACCCAGAGCTGGGCAGGAGTGGGCAGAGAGCACGGCCATCTGCCAGCAGGTTGCAGCAGCTTGCCCAGGAAAGTGCAGTGTCCTTGGAATGTGCAGCAAATCTTATTTCCTGGCAAGGTCGGGCTAAGTGAGCAGTGCTGGTACACTTTCTCCTTGAGAACTGGAGCGGAAAAGCTTTTGGCTAAGATGTAGGCGACTAGAGAGGCAGAATACGCAGCTCCGGAGCTGGCCGAAAGCAAGTGCCGCTTGCCGGCGTCTTTCGGCAGAAGCGGCGCTTCGGAGCGCACCGCTGCCGCTCCAGTGATCTGTGCGCGAAGTAGCCGCTTCTTGTCCTCCGGCAGCCGGAGATCGCGGTAGCTTGCAAGAGGCGAAGAACGAAGCCGCGAAGAAGCCGGCTTGTGTGCGAAGCTCGCAGACTGCTGCAGGACGGTGGCTGCTGCTCTCCTGCCTCTTGAATTCACTCTTGGCATGCCAATGGAAGGTGTTCCAGGACAACTTTCCTGGGTTTTGACATAGTCGTCATGCATCCCACCTTGGAAATTCTTGTTGCTCCCCAGAGGCTCCGAGATGCAGAGAACACGGTGGCAGCTGCTGAAAAGAAGGGCAACTGTGAGTTGGTCAAGAAGCAAGAACCTAGGCAGCTGACTGTGCTTGGCAAGGAGCAGCTGCTGGATTCTTGCAATTGCCTTCAGTGCGCACAGAAGCCCGCTGCTCTGCTGCTTGGTTTTTCGCCTTCAGTCAATTACACACTGCTGAAGCTGAGGCAGGCTGTTCAGCTTTGCTGCTTTTCAGCATCTCAGCTGCCCTTCTGCTCTGTGACAGCTCTCGAGGCTTCTTGCCTTCGCCAGGCTGCAACGTGCCCGCTACTACCCAGAGCTGGGCAGGAGTGGGCAGAGAGCACGGCCATCTGCCAGCAGGTTGCAGCAGCTTGCCCAGGAAAGTGCAGTGTCCTTGGAATGTGCAGCAAATCTTATTTCCTGGCAAGGTCGGGCTAAGTGAGCAGTGCTGGTACACTTTCTCCTTGAGACCTGGAGCGGAAAAGCTTTTGGCTAAGATGTAGGCGACTAGAGAGGCAGAATACGCAGCTCCGGAGCTGGCCGAAAGCAAGTGCCGCTTGCCGGCGTCTTTCGGCAGAAGCGGCGCTTCGGAGCGCACCGCTGCCGCTCCAGTGATCTGTGCGCGAAGTAGCCGCTTCTTGTCCTCCGGCAGCCGGAGATCGCGGTAGCTTGCAAGAGGCGAAGAACGAAGCCGCGAAGAAGCCGGCTTGTGTGCGAAGCTCGCAGACTGCTGCAGGACGGTGGCTGCTGCTCTCCTGCCTCTTGAATTCACTCTTGGCATGCCAATGGAAGGTGTTCCAGGACAACTTTCCTGGGTTTTGACATAGTCGTCATGCATCCCACCTTGGAAATTCTTGTTGCTCCCCAGAGGCTCCGAGATGCAGAGAACACGGTGGCAGCTGCTGAAAAGAAGGGCAACTGTGAGTTGGTCAAGAAGCAAGAACCTAGGCAGCTGACTGTGCTTGGCAAGGAGCAGCTGCTGGATTCTTGCAATTGCCTTCAGTGCGCACAGAAGCCCGCTGCTCTGCTGCTTGGTTTTTCGCCTTCAGTCAATTACACACTGCTGAAGCTGAGGCAGGCTGTTCAGCTTTGCTGCTTTTCAGCATCTCAGCTGCCCTTCTGCTCTGTGACAGCTCTCGAGGCTTCTTGCCTTCGCCAGGCTGCAACGTGCCCGCTACTACCCAGAGCTGGGCAGGAGTGGGCAGAGAGCACGGCCATCTGCCAGCAGGTTGCAGCAGCTTGCCCAGGAAAGTGCAGTGTCCTTGGAATGTGCAGCAAATCTTATTTCCTGGCAAGGTCGGGCTAAGTGAGCAGTGCTGGTACACTTTCTCCTTGAGAACTGGAGCGGAAAAGCTTTTGGCTAAGATGTAGGCGACTAGAGAGGCAGAATACGCAGCTCCGGAGCTGGCCGAAAGCAAGTGCCGCTTGCCGGCGTCTCTCGGCAGAAGCGGCGCTTCGGAGCGCACCGCTGCCGCTCCAGTGATCTGTGCGCGAAGTAGCCGCTTCTTGTCCTCCGGCAGCCGGAGATCGCGGTAGCTTGCAAGAGGCGAAGAACGAAGCCGCGAAGAAGCCGGCTTGTGTGCGAAGCTCGCAGACTGCTGCAGGACGGTGGCTGCTGCTCTCCTGCCTCTTGAATTCACTCTTGGCATGCCAATGGAAGGTGTTCCAGGACAACTTTCCTGGGTTTTGACATAGTCGTCATGCATCCCACCTTGGAAATTCTTGTTGCTCCCCAGAGGCTCCGAGATGCAGAGAACACGGTGGCAGCTGCTGAAAAGAAGGGCAACTGTGAGTTGGTCAAGAAGCAAGAACCTAGGCAGCTGACTGTGCTTGGCAAGGAGCAGCTGCTGGATTCTTGCAATTGCCTTCAGTGCGCACAGAAGCCCGCTGCTCTGCTGCTTGGTTTTTCGCCTTCAGTCAATTACACACTGCTGAAGCTGAGGCAGGCTGTTCAGCTTTGCTGCTTTTCAGCATCTCAGCTGCCCTTCTGCTCTGTGACAGCTCTCGAGGCTTCTTGCCTTCGCCAGGCTGCAACGTGCCCGCTACTACCCAGAGCTGGGCAGGAGTGGGCAGAGAGCACGGCCATCTGCCAGCAGGTTGCAGCAGCTTGCCCAGGAAAGTGCAGTGTCCTTGGAATGTGCAGCAAATCTTATTTCCTGGCAAGGTCGGGCTAAGTGAGCAGTGCTGGTACACTTTCTCCTTGAGAACTGGAGCGGAAAAGCTTTTGGCTAAGATGTAGGCGACTAGAGAGGCAGAATACGCAGCTCCGGAGCTGGCCGAAAGCAAGTGCCGCTTGCCGGCGTCTTTCGGCAGAAGCGGCGCTTCGGAGCGCACCGCTGCCGCTCCAGTGATCTGTGCGCGAAGTAGCCGCTTCTTGTCCTCCGGCAGCCGGAGATCGCGGTAGCTTGCAAGAGGCGAAGAACGAAGCCGCGAAGAAGCCGGCTTGTGTGCGAAGCTCGCAGACTGCTGCAGGACGGTGGCTGCTGCTCTCCTGCCTCTTGAATTCACTCTTGGCATGCCAATGGAAGGTGTTCCAGGACAACTTTCCTGGGTTTTGACATAGTCGTCATGCATCCCACCTTGGAAATTCTTGTTGCTCCCCAGAGGCTCCGAGATGCAGAGAACACGGTGGCAGCTGCTGAAAAGAAGGGCAATTGTGAGTTGGTCAAGAAGCAAGAACCTAGGCAGCTGACTGTGCTTGGCAAGGAGCAGCTGCTGGATTCTTGCAATTGCCTTCAGTGCGCACAGAAGCCCGCTGCTCTGCTGCTTGGTTTTTCGCCTTCAGTCAATTACACACTGCTGAAGCTGAGGCAGGCTGTTCAGCTTTGCTGCTTTTCAGCATCTCAGCTGCCCTTCTGCTCTGTGACAGCTCTCGAGGCTTCTTGCCTTCGCCAGGCTGCAACGTGCCCGCTACTACCCAGAGCTGGGCAGGAGTGGGCAGAGAGCACGGCCATCTGCCAGCAGGTTGCAGCAGCTTGCCCAGGAAAGTGCAGTGTCCTTGGAATGTGCAGCAAATCTTATTTCCTGGCAAGGTCGGGCTAAGTGAGCAGTGCTGGTACACTTTCTCCTTGAGAACTGGAGCGGAAAAGCTTTTGGCTAAGATGTAGGCGACTAGAGAGGCAGAATACGCAGCTCCGGAGCTGGCCGAAAGCAAGTGCCGCTTGCCGGCGTCTCTCGGCAGAAGCGGCGCTTCGGAGCGCACCGCTGCCGCTCCAGTGATCTGTGCGCGAAGTAGCCGCTTCTTGTCCTCCGGCAGCCGGAGATCGCGGTAGCTTGCAAGAGGCGAAGAACGAAGCCGCGAAGAAGCCGGCTTGTGTGCGAAGCTCGCAGACTGCTGCAGGACGGTGGCTGCTGCTCTCCTGCCTCTTGAATTCACTCTTGGCATGCCAATGGAAGGTGTTCCAGGACAACTTTCCTGGGTTTTGACATAGTCGTCATGCATCCCACCTTGGAAATTCTTGTTGCTCCCCAGAGGCTCCGAGATGCAGAGAACACGGTGGCAGCTGCTGAAAAGAAGGGCAATTGTGAGTTGGTCAAGAAGCAAGAACCTAGGCAGCTGACTGTGCTTGGCAAGGAGCAGCTGCTGGATTCTTGCAATTGCCTTCAGTGCGCACAGAAGCCCGCTGCTCTGCTGCTTGGTTTTTCGCCTTCAGTCAATTACACACTGCTGAAGCTGAGGCAGGCTGTTCAGCTTTGCTGCTTTTCAGCATCTCAGCTGCCCTTCTGCTCTGTGACAGCTCTCGAGGCTTCTTGCCTTCGCCAGGCTGCAACGTGCCCGCTACTACCCAGAGCTGGGCAGGAGTGGGCAGAGAGCACGGCCATCTGCCAGCAGGTTGCAGCAGCTTGCCCAGGAAAGTGCAGTGTCCTTGGAATGTGCAGCAAATCTTATTTCCTGGCAAGGTCGGGCTAAGTGAGCAGTGCTGGTACACTTTCTCCTTGAGAACTGGAGCGGAAAAGCTTTTCGCTAAGATGTAGGCGACTAGAGAGGCAGAATACGCAGCTCCGGAGCTGGCCGAAAGCAAGTGCCGCTTGCCGGCGTCTTTCGGCAGAAGCGGCTCTTCGGAGCGCACCGCTGCCGCTCCAGTGATCTGTGCGCGAAGTAGCCGCTTCTTGTCCTCCGGCAGCCGGAGATCGCGGTAGCTTGCAAGAGGCGAAGAACGAAGCCGCGAAGAAGCCGGCTTGTGTGCGAAGCTCGCAGACTGCTGCAGGACGGTGGCTGCTGCTCTCCTGCCTCTTGAATTCACTCTTGGCATGCCAATGGAAGGTGTTCCAGGACAAACTTTCCTGGGTTTTGATTTTATTTTTCATGCATCCCACCTGTCACGATCCGCTTTTTGCGGGGTGTCGTGATGGTTCTTTTCACCGATCCCAAAAGTGCAAAAAGGCAAACAACAAGGGACTATCAGTTAATCACAACAAATGCACCTTTATTAGGGGCCAAAACAGTAAATGCGATAGTGGGGATCGGAAAGGAGATAAAAGGAGAGAGAGAGAGAGAAGAGGGGTATGGGAATAGCTACCAACACAGGCGAGATCCTCAGTGGTCCGGACGATGGGGATCCGTCTGTCGTGTCGGGGGAGTCTCCGAAGTTCTGGTCGACTCGGGGCTCCAGTTATAGTCCACAGAGGAAAGAGGGGGGAGCAAGTGTAACAACGAAAGTCCATTGTAATCGCCACGCGGGAACAGCTGAGTCCACAGAAACCACCAAAGCAAGACGAATCCAATGAAGAATAAGTCCCTTTGAATCACTGAAGGGAAACAGGTCATGTCATTAGTGGTCAGACCACCAATTTCCCCTCCTCCCTATAGCAGGGGTCTCAGTCTCAGTCCTTGGGAGGAGGGTTCTCATTCTTTGTTTGTCACACTGGTAACGAGGCAGATGAGGGGTCTTCAATGAAGGACCCCGGGAGTCACCCCAAAAGTTCATTTGGCTTAAGAACGGAGATTAGAAGCAGGCCGCGCATCACGCTGTCCCGTGCTGGGTCCACGTCAGGTCTTTGCCAAGTCCTTGCCGAGTTCTTGCCAGGCCTTGTTCGGAACAGCTAGCATGACGGTTCAGTGGTTGCACCTGCACTGTGTCCTGTTCTAAGCCGGAACTGCAGTGGAGGAAGGGATTCTTTCTCGTGGCAATCGGAAGGCAGAATGGAAAATGAGGGGCTTCAGACGGGCTCTTACACCACCCCGTGACTGACGATTGCCCTCGAAAGATCTTCATCAGCAGGGTTCCATGGTGTCGTCGTGGAGTCTTCAGGACTCATCAAGTGTTGGCAGCACATTCCAGGGAAAAGGGAAGAGAAAAAGGAAAGGAAAGAGAAAACAGGAAAACTAAGACAAGAATTAAATCAGCAATAGTTTGTTTAAATAATAATCAATATTAATCAATTAAACAATAAATTGATCAAATAATAAACCAGTATAATCAATATTAAGCAGTAAAGTAATAAACCTAGTATCATCGATATTACTCAGTATAATTTTATAATCAAGAAACAAAAATAATTAAAACAGTGATTAAAACAAATCATAAAAGAAAATGATGTAAAACATATCTACCAACCCTATCATCTTCTTGTGTCTACAGTCCTGGGAACATCTATAGTGTAAAGGATGTCGGCCAAGTGGTGTGCATTAATTATAGATGTTAATTTTGTTCATCGTTTCATCATTCTCCAATTTACAATAAGCAAGATTACTGATAAAACAAAACCAATCATAACTAAAATCAGAAGAACAACAACGGGATGGCACAATTTGTTCAGGATACCGGTGGCGGTGGGTGACCACCCGGAAAGGGTATCCCACCACTTGTGCTCGGCATCACTTTCCACCCTTTCTACAACACGATGTATTTCTTGCACATCATGATGAACAGTTACCAGAGTTTTCTGTCCATTCTCCTTGATTTTTCCTAGGATCTCTATTAGATCTTGATGAAGTAATAGTTGCTTTACCAAAGTAAGGTTCATCCCAATGGGAGTAGGCAGTAGCTTGTGAATCAACGTGAGATTGGATTCTAAAAGTTCATGTAAGGTAACTGGAGCTACAAAAGAAAAATCACATCCTGCAATTTTAGTAAAGTTGCAAGCACAATAATTTGAATGATTTTTAGTATCTACTACTGTACTTTCATAAACACAGTATCACAAGCGGTTCTGAAGCAGGCACGCCCATTGCCTGTAGATACAAGGACTGTTTCAGAAGTCTCGTTAGGATGAATATCAAAATGACAGCTATTTTGTTCTGTGTCTAAACAGATATCTTGAGCTATAATTGCATTACCTTCACAGATAAACCCTAGTTGTTCTCGGATAGTACAGGACTCTAAATTGACAGTTTGCCATTTGTCATCAATTTGACGGGCCCATTCTCTATGTTCAGAAGGATAGAAAGTGGCTCCATCATGATTTAATCCTAATGCGATGCTAGGGAATATCAAATGCACTGAGGCATTGCTTATGGTCAGCACAAAATGCTGTGGCTGTGTTTGTGTTAGGGTCATAGGTAAAATTCACTAAATTCCACCAGGATTGGAAATCTCTTTCAAAGTCAGTGGCACTGTCCCAGACTATTTTCCTAATCTCAGTAGGAAAAGTGCCTTCTTCACCTTCTCTTATAATTGAGGCAGCAACTGACTGCATCCATAATTGAGCCTGGATACAGCTAAGAGCTAAGGAAACATTGCTTTGTGTGGCATTAAGTGCATCAAGGATCAATTTTTTATCCTTCACATTTATCTTTTCCCAATTTGGTAGAATGTTTGATAGCAAGCACTGATGTGTTCCCAAGGCCGATAAGGACGACTGCAGTGGTTGCTGTATTTTGGTCAAATCTCTAGTCGGAGAAGCCAATTTATTCATTAATACCTCTGAACTGATTCCCAATTCTGTTCCCACAACACCAGTTATGTCTCTTGGCACCCGTTTTTTAGGAGGGTTCCACTGTCGCAGCCAGGTTGTCCAAGCCTGAAAAGAGGTTTGCAAAAAGGGTGAACAAGCTGGTTGTATTTCTGAGACATTGTTTTGCATCAGCAATTTGACTTGTTTAAGAGACCATGCCGGATCAAATAATATCTGTTGTTGGCCAGTTTTCCTGATTATATATGGTCCAACTTCAAAAATTTTCGGGGTAAGCATAACTGGTGGCTGGGCTCGAGTGCTGGTAGTGGTGGTGGTATAAACCGTAGTAGATTGAGCTACAGCATTTATTATAAACTTAAAAGAAAGCCCTTTGGTGTTGTTTTTTCCCCATAAACAAACCACTTCTGCAGTCTGTGTTAGTGTAAAATTGTGCCAACAATCCTGTACGCTTGGGTGCGTGCAGACCTTTTTGTGCTTAAAGAGATCCTTTCACTTTTTCTGCATGCTACCACAATTAGTTCAGACCACGGTCACTCAGCTGGTTTCTGGCCATGGGGTTGTGGTAGGATGCAGAAAAGTATTACCAGTTTGATCATGGATTAGGTGGTCTTCATGTCCCTCGGAGTTCTTCTGAAAAAGTAAACACAACAGAATTCTGCCGCCGAGAGGCAGAAAAGTTAGAATGATGGAATTATCCAGCATGTATTTGTCCAATGCTCTTTCCCTAGAGCACCAGAGGCTTCCCATGCATATTTATTCAGAGGGGGTTTTAGCACAAGTGCCACTAGTCCTATAGTAAGAGAGGTCCACCAGAACAGGTTGGCCAGGGTCATGAGCTGGATTATTAGGATCATTTGGTACAGAGCATAGGAGTCAGTGTAGATGCAGACCAAAGAGGAATTCTGTGCTTCTCGTTGAAAAACACTCCAGACAGCTATCAGCTCCCCAATGTGTGCACTACCTTCTCCCTCTGTAATCATTTGCTCACCAGAGGAAAAGTGGAGGGCTTCTGCCCTAGATTTCCATACTTTTCCTTTCCCTTTAGCAGAAGCATCAGTAAACCAAGAGTTTGCTGATTGTTTGGGGCAGAAAGGAGGGGTTACTTTGATTACAGAGGCAGGTTTGTCCAAGCTCTCCGTTTCTTGGATTGGTAAAGTTTTTACAGATCCTTCTGTCATTGAGAAGAAGTTACAGTAATGTTCAACCTGAGCATACCACTTTCTCACTAAGGCCCTCTGGGCCACCCCGTCAGGAGGGGGAGTCCCACTAGTGGCTGTCTTAATAACCTTGAAGGGGCCTCTCAATACAATTGGTTGTTTTCGTGCAATTTTTTCTACTTCTAGGAAAGCTAAGATAACCATCAACAATCCTTTTTCCCACGTAGTGTATCTTTTCTCAGCATCTTTGGAACCACGGGAGTAAAAACCAACAGGTCTTGTCAGACCCTCAGCACCCCGCTGCCATATGTGTACTGACAGCCCTGAGGAGGCAAATCCCCATTCCACCTGGAAAGGATCTGTAGGATGGATAGGGGTCACTGCTTGATGAGCTGTTGCTTCAAAAATCAGCAATTGCAATGCTGACTCCTGAGAAAGACTCCAATCCCATTTCACCCCTTTCCTCAACAAGTCATAAAGGGGAACAAATGGGTCCTTCTGCTTACTAGGAAATCTATCTGGTCTTTCTACAGGAGATACAGCTGCTATCGTTTTTGGAAGGAGAATTGCTGTAGGTTTGAGTGATTCTGGAAGCCCACAAATTCAAGGGGTCGTTATCTCGGGCTTCACAGGTAATTGCATCAGGGATTCAAAGTCAGGAATTAATTTCTTTTTGAGAGTCATTTGCAGGCAAGCAGCTTTGTGCACATTTTCCAAGAGTTGGTCGGGGGTACTAATTCTAGCTATGGGATCTCCCCTTTCCAAGGGGCTTGTTCCCCCGGCCCAAAAAGCTGCACGCTGTGTCAGGGACCATGTGTCACCTTTCTCTCCTGTTGTTAAGAAGACACCATGTCCCCAGTACCCACTGGCTTCCTGTTCAGTTAATTGAATTTGATCACCACCAGTGAGGGACACCCGGAAAACATATTCTGTTTCTGATTCATGTGGAGGGTGTCCATATTCCCTTTTAAGCTTAGCTAGCTCAGTGGCAGTGTTTAGTTGTGATGGTATGTGTTTGGTTGTGATGTGAGGTTGGAGATCATCATCACTGAGATAGCTATACACTGAGATAGTTTTAATCAAGGGTCTCAAGTGATGGCAGCAATGTTCCCCACAATTACTTGCTGCTTCAAGTTCTTGATGAGGATAGATTTGTTTCATGTGAGGAGTTTCCTTCTCCTCAGGCTCTGTAGAGGAATCAGCATGATGTGATTTGTTAACATGTTCCTCTGTTAAGGCAGCTCGCAATGCATAGATCACATCTTTTGCTTCATAGAACTGTTTTTGCAAAATTTCAACTAGATTTTGAAGGGAGTCTATTAGAGCATGTTCCTCACTTCTTCGCTCGAAGCCATTTTCTATAGCTGCCGTAAGACAAGCTCTCAAACCTGAGCATAAGGTAGTTTTATTTTTGCCCAGTTTGAATTTTGTTTCATGTTGTAATGAACACACTCTATCAATAACATTTTCTAAGTTCAACCAATTACTCTGTGCCCATTTTTCTCCTTCCGTAGAAGGTCTGGCATTGTGTTTGGCTAGCAGTGCATAAAATTCAGCTTTAATTTCAAGGCTAAGATTGTCACTCATTTTGTGAAGGGACCAAAACCACGACAGGGAGCTACAAACTTAAGTTCCACAAAACTACACAGCCCTCGCTGTGTCGCCCTTCGCTTCCCTGGCTGGGTGAAAGGACAATAATCTGCCTGGGAGGCTCTGCTTAGTTGCTTCAAGTTGTCCCTTCCTTCCCAGACCAGATACACAACAACAACAAAACAAGTGTCCCGCCTTTTGCACTAGTGGATCCTTTGTGAATTTCCAAAGACAGTGTGGGTGCCTTTTCAGCTGCAACCCTTCTGTCTAGACAGAAATCCTGTCCGTGACGCCAATTTTAATGTCACGATCCGCTTCTTGCGGGGTGTCGTGATGGTTCTTTTCACCGATCCCAAAAGTGCAAAAAGGCAAGCAACAAGGGACTATCAGTTAATCACAACAAATGCACCTTTATTAGGGGCCAAAACAGTAAATGCGATAGTGGGGATCGGAAAGGAGATAAAAGGAGAGAGAGAGAGAGAAGAGGGGTATGGGAATAGCTACCAACACAGGCGAGATCCTCAGTGGTCCGGACGATGGGGATCCGTCTGTCGTGTCGGGGGAGTCTCCGAAGTTCTGGTCGACTCGGGGCTCCAGTTATAGTCCACAGAGGAAAGAGGGGGGAGCAAGTGTAACAACGAAAGTCCATTGTAATCGCCACGCGGGAACAGCTGAGTCCACAGAAACCACCAAAGCAAGACGAATACAATGAAGAATAAGTCCATTTGAATCACTGAAGGGAAACAGGTCATGTCATTAGTGGTCAGACCACCAATTTCCCCTCCTCCCTATAGCAGGGGTCTCAGTCTCAGTCCTTGGGAGGAGGGTTCTCATTCTTTGTTTGTCACACTGGTAACGAGGCAGATGAGGGGTCTTCAATGAAGGACCCCGGGAGTCACCCCAAAAGTTCATTTGGCTTAAGAACGGAGATTAGAAGCAGGCCGCGCATCAGGCTGTCCCGTGCTGGGTCCACGTCAGGTCTTTGCCAAGTCCTTGCCAAGTCCTTGCCAAGTTCTTGCCAGGCCTTGTTCGGAACAGCTAGCATGACGGTTCAGTGGTTGCACCTGCACTGTGTCCTGTTCTAAGCCGGAACTGCAGTGGAGGAAGGGATTCTTTCTCGTGGCAATCGGAAGGCAGAATGGAAAATGAGGGGCTTCAGACGGGCTCTTACACCACCCCGTGACTGACGATTGCCCTCGAAAGATCTTCATCAGCAGGGTTCCATGGTGTCGTCGTGGAGTCTTCAGGACTCATCAAGTGTTGGCAGCACATTCCAGGGAAAAGGGAAGAGAAAAAGGAAAGGAAAGAGAAAACAGGAAAACTAAGACAAGAATTAAATCAGCAATAGTTTGTTTAAATAATAATCAATATTAATCAATTAAACAATAAATTGATCAAATAATAAACCAGTATAATCAATATTAAGCAGTAAAGTAATAAACCTAGTATCATCGATATTACTCAGTATAATTTTATAATCAAGAAACAAAAATAATTAAAACAGTGATTAAAACAAATCATAAAAGAAAATGATGTAAAACATATCTACCAACCCTATCATCTTCTTGTGTCTACAGTCCTGGGAACATCTATAGTGTAAAGGATGTCGGCCAAGTGGTGTGCATTAATTATAGATGTTAATTTTGTTCATCGTTTCATCATTCTCCAATTTACAATAAGCAAGATTACTGATAAAACAAAACCAATCATAACTAAAATCAGAAGAACAACAACGGGATGGCACAATTTGTTCAGGATACCGGTGGCGGTGGGTGACCACCCGAAAAGGGTATCCCACCACTTGTGCTCGGCATCACTTTCCACCCTTTCTACAACACGATGTATTTCTTGCACATCATGATGAACAGTTACCAGAGTTTTCTGTCCATTCTCCTTGATTTTTCCTAGGATCTCTATTAGATCTTGATGAAGTAATAGTTGCTTTACCAAAGTAAGGTTCATCCCAATGGGAGTAGGCAGTAGCTTGTGAATCAACATGAGATTGGATTCTAAAAGTTCATGTAAGGTAACTGGAGCTACAAAAGAAAAATCACATCCTGCAATTTTAGTAAAGTTGCAAGCACAATAATTTGAATGATTTTTAGTATCTACTACTGTACTTTCTATAAACACAGTATCACAAGCGGTTCTGAAGCAGGCACGCCCATTGCCTGTAGATACAAGGACTGTTTCAGAAGTCTCGTTAGGATGAATATCAAAATGACAGCTATTTTGTTCTGTGTCTAAACAGATATCTTGAGCTATAATTGCATTACCTTCACAGATAAACCCTAGTTGTTCTCGGATAGTACAGGACTCTAAATTGACAGTTTGCCATTTGTCATCAATTTGACGGGCCCATTCTCTATGTTCAGAAGGATAGAAAGTGGCTCCATCATGATTTAATCCTAATGCGATGCTAGGGAATATCAAATGCACTGAGGCATTACTTATGGTCAGCACAAAATGCTGTGGCTGTGTTTGTGTTAGGGTCATAGGTAAAATTCACTAAATTCCACCAGGATTGGAAATCTCTTTCAAAGTCAGTGGCACTGTCCCAGACTATTTTCCTAATCTCAGTAGGAAAAGTGCCTTCTTCACCTTCTCTTATAATTGAGGCAGCAACTGACTGCATCCATAATTGAGCCTGGATACAGCTAAGAGCTAAGGAAACATTGCTTTGTGTGGCATTAAGTGCATCAAGGATCAATTTTTTATCCTTCACATTTATCTTTTCCCAATTTGGTAGAATGTTTGATAGCAAGCACTGATGTGTTCCCAAGGCCGATAAGGACGACTGCAGTGGTTGCTGTATTTTGGTCAAATCTCTAGTCGGAGAAGCCAATTTATTCATTAATACCTCTGAACTGATTCCCAATTCTGTTCCCACAACACCAGTTAATGTCTCTTGGCACCCGTTTTTTAGGAGGGTTCCACTGTCGCAGCCAGGTTGTCCAAGCCTGAAAAGAGGTTTGCAAAAAGGGTGAACAAGCTGGTTGTATTTCTGAGACATTGTTTTGCATCAGCAATTTGACTTGTTTAAGAGACCATGCCGGATCAAATAATATCTGTTGTTGGCCAGTTTTCCTGATTATATATGGTCCAACTTCAAAAATTTTCGGGGTAAGCATAACTGGTGGCTGGGCTCGAGTGCTGGTAGTGGTGGTGGTATAAACCGTAGTAGATTGAGCTACAGCATTTATTATAAACTTAAAAGAAAGCCCTTTGGTGTTTTTTTCCCCATAAACAAACCACTTCTGCAGTCTGTGTTAGTGTAAAATTGTGCCAACAATCCTGTACGCTTGGGTGCGTGCAGACCTTTTTGTGCTTAAAGAGATCCTTTCACTTTTTTCTGCATGCTACCACAATTAGTTCAGACCACGGTCACTCAGCTGGTTTCTGGCCATGGGGTTGTGGTAGGATGCAGAAAAGTATTACCAGTTTGATCATGGATTAGGTGGTCTTCATGTCCCTCGGAGTTCTTCTGAAAAAGTAAACACAACAGAATTCTGCCGCCGAGAGGCAGAAAAGTTAGAATGATGGAATTATCCAGCATGTATTTGTCCAATGCTCTTTCCCTAGAGCACCAGAGGCTTCCCATGCATATTTATTCAGAGGGGGTTTTAGCACAAGTGCTACTAGTCCTATAGTAAGAGAGGTCCACCAGAACAGGTTGGCCAGGGTCATGAGCTGGATTATTAGGATCATTTGGTACAGAGCATAGGAGTCAGTGTAGATGCAGACCAAAGAGGAATTCTGTGCTTCTCGTTGAAAAACACTCCAGACAGCTATCAGCTCCCCAATGTGTGCACTACCTTCTCCCTCTGTAATCATTTGCTCACCAGAGGAAAAGTGGAGGGCTTCTGCCCTAGATTTCCATACTTTTCCTTTCCCTTTAGCAGAAGCATCAGTAAACCAAGAGTTTGCTGATTGTTTGGGGCAGAAAGGAGGGGTTACTTTGATTACAGAGGCAGGTTTGTCCAAGCTCTCCGTTTCTTGGATTGGTAAAGTTTTTACAGATCCTTCTGTCATTGAGAAGAAGTTACAGTAATGTTCAACCTGAGCATACCACTTTCTCACTAAGGCCCTCTGGGCCACCCCGTCAGGAGGGGGAGTTCCACTAGTGGCTGTCTTAATAACCTTGAAGGGGCCTCTCAATACAATTGGTTGTTTTCGTGCAATTTTTTCTACTTCTAGGAAAGCTAAGATAACCATCAACAATCCTTTTTCCCACGTAGTGTATCTTTTCTCAGCATCTTTGGAACCACGGGAGTAAAAACCAACAGGTCTTGTCAGACCCTCAGCACCCGCTGCCATATGTGTACTGACAGCCCTGAGGAGGCAAATCCCCATTCCACCTGGAAAGGATCTGTAGGATGGCTAGGGGTCTGCAACTGCTTGATGAGCTGTTGCTTCAAAAATCAGCAATTGCAATGCTGACTCCTGAGAAAGACTCCAATCCCATTTCACCCCTTTCCTCAACAAGTCATAAAGGGGAACAAATGGGTCCTTCTGCTTACTAGGAAATCTATCTGGTCTTTCTACAGGAGATACAGCTGCTATCGTTTTTGGAAGGAGAATTGCTGTAGGTTTGAGTGATTCTGGAAGCCCACAAATTCAAGGGGTCGTTATCTCGGGCTTCACAGGTAATTGCATCAGGGATTCAAAGTCAGGAATTAATTTCTTTTTGAGAGTCATTTGCAGGCAAGCAGCTTTGTGCACATTTTCCAAGAGTTGGTCGGGGGTACTAATTCTAGCTATGGGATCTCCCCTTTCCAAGGGGCTTGTTCCCCCGGCCCAAAAAGCTGCACGCTGTGTCAGGGACCATGTGTCACCTTTCTCTCCTGTTGTTAAGAAGACACCATGTCCCCAGTACCCACTGGCTTCCTGTTCAGTTAATTGAATTTGATCACCACCAGTGAGGGACACCCGGAAAACATATTCTGTTTCTGATTCATGTGGAGGGTGTCCATATTCCCTTTTAAGCTTAGCTAGCTCAGTGGCAGTGTTTAGTTGTGATGGTATGTGTTTGGTTGTGATGTGAGGTTGGAGATCATCATCACTGAGATAGCTATACACTGAGATAGTTTTAATCAAGGGTCTCAAGTGATGGCAGCCATGTTCCCCACAATTACTTGCTGCTTCAAGTTCTTGATGAGGATAGATTTGTTTCACGTGAGGAGTTTCCTTCTCCTCAGGCTCTGTAGAGGAATCAGCATGATGTGATTTGTTAACATGTTCCTCTGTTAAGGCAGCTCGCAATGCATAGATCACATCTTTTGCTTCATAGAACTGTTTTTGCAAAATTTCAACTAGATTTTGAAGGGAGTCTATTAGAGCATGTTCCTCACTTCTTCGCTCGAAGCCATTTTCTATAGCTGCCGTAAGACAAGCTCCCAAAACTGAGCATAAGATAGTTTTATTTTTGCCCAGTTTGAATTTTGTTTCATGTTGTAATGAACACACTCTATCAATAACATTTTCTAAGTTCAACCAATTACTCTGTGCCCATTTTTCTCCTTCCGTAGAAGGTCTGGCATTGTGTTTGGCTAGCAGTGCATAAAATTCAGCTTTAATTTCAAGGCTAAGATTGTCACTCATTTTGTGAAGGGACCAAAACCACGACAGGGAGCTACAAACTTAAGTTCCACAAAACTACACAGCCCTCGCTGTGTCGCCCTTCGCTTCCCTGGCTGGGTGAAAGGACAATAATCTGCCTGGGAGGCTCTGCTTAGTTGCTTCAAGTTGTCCCTTCCTTCCCAGACCAGATACACAACAACAACAAAACAAGTGTCCCGCCTTTTGCACTAGTGGATCCTTTGTGAATTTCCAAAGACAGTGTGGGTGCCTTTTCAGCTGCAACCCTTCTGTCTAGACAGAAATCCTGTCCGTGACGCCAATTTTAATGTCACGATCCGCTTCTTGCGGGGTGTCGTGATGGTTCTTTTCACCGATCCCAAAAGTGCAAAAAGGCAAACAACAAGGGACTATCAGTTAATCACAACAAATGCACCTTTATTAGGGGCCAAAACAGTAAATGCGATAGTGGGGATCGGAAAGGAGATAAAAGGAGAGAGAGAGAGAGAAGAGGGGTATGGGAATAGCTACCAACACAGGCGAGATCCTCAGTGGTCCGGACGATGGGGATCCGTCTGTCGTGTCGGGGGAGTCTCCGAAGTTCTGGTCGACTCGGGGCTCCAGTTATAGTCCACAGAGGAAAGAGGGGGGAGCAAGTGTAACAACGAAAGTCCATTGTAATCGCCACGCGGGAACAGCTGAGTCCACAGAAACCACCAAAGCAAGACGAATACAATGAAGAATAAGTCCATTTGAATCACTGAAGGGAAACAGGTCATGTCATTAGTGGTCAGACCACCAATTTCCCCTCCTCCCTATAGCAGGGGTCTCAGTCTCAGTCCTTGGGAGGAGGGTTCTCATTCTTTGTTTGTCACAGTGGTAACGAGGCAGATGAGGGGTCTTCAATGAAGGACCCCGGGAGTCACCCCAAAAGTTCATTTGGCTTAAGAACGGAGATTAGAAGCAGGCCGCGCATCAGGCTGTCCCGTGCTGGGTCCACGTCAGGTCTTTGCCAAGTCCTTGCCACGTCCTTGCCGAGTTCTTGCCAGGTCTTGTTCGGAACAGCTAGCATGACGGTTCAGTGGTTGCACCTGCACTGTGTCCTGTTCTAAGCCGGAACTGCAGTGGAGGAAGGGATTCTTTCTCGTGGCAATCGGAAGGCAGAACGGAAAATGAGGGGCTTCAGACGGGCTCCTACACCGTCTTGGAAATTCTTGTTGCTCCCCAGAGGCTCCGAGATGCAGAGAACACAGTGGCAGCTGCTGAAAAGAAGGGCAACTGTGTGTTGGTCAAGAAGCAAGAACCTAGGCTGCTGACTGTGCTTGTCGAGGAGCAGCTGCTGGATTCTTGCAATTGCCTTCAGTGCACATAGAAGCCCGCTGCTCTGCTGCTTCGTGTTTTGCCTTCAGTCAATTGCACACTGCTGAAGCTGAGGCAGGCTGTTCAGCTTTGCTGCTTTTCAGCATCTCAGCTGCCCTTCTGCTCTGTGACAGCTCTCGAGGTGAAACAGAGATTTTTAGAGTTAGGTTAACAAAATGAATTAAGCATTTCTAATTTAGCTTGTAGAGTTATCTGTTGAATTTTCAACCTTTTACTTAAGAAACCTCTGCCTAATACAAAGGGCAAAGGAAAATGCAAATTTCTGAAGCTTCTTGCATAAAGAACAATACCAGAAGAAGCAAAGAACCCAGATAAAGAAGCTCCTCTGTCTCCAAGCCTATCAAGACTGACAGACGTACTCAGATAAGCACCAAAGGACCAAAAGCGCACGCGCAGAGAGGAAAAGTTCAAAAGTTCAATCATGAGGAAGACCACAATCTTCAGCCTCAGGACCACCAAGAGACCCCCGTACGACCACCACAGCAAACCACGCATGCCCAGAAGGGCGTGGACTTACTTAGCATGAGAAGCGAGGACAGGCGGGGCCAGGGGTTGAATACGCATGAAAAAGTCGTGCAGTGTATTGCATATGGAACGTCTTTAAGAATAAAAGTGTGGGTCAGACTGAGGCTCGGGGCACAAGTTTTGGAGAGCTATCTCACTTGTCCCGGGCGCTGACGTACATACCCACTTCATAACGACCCCAGGTTATGGAGTCTATTGATTTATTCCGCGTATCGTTTCAGTTGGCGACCACGAAGGGACTGCTCTGCTCACCCGCAGGTCCGGTTGGGAGCAGACACCCTCAGGCGCCACGGGGCTTTTCCCCGGAGGGACTCTGCGCCTCGGCTGTACACTGCGGGGAGCATACCACGGCCCGTCGACTAGCGGATGAAAGCGGTATGTATTAATTTATTTTCTTAAGGTTGGCACTGATAAGTCGCAAAAAGATGTTTTTGCGCGCAGGTTTGCCTAGGGGCTTGCAAGCAGACCGCCATCGGGGGAGAGGCCGGCGGCGGGAGGACCTCCCCAGCTGATAGCGCGGCTCGGGGAGGGCGAAATCGCGATTTCAGTGTGTGGTGTGTGTCCCGATTGCAGTGTAGTGTGTCTGTTACGTCCGGACGTGCGTGCTTGTGCGTGTGTGTGTATGTGTGAGTGGAACGGTGATGCGCGGTGCGGCGTTGCTAAGATAGAGAGACGCGGCGCGGCAGTGCTAGAGAGCGCATGCGCAGGGCAGCTCTCAGCCCACACTACCTGCTAGTGCGGGTAGTGCGCATGCTCGGGGCGGCTAGCAGCCACTCTACCTGATAGAGCGGGTGGGGCGCATGCGCAGGGCAGCTCTCAGCCACACTACCTGATAGTGCGGGTAGTGCGCACTCTACCTGATAGAGCGGGTGGTGCGCATGCGTGGCACGGGCTGTCCCTGGCGAGCGGGGGGAGCGCGGCGCGGGGCTTAAGTCGGGGCTTGCAAAGGTGCTTTAGGCGCAGCCCAGCTGATAGCGCAGCGGGCGCGCGGGCACAAGCCGCGGTTTGAGGAGCTGCTTTGAACGCCGCTAGCTGATAGCGCAGCTAGTGGGAGCGTGGTACAAGCTAGGAGTTACAAGCACCGCTTACAAGCATCGCTAGTTGGTAAAAAGCTTGCAAAAGTAGCCAGCGAGCCAGCGGCTGGGCTAAGAGTTAAGTGTTTGTTATACAATAGCACTGCCCTTCAGTGTGAAAAGCTGTCACTGGTGTAGGAGGAGGGGTTGGGGAAGGCAGTCTAGGGTTGCCATGGGAAACAGCAGTTGTATGAGTTCTCCACCCCCTTTTGTAAGAGAATTGTACCCTCCCCCTGTCTTGTCAGTTATTGTTCAAGTCTGCCCCTTAGCCTAGAATCTTCTCTGTTCCACGTTTTCCCTTTGGTTCTTCCACCAAGAACACTCCTTTCCCTTTTCCCCACTGGTTAATGTTATATTTCCCCTCCCTTTAGCCTTCTCCCTGTGATAAATTGAGGCGAATAATTTGATTCAGCCTTTTTAAGGTCAATTAGAATTTTATTAATTACAGCAAGCAGTAGCAAGCAAAACAGCGCTGGGTGGGTAGGGGTCTCCTAACCGCCCCTCCTGCAGTGTCCCACACTGCAGTGCCCCACACCCCACCCCCCTTATTCAGTCTCTTTTATAGTTTCTTGGAGGTTTCTTCATTCGCGTCTCTTGCCATAGCGGTGGGCGTAGCTTGAGCATCCCTCTGCATCGTGTCTGCGTTGTGTCGAGGCAGGTGATCGTTGGTTTCACAATCGGTTCCGGACAGTGATGGGCGTACCCGGAGCACTCCTACGTTGTCTAGTCCGGTGGCCGTTGCCTGGTGGTCGCTGATTTCATAATCAGCTCCGGCCATCTCCCAACATCCTTAGCCTGTGTCTGCAAGAGAAGCTAAGAAAAGCTCCCTAAATGGTGATTAATCATACTTGCGGTCTTGCGTTTTGCAATATGTCTATAGCCTTGCAATATGCCTATAGCCTTGCGGTTTGTAGCAGTTGCTTCTTTATTGTCCTTTTTTTAGTAAACCCACAAGTTGCTGTTTCCCAACTTCACAGATGCTTCCCCTATCTCCTAACAAGCAAGCTAGTCCCTCATACTTTAATTTTATCTTTCCTCCTTTAATATTCCAATTCCTTTGATGAACAAACAAGTTACCACAGTTTATCACAATCCCCCATTTTCTCTTTTACCATTTCGTTCATCAAATCGCTTTGCTGTTTCGTAGGCTAGAAGTAAAGTGTTTAGCATTGTCCTGACTAGAAACACCACTAGGACAGAGCAATAGAAAACTAATAATTCGCCAATAAGGGTGGAGTCCTAGCCTTGATTTTGTTTTGTAATATCCTGTTTTCCCCTTTTTGGCTTGCTGCTCCCTTGGTGTTTCGGAGGCACTTAGACTGGTCCTTTGAGGGATCCTAGTACTCGGCTGGCAATAGTTGGAGCATTTCAGCATTGTTCCACTTAGAGGGGGCTTGGCCTTTTCCTCTCTGCCTCGCTCGCCGACTCGGGTGCTTCGAGCCGCGAGGTAAACC
Organism: Vidua chalybeata; assembly: GCF_026979565.1. NCBI lineage: Eukaryota > Metazoa > Chordata > Aves > Passeriformes > Viduidae > Vidua > Vidua chalybeata. Next base: position 6,089,618 of record NC_071555.1, on the reverse strand, counting down.
ATCTTCTCGGCAGCAGCAGTACTCGCCTGAGCGTCCCCTTTTCCGCTCCTGCCTAGCCTTGTACTGTTCCCAGTTCTCATCTTTGACCAGAAGTGGGTTGCAAGGAATCCCCTTCAGTTCCTTTCGACAACACCCTTTTATTATCTGAGCAGTAAATGGAGTAAATGAAAACAAAAATACTCAGGCTATACTCCCTTGGTAAATATTTCCCACCACTCAGATCCAAAACTGACCCACCGATTTTCCAATTCTCCTATCCTTAGCACAGTTTCAGTTAGTTTTCGCTGAGTTTTATAGCACTCAGTACAAACCCCAATTGGTGGTCTTCCCCTCTGGCAATGGACCCACCACCGTTCTTGGCAAATTTTACATATAAAGCACACAAAGGATAACAATCTCCACAACCTTCCTTGTTACAAATCACTATATAGTCTTTAGCTAGTTTGTAATTGTATCCCTTTGCTTCCCCTTATGGTTGATTTGGATGATGTCCACAGAGTTCATTAGTTTTTCTTAAGAGTCACTTTCAAGTTCCCAGGCTGGCTAGTCACTCTCCACTGGTTATTTGTGGCAACCGGGCCTTTCACTCGGCTGGCGTGAGTCCACCCCTTTTCGGCCGTCTTGACTGCCGTTTCTGTGATACTTGATCTCCTGGTTTTATCTTATGGATTGGTGGTCTCTGTGCCAACACTTCTTTCTTCCTCAATTCCTGCCTTCTGCTCATAATTTGGGTGATGTAAAATTTAATATGAGAATCTTTTAGGCAGGGGTGATCTTTGGGCATTCTAAATAACATTTCAAATGGAGAGATTCCCACATTAGTTTGGGGTTGAGTTCGAATGTTCAATAAGGCAAGAGGTAGACACTTAACCCATGACATTTTTGTTTCCAGCATTAACTTTGTGAGGTTTTTTTTTGGGTTTTTTTTTTTTTTTTTTTTTTTTTTTTTTGTGTGTGTTTTTTTTTTGTTTTGTTTTTTTTGTTTTGTTTGTTTTTTTTTTTTTTTTTTTTTTTTTTTTTCTCCATTCATCCTTTCCACCCTCCCGAGCTCTGTGGATGCTATGGGGTGTGATATTTCCATTGAGTTCCCAAATCTGTCAGGACATCTTTTGCAACTTTAGAGGTGAAATGGGGTCCCCGGTCTGAGTCTAAACACTCAATTAATCCATACCGGGGGATAATTTGCTCTAATAGTACTTTTACCACAGTGTTCGAAGTACCTCGGGCCGTAGGATAAGCTTCCACGTAATGGGTTAAGTGGTCTACCAGTACCAATAAATATTTATACCTCCCCACTTTTGGTAATTCTGTAAAATCTATTTGTATATGTGAAAAGGGTCGTTGTACCAGTTCCCTTCTGCCCATTGGTATTTCTCTTAATTGTTGTTTATTTATTCTTTGACAGGTTAAACATTGTTGGGTTACCTGTTTTGCAAGATTATAGATCCCTATACACATATATTTAATTGCAAATTGGTCAACCAGGGCTTGAGTTCCCCAGTGGGTTTTCTCATGGATTGCTTGCAGAAGCCTCATTGCCATTCCTTTTGGGAGTACCTCCCGCCTGTCCGGTAGTATCCACTTGCCTCCCTCTTTTTCCTTCACCCCCATTTGGTTTAGTTTTTGTTTTTCCTGTACCGTGAAGGCTAACACATGGTTAATGGGTCCATGGAACCGGCAATGTTTCTCTTGGGGTCTTCACAGGCACACTCATGATTAATGAGTCCGTGGCACCATCAATGTTCCTTTTGGGGGTTATCACAGGCACACTGTATCGAATCAATTCCGTATGCATCCCAACAAGCCCAACATGGTTCTTCCTCTAAGTCAGCTCCACAAGTGGAGCAATTTTCCCTTTGTGCGACCCCCCCCTTATATGGTTTGAAACTCATTAGAGCTGCCTTTTTCGCCTCCTGGTCGGCTAAGTTATTTCCCTGTACTGAGTTTCCCATCCCCACTTGATGTCCTTTTACATGAACAATAGCTATTCTTTCCGGACCTCTCAAGGCCTGGAGCACTTTCCGAATTAATTCCCCATGTATCAACCCCTTTCCCTGTGAACTGATAAGTCCCCTTTCTTCCCAGATTTTACCAAATGTATGAACCACCCCATAAGCATATTTTGAATCAGTAGAAATGGTCCCAGCCTTTCCTCTTAGCAGTTCTAAAGCTCTGAGCACTGCATACAATTCACATGCTTGTGCTGACCAGCTGGGACTAAGAGGACCAGATTCTATTTTCTTAAGAATCTTCCCATCCACAATAGCATACCCAGATTTCCTTTTCCCTTCAAGGACCCGAGAGGATCCATCTACATAATATCGATATCCTTCTTCTAATTCCTCCTCTTTGAGGTCTGGTCTTATTTTTGTTTGTTCCTCTATTTGCAAAAGACAGTCATGAGTTAGTCCCACAACTGGTTCCCCATATAGAAACTGGGCTGGATTTTGTAAGCTTGTGGTTTCAATACTTAACCTAGGAGAAGAAATTAGGATGCCTTCATACTTTAGGAGGCTGGCATCTGTTATCCATTTATCCGCTTTTTGTTGTAGTACTCCACGGATGTTATGAGGAGATAGAACCTTCAGTTCACTCCCAAAAGTTATCTTTCCTGCTTCTTCTACCAAAAGGGCAGCAGCCACTATCGATTGCAAACAGGCAGGCCACCCTCGACTAACAGGGTCGAGAAGCTTTGAAAGATATGCCACTGGTTTCTTTCCGCCAGCCCATTCCTGGGCTAACACCCCGTATGCCACCCCTTCATTGACATTAATGAATAAAAAGAATGGTCTTTTTAGATCCGGGAGGCCGAGAACCGGGGCATTGACCAATTCAGTTTTCAATGATTTTAACCGGGTCTCATCCTCAGAGCTCCACTTTAACAGCCCATCTGTTGTTAATTTTTCATACAGAAATTTAACTTTCCCACTAAAATTTTCAATCCATTGTCTGCAATACCCAAAAAGTCCCAGTAACTGTCGAACCTGCCTTTTAGTTTTTGGAGCTTCCAGGGAAAGTATTCCTTGGACTCTATCAGTATCCAATTTCTTAGTCCCCTGAGTCAGCCAGTGTCCGAGGTACTTAACTTCCTCTTCCACGAATTGTAATTTCGACTTTGAAACTTTGAGTCCCTTAAGGCTTAAATAATTTAGGAGTTTTATAGTTTCTTCCCTTACTTTTTCTTCTTCTTTCCCTGCAATTAATAAATCATCTACGTATTGTAGAAGCACAATCCCCTCCCCCTGTGAATATTCTGCCAATATTTGTTCCAGAGCTTGCCCAAACAAATTTGGGGATTCTGTAAACCCCTGGGGAAGGACTGTCCACCTCAATTGTTGTTTTCTATGTGTATCCGGGTCTTCCCATTCAAAAGCAAAATAATCTCTAGAAGTTTCCTTAAGGGGACAGGCCCAAAAAGCATCTTTAAGATCTATTACACTATACCACTGGTTTTCTGGGCCAAGTTGGCTTAAAACAGTATGTGGATTGGCTACGACCGGGAATCTCTCAACTGTTCTTTTATTGATTTCCCGCAAGTCACGCACCAATCTGTAACTGCCATTCGGTTTCTTTACCGGCAGAATGGGGGTATTGAAAGGGGACATGCAGGGTTCTAAAAGTCCCTTTTCCAAAAGTCTCTTTATTTCTGTTTTTAGTCCTTCCCTCCCCTCTTTGGGTATGGGATATTGCCGAATCCTGACAGGGATTTCTGGGTTCCTGATAGTTACCTCAAAGGGTTCAACATTTAATTTCCCCACATTGTCGGGGGTATACCAAACTTCTGGGTTAATCTTTTTCTCGTCTTCAGCCCGGAGAGGATATAGTTTCACTGTTAGTTCTCCCTTTTTTGCCTCTATCCCTATCCCCAACTCGACCATCAAATCTCTCCCTAATAGATTATAATCTGCTTCTGGAACTAGTAAAAATGACCCAATTCCTAATTTAGAATCACTTTCTAAGAGTACATCCTTAATTACAGGTACTCCAAAGGGTTCCCCTTTGGCCCCAATCACCTGTATTATTTCAGGTGAAACCTTACACCCTTGGGGAAGGGTCTGGACGGTTGATCTCTCCGCCCCTGAGTCCACAAGGAACTCATATTCTTGTTTTTAATTTTACCAGGGGCTCTGTTCTTTCTCTTGTCCCCAGTAGATAGAGCCCCCGACCCCCTTAATCTTCTTTGAACTGTTCCTCATCAGCAATCTTCTGCTGACACTCTCTCCTCATGTGTCCCTTCTTCCCACAATAGAAACAGACAATGCTCTCTCCACCTCTCGACTTCCCTTCAAACCATCTTCGCTGGACGTCAGTCCGACCTCTGGACTGACCTCCAGTTCCCCCCACCCCGGGGACTCCGCTGTCCCCCCCCACTGCTGCTAACACGATTCCAGACTGCTTTTTAAAACTCTCATCCTCTCTCCCAACACACACCTTTTGAGCCTCTCACAACAACTCATCCAATCCTCTCGCCTGCCATCCCTCCAACCTCTCCAACTTCTTCCGAATGTCCACCCAAGAATCGACCACAAAATGCACCTTCAAAAGTGTCTCACCCTCTGGGGTATTGGGGTCCACCCCTGAATACAACTGGAAAGCTTTCTTCAATCTCTCCCACTATCCAAAGAGCCGCATATTCGCTCTCCTCTTGGTTAAAGGGCTCTTTGGAGTTAATATATATATATATTTAGAGCTTGACAGATCCAATCCTCAAACGACCCAAACACGGGCCAATACAGCTGGTCTCCCCCTATCCGTTTACTCCCCCCAAATTTTCATACAATAATGGATCATTTTAACCCTATCTTTTCCTTTTCTAGAAGGAAAGGCATCCCAATACTTTACCGTTAAGCCTAGTGGAAGTTTTACCGAGATTCTCCCACCCATGGGTTCAGCAGATTTACTTTTTTCTCTGACCCATCTTCTAGAGTGCCTTCTCACACTCAACACAAACAATACGACAGTCGCTTCCCCCAATTCGTGGCCTACTCCGTCGCCGGATATGGGAAACGCCCTACTATGGGGTCCACACTCACTTGGGGAATCTGAGCTGCCAGTTCCCCTCTCACACACACATTCGCATTTGCTACACTCCAGGACTCCCACCCCTGACCGAGCGACCGAGCAGACCGGACTACTCACGTCTTTCCGGCGCCTCCGTTTCTCCACCGGGGCTTCGCCCTGTGTGTCTTCTTATTCACCTCAATCACCCCGGGACTACACACCCCTAAACGACTCTTAAAGACCCCGTTTCCGGGGTCGAGGCTTTGTCCCTTTCACATGCACTCCGGAGCCCGCTTGTACGGGGCCCACCGTCTTTTTCACACGCACACGCATTCTGGAGCCCGCTTGTACGGGGCCCACCGAGCACATACACTTATACTAAATTAGTAAGCCGAAACTTGGGGAAGTTTCTCCGGGGATCCCCCGCCCCAGGAACTTTGACGCAGTCCACCTCCGCGTCTGGGTTAGGCCCGCTTGCTCTCCTCCTAACCCAGGAGCCTCCCCACCGAGGGTAACTCGACGCCGAGGGGGGTGCAGCTCCCCCCCTCCTACATCCCCCAACCCTGGATGCTCTTGGAACATTAGTCCCTCAATCCAGCAGGTTTGAATCAACCCTGGATGCTCTTGGAATATTAATCCCTCAATCCAGCAGGTTTGAATCAACCCTGGATGCTCTTGGAATATTAATCCCTCAATCCAGCAGGTTTGAATCAACCCTGGAAAAAGGAGGCCCACCACCCACCCGGGGCTACTTACGTGTTCACTCTTCCGCGGTTCTTCGTGCACAAAGATTAACGGGGGTAACTTTGCTTGCTACTGAGTTTTAGGTTCGTCGGTAAAGGCCCAAGGAGGAAGCCCCCCCTTAGGTCCACCGCAAAAAGGCGGTGGGGCACCTCACGCTAGTGGGGCCTCCGTCCCGGGTTTCCTTTATCCGAGTCACGGCACCAAATTGTGATAAATTGAGGCGAATAATTTGATTCAGCCTTTTTAAGGTCAATTGGAATTTTATTAATTACAGCAAGCAGTAGCAAGCAAAACAGCGCTGGGTGGGTAGGGGTCTCCTAACCGCCCCTCCTGCAGTGTCCCACACTGCAGTGCCCCACACCCCACCCCCCTTATTCAGTCTCTTTTATAGTTTCTTGGAGGTTTCTTCATTCGCGTCTCTTGTGATAGCGGTGGGCGTAGCTTGAGCATCCCTCTGCATCGTGTCTGCGTTATCTCGAGGCAGGTGATCGTTGGTTTCACAATCGGTTCCGGACAGTGATGGGCGTACCCGGAGCACTCCTACGTTGTCTAGTCCGGTGGCCGTTGCCTGGTGGTCGCTGATTTCATAATCAGCTCTGGCCATCCCCCAACATCCTTAGCCTGTGTCTGCAAGAGAAGCTAAGAAAAGCTCCCTAAATGGTGATTAATCATACTTGCGGTCTTGCCTTTTGCAATATGTCTATAGCCTTGCAATATGCCTATAGCCTTGCAGTTTGTAGCAGTTGCTTCTTTATTGTCCTTTTTTTAGTAAAACCCACAAGTTGCTGTTTCCCAACTTCACAGATGCTTCCCCTATCTCCTAACAAGCAAGCTAGTCCCTCATACTTTAATTTTATCTTTCCTCCTTTAATATTCCAATTCCTTTGATGAACAAACAAGTTACCACAGTTTATCACATCCCGATTGTACCCTCGAATGCTAAACCCTCCTACCCCTACGCAGTAAAAGAATCCTCACCCCGCCCTTCGGGGCTCTCGGAATCTGCCTCCCTTCTGCTTCGTTGTCTCCCTGTTTGCCCCTTCTGCGACCCTTCAATAAACGAGCAGGATTTCAGCAGCCCGAGTGTCCCTCCCGTTCTTCTGGTGGACCCTCAGATGTACCAGCTATCCGAGCTTCGTGCCGAGTGCCTAAAAGCCCCCACGGCTCGGCAACTGGCTGCCCGAACAGGGACGGACACCAGCGGGTCCAGTCCTTGACCGTCTCCTGGAGATTGCCTGCTCTGTGACCAGCCTTCTCCAGGATTGCAAGTGGCGTTCGGGACCAGTTTCCTGGGACAGTCGCCCTTTCAGTTCGGAAGGCTTCTGTCTCCTGGGTTCTGCTGATAACCGACGGACCTTCGAGCTGCGCGGCAGCAGCAACGCCCTCGGACCAGCAGAAGTTCCACCAGACCCCTCTTCGATGTCCCCGTTTTATGCCTGTGTCCTTCAGAGGTATGCTTATCTCGCTTTTTCTTACGCCTGACTAGGCGTCACCTCCCTTTTTTGTTTTTTTTTTTTGTTTTTTTTTCCTTTTCGAAGAGGGTGATTTAGCTGTGAGACCTGATATAATGGGTAACCGCCTGTCTCCAGCTCAACGGGAGTTTTAGATCCAAATTAAGTCCCACCTTGTTTTAGGGAACATTTCTTTTAATAAGAGAGATTTAAAGCCTTTTGTTAAATTTATTTTTGAACATTTTCCTGCTATTACACGGGAAGATGTTTTGGTGCCTGATTTCTGGGGAAGAGTTGGGAGAAAGATTTACGATTTACAAGTTCAGGGGAGGATTTCAGTCGGTCGTTTTTTTCCGCTTTTTCATTCCATTCTTAATTTGTTAAAAAAGAAGAGAGAGAGTTGGGTCCCCAGTTCACCTACCTCGTGTTCCTCCCCCCCCAATCCTATTCCCTCTTCCCCTAAGGGCGGATCGGGAGACAGATCCTGCCATACATCGGCACAGAGCTGCTGCCGTCTCTCTGCTGCTTCCCGATCCTCCCTGTCCCATTCGTGTGTTGGGACTGGCCACCCCAACACATGTCATTCCTGTTCCCTCTATACCAGAGACCCTAATCCTAGTTTGAAACCCTGTTGCTCTTTAGAGGACTTAACTGAACAAATAGGACAAAATGGCGCCTGCCTCATGGCGAAAAAAGACCAGCCCCAAGATGGCGCCCCTCCTTCTCCTTCACCCCAGAAAATTCCTGACATCTCGCCCCCGCCTCCTCCCCCCCCTCCGTCGAGTGCCGCCCCTGTGTCGGGACCCGTCCCCTCCTTCCCTCTGACCACACCCCTGGGTGGGCCCCCTGTGGCTGGGACCAGCCCCCAAGTGGGCCCAGCCCCCGTGGGTGGGAACCCCCCACCAGAAAGTCACGCCCCAGTGGGTGGGTCGGGACACGCCTCCTCCTCTCCTGCCACTGCCAGTACCGGAACCAGGAAGAAGCCTGGCCGGAAGCAGGCCATCCTGGCCTGTCGGACGCACGGTCTCCGGGACCCACCGGCCAGGGGGAGGCACCGTGCCCTAACCCAGCCTGCTTCATCCTCGGAAGAGGATGAGGAGAGTGGCAGCCCCCAGCATTCCAACAAGTCGGGGGGGGGGGGTTGGGCAAAGATCAGAGAGGAGGCAATTAAGGATGGGAATTTGGAATTGGCACGGGACTTGGGCAGCTTTGCGGCACCGGTCATCCTCCGGCGGGGGAGGGAGCCAAAGTGGGAGCAAATTCCATACGCTGAGGTGAAGGAGTTAAGGAAGGCTGCCAAAGATTATGGCAGAAACTCGCCTTTCTTTAAAAATGTGCTGGACTTAACATTTGCTGGACGTTTCCTAGTCCCCCATGATTTAAGGTATATTGCTAAGGCACTGTTTGCTCCCACCGAATGCGACCTCTGGGAGATTCATTGGAAAAAACTGTTGAAACCACTCCTGCGCAAGTATGATCTCGCAGAGGTGGTGGGAGAGGGGGATGAGGCAATGGAAGCCCTTGCTGGAGAAGGGGAGTTCAGCAGTCCGGAGGACCAAATTCTACTAGCACAGGAGCTGCTTCAGGACATAGCAGCAGCGGGAAAGAAGGCACTCCTGAAGATATCGGATGGTAAGACCCCCCTGCAAAACTTTTCTTCTATCATGCAAGGGCCTGAGGAGACTTTTATTACTTTTGTTGATAGACTGAAAGAGGCCATTGAGAGACAAATAGACAACGCAGAAGCTCGTGCAGAGCTTCTATGAAAGATGGCCATTTCTAACTCTAATTCGGAAACAAAAAAGATTCTCCGTGCACTACCTCAGGACCCCGAGCCCACCATCTCTCAGATGGTGGAGGCTTGCACAAAGGCAATGTCAATGGAGCACACGGTGGCCCTGGCTGTCAGCAAAGGGGTGGGAGAGGCCATGATAAACTTACAAAATACGCGCTGTTTTAACTGTGGTCAGCTGGGTCACATCCAGGTGAACTGTCCCCACTGGCCACAGATTCAACAACCTATCTTGCCCCCCCCAAGACCATATCCTAGGAACCCATTTTATCAAGATCACCAGTTTCATCTACAGCGACAAGGGTACCAGCCAGCGGGAAACTGGCGGCGAAGCGCGAGGAAGGGCCGCGCGACGACACCAAGTGGCCCTTCTCAGCATCCCAGCCTCCCGACCATCAGGGAGGACGAGTGGCCGCGCGGCCAAGTCCAGCAGTTCAGCGCAGCCACGAGGACGGACTCCGCCTCTTCCGCCGGACAGGTACCCTAAATCAGGGCAATCATCAGGTCCTCCGCAGCAGCGTCACCATCTCTCTCCAGGATGAGGACCTGACGAGAATTCCTGCTGGGTTCCTGGGCCCCCTCCACGACTGTCGGGACACCACCGTGCTCATCTTAGAAGACTCCTTCAACACGCCAAATGAAATCACCATCTTACCTGAGGTAGTGTGTTTTCCACCAGGAGAGGAGATCACCGTCTCCGTCATTTGTAACCACCCACCATTTACTTTAAGGAAAGGCGATCCTTTTGCTTTGCTTTACGTACTGGACACCCACGATGACCCGGACACAGAGAGACATGTTTTCTTCACCCAAAATGTATGTAAAGAAAGACCATTAATTGATGCCAAACTTTCTTTCCAGGGAAAGTCGGTGCAGATGCGGCTCATGGCAGACACAGGAGCTGACGTGACCATCATCCCCCAGGTGAGGTGGCCCAGCGACTGGGAGCTTGTGCCCCCTTGCGGCAGGATCTCCGGTGTGGGCGGAGCGGTCCACTCTCTGAGGAGTAGGCATCTTGTGTGCGTGGAAGGTCCGGAAGGACAATTGGCAACGGTGAGACCTTTTGTTGTCTCTTCAAACATACTATTATTAGGAAGGGATGTTTTATGCCAATGGGGAGCCCGCCTCGACATCCCTAGCCCTTTGTGGGATTTTTAGCGTGGGCCACTGCAGAGCGCACTTCCCCACCCCTGACCTGGAAAACCAACACAGCGGTCTGGGTGGATCAGTGGCCCCTTCCATCAGAAAAATTGAGTGCGCTTCATAAATGAGTAGAGGAGCAGGTGAAACTTGGGCATTTAACACCTTCTACCAGCCCTTGGAATAGCCCTGTCTTTGTAATTAGAAAACCTGGCACAGACAGGTGGCGCCTGCTCCAAGACCTGCGAAGGGTTAATGATGTGATAGAAGATATGGGTCCCATTCAACCAGGCCTTCCGTCACCTTCTATGCTCCCCAGAGACTGGCAGCTAGCAGTGATAGACATCAAAGACTGCTTTTTTAACATTCCGCTCTACCCCGGGGATGCTCCCAGGTTCGCCTTTTCTGTACCATCATTGAATAGGGCTGAACCTTTTAAAAGATATCATTGGACATCCCTGCCTCAGGGGATGAAAAATTCCCCTGTGCTCTGTCAGACTTTTGTAGCGCAGATTTTATCACCTGTGCGTCGGCTTTTCCCTGAGGCCATCATCCTGCATGACATGGATGATGTGCTAGTTTGTGCTTCCGACTCGACATACCTAAAGGCAACACTGGACAAGACTATTAAGGCTATCAAAGCTGCAGGGCTCCAGATAGCAGAAGAGAAGATCCAATTCTCAGCACCATGGAGGTACCTCGGATTCCTCATCACGGGAAGGACAGTGACGCCACAGACACTGACCATCAACAAGGATCCGAAGACTCTGCGAGACCTTCAGCAGCTGTGCGGAACGATCACCTGGATCCGCCCCCTCCTGGGACTGACGACTGAGGAGCTGTCACCTCTCTTCTGTCTGCTTCGAGGCGACGGAGACCTCGCCTCACCACGCGAGCTGACACCTGCCGCGCGGGAAGCCCTGCAACGGGTTGCTGTTGCTCTGAAGTCTCGCCAGGCACACCGCGTGGTCCGGACCCTTCCCGTGAACTTCGCGGTGTTGGGTAAGTGCCCCCACCTCCATGGACTTCTCTTCCAGTGGGATAACAGAGCATCTGATCCCCTGGTCATCTTAGAGTGGCTCTTCCTACCACACCAGCCCTCTAGGACGATCACGACCCCTGCAGAATTGCTAGCCACTTTAATAATGAAGGCACGACACCGCCTCTGAACCCTCGCAGGGTGTGACCCTGAGTGCATTTACTTACCTGTTAGATTAGATCAATTGGACTCGTTGTTGCAAACTAATGAAAATTTGCTCATTGCTCTGGACAGCTTCCCCGGACAAATTTCGGTTCACTATCCTAAGCATAAATTGTTTAAGGATACATTGCATTTGGCCCCGAGAATGTTTAAAAGCAAAACACCAATTCCAGGTGCTCTCACGGTGTTCACCGATGGGTCGGGCAGATCCCACAAATCGGTGATCACTTGGAAGGACCCGGACAGTCAGAAGTGGGAGTCTGACGTCCAAGTGGTTGAGGGTTCCCCCCAGATGGCGGAACTTGCCGCAGTCGTGAGAGCATTCAAAAAATTTCAACAGCCTCTGAATGTGGTCACTGATTCGGCCTATGTCGCTGGGCTAGCAGAAAGGGCCGAAGGTGCCCTCCTCAAAGAAGTTTCAAACACAAATTTATACCGTTTACTCTCTGATCTCATTTGGCTACTTTCCCATAGAGAGCAACCTTATCATATCATGCACGTAAGGGCACACACCGATTTACCCGGAGAGATCACTGAGGGTAATCGGAAAGCGGACCTCCTAGCCATGTCAACACAAATATCTGCAACCGCTTCAACCACCTTACCAGACATACTCCGGCAAGCGCGGCTCAGCCGTGCATTTTACCACCAGAATGCCCCGGCTCTAGTGCGACAGTTTAAGATCTCGATAGCACAGGCAAGAACCATTGTTTCTACCTGCCCGAGCTGCCAGTCTTTCGCTCTTCCTTCCCTCATTTCGGGGACAAATCCCCGAGGGTTGGGAGCGCTAGAGATATGGCAGACAGATGTAACACACTTCGAGCCGTTTGGTCGGATGAAATACATACATGTCTCTATTGACACGTTTTCCGGCGCAGTGTTTGCCTCCGTCCATGCAGGCGAAAAAACCAGGGATGCCATGAAACATCTTTTCATGGCATTCTCTACGTTGGGAGTCCCATCTCACATAAAAACTGATAATGGCCCATGCTATGCGTCAAAGCGCTTCGGTGAGTTTGCGCAACAGTGGGGAATTTCCCATACCACCGGAATTCCCCACAATCCTACAGGACAGGCGATAATAGAGAGGGCCCACAGAAATCTAAAAAGGCTCCTTGAACAACAACATAACCCGGACATTACAGTGAGCCCAGCCGAAAGGTTATGTAAGGCCCTGTATGTCCTGAATTTTTTAAACTGCTCAGAAAGGGAGCCTGACCCTCCTATTATCCGCCATTTTCACAATAACACCAGAGCGCAACTCGCCGAGAGGCCACCAGTCTTGATAAAGGACCCAGAATCCAAAGCTATCCAGGGCCCTTTCCCTCTAATAACCTGGGGGAGAGGGTATGCCTGTGTTTCTACAGATAAAGGACCAAGATGGATTCCGGGGAAATATGTCAAGCCCTTCGTAGAGGTGCCAGCTCAGCAAGACAACGTGTCCTTGGTGCAAAGCACCGAGAACACCTCATCGCTGGACGGAGTTTCCACTGCCTGGAAGAGGAGGAGAAGAAAGACCGTTCCTCCCAATATCGTCACACGTGTCATGATTACCCGAAGATATTTTCCCCCGCTGAACTCTACGTACCCAATTACCCCATCGCCCCCTGTACCCTTTCCTTTCCCCTAACCTCCCCTTTCCCTCAATCCTTACCCCTTTTCTCTAATTTTATTTAGTGCTTATTTAGTAAATAAAAACGGGGGAGGTTGGGGAGGGACCACTGAGGAAAATTTATCATTCAAGTTATGCTTTCTTTTATCACAAGACGCTGAGGATGACTACCGCCTTGAGGACACCTCTGAAACATCTGATGCTCCTGATCGTCATCATCTGGCTGTCACCGGTCAGGAGCTGGATAGTCCCACAGCTGAGAGAAAACATATGGCGAAGTCCTTGAAGCAGGACAACTTCTGTATGGCCATGGGAAGTGTGGACAATCCGTTATCCACGTGCCTGGTAGGAGTCCCCCTGTCGCCAAACGACTATCCATATGCAGGAAAAAAAACCTAATCCTGTGGACACCTGGGATGAGTGGACGAGGATTCTGCCATATGCACCACAGGAGCCCCAAGAATTGGACCTATTGGGCTCCTCTCAGGCAACATATTGTGTCAGGTTTAGGTACCAGCCCTCCCAGAAAGACTGGGATCAAATGGCTAAACTCCACCCCGCTGGTACCCAAGAAGTAAAAAGACACGATGTATCTCCCCCCGATGGGAGATACCATGCAGCAAATTGGTGCAATTACACCTCGACCATGGTATCTAGGTCCTCCTCAGTTCCCAGGGTGCTCCCCAGGGGGTTTTTTCTCATCTGCGGTGACAGGGTGTGGGCAGGGATTCCCTCCCAAATCCAGGGAGGCCCCTGCAGCCTTGGGCAGCTTACCACACTGACACCGAACAAAACCCAAATTTTAAATTGGAAAAACGAAAATAAATTGGCTCGCAAAAAGAGATCCTATAACCAATTCGACGAAAATTGTGATTCAAAAATTTACAATTGGGGAAAGACGAAGAGAGTCACGGTATCCATATTTTTACCATGGTATGCCACAGCAAAGGCCCTCGGTGAGCTTTCTCACCTCGAGTGTTGGCTCAGTAAGCAGGCCAACGCCACGTCCGCTGCCCTTTCCGACTTGCTAGCGGACGAAGAAGTCACCCGGCACGCCACACTGCAAAATAGGGCTGCTATTGACTTCTTACTGCTCGCCCATGGCCACGGCTATGAGGACTTGGAAGGAATGTGCTGCTTCAATCTGGCATCAAAGAGCACATCCATCCAAGCTAATATCCAGCGGATCCGAGAGCAAGTTGACGACCTCAAGACTGAGACCTCGACTGTAGATCCTGTGAATAAACTGCTGTCTCAATGGGGTGTCCCAGGGTGGGTTGCTATCATCCTCAGGGGACTCTTTTGGATCTTTCTGATAATGTTCATGATCTCGGTTGCTTTATTTTTGTTTAGACGTATGTTGCTTAAAACGTTGGGAAGTGCTTATTTAATAAATAAAAACGGGAGAGATGTAGGAGGAGGGGTTGGGGAAGGCAGTCTAGGGTTGCCATGGGAAACAGCAGTTGTATGAGTTCTCCACCCCCTTTTGTAAGAGAATTGTACCCTCCCCCTGTCCTGTCAGTTATTGTTCAAGTCTGCCCCTTAGCCTAGAATCTTCTCTGTTCCACGTTTTCCCTTTGGTTCTTCCACCAAGAACACTCCTTTCCCTTTTCCCCACTGGTTAATGTTGTATTTCCCCTCCCTTTAGCCTTCTCCAGATTGTACCCTCGAATGCTAAACCCTCCTACCCCTACGCAGTAAAAGAATCCTCACCCCGCCCTTCAGGGCTCTCGGAATCTGCCTCCCTTCTGCTTCGTTGTCTCCCTGTTTGTCCCTTCTGCGACCCTTCAATAAACGAGCAGGATTTCAGCAACCCGAGTGTCCCTCCCGTTCTTCTGGTGGACCCTCAGATGTACCAGCTATCCGAGCTTCGTGCCGAGTGCCTAAAAGCCCCCACGGCTCGGCAACTGGGAGATCCTTTGCATTACAGGGCGAATAAAGGGGGGATGAATGTGTGTGAATGAGAGGCGGGCTGGTTACCCCAGACCTGCTAAGCGAGAGCGGCAGTCTCCCATGCTGCGTTTCCGTCTTTTTCGCGAGAAAAGCGGCCAGTAAAGAGACTAAGCGAGTGATAAAAAGAGTGAGAGAACCCCCCCTGGGACTGGGTCTCAGAGAAAGAGTGGGACCCCTTAGTGTGTGGGGGGGGGGGGGAGGAAAAGGTAATTAATTAGAAAAAAAAATTAATTAAAAGGTAAAAAGAGGGTTTTCTTGGCATAATCTATTGGGGAAAAATAAAAGGTAAAATGTGTAGGAGGGGCCCCTAAAAATTCTGCTGGATTGAGGGATAAGAATGCCCAAGAACATCCAAGATCAAACCTGCTGGATTGAGGGATTAATGTTCCAAGAGCATCCAGGGTTAAGTCAAACCTGCTGGGTTGAGGGATTAACATTCCAAGAGCAGCCAGAATTAAGTTTGCTGGGTTGTTGAGAGCACCCAAGATTGAGTAAAAATTTTGCCAGTTTGAAGATAAGTCTGACAGGATCTAGAGTTGGGAACCACACAGCTAGATTGAGGGGTATCCAAGAACACTGGGACTAGCCAGGGACACCTAAAAGTGTAATAGGTGTGTTGAAAAATAAAAGGTACCTTGTTGTTGTGGTTGTTTTGTTATGTGTAAGAGTAAGTAAAAATAAAGTGAATGTAGACGAAGGAAAGTATATGTATATGTATGCATCCTGCCCTGTTAAGCAGCCTCACTGTGCTTCCCTGCTGTGACTGACAAACACAAGTTACGAACCCTCAGAACTGAAAAAGTTCAATCAAATATTGCTTCCATTGATGACCATGATATTGTCTATAATACCTTGTTACAACTTATGTTATGTAAGTGTTAATACCCCTATCCTACCAGTTTGTAAACCTGATGGGTCATACCGGTTAGTACAGGATCTGCGGGCCATAAACAAGGTAACTGAGGATCTGTATCCTGTGGTGGCCAATCCCTACACGTTATTAACTTGCTTAACAGCCGAGCTAACTTGGTTTACCGTTTTAGATTTAAAAGATGCCTTCTTTTGCCTTCCTATCCACGAAGCCAGAAAATTTTTGCATTTGAATGGGAAAATCCTAAGAGCGGGCGAAGAACTCAACTGACATGGACCAGACTCCCACAAGGATTCAAAAACTCACCCACTTTGTTTGGAGAACAACTTGCAAAAGAATTAGAGACCTGAGAAGCCCCTCCAGAGGAAGGGAAGTTGCTACAGTACGTAGATGACATCCTGATAGCCACACGGACAAGGGAAGCATGCATGGCCTGGACGATAAGCCTCTTGAACTTTTTGGGGCTCCAAGGGTACCGAGTATCAAAGAAAAAAGCCCAAGTAGTAAAACAGAAAGTAACTTATCTGGGCTACGAAGTCAGTGCTAGACAACGTACCTTGGGCCAAAGCCGAAGGAGGCAATATGCCAGACCCCAAAACCTCAGACTGTAAAGGAACTACGAACTTTCCTGAGGATGACAGGGTGGTGCAGGTTATGGATCTATAACTATGGACTGTTTGTTAAGCCCTTCTATGAACTGATTGCAACTGAAAGCAGGAACATCCAAGAGACAAAGGAAGCTACGCAAGCTTTCAACCAGCTGAAAAAAGCCCTCATGTCAGCTCCAGCCCTGTGATTGCCGGACGTGAGTAAGCCTTTCCTTTTATTCTCCCATGAGAAGCAAGGAATCGCCTTAGGAATACTAGCACAGGACCTCGGCCCATATCGGAGACCAGTGGCTTACTTCTCGAAGCAATTGGATACAGCAGCTAAAGGGTGGCCTGGGTGCCTCAGAGCTGTTGCAGCAGTCGTACTGAACATCCAAGAGGCACACAGATTCACCCTAGGCCAGAAAAGAACTGTGCTAGTGTCTCACACAGTGTCTGCAGTGCTAGAGGTAAAAGGTGGGCATTGGCTTTCCCCACAACGGCTCCTGAGATACCAAGCTATCATAGTGGAGCAAGATGATGTAGAGATAGTAGTGACTAACATTGTCAATCCAGCCTCCTTCCTCAGTAGAAACCAAGGGGAACCAGTGGAACATGACTGCCTGGAGACCATTGAAGCCACCTACTCCAGCTGCCCTGACTCGAAGGACACCCCTCTGGAGAATGCAGAAGTCTCGTTTACTGATGGAAGCAGTTATATCATCAGTGGAAAACGGCACGCCGGGTAGGCAGTTACAACGTGCAAGGAAGTAATGTCATCTGGGCCCCTGCCAACAAATACCTCTGCACAGAAGGCCGAGATAATTGCTCTAACTCGGGCCCTAGAATTGGCAAGAGGGAAAGAAATAAACATCTACACGGACTCGAAGTATGCATTTGGAGTAGTGCATGCTCACAGAGCCATTTAGAAAGAGAGAGGACTGCTGAACTCTCAAGGGAAAAATATTAAAGATGCATCAGAAGTACTGCGACTTCTAGAAGCAGTCCAGTTGCCAGAGAAAGTAGCGATCATGCACATTAAGGCACATCAGAAGATAAACTCAGAATTGGAAGAAGGAAACAAGCTGGCAGATAGGGAAGCAAAAGAAGCAGCAAGAATTGAGGTCATAACTGAGGCAGCCCTGATTCCAGACGGGCAAATTTCCCCTAAAGGTAAGCCAAGATACAATAAACTAGAAAAAAAATTAATCTATGAGCAAAAAGGAGACTATAACCAAGAGGGATGGGCCACCATAGAAGGAAAATTAGTTCTACCCTCCTATTTATTATGGTCCCTAATAAAGGAAGAACACCAGAAAACCATTGGGGTATTGATGCTCTAGCATAACTAGACATTTACAACTCGACAATGTGACCTTTGCCTCCAGACCAACCCCAAAAATACTCCCAAACCAAAGCTTAGCCAGATTAGGAAGGGTCATGGGCCGGAGCAGCAATGGCAGATTGATTGTACAGAATTGCCAAGAAAAGGGGGGTATAAGTTTTTACTGGTGCTAACAGATACCTTTTCAGGATGGCCAGAAGCATTCCCCACCAGGACTTCTAAAGCTCAAGAAGTAACTAAGGTATTGGTACAAGAAAACATCCCACGCTTTAGAGTCCTGGCCACAATCTCCTCAAATAGAGGACCACATTTTATTGTAAAATTCGTGCAACAAGTTAGCCAATACTTGAACATAGACTGAGAACTTCACACCCCATATAACCCACAATCAAGTGGTCAGGTAAAAAAAAAAAGAATCATTTGATCAAACAACAAATTGTACAATTGGGACAAGAAGCTAATTTGTCATGGACTCAATCCCTCCCATTAGCACTACTGCAGATCCGAACCAAACCCAAGACTAAAGAAAAGCTAAACCACTTTGAATTGCTTTATGAAAAACCATATGGGGTGCGAAAGAGAATGTCTACCCAAGACATGTCACTAACCTCCTGTATGTTAAGTCTCTTAACTTGGTGTATCCAGCACCAATCACTAGCTAATAAACACAAGTCATAACTAGTGAAATACACTGTTTAGAAGACTTTATGACACCCAATTATAATTCTATTAATTTTAGTTACTGTAAGTTTAATGATGTCTACTTTAACACTCATGTAGAATTCGAGGATGTTAAAACACATGGCCAGTCTGACATCACTCTCTAGAACTCATAGAATCTTACTGAAAGAGGACGGTCATGATAGTAGATCAGAATTTAAATCAAGACCCCCAGGTAAAAGAATTTACTATATTTTAAGAAAAGGGGGGACTGAAGCAGAGATTTTTAGAGTTAGGTTAACAAAATGAATTAAGCATTTCTAATTTAGCTTGTAGAGTTATGTGTTGAATTTTCAACTTTTACTTAAGAAACCTCTGCCTAGTACAAAGGGCATAGGAAAATGCAAATTTCGGAAGCTTCTTGCATAAAGAACAATACCAGAAGAAGCAAAGAACCCAGATAAAGAAGCTCCTCTGTCTCCAAGCCTATCAAGACTGACAGACGTACTCAGATAAGCACCAAAGGACCAAAAGCGCACGCGCAGAGAGGAAAAGTTCAAAAGTTCAATCATGAGGAAGACTACAATCTTCAGCCTCAGGACCACCAAGAGACCCCCCGTACGACCACCACAGCAAACCACGCATGCCCAGAAGGGCGTGGACTTAGCATGAGAAGCGAGGACAGGCGAGGCCAGGGCTTGAATACGCATGAAAAAGTCGTGCAGTGTATTGCATATGGAACGTCTTTAAGAATAAAAGTCTGGGTCAGACTGAGGCTCGGGGCACAAGTTTTGGAGAGCTATCTCACTTGTGCCGGGCGCTGACATACAAAGCCGTTTCATAACGACCACAGGTTATGGAGTCTATTTATTTATTCCGCGTATCGTTTCAGAGGTTTCTTCCCTTCGCCAGGCTGCAACGTGCCCGCTAGTACCAAGAATTGGGCAGGAGTGAGCAGAGAGCACGGCCATCTGCCAGCAGGTTGCAGCTTGCCCAGGAAAATGCAGTGCCCTTGGCATGTGCAGCAAATCTTATTTCCTGGCAAGGTCGGGCTAAGTCAGCAGTGCTGGTACACTTTCTCCTTGAGAACTGGAGCGGAAAACCTTTTGGCTAAGATGTAGGCGACTAGAGAGGCAGAATACGCAGCTCCGGAGCTGGCCGAAAGCAAGTGCCGCTTGCCGGCGTCTTTCGGCAGAAGCGGCGCTTCGGAGCGCACCGCTGCCGCTCCAGTGATCTGTGCGCGAAGTAGCCGCTCCTTGTCCTCCGGCAGCCGGAGATCGCGGTAGCTTGCAAGAGGCGAAGAACGAAGCCGCGAAGAAGCCGGCTTGTGTGCGAAGCTCGCACACAGCTGCAGGACGGTGGCTGCTGCTCTCCTGCCTCTTGAATTCACTGTTGGCATGCCAATGGAAGGTGTTCCAGGACAACTTTCCTGGGTTTTGACATAGTCGTCATGCATCCCACCTTGGAAATTCTTGTTGCTCCCCAGAGGCTCCGAGATGCAGAGAACACGGTGGCAGCTGCTGAAAAGAAGGGCAACTGTGAGTTGGTCAAGAAGCAAGAACCTAGGCAGCTGCCTGTGCTTGGCAAGGAGCAGCTGCTGGATTCTTGCAATTGCCTTCCGTGCGCACAGAAGCCCGCTGCTCTGCTGCTTGGTTTTTCGCCTTCAGTCAATTACACACTGCTGAAGCTGAGGCAGGCTGTTCAGCTTTGCTGCTTTTCAGCATCTCAGCTGCCCTTCTGCTCTGTGACAGCTCTCCAGGCTTCTTGCCTTCGCCAGGCTGCAACGTGCCCGCTACTACCCAGAGCTGGGCAGGAGTGGGCAGAGAGCACGGCCATCTGCCAGCAGGTTGCAGCTTGCCCAGGAAAATGCAGTGTCCTTGGAATGTGCAGCAAATCTTATTTCCTGGCAAGGTCGGGCTAAGTCAGCAGTGCTGGTACAATTTCTCCTTGAGAACTGGAGCGGAAAAGCTTTTGGCTAAGATGTAGGCGACTAGAGAGGCAGAATACGCAGCTCCGGAGCTGGCCGAAAGCAAGTGCCGCTTGCCGGCGTCTTTCGGCAGAAGCGGCTCTTCGGAGCGCACCGCTGCCGCTCCAGTGATCTGTGCGCGAAGTAGCCGCTTCTTGTCCTCCGGCAGCCGGAGATCGCGGTAGCTTGCAAGAGGCGAAGAACGAAGCCGCGAAGAAGCCGGCTTGTGTGCGAAGCTCGCAGACAGCTGCAGGACGGTGGCTGCTGCTCTCCTGCCTCTTGAATTCACTGTTGGCATGCCAATGGAAGGTGTTCCAGGACAACCTTCCTGAGTTTTTATTTTAGTTTTCATGCATCTCTCCTTGGAAATTCTTGCTGCTCCCCAGAGGCTCCGAGATGCAGAGAACACGGTGGCAGCTGCTGAAAAGAAGCGCAACTGTGGGTTGGTCAAGAAGCAAGAACCTAGGCAGCTGCCTGTGCTTGGCAAGGAGCAGCTGCTGGATTCTTGCAATTGCCTTCAGTGCGCACAGAAGCCCGCTGCTCTGCTGCTTGGTTTTTTGCCTTCAGTCAATTGCACACTACTGAAACTGAGGCAGGGGCCTCTAATTATCTGCTGTAATTAGTCTCTGGAGAGGCTTTGTCAGGAACCACACTCAGTGGGGCTCATTAATGCTTCAAAGTACTTCATTTATTCTAAGGTACTTGGTGTTTCCCTGTTGATACAGATTCTGTGAGAGGTTTATGCAATCATGGCCACAATTATCTTCTTTAACGAGTCCCTTGAGAGCTTGGTATTGACTATCAGTGGGGCTCATTAATGCTTTGAGATACTCAAGATTTTTGGTACTTTGGATATTCCTTTCCACACTGAGTGTCTGAGAGTTTTTTGTGCCATCCTGGCCTCCAGTTCTCTCCTCCAAGGAGTCCATGAGGAGCCTGTGCTGGGGATGGACCTCAGTGGGTCCCATTAATGCTTTGAGACAATGTTGTGGTTTGACATGGAAGTGAATTTTTTTTTTTTCCAGGAAGTTGGGTCAAACCAATCAGTGGTCAGGTTTGGATACTGGCACCTGGAGTGACCACTGAAAGTATGGACACACCTCTGAGAACACAGGGGGTTAAAAGCAAGAACTCCCAGGGGAACTGTCTCTTTGGTTCTGGTCGTCAGAGAGTGCAGGTTCTCCCCTGCCCAACCTCAGGCTGGGTGGGGGAAGGGAAGCCACTCGGCCTTGTCCAGGTAGGCTGAGGGGGCTGAAGGTCTGGAACCGAGCCAGCCCCTGGACGGAAGGGTGGAGAGAAGCGGAGATGCCTTTGTCCCCCCCCAAGAGGGAAAGAGACAGAGAGCCTGACGGCACCTGGAAATTTGCCGGTAGAAGTCGCCGAGCCATGGGGGCTTGTAGCCACTCGGCACGAAGCTCGGATAGCTGGTACATCTGAGGGTCCACCAGAAGAACGGGAGGGACACTCGGGCTGCTGAAATCCTGCTCGTTTATTGAAGGGTCGCAGAAGGGGCAGACAGGGAGACAACGAAGCAGAAGGGAGGCAGATTCCGAGAGCCCCGAAGGGCGGGGTGAGGATTCTTTTAACTGCGTAGGGGTAGGAGGGTTTAGCATTCGAGGGTACAATCTGGAGAAGGCTAAAGGGAGGGGAAATACAACATTAACCAATGGGGAAAAGGGAAAGGAGTGTTCTTGGTGGAAGAACCAAAGGGAAAACGTGGAACAGAGAAGATTCTAGGCTAAGGGGCAGACTTGAACAATAACTGACAGGACAGGGGGAGGGTACAATTCTCTTACAAAAGGGGGTGGAGAACTCATACAACTGCTGTTTCCCATGGCAACCCTAGACTGCCTTCCCCAACCCCTCCTCCTACAGGCAGAGGAGAAGGAGAAAGGGGGGGGATGATGCCCAGCATGGGAGTTGAGAATGCTGAGCAGAGATTTCAGCTGTCCAGGGAGTCTGAACTTTTAACCCTTTCCAATAAATGAGGGCTTTGTAAAATATTACTCCTCCTCGATTTGTAGTGGAAGAGAGACAGTCCGGGACCTGAGATGTTAGAAGAAGAAATATTTAGGTGGGAGGAGATGATGGAGGTAGCTTTTAGCTGGACTTTTCTTGTTAGCCATAGACTGAACCAAAATCTCCTGCAATAGAGACTGCATTTTAGGGGGATGCAGTGGTGACCCAAGGAGACCTGCTTCAGCAACCACCAGCGAAGGAATGGCAAGAACAGAGGAAAGTTGAGGAGGGAATGGTGATGCCCTCTGTCTTCAGGAAGAAGATGATCTCTGTTCTTGGACCCTCGACCCCAGGGGAAAATGGGGGGGACTGTAGTCCCAAGATGAGAAGCTGAACTGTTGTATCTTTGGGTCTGTGGCAAAGCATCCTTAAAGGAGCCCTATGAGCAGTCTGTCCATGCAGGGTGGTGAGAGCACTGTGCCATGGAAAGGAGAGTGTCACACTGGCAGATTTTCTTTGGGCGGTTGCCATGTGTGACAGGGAAACACAGGAGGTGGCAACTGTGTTTCCTGGGGAGTCTGTGGTGCAAGAGAGACTTCTCTCTCCCTTGATAGTTTGAGTATTGATTATCTGAAGGGTGGTAATTTGATCAGGAATCCCGGGTGATGTTTCATGGTGGGTGTTTTTTGGAAACTGGGAGGAGGAGGGTTGTTTTAAAAGGTCTTCATCCTGGATTTAGTTCATGTGTTTTCTGTAGTAGTAGTTTAATAAAGTTTTTTTTTCCCTCTGTTATTAAGCTTGGGCCTGCTCTGCTCTGTTCCTGATAACATCTCACAGCATTTATTTGGAAAGGTGTATTTTCATGGGGGCGCTGGCATTGTGCCAGTGTCAAACCGTGACAGACACTTCGGGCTTTTCTTCTGCCTTGGACTCCTGGAAAGGTTTGTGCAATCCCCTCTGAGGCCCTGAGGTTCCAGGGCTCAGCTCCAAATGCACCACGGGGCTCATTAGGATCAAGCAAATCCTGATAAGCCATGGCTCTGCCTTGATTTCCCTCTGGCCTGGTGCAGTTCATCAGTAAGTTTTCCTACTACAGTTACGGAGAATTATTTCAAAGAGCTTCTAAGAAATATTTATTCCTATTTTAAAGGGTATATTTTATTACTCTTCTTTTTATAGCAGAGGTGATGGCAGTATTCAGTGATTCATAGTGATCCAGGGATTCTCTTAAGAAGGTCTGGCCTGCTCAGAGAAGCTGTGCCTTGAGATGTGACCCAGTGGGGACAACCTTGCTCCACATTCCCCAACCCATCTTGCCTCTCCTTACTCATCTGGGGCCTGCTTTGCTTGGAGAACTCATTGCACACAGCCAAAGAAGGGTTTTCTTCTTCTTTTTTTAAGCAATCTAAATCTCCCAAGTTGCCCACTAAAAACAGACACCCTCCTCAAGGGTGTGCCAAGATCAAGTTGCCTCCAAGGAGGTACAATTGCAGTGACACTCGTTGGCGCCGCCAGGTGCCATGGCCACGGCCACAGGGACCCGTTCCTTAGTTTGGTGCCACAGCAACCAAGGCCTGGAGGCGTTGTGATGGTTGGTTGCCATGGAAACCTGCCCTGGGCCCCTTGCTCAGGGCTGCTGTCACTGCCCAGAGCCAGAGGGGATCCCGTGCTGGGGGCTTCTGCCACGGCCACCTGCCCTGTGCCGCGCTGGCCGGTCAGGCGCCGCGGAACCAGCAGCAAACGCCAGGGCCAGGGCCAAAGGCCAGGTCAGCCAGACAGAAAGGGGCCGTGCTGGGCACTGTTTCCATGGCAACTCTCACTGGCTGTGACACCTGGGTCACCTGTCCTGGCAGTTGCCATGGCAACCCAGCTCATTGGAAAGACAAGGGTGGACAAAGGTTTTAGTAGGGCCTGTCACAACAGGACAAAGGGGAGTGGTTTTAAACTAAAGGAAGGGAAGTTCAGATAAGAAGAGATAAGGAGGATATTTGTGATGATGAGATTGGTGATACACCAGGACAGGTTCCCATGGAGGTGGTCAGTGCCCCATCCCTGGAAACATTCAAGTCCAGCTGGGGCAGGGCTCTGAACAACCTGATCTGCTGAAAGATGTCCCTGCTCATCGGGGGGTTTGGATGAGATGAGCACTGCAGAACTCGTCCCATCCAAACCATTCCAGGATTGCATGGGGAGAAGGGGATTCTCAGTGGACTTTGCTGGCTGGTCCTGGTACCTGATCTCCACAGTCTCTCCTATCCTACTCAATCTTCTTCATCAATGTTTGTTTCCTGCCTATTCTAAATTTCTGTTTGTGTGTCTGTGTGTGACTACTGAGCAGGGACAAGGAGGCAATGAGGCCCCAGGCCTGCAAGGGTCACTTGTCCCCTCCTGGACCCGGAGCCAGCAGCCACGGCCAAAGTGCTGCACAGGTTGGCTCTGTCAGGGCCTTGCAGCTGCTGCACATGCCTGTGCCCTCTGCAGCCCAGGCTGTCCTACGGTGTCCCTGCCCTGCGCCTCTGTCCCTGCAGGCTGTCCTCATCCCTCGGCTGCCCCACCTGGCTGGCCCCTTCCTTTGCTGACAGCTCTGCCTCCTGCCTGCCTCTGCCGGGCCACACAAAGCCTTGGGCTGCTCCAGGCTCCTACTGGGGACGTGCTGCACCGCAGCCCTGCCCTGGGAGGGAAATTCCTTTCTCCTGGTGTCCAGTGTGGGCCGCCCCAGCTGTACTTGGAGTCTTCATTTCCTTCTCATGCTTATGTCCTCTATGAAGAAAAGCTCCAGCCTCTCTGAAAGCACCCTTCAATCCCTCCCAGGCTACTCCTGTTCTGTCCTCAGTCTCCACACCACTGAGCCCAGAGCCTGCAGCCTCTACCTGCTGATTATGTGATGAGGCCTCCAAACCCCATCTTGGGAGATTTTTGGCTCCTCTCCAAGGTCTATGAAAACGGAAACTGTGATCAAAGTTATTTTCTCCCAGAACTTGTAGTGACAGAAGAAGAGTCAATATCTCTAAACTGAATGAAGGTTGGTTTTCATTTGTTAGAAGGAGGAAATATTTTACAATGATGAGAGTGGCAGAAAACTGCAACTGTTTTTCCAGAGAAGTGGATGCCTCATCCCAGGAATGCTCCAAGAGCAGGAGCTTTGTGCAACCTGACCCAGGGAAACCCTCCTCAGGGACATCCTCCCCAGGGGATGGAATTCCTGTTGTGTGGGTTCT
Source organism: Vidua chalybeata (assembly GCF_026979565.1). Classification (NCBI taxonomy): domain Eukaryota; kingdom Metazoa; phylum Chordata; class Aves; order Passeriformes; family Viduidae; genus Vidua; species Vidua chalybeata. Next base: position 6,064,118 of record NC_071555.1, on the reverse strand, counting down.
CTTGATGTGCTGGGTACCCTCACAGCGCCTCTGGCCAGAATGTCTGCTGAGGGCAGCCAGGCTGCTGCAGGGGCTGTGACCTCACAGCCATCACCATTGCAGCCCTGTCCCCTGGGCCTGGCTCTCCCCTTTCCTCTGCCCCTGCCTTGTCTCTGCCGGCATGAAGAGTTTTGTCATTAAGATCTTGTCCCCAAGGTGCTGGGGTCAATGGCTTCCCTCTCAGGCTCCTGGAGCAGAAGTGGCTTTCCAGATCCCAGCCAGAAATGAACCCTGAGGCAGCAGCTCTGCAGTGCTGGCCACCAGGCTGGCCTGCCAAGGGAGGCTTCTGGCCATGCCCTGCAAGCAGCTGCTGCTGCCAAGGTGCCTTTGGTGCCTCAGGCTCTCCCTGGCACAGCTCCCAGCACGGGACTCTGCCCTTGTGCCCGAGGCCTTCCCTGGGCTGGGGCTGGCCTGGGGCTTTTCCTGCAGCGGGACCTGCCCTGCTCCTGGCACAGGAAAGGCAGTTCCTGCTGGAGCAGGAGGCTCTGCCTGCACTGGGCTCAAAGAACTTCAGCAAGGCCCTGTTGCCTTCAAAATTGGTTCCCAGAGCACTATATTAGAATAACTGTTATAGCTTCTGGACTGTGGAGTAAATAACTCTGGTTAAGATCCTTCTGTCTAATCATGATCAGAATCAATCAGAGCTGTATTTATATAAATATTCTGGTATTCCATCGCTAATCCTGTGGGACAAATTGCGTTAAGGTCCTATTCCACCTGTCCAATCTTTTACACCTTTGACAAATTGTGGGGCCAGGATTGGATCCAGTCACTCCCAGTCTCCTCTCTCGGGTCCTGCAGTGGTTTGAGGCTACATGGTGGCTGCTGGGTGTCATTTCTCCACCTCATGACTCAGCAGGAGTTTCTCCAATAAAGAAATAAAGCTTTTGCCTGAAGCTCCCACTCTGCCCATGACAGGAACCCCTGTGATTGCCTGTGCCATCCTGGCTCTTTGGCAGCCTGGGGACTCCTGGGATGCCACCGTGGAGTCCCCGTGAGTGCCTGTGACAGATTGGTGCCTGAGCAGCCCAAGGTGCCCTGGGATGTCCCCATGGAATGGCTGTGACTGCCTCTGACCACACGGCTCTTGACCATCCCCAGAAACTCCTGGGAGGTCTCCAGGGAGCCCCTGTCTCTGCCTGTGACATTCCAGCTCCTGAACAGCATGGAGACTCTTGGAAAATCCCCATGGAACCCCTCTGAGGGCCTGTGACAAATCTGATCCTTAGCAGGCAAACATCACCAGGACCCATTGCTATGGTCAGTTTCCATGGCAACCATCATCACCCCATGTTGCTGTGGTCTGTATCCATGGCAACCATCACCAGCCCCTGTTGCTATGGTCAGTTTCCATGGCAACCATCACCAGCCCCTGTTGCTATGGTCAGTTTCCACGGCAACCATCACCAGCCCCTGTTGCTATGGTCAGTTTCCATGGCAACCATAATCACCCCATGTTACTGTAGTAACTTTCCATGGCAACCATCATCACCCCATGTTGCTGTAGTAACTTTCCATGGCAACCATCATCACCATCCCCTGTTTCTATGGTCAGTTTCCATAGCAACCCTCATCTCCAGCCCCTGTTGCTGTGGTCAGTTTCCATGGCAACCATCACCAGCCCCTGTTGCTATGGTCAGTTTCCATGGCAACCATCACCAGGACCCACGGCTATGGTCAGTTTCCATGGCAACCATCCCCCATCCCCTGTTGCTATGGTCAGTCCCTGGGCAGCTCCATGGAGACCCCATGCCAGGTGTGGTTGCCATGGACACCAGCTCAGGCCTGGAGCCGCAGCCCGTTGCCATGGCAACCATTGGCAGTCTCATCCCCATGGTCATGGGATCCCAGAGACACAGAATTGGCTGAGCTGGGAGGGACCCATCAGGATCCTCGAGTCCAACTGCTGGCCCTGCACAGGACACCCCAACAATGCTAGCCTGGGCCTGGCAGCACTGTACAAACGCTGCTGGAGCTCAAAGAGCCCTGGAGCTGTGACCCTTCCCTGGGCAGCCTGGGCAGTGCCCCAGCAGCCTCTGGGCAAAAACCTTTTCCTGAGATCCAACTCAAGCCTGCCCCGAGTCAGCTGCAGCTGCTCCCTCCACTCCTGTCCCTGGGCACCAGAGTGAAGAGGTTTCCACAGCCCCAGCCAGGGACCCTCTCCCAAGGCTGTTGCCGTGGCCACCAAGGCTGGCACCAGCTGGGATGCTCGGTTTCCATGGGCCGGGGTTCAGAAATGGGATTCCCCAATTTCCTGCTCCCACCAAAACCGTGCTGCCGCTCACTGCCCTCCCACCCTCTATGGAAAGCACAAAAGGCAAAGATCCAGGGCTGGGATAAGAGCAATTTACTGGGAATATCAATGAGACAAGGAACAAACAGGAACAGAAACAATACTGATAACAGAAGGGATAAGAAAAACTATTTACAGGGAAAACTACATCACCACCAACCGTCCCTTTCCCAGCCACGTATTTCCTCCTGCCTGGAGAGGACACCCTTCTCCTCAGGGACAGAGAGAGAGAGTCCCTTTCCTGCCCCTGGCAATGACCTGAGGTGGGAGTGAATGTCATGACAGGGCCCTGGCCAGACCTCCATGTTCTTCACTCCCTCATAATGCCATTGGCAGGGACAGGAGAAGGGACAAGTGTCTTCCCAGCATGGATCACAGGGAACATGGGTCACCAGGGCTCTTCCCAGTGTGGGTTCTCCAGTGGGGGATGAAGCTGGAGCGGTGCATGAAGCTCTTCCTGGAGTTGAGGCATTTGCAGGGCTTCCCTTACCGGTGACTCCACTGCTTTCTGGTCAAGTTCAAGCTCTGGGGGAAGTTCTTCCCACACTAGGGACACTCGCAGGGCCTCTCCCCAGTGTGGATGCGCTGGTGCCTGACAAGTGTGGAGTTGTGCTTGAAGCCCTTCCGGCAGTCAGGGCAGCGGAAGGGCCTCTCCTCGGTGTGAATCCGCTCATGCAGGAGGAGATTGGAGCTGGTCTGAAACCTCTTCCCACATGTGGGGCACTCATAAGGCCTCTCCCCGGTGTGGATGTGCCGGTGCCTGACGAGGTGGGAGTTGCGCTTAAAGCTCTTCCCGCACTCAGGGCAGTGGAATGGCCTCTCCTCTGTGTGACTCTGCTGGTGGCAGAGGAGATGTGAGCTGGTGTGAAACCTCTTCGACACTCAGGACACTCGTAGGGCCTCTCCCCAGTACGGATGCATTGTTGGGTGATGAGGTTGGATCTGCAGCTGAAGCCCTTCCCACACTCCCCACACTCATAGGGCCATTCCCCGGTGTGGATCATCTGGTGGCAGATCAGGTGGGAGCTCTGCCTGAAGCTCTTCCCACACTCCAGGCACTTAAAAGGCTTCTCCCCATCATGAAGCTGCTCATCAGCTCCAAGCTCTGGCTGAAGCTCTGCCCACCTTCCTGGCACAGGGTGGGTCTTTCCTCCTCACAGCACCCTGGGCTGGCTTTGCAGCCCCTCCTCCTGTCGAATCTCTGTGGCTTTTATTTCCCATTGGATTCCTGTGCTATGGAGCCGCTCAAAACAGCCTCTGCCATGAGGTTCTGCTGTGGGGATTTGTCCTCCCTGGTCTCCATCCTCAGCTCCTTGTCTGCGGGAGGAAGGACAAGGAGACGATGGGATTTGCCTCCGTGCCAGAGGGAAGGGAAAGGAGATCCCCCCAGTGCATTCCCGGTAGGACGGCGTCGGCAGCGGGGCTGTCCTGCAGCCGGGGGCCGTGCTGGGTTGGGAGATGGAGCAGGAGAGAGGGGGAAAGGGGCACTGACTTCCTCCTCACCTGCCTGGTTGTCCCGGGGCACCTTTCTCTTCCTTGCAACCTTCTTCTCCATCCAGCCAAGGTTTGGGGATGGGAAATTCTGTTTTGGGAGGAAAACAAGGGATAAGCACGTTGAGTTTTGTACTGGTTTGAGGGCAAACCAGGGGGAGAGGCTAAGCCAGAATTACAATTTAATAAGAAATTAAAATCAAGCAATGATACAGAAACCCTGGCTTACACGGACAGAGTCAGGATATAACATGACACACCATTGGTCAGGGTGGTGGTAGCCGTCTGATGAAATGGTGGCTGCAGTCCTGTTGGAGTGATGAACGTGATTCTGTCAAAGCAGTGATCCTGCAGAACAGTCTGGTCTTCCGCTGAAGGTCCAGTGGTGGTTATGGAGCTCTTGTCCTCTGGGAATCCAGTAGGCAAGGTACTCCTGGTGTTGCAAGGGTGAGATTATATCCAGGTAGGAATGCTTGGTTCCTCCCCCTGGGGGGAGCATCCCACAATGGGATGATGTAATTTTATCGGTCCTGCAGTGACACTCAATGGCCCATTAACAGAAGATGGCCCCTGGAGGGCGTTATCAGGGCTGAGTCACGGAAGAGATAAAGAACACTGCCCCACCTGTTTATCACAGTTTATGAAGATGGTGACTGAAAGCATACTTTTGGTTCCATCTTACATTGTCACCTGAAACAGTGAGGCCATCCCTGCTCGGGGTGGAGGGGTGAACGCCACCCCCCTTACCCAAACTGGCTCAGGTGTAAAACCCCCACCCTGGGAAGGCCACGCACACCGGGGACAATGTCACACTTGCCCTGCCCCAGGGGAGGTCTCTGTCCCTGTCACTCCCTTGCTCTCCCCCCATTTCTCCTTTCCATCTCTCTCTTTACCTCATATTTACTGTTCAATAAAATCCACTTTGGATTCGGTCTCCTTAGCAACTTAATTGGGGCAGAGGCTTCCCTCTAACAATTTGATTAACCAGATTACAACATTTTTTGGGCGCTGTGAGTTTAGGCACTGTTGTCTGACCCCAAGTGCCTTTGACAACAGCATGGTTCCCTCCTCTGAGGAGGCTGTGGTTTGTTCTGGAGGAATTCTTGGAAACTTGGAAGCAGCTTCCCCTGAGTGACTTATGGGAGAACTTATGAGGAAAATGGCTGTTGTGGCTGGCCAGTGTAAAGAAAATATTTTGTTGTCCTTCCTTGAAAAGTTTGTTCAAATCACTGGAGGAAAGGGAGCAAATGATATCAGCAAGACTAACAAGGATCATTCACCACAAGGTGAGGAAAACAAGGCTGCCAGAAGTCCTACAAGAAGCCTAGCTCAAGTAGCTAAATTCCCAAATAACTCCCAAATTCACAGGCTTGGGGGCTTTGCCAAAGGTGAGAATCATTATTTTCTTTGTCCCTGTCACCTTTTTGACAGATCCACTGAGCTTTCCCTTCCTTTTAATAATCTGTATTGGGCCGAATTTCCACTTTTCTTTTATCGGAACCTGCCAGCAGCTGAGCTGGAGCTGTGCAGGAATTGATGAAATTTGGAATTGCCACAGAATTGCTTCTGTTGTTGGTTTGTTCATGTTTGGGATTTGACTGCGTTTCCATCACAAGTGACTTGTGGGAAGAGCAAATATTCCTCAAGGCACTTTATGTAGCTTAAAGTTTGATTTCTGCCAAGTTTACTTTGTCCAGTGCCCAGGGGATTCTCGAGGGGTCTTTGTGCCTCTTGCCCTGGGGGATGCTTGGGAGGGGCTTGGGGGGGTTGTCCCTGCCCCTGGCACCCCAGGCCATTCCCCATGGGGTCTCCATAATTCTCACTGCAGGGAATTCCTGCGGCGGTCTCCCTCCCTCTCACCCTGTGCCAGGAGAGTGCTCATGGGAGTCTCTGTCTCTCTCAGCCCAGGGGGTGCTCAGGGGTTGAAACAGGGTATTTTACAGGATACATTTAACAGGGTAGAATCCATTTGTATTTAGGTGAAATGTGCTGCTTTGAATCATTAGTAGCTTGCTAGCATAGGTAAAACATGCTGTTTAGTCGGCTAGTTCTGCTGCACTTGTAAAATCTGCCTCAGCTGAGAAGAAAGAATATGAATTTCCAAGCTGAAGAAATAAGAGAGGCCCCTTCAACTTTGAAACAAAGAGGAAAAAAAGTCCAAAACTGAGTCTGCAAGAGATGGACAAAGTGACTGGAGAGTTCTCTGTACAAGGACTGTTCTCTGTACTAGGACTAATGGGGTTCCAGAGTCCATCAGGACTCAGATCTAAACTGGAAATTCATTGGGAAGAAGTGATTTGTTGACTTAATACCCCAAAAAATCTCACCTGCTCTGTCCAGTTGTTTCTTCTGGTGGCATCAAGCAGTGCTGCATGATCTTGGAGGTCTTCTCCATCTAAATAATTTCCTTCGTCACCCTGTCTAAACAACCAAAACTGGGGTGGAAATAAAGAAATTAAGTGAATAGATCTAAAGCTTCACCATTTACTAGGATTTGGGGGTGAATTTGGGGTTGGTTCACTGGAATATTTGGGAGAATTTGGGTGTTCTGAGGCTATCAAAAGCAGGGGACATGTCCACAATCTCATAGGTGTGCTGGCAAAACGTGTCCACCTGAGCCCACCTGTTCTCCAAGAATTCTAATTGTCTGTCCCAGTCCCTGGCCTGGGTCTCCCCATTTGGGATGTTCCCCCAAAGTGCCCAAATGGCTGCTGAAGTGCCCGAGCTGATCCTGGCTGTAAATGTTCCTGTCCACCAACGTCTCCTGGTCAGTGCCACGGGAGGCGGGAGTTTAGGGGCTCCTGGGGGGACTGCGAAGGGCTTCTGTCCATCTTGAGGACATTTGTGGTGCTGGGAGGGGTCTTGGCAGGGTCTGTGAGGGAGGTTTGGGTCCCTGACAGGGCTGCATGGCTTGCAGAGGATTTGGGTGGGTCTTGGGAGAGATGCAAAGGGGTTTTGGTGGTTCTTGGGGTCATTTATCTTGCAGGGAGTAGTTGGGGGAGTCCTGTCTGGGAGCTGTGGGGTGGTTTGGGGAGTCCGGGAGTGGCTGTGGGACTGAGAGGGCGTTTTTGGGTGGTTGTGACTCCCCCAGACCCCCAAAGCTGCCACCAGACCCCACCCCCCAAGATACTGCCAGGGGTCCATATTTGGGCTCAACCTCCTGGCCCTGCAGAAGATATGGGGGGGTCCCCGGGGCTGTGTGTGTCCCCCCCAGAGCATGTGTGACCCCCCCCATCCCATTGTCACCCCCTTGTCCCTCCCCACAGGGCTCCTGCCCCAGCTCCTGCTCCCCCAGGAGGGAATTTGGGGAGGGGGCAGAGGGGGTGCGCAGCCCCCGCTGGGGGATGACCCCGGCCCAGCCCCTTTGTTCAGCTCCAAGCTGGGCTCGGGGCCGCAGGAGAAAGAGGCCAGTGGGAAGCAGATCCTTCATCTGGGACAGTGCTGGGGGTCAGGGCAATGTGAAAAACGCCAATCACTTGGTTTTAAAAATGTTTAAAGTTTAATAATAATAAGATGGTTATAAAAATAGTAATACAATTAGAGCAATAAAAATTTAGAGTTAGGACAATTACAAGGGAATAAAAAGCAAAGAATTACGGACGTCCGGATGCTCTCGGGCACTTAAGCCACGACAAGCATGCCTTGTGAACAAAGGATTAACCTTAAAAGCAATAGCCTGTTGCATATACAAAACACTTCATGATTATGCATATATTTTATTGAAAACAAGAAATTCATATGGTACTTGTCAAAAAGTTTCTGTTAATCCCCAGGCGCCTTTGAGTCTAAGTCAGGCTTGAAGAACTTCGTTTCTGTTGATAAGGAAAACCATAAATTCCTCTTCTCTGGAAAATTTAGGGGTTTCTGTAATTGTTATCTCTGTGTGAAGAATTCCTTGATTATCTTCTCCTTTTCTAATAAAAAGAATATCTCACACACATAGTTTCTATTTTAACTACTAATGCTTAATTTTGATTACAAAACTACATTTACTACATTATTAGAATGTTAATACAGCATAACTTTCAGCATAATACATAGAGTAAATATCTGCGTAGAGCCATATAATATGCATTTTTCACAGCAAGGTCCTGCCCTGCACACCTGGCTCAGGTGGGACCCTGCCCCAGCAAGGGAGAGGGACATTCCCATCCCCACGGATCAGGGCTGGGAGCAGCACTTGGAGCACGGACATGGAAATACTGGGAGCGACTGGGAGCACACTGAGGTTGTGAATTATTCCCCCCGCCTCCACCTTCTCAGGCCGCCCTGCCAGCTGAGAAAAGCTCGCTGGGCCTTGGCCAACAGCCCCTGGGCTCAGCTCCTCTGGAGCTCATCACAAACACTGTCTGCTCCAGGCACTGCTGTTGCCCAACCAGCTCCTGCTTGCTTTAGGAGCAGCCCTGGGAACCGTTTTTGTTCCCTCAGTGGCACAACATCCCTGTTCTCACCCTGCCAAAGAAAGCTGTTGATGCCAAGTGTGGCCAGGATGAAACATTGCTGGGACTGAAGCCCCTCTCTTGGGGCCCTACAAACAGCGCTCCAAAAGGAGCCCCTTGCAGCTCTCCTGGGCCAGCGACTCCCTCTGAGTGGGGCCTCTCCGAGCCGGGAACTCTCCCGTTTGCTGCACTCGGGGGATCCCCAACAACGAGGGAGCCTGGGCTGATCCCCCCACTCCTCCAGGCTCAACCCTTCCCCCGCTGGGGAGATGCCAAAGCATCCGCAGGGAGCATTTCCCTGCCTTCAGGGGAATTTCTCACAGGTGCCTTGCACTGACTCTTTGTGTCTGTGTGCACACAGAGTGCCTGTGCTCAGGAAATGTGGCAGAAATGCTGCTCTCTGAGGGGTCTGAGTGCCTTGGATAGCTGAGCCAGTCAGGCCTGTAAGCAAGGTCAAATCACAAGGTGTAAGTGAAGTTAAATGCTGCTAAGAGTTGTTCTTTTGCTAAGTTGTTATGTTTAATATAAGTTATAAGATGAGTTAAATACTGTTAAATGTTATTCCTCTGTTAAATTGCAAAGTCATAGGTTATTAGTTAGGTTAAATGCTGTAAAGTGCTGTTCTTTTGCTAAATTGTGAAGTTTAAGGTAGAAGTTAAGGCTAAGGTATGAGTTAAGTCCTGTCAAGTTTGAGCTCTGTTAAGCTTTTAGGCTGTATTCTTTTTATCCTTGCCCTCACTGTCCTTGTGTCACACACACACAGGGCCAGTTCTCTGATAATTTCTGGTTTGATTGCCTGGATTTTGTTTGGTTTTGTTACTGCTTTATTTCCTTGGAGTGCCTGAAGTATCCAGTCAGGAGCAGAGCGACTCTTGCCAAGGAACTTTGCCGTGCTGTCACTTAATATTAAAACTAATCTTAATATTAAATTAAATGGCTTTTGCTGATCCCTTGCCGGGGGATTTTTTCAGAGCTCTCAAGCCCTCGTTGGTAACAGGGTGAAGGAGCCCTGGCCCAGGCTCTGGCCCTGGGGGACATGGGGACGCTGCCGGGGGGTCCCTGTCCCCCTGTCCCACCCCCCACGGCCCCGGCCCCCGGCCCCATGTCAGGCTCTGGGGTCGATCTCGTGGAACATCCTCTGGGGGAGGCTGCGGCGCCGGGGCCAGGGGGACCCGGGGGGATAGGGGACCCTGCTGTGCACGAGCAGTGTTGGACTTCTCTGGGGGGAACTGTGAGGGGGGCTGGGGTGGAGTGACCTCCCCAGTGACCTCACACAGCCCCTGTGGTGTCACACAGCCCCTGTGGTGTCACACAGCCACCTTTGATGTTACAACCCACTTTGGGATGTCACACAGCATCCTTTTGATGTCACAACTCTGAGATGTCACTCTCTGATGTCAGAGTTGTGCTGTGATGTCACTGAAGGCTGATGTCACAAAGTCACCCTGAGATGTCACTGTCTGTTCTTTGATGTCACCCTGAGATGTCACAGTCTGTTCTGTGATATCACAGCCTGCTCTATGAAGTTACACAGCCACCCGGTGATGTCACAACCCACTCCCTGATGTCACAGAGCCACCCTCCATGATGGCAGAATCTGCTCTATGGCCTCCTTCCCTATTCTATGATGTCACAGTCCGCTCTGTGATGTCACAAAACCCTCCCTGTGATGTCATACTGCCACTCTGTAATGTCACATCACACACTTTGACCTCACAGCCTGCTCTGTGATGTCATACAGCCATGCCATGATGTCACAGCCTGCTCTGTGATGTCACAGAATCCCCTCTGTCATGCCATAGCTGCTCGATGACCTCACACAACAAACTGTGATGTCATAGCCTAATCTGTGACCTCACACAACCCACTCTGGGCTGTCACACAGCCCCTCTCTGACATCACAGCTGCTCTGTGCCTCTGGGACACAGCCACAGAGGTGCTGCTGTGACACAGCCCCCTCTGGGACATCGCACAGCCCCTGCCAGTGCTGAGCCCCTGTGAGCTCTGTCTGTGCCCTGCTCGTGTCCCTGGCATGCCCTGGCAGTGCCCCAGCCCTGCTGGGCTGTGCACAGGAGCTGCTCCTGGCCAGAGCTGTCTCTCTGCAGCGCTGCCCTTGCCAGGAGCTGCCTCTGGGCCAGGAGCCCAGCCCAGATCAGCAGCACAGACACAGCACCAGGACTTTAATGACCCTCTGGGGCTTTGGTGCTGTTTGCATCAGACCCAGTCCCTCAGAGTGTGCTCAAAGAACTTCTCAAGAACTCCAACTGAGATTGAAACACTGCAGTTTCTTTTACTTTGAAGAGATCCCTGTGAGGGACACAACTGAGAAAGCGTCCCCAGGTTCCAGTTAGAGCAGAACACTGGAGGCATTGATGACAGCTGGGGACAAACAAGGCAAAGGTGTCTCTGGTGCTGAGCAAACCTGGATGTGTTTCAGGAATGCAAAGGGCCAAGGCTGAGCCCCAGCCCCTGGAAAGGCAGATCCTGTCCCTCCCTCCTTCCTCAGGGCTCTTCCCGGGATGGGCACTGGCATGTGGGGCTGTGCAATGCCAAGGGCAGGACCATGGGGCGGCCCCTGCCAGGCTGCTGAGCAGGGACAAGGAGGCAATGAGGCCCCAGGCCTGCAATGGTCACTTGTCCCCTCCTGGACCCAGGGCCAGCAGCCACGGCCAAAGTGCTGCACAGGTTGGCTCTGTCAGGGCCTTGCAGCTGCTGCACATGCCTGTGCCCTCTGCAGCCCAGGCTGTCCTACAGTGTCCCTGCCCTGCGCCTCTGTCCCTGCAGGCTGTCCTCATGCCCCGGCTGCCCCACCTGGCTGGCCCCTTCCTTTGCTGACAGCTCTGCCTCCTGCCTGCCCCTGCCTGGCCACACAAAGCCTTGGGCTGCTCCAGGCTCCTTCTGGGGGATGTGTTGCACCACAGCCCTGCTTTGGGAGCAAAATTCCTTTCTCCTTACATCCAGTCTGGACCTCCCCAGGTGATCTGTGTGGCATCATTTTTTTCTCAGGTTGTTTCATATAATGAAGAAGAGCTCTACCATCTCTGAAACCACCCTCCAAGTCCTCTCAGGCTTCTCTTGCTCTGTTCTCAGTCTTCACACCACTGAGCCCAGCGCCCTCAGTCTCTCTGGGTCATGTGCTTGAGGCCTCCAATCCCATCTTGGGAGATTTTCGTGTCCTTCCTAGGTATTTTCAGACCTAGAAATATTGTGGTCATAGTCCAAGTAAATTTGAAATATTTTTATTGGCCTGTAGCGGCAGAGGAAGGGACGTAGCCTTTAAAATGCTCAAGGATATATTTAGATTCGATATAAGAAAGAAATATTTGGTGATGAGGTTGACAATTCATAAACAGGTGATCCATAGAAGTGAATGTCCCATCCCAAAAAGTGTTCAAGGTCAGGAGCTTTGACCATCTGTTCCAGAGGTAGTTGTGCCTTCCCACAGCAAGGGGGCTGCAGTAGATGATATTTTATGGCCATTCTAATTTTAAAAACAGAAGATAAAAAATAATTTAAGGGAAGTTCTGACACGTCCTCATGAAAGACTCACCCAGGGGGTCAATGGCAGAGCTTTCCAGCATGACCTCGCCAGTCGAGCATGGGGGGTTCTGCATTGAGTCTGAGATTCATGATGGAAATTCACAAAGGGCATCTGGGGAATGTGTAAGATTTCCCTTGGGATGCCTAAGAGAGGACCACAGGAAGGGAAATGGTTGCACTATGGTGGTTTGTGAAAGAACAAACATGAATCAACAGAGAAAAGGGGATGAAAGAGCTGGTCATGTGTAAAGATGCATCCCTGGCCATGCCCTACAGCTGATCCCCACAGTCTGTGGCATTTTCCTCAACACTCCATTGCCAGCAACTGTCTGGGACAAGGGAGCTCTCTCTGCTCTGGGTCCTGAGGGAGGTCCAAGTGCCAGATGCTGGAGTGGGGACCACAAATCATCAGGGCTTGTGTCCTTTGGGGGCCCAGGCTCTGGTGAGACTGGTGTGTTTGCACACAGCACTGGTGTGTGTGGGGCTGGGTGTAAGCACCAGGGAACATCAAACCAGAGCAACCAGCGAGCAGCAGAGGCCTGGGAGCTGCTGTGTGGGATCAGCTCCTGCAGGGATCCACATGGTCTGGATGTCTCTGCAGCTCTGCCTCACATCCTGCCATGGCAGAGCATACAAGTAGCCCATGCCTGTGTCCCTTCTCCACCGATTGTGCTTTGGCCTGGCCTAGAAACCTCCAGAGGTCTCTACCAGGAGAAGTCCCTGTGTATTTCCCTCCCCCATGGCTCTGCCCTTCCTGATCCAGCAGCTGTGGGGCAGCAGAGCTGGGGCAGTGCAGGGACAGGGACAGGGACCTGACAGAGTTGCTGTGGTTTTGGAATGGTGCTCTCCAATTTACTACTCCTACTAAGAAGACCATGTGTCTCCCCAGACAGATATTCCCACCATCATCCCCCACACCACAGGGGCTTTACCCACCTGGGCCTGTGTGATCTCATCCCACGTTTCACAGTCAGGGATAATCTGGAGATGGTGTCCATGGTTAAATCCACCCCTCACTCATGAGCCCGTCTGGAGTTAGCATCTCTGCCCTGATGACCCGAGGTGTCCAGAAATAACTCATCCTTGTGTGGCCAGTCCAGACCCTCCTGAGACACTTGAATCCTGGCAGCCCCATCCCCCTGTGTGTTGTTGCAATGCTCTTCAGTGCCTGACCCTTGGGCATGTGAGCATCCACAGGAGGGACTTTCACAGCCAGCTTCTCCCCTGGGCAGCGATGTCTTTTCCCAGTCCAGCAGCCCAGATGGGTTTCCCTCTGTGCTGCCAATTGTCCTTTCTCCATGGTTCCAGCCACCCCACAGAGCATTTCCCACCATCCCCGAGCCAGTGCAGAGCTGCAGCGCTGGCCATTTCTCTCGCTCAGAGCTCTGGCTGTGGTCCCAGTGCTGCAGTGACTGCAGGAAAGGGGACCCCACAATGGGACATTTCTTGGCCAAATACGGACAGAAAGAAGGACAAACTGTCTGTGACTCGGGTTTTGGCCTCGCAGCCGCCGCCATGGTTTGCAGGGAGCTGCAGTGTGGCACGGCCCTGGCTGTGCCCGGCAGCGCTGGCCTGGGAGAAGGTGTCAGTGCCAGCTGGCCCAGAGAGCTGCAGCGTGTGGGGAACGAATCCCTCCTGGCCTCCTGCCCCAGGGTGACCCTGCAGGGCCTCATGGAGCCAAGGGGCCATTGTAGCACTTCAGGGCCATGGAATCAAGGTGACCTTTGTGACACTGTGGGGCCTCGTGGGACCAAGAGGCCATTGAGACACTTCCAAAGCAAAGGGCCACTGTGAAACTCTGGGGCCTGAAAAACTGATACTGAATCAGCCAGATAGAAATCTTCTAACACAATCTGGCTATTAGAAAGTGTTCTGCCAATCAAGAGGGGAGATTTAAAGAACACAGACACCAATGGAAAGAATGGTCTTATTTTACTATGAACATAAAGACAACACAAATGTAAAATGACATATTCAATAAATATATCAGTTGGCTTTAGCAACAAGCCAATGTCAGCAAGCACCTAATCATTACTTTGGGAGAGAAAGGAGCGTGACTGCCAAAGATACATTCCCAATTGCCTAAATACTTTACCACCATCCAGAGTCTGCAGTCGCTGGGGAGCCCCGTTTCACAGTGAGGATCTGGAGAACCCTTCCCAGCAACTGGCAAAATCCTGCACTGTGCATCCACCCATAGGTGAGCTCTTCAAATTCACCCCAAAAGTGAGTCCTGCTTTTATAGGCCCAAATCAGTCACTCAAAGTGACTTGATTCTATTTTTAGCACAGGAACTCCTGGATCTGATAGCACATGTCCTGACCAGCAGGGACCAGGGTTTGGCCAGAACCCAGACCTCAAATGGGAGGGTTTTCCCCTAAAATATCCTATAAAAAAGACTCTATTCATGTCAACTGGGAAAGTTTCTTCAAATTATACATTTCTTGCAGATAACTACACCAGGTTATACGGAGCTGGCATAAGCATCATTGTCATGTATTTTAGGTAAATAATACCAATGGTGTTGCTCACACAGTGCCCAGGATTCGCGCTGTCAGTCAGCTCTGGCCAAGGCCTGCTGCTCAGGGGCTGAGCCTGGCCGTGCTGGACTTGCTGCCCATCACCGAGGAGGAGAGGCAGAGCCTCGGACAGGTCTGCAGCCGCGACAGGTGAGCCAAGGGTGGGGGGACAGTGTGGCACCCACGGGACAGCCCAGCATCGCCGGGGACAGCCCGGCAGCCATTGGAAAGCCTGGCATCCATAGGGGCACCCTGTCATCCACTGGGAGAGCCTGACACCCATGGGGACACTCTGGCATGCCTGGGGACAGCACGCCACTCCCTCTGCTTCACCTCTGCTGCCGCTGGCACCCACGGGGCAGGAGGGGTCTGGGGGCTCCCGGGGGTCCCTGCCCCACTGAGCCCGGCAGTCGCTCCACAGCTGCGCTCCGGCCGGGATTCCAAGCGGTGCCAGCTCCGCCGGGACGAGGATGGACACTTGTGGTTGTCGGGGGTGGCGTGGAGGTTCTGCAGCCTGTGGGAGCTGCTGGGCACCTCCGGGCGCTGAGGGCTGCAGGCACAGGGGCCCAAATACGCCTGGAGCCCACCTACCCCTCTGTCCCAAAGGTGACACCAGGAGATGTCCCAGAGAGGGAGCAGTGACCTCAGGGAATGGCCGTGATGTCACAGATGAGCTGTGTGATGTCCCAGAGGGGGCTGTGTCATAGAGGCACCGCCGTGGCTGTGTGTGAGAAAGGCACAGAGCAGCTGCGATGTCAGCAAGGGGCTGTGTGACATCACAGAACAGGTTGAGTGAGGTCACAGAGAGGGCTGTGACATCACAGAGTGGGCTATGACATCACAGAGTGGGTTATGTGAGGTCACTGATCAGCTAAGGCATAATAGAGGGGACTGTGTGACATCACAGAGTGGCTGTGTGATAACAGGGAGCAGTCTTTGACATCACAGGGCAGCTGTGTGACATCAGAGGGTGGTCTGTGACACCACAGGGTAAGCTGTGACATTACAGAACAGGTTGTGACATCACAGGGCAGACTCTGACAACATAGAATGTGGTAGAGTGACATCACAGAGTGGGCTGTGACATCAGGGAGTGGGCTGTGACATCACAGTGCAGTTGTGTGACATCACAGAGCAGACTGTGACATCACAGAACAGGCTGTGACATCACAGTGGGGCTGTGTGAGGTCACTGGGTTGGTCACTCTGCCCCAGCCCCGCTCACATTTCCCTCCCAGAGAAGTCTCCCCTGCTTGTGCCCAGCAGGGTCCCTGTCCTGCTGGGTCCCCCCTGCAGCTGGAGCAGGGTTAGGGAAGGGCCTCCAAGGTGGGGCTGGAGCCCTTGGGCTGTGAGCAGAGGCTGAGGGAGCTGGGCTTGTCCAGCCCAGAGCAGGGAAGGCTGAGGGGCTCCTCATCCCAGGACAGGAGGAGATGAAATGAGTCAGGCTGCTTTCAGCATTTCCTCAACCCCAAAAGCAGCCTGACCCCCTTCTCCATCCACCACTGACAGCTTTGCAGACCAGGCATGGTTCAGGCTGATTTATCCCCACTTCACGCAGAGCATCATGATACAACTACTTAACTGTTTCTATATCTATCACAAAATCATCTTTGTATGAAATTGGTTTTGTACAAAAATCCCTTGTGAATGCTGGACATGTCAGATGTTGCTGGGATGTCTCCCATTGCTGCGGGAAGAGTTTCAATGTTTCTTAAATTCTATCACGTTTACATATTTTATGTTGGCAATGAAGAGAAACTTCCTGTGACTCTGAGTGCCACCAGTTCCTGACCCCCAAAGGACACAAACCTGATGAGTTCTGGTTCCCACTGCAGTGGTGGCACTTGCACCTCCCTCCATGCCCAGAGCAGAGCTGCCTTGTCCCAGAAAGTGCCTGGCAATGCAGGGATGAAGGAAACAGGACAGGCTGTGGGGATCAGGGGCAGGGCAGAGCCAGGGATTTGGGGTGGTTGTGAGCCAGGGCAGGACCCGGCCCTTGGCCTTGGTGAACCTCATCCAATTGTCCTGGGCCCATGGCTCCAGCCTGTCCAGATCCCTCTGCAGAGCTTCCTGCCCTCCAGCACAGCCACACTGCCACCCAGCTTGGGCTCACCTGGAACTGCCTGAGGGTGCCCTCGATGGCCTCAGCCAGATCAGCAATAAAGAGATTTCACTGACCTGGCCCCAGTCCTGAGCCCTGGGGACACCCCTGGATGTGACTCCATTCCTCAGCTGCTCTGAGTGCCAGGGCTTGCATGAGGGAAATGGTGGGGTGGGGGTAGGGACAAAGTGTGATTGATTGTCAGCCATGAAGGGTCTTGAATTTCATATCTGTTCAGACTGCATTAGGAGGTGCTGGGGATCAATATCAACTGGGGATTGCTGATATCAATCTATAAACAGGAAAAGAAAACTAAACAGGACAAAACAGTTCTCTCTTCATTGCTTTCAATATAGTAGATTCACTTTGAATACACTTCTGAAATCTGTCTAATTGACCACAGAAGTATTGAAGACTTGAATTATTCCCATGGGCTTGTCTTGTTTGGATGTTTTGAACAAATGTTAATGAGCCTTTGTTGCTGAATTTCTCAACAGAAGAGCTCAAGAAAGAAGAGGCCTCAGGACAATTAAAATTTATCACCAACCTCCAAGGGGCTGAGGGTCCATCCCCACCAGAGCAGGAATGACCAGAAATGGGCACAGCTTTGTGGCTGCCCCAGCTTTGGGATGAGCCCTGGGCCTGGAGCAGGAGCAGCTCTGGAGGGCCCCAAGGCCGGGGGTCTTGTGCTGGCCTGGGCAGATGGGATGGCAGCAGGGGCTGCAGAGCTCTCAGCACCTCAGCCTGAGGGAAGCAGGGCACCCAGGGAGTCTCCTTTCCCTTGGCCAGGCCCCTTCCCCCATGATGGGGCTGAGTCCTGGCTGAGCTGCAGCTGCTGCTGTGCCCTTGCCAGGGGCTGAGGCCATGGGGCCAGTGGCCAGAGCAGCCTGGCCTGAGCAGAGCTGTGGGGCCAGAGCCGGCTGGGCTGTGCTGGGGAGAGGCCCTTGGTGCTGCACAGAGCTCAGGGCAGCTGGCAGAGCTTGCAGGGAGCTGGGCTGGCTCAGAGAGCCTGGCACAGAAACCAGCCGTGTCCATCTCAGCCTGGCTGAGCGTGCAGGGGCCAAGAAGAGCAGCCCAGGGTCCGCAAGTTCTCTGTGTGGGAGCTGATCTGGTGAGCCCTTGAGCCCTGCCAAGTGCTGGGGCTGCACCTCCAGCTCCAGAGGAGATGTGACAGATGGGAGCAGAGACCAATCATTCCTGCTGCATTCTTCATTGTGTTGTCTTCTACAGGTGACCTGGATCCATATGTAGACGAGGTGTTTTGTGTCAGATAACAATGCTAGAGTGAGAAGAATAATCTTTTTTAGCTGACAGTAGTATTTCATGCAGAACACACAATGAGAAAAAATCCAGACACATCTGATCAGAAGAGCATCTGAGTTTTTCAGAGGATGAGAGACTTATTGATGTTCCAGTATTCAAACCTGTTAAAATACTTTCCTCAGGGCTTCCTTGAGATGAGAGGTGACCACCAAAGGCCAAGGCCAGCCAGAGCTCTCTGTCCTGGCAGCTTTTGTCTGAAAGCAACCCTTGCATATAGGGAATTTTGGAGGTGGAATCCCAATTTGGCCATTTCTGCATTGAGAAGAAGGATGGATTCTTTCCACAGGAATGAGAGCACAGGGCCCAAGTGTTTCAAAGGCAGAAGAGGAGAGAGGTGGCTCCTGGGAGGCCAAGCCAGCCAGACCTGTTTGTCCGGGCATCTTTCATCACTGAGAAATCCTTGCTTATACAGAATTTGGGGGCGGAGTCTCAATTTCAGCCCTGGACACCTTGATGAAAAGGACAGTTCATTTCCATTGGAAGGAAAGCACCGAGACCCAGTGTTTCAAAAACAGGTGAGAGGCAGCCCCCAAGAGGCCAAGGGCAGCCAGACCTGCCTGTCCTGGCAGCTTTCATTTGGGAGCAATCCTTGGATGGACAGAGTTTTGGAGGTGGAATCCCAGTTTCAGCCATGGGCACCTGCTCGAGACGGATGGTTTTTCCATAGGAAAGAAAAGCACAAAGTGCAAGTGTTTTGGAAGAAGATGAGAGATGGCCACCCATGGGCTAAGGGAGCCAGACCTGTCTCTCCTGGCACCTTTCATCGGGGGGGAAATCCTTGGACACCTGGATTTTTGGAGGTGAAATCTCAATTTTGGCTGTGGGCACCTGGGCAGGAAGGAGAGTTCTTTTCATTAGGAAAGCACTGAGCCCCAGTGTTTCAAAGGCAGATGTGTGCCAGCCCTCAGGAAGCCAAGGCCAGCCAGACTTGTATCTTCCAGGACGTTTTGTCTGGGAGCTATCCTTGGATATGGGAAATCTGGAGGTGGATTCCCAACTTTGGCCATGGGGACTTGGATGTGAAAGGTGTTTTTTTTTTTTTTTTCCCATTGGAAAGAAAAGTACAGGATCCCAGTGTTTCAAAGGCAGATGAGAGGTGGACTCGGGGTAGCCAAGCCAGCCAGATCTGTCTGTCCTGGCAGATTTCATCTGGGAACAATCTTTGCATATAAGGAAATTTGGAGAAGGAATCCCAGTTTTGGCCATGGACACCTGGAAAGAGGGACAGTTCTTTCCACAGGAAGGAAAGCACAGGGCCCCAGTGCTTCAAGGACTAATGAGAAGCAGCCCTCAACATGCCAAGGTCTGCTGGACCTGTCAGGTGGCCCCCCAAAGGCCAAGCCAGTCAAACAGTCCAGACCTTTTCCATGGATTTTATATGTGTGGTGTTAAAATCACTTTGTTACAAAGATATAGTTTGTATTTCTGCTGTTAATTAAGCTTAGGCATAGTAGTGAAATAGCTATGCTTGTGTTAAAATGCCTGCTTGGATGGGATAACATCCAGTGAACACAGGATGAGGACACCTGTACAGATCTGCCAACCATCAGCATTCACCGTCTGAAGGCAATGTGGGCCGGCACCCGGACTGGAAGTGGTAAAGAGAAGGAGCCAAAACCACAGCCAAGAAACGGGCATACTCTAAAAAGGCAGACCCAAGGAGGGGCCATGTCAAATAGTTCCTGGAAAATGTAAATTAGTTAATGGGTATGCATAAGAGTCTATGAATATGCAACAGGCTGATGTAATAGAAAAGGTATTTAAGGGGAATCCCCAAAGAGCTCTTGGCTGAGTGTCAAGATGCACCCAGCCAAACTAACCTTTGCTCTATGGTCCTTGTCTCCTATTGTCCTTTATTAAACTTTTTAAATTTTCACAGGAGAGTGAATGTGTTTTTCACAGTTCCATGAGGTTCCCAAGTGTCAGCATGGTGTCCTTGGACCTGCATTGTCACAACTGACCCATGGCTCCGTGAGGCTCCGCAGTGTCACCGTGGTCACTGTATCAGAGGCTGGATGAGATCGATGTTCCAAGACACCTTGGGCTGAGCTGTCAATCAGTCACACAGAGGGGACAGCGCTAACCCAGCCCTGATTGCCCGAGCAATCAGAAATCCCACCTGGGGGAGCCACAAAGGCCCAGCACCTTAAAACACAGAGCACAAGGTCAGCAGCCCCTGCTATGGACTCTGCCTTCTCCTGGGGTTTGTGTCTCACCCACACTGGAACGCTAGGAGCTGGGAGCCACATGCGTGTCTTTCCATAGAGCTTCTGTCTTTGCGTCTCTCTCTCTTTCCTCTCCTTCTGATGCTCTTTCTATGGAACATTTTTTGGGTACCTCAACAATTAAAG
This sequence comes from Vidua chalybeata, assembly GCF_026979565.1. NCBI lineage: Eukaryota > Metazoa > Chordata > Aves > Passeriformes > Viduidae > Vidua > Vidua chalybeata. The sequence goes on along the minus strand of NC_071555.1, from coordinate 6,044,023 downwards.
TGTTTAAAGGTTTCCAGGTTAAATGGCCTGAGTGAATTAAGTTACTTCTAGGGTGGTTTATGTTGGATTGGATGTTGTATTAAATCCTTTTCCAAAGTTTTTTGCTTTTTTGTACTTTGCCAGTAAAATTTTGGGGGGTCACAAATGGGCGCTGAGGGTCACTTGGGGATCCTGGAGGGTCTGGGGGACATTTACGGGACAGATGGGGGCAGATACCGGGGGGGGGGGGGGGGGGGGGGGTCTGTGGAGCGTGGGGCATGACGGGCGTTGTAGTCCCGGCTCCAATGGGGCTCTATTGGGCTGCGAGGCATGATGGGAGTTGTAGGCAAAAGAAAAGACAGCACTGACTCCAGGCACCGCCCCCAAAGCCACAATCCCTGGCGATGATTGGCTGCAGGTGATGATGGGCGGGAGCCTCAGCAAATGGGAGGCGGTGGAGGCGGGAACAGCCCATTCAACCCCTCCAGTCCCTCCCAGTACAGCCCAGTGCATCCCCAGTTCATCCCCAGTACAACCCCAGTGCCCCTCCAATCCCTCCCAATACAGCCCAGTCCCTCCCAGTACACCTGAGTTCATTCCCAGGCCCTTTCAGTTCCCCCCAGTGCCATCCATAGTCCGCTCCAGTGTCCCCCAGTCTTCCCCACAGCGTTCCCGCCCATTGCGGGGCAGCGGCGCAGACGGAATGTCCTGCGGCCCAAACCTCCTGCTCCTGCCACACAGCGCCCAGTGTTCTCCCCCTCCTCCTCCTCTCCCAGCACAGCACAAATTCCAGCTCAGAGGAGGCTTCTCCAGAGAGGGCTCCGGCTCCTGTTTCAGCCTCAGTGACCCTGCAGAGGAACAGGGCATCTTTCAGGAACTTCCACAAGCTCAGGCTTCCCATTTCATGAGGAATCTGGGGTGAAAATGGCCTTTTTCCAAAAGATAATTGCAGAGGAGATGGATTACAAATTATAAGAAAAAATTACACTTCTTTCAGACAAAGTCCACCAAGTCATCGCCTGCATTTCTTCTTTTCAGATTCTTTCGGTCATCTCCTGAGAGGTCCGGCTTGTTCTGGTGCTTTCCATGAACTGATTGAACTCCTGATTTATATCAGTGCATGAGATGTAGAAGTATCTAAACTGAACACAGAAACAAACTCCCTCTGTCAGCCCATTTTCATCTTCTAGATCACTTTCAAGATGTCCATGGGGATGTTGCAATGATGACCACACAGCTCTCCATTTCTGGCTGCAGGCTCTGCAGATTCTTTCTCTGCATTCAGTCAGGCTTGTGCACCCTAACAATTCCTGGTAGCCCATCATGTTTTCTTAGGGTAGAACAAGAACAATGAAAACCTTACCAATGGCACAACCGCGCAGCCCACAAGTGTTATGGACAAATTCAATTGGGGAGGCTAATTATAGATAAATCAATTAACAAGAATTTATTAAGCAAGCGGTATTAAGCAAAAAAACAGCGCTGGGCGGCCGGGGAGTCTCCACTCTGCCACGGCGCACCTTCCCCCTTTGACCTTTTTGTTTTTATAGTCCCCCCTTTTTTTTCGGTTGACGTATTTTCTCTCGATGTACTCTGCGCCGGTGCAATTGGTTGCTAGGGGGTCCTTTTTCTCTCTGCCCTTGGTGGTCATAGGGATGAAGGCTCCTTATCTTCTTTGCCGGTTGTCCTTGGCCTAAAAGTTAGCTTGTATATAGTTAGTTACACAGTCTTCTGTGCTTGCTGCATTTGCACAATTCTTAAGCAGAATACTTGTTGTTTATCAAACCACCCCCCCTTTTTTTTTTTTCTCCTCTTTCTCTTCTCACAGTCTGAAATTCTCTATTCAGTTTAAATTCTTATTTTCTTTCAATGTTCGTTTTAATGAACAAAGACCTTTTTATTACAATCCCTCCTCTTTCTCTTTACCAATTTGTTCATTAAAACGCTTTAACTCTTGGTGGCTTAAGACCAGGGTTTCATCTACTTCTGAGTCCCTGGGCAATGCTTCGTACCTCTCCCTAATAAGCATTAGATGAGCTGCTTCTAGTCTTCCTTTTACAATGTCTATGATTTTATTAAAAATGCAAGGTCCGAAAGTTAAACCTAGTAACAACAATATCACAGGACCTGCAAGGGTTGATAGTAGCGTGGTAAGCCAAGGGGAGCTGTTGAACCAAGTCTCATACCAGCTTTGCTGTGACTCTCTCTCCCTCTTTCTCTGTTCGAGGCCTTCCCTTAGTTTAGTCATTGTATCTCTCACAATTCCCGTGTGGTCTGCATACACACAGCATTCCTCCCTAAGTGCAGCACATAATCCTCCCTGTTGCAAGAATATTAAGTCCAATCCTCTACGATTTTGTAATACTACCTCTGACAGGGATCTTACAGACTTTTCAAGGGCTGAGATCGACTGTTCAATACGGGCTAAGTCTTCATCTACAGCAATCCTCAAGGAATTAAATTCTTGATTCTGTTTTACTAATGATGCCACCCCGGTGCCAACACCTGTTCCACCTACAATCATTAGGGTAGCCACTGTCAAGGCGGTGAAGGGTTCCCTTTTTGATAAGTGATGTTCAGAAGTGACTTGAGCATTAAACACATATTCCTCAGGATGATAAATGATTTTAGGGACTATTACCACTTGTATGCAAAACTCAGAGACTTCGTTGAATAGGTCAAGAGCAATACAGGGTGTAAGCCCCCCTCTGGAGCATATCCATTTAGTATTTTTGGCTGGAATCAACCATTTTGCCGGGTTACCCTTATGCTGTGCTTTACTGACTGTTTTACACAAATGTTTCTTTTGCCACGGGACTCTCCCTATGCATCGTCCCTTTCCAGTTACTGCTGCTAACGTTATCCCTTGGGTTTGGGGGTCTTTCCAGTTACATTGTGGCGGATTGCTCCTATTAACTCGCTTGGGTTTCTCATTGAGCCCTACTGCCTCATAGAAAGGAGGTTTAATATCAAAGCACAGCCAGCATTGTTCAGTAATGTTAGGTCGTGTTACATTGAGGACTTGGTACGCTGCCTGCATAAGTTTCCAAAGGGTACTTTGCTGGGGATCCGGGGTCGGGAGTATGAGGGTCTCGTTTCCGGGCATTGTGGTGTCACTGGTCCCTATAGCTGTCTCGGTTAACTTCTCCTCAGCAATTACAGAGTTAGGGCCTATGGGTAGAGGATCATGTGGTAGGATTTCCTTTTTTATTTGAATGTACCCTCCACGATCCTTACCCGGTTCCCAACACCTTACTCCCCAAGTTTTTCCTACCAGCCATCCTGGGTCCAGGGGGTTGAGCACCTGTATTTTCAAGGACCTACAATTCCCCATATACAGAATTTCTCCTTGAGTGCCATACCATGGAACTTTGCATCCTTTAGGATACCATGAGACCTGTAAAAATTTATCTGGATGGGTGACAGCCCAGGCAGTTGCTATGGTTTCACAGCCCCAATATCCACACAGATATTCCCCAGGGTAATTACAATATCCCCTCCCAGGATTGGAGCTAGGACACCAATAGATAGCGTGGAAGTCAGGTTTACTTCATCCCCACACAGAGTTCACCAAGTCCTCATTAGTAACTAAAAAAGTAGGAGCTACAGTGGTGGCATTTTGCTTAACAACTTTCCCTTGGTCTATTTTGGTCAGAGTCTAATTAAATGGCTGGTGTGCATAGTCCCCTTGTACAGGCCAGGTACAACATATAACTAATATGTACAGAATTTGCCAGCAAGGGTGGAGTCCAAACCGCCCCAGAACTTGATTATCATTATTTCCCCCTTCCCACTGTTTGGTTTGACATGTTATTGCCGGGCTCACCTTTACCCTTGGGAGATCAGTACCCTTGAGGCAGTTCTTGAAATACCTTTGAATTGTCCCAGTTTGAGGGCTCTTTCCTCCACTGCTTCTTATCCCTCTGCCTCACTCACCGACCCGGTTGCTTCGAGCCACGAGGCGTACCATCTTCTCGGCAGCAAGGATATTCTTCAGGAGGACCCTTACTCTGTTTTTGCTGCCTCTTTTTGAATGATTCCCAATTCTTATCCTTCACTTGCGGTGAATTACACTGAATTCCAGGTAAAGTCTTCCGGCAATTCCCTTTTATAATTTGAACAATTAGGGGAATTGGTTCATTAGAGTGGTAACAACAATTTTCAGGCCTAGCCCCCTTAGTAAACACCTCCCACCACTCTTGGGATTCCCTTGGTAGGGTCCCGTTCTCTTCTCCAATCTTTAGGACTGACTTTGTCAGTTCTCTTTCTAATTGATAACACCCTTTACAAATACCCCTAGGAGGGGTACCTCTATAACTATGGACCCACCACCGTTCCTGGCAGATTTTACAAATATAGCATACAAAAGGGTAACAATCACAATCCTTATTTGTACAATAGACTCTAAAATCATCAGTTATAGGATATCCATAATCCAATATCTCACTATACCAGCTGGTTTGTACAATTTTTACTGAGTCCATTAAGTCCATTTAAATGTGACCTTAAGATCTCCGGGTTGGCTGGTTATTCTCCAGGGGTCTTCGGCAGCAGCAGCAGTAATCAGTCCCTTTATTCAGCTCGCATGTGTCCATCCCTTCTCGGCGGTTCTGACTGCAGTTTCTGTAGTAAGTAAAACAACATAGGGGCCTTCCCAGTTTGGGATTAGTGAGGTTTCTTTCCAGGTTTTTATTAACACCTTATCACCTGGTTTTATATTATGGATTGCTAGGTCTAAAGGAGGTCGTTGCACTAGTAACCCAGCTCTTCTAAGCCCTTCCCGAGCCTTTATAAGTTGCATGACATATTGGTTAAGTTGTTGATTACTTATTTCAGGGTGGTCTATCGGAGAATTCATGTCATAAGGCATCCCATACAGCATTTCAAATGGAGAAATTCCAATATCTGTTCTGGGCTGAGTTCGTATATTTAACAAGGCTAAAGGTAGACATTTTACCCAGGATAACTGTGTTTCATACATCAATTTAGTTAGTTGTTTCTTAATTTCCCCATTTACCCTTTCCACTTTACCTGAGCTTTGTGGATGCCAGGGAGTATGATATTGCCACTTCGTTCCTAGAGCTGTAACTACTTCTTTAATTATTTTGGAGGTAAAGTGTGGCCCTCTGTCTGAGTCTATTACTTCTACTAGTCCATAACGGGGGATTATCTCTTCTAATAGTGTTTCTACTACTGTTTGTGTAGTTGCCCTGGAGGTAGGGAGTGCCTCTACAAAGTGAGTCAAGTGATCTATTATCACCAATAAGTGTTTATACCTTCCTACTTTTGGCAAATCAGTAAAATCTATTTGAATGTGGGAAAACGGTCTATGTGCCAATTCCCGTCCCCCCATTTCCCTTTGTCTCCATTGCCTCTTGTTGACCCGTTGACAGGTTAGGCATTGTTGTGTTATTTGTTTAGCTAAGGTGTGCATCCCCATACAAGTATATTTAATTGCAAATTGATCTATTAATGCTTGGGTACCCCAGTGTGTTTTTGTGTGAATTGTTTCCAGGATTTTTCGAGCCACTGATTTTGGGAGTACCTCACGGTCATCTGGTAATTCTTTTCTATTTCCCTTTTCTATAATCCCCATTTCTTTTAGTTTTTCCTGCTCCTTTTCAGTGAACACCAATATCTGGATTGGTCCATGTAGTATACAATACTTCTTGTTGGGATTCTTGCAAACACAATTTATTCCACACATCCCAAATTCTTTCCGACAATCGTGACAAGGTTCACTCTCTAAATCAGCTCCACAATCGGGGCAGTCTTCCCTACCCCTTTTGGTAATTACAGTTTCCTTTTACACTCTAAGAGCCGCATTCTTTGCCTCTTGATCAGCGACATTGTTTCCCCTTACTTGGTTACATATCCCGCTCTGGTGGCCTTTTACATAAACTACAGCGATACCTTCAGGCAACCTTAAAGCTTGCAGTATTCTCCTAATTAAATCCTCATGAATTAATCCCTTTCCCTGTGAGTTAATCAAGCCCCTTTCTTCCCATATATTTCCAAATGTATGTATTACCCCATAAGCATATTTTGAGTCTGTATAAATAGTTCCAGCCTTTCCTTTTAACAGCTCTAAGGCCCGTAATACTGCATATAACTCACAAGCCTGTGCCGACCACCCTGAGCTTAATGGCCCTGATTCTATTACCTCCAAAGTTTTCCCATCAATTACAGCATAACCTGATTTTCTTTTTCCTTCTATTACTCGAGACGACCCATCTACAAACAATCTCTCACCGTCTTCTAATTCTTCTTCCTCCAAATCAGGCCTTATTTTTGTCTGTTCTTCAATAACTTTTAGGCAATCATGTGTCAGGTTTTCGCTAGGTTCTCCATACAGAAATTGAGCAGGGTTTTGGAGGGAAGTGGTTTCTAAGCTTAATTTCGGTGAGGAAATCAGAATTCCTTCATATTTTAGGAGCCTAGCATCTGTAATCCATTTCTCTGCTTTTTGCTGTAACACTCCTCGAATGTTGTGGGGAGATAGTACATGTAATTCCCCTCCAAAAGTTATTTTTATTGTTTCCTCTACTAACACTGCTGCTGCAACTATTGTTTGTAAACAAGTGGGCCAACCTCTAGATACTGGGTCTAACAGTTTTGATAAATAGGCCACCGGTTTTTTACTCCCTGCCCAATCTTGAGCTAATACTCCATATGCTGTACCATCCTTAATGTTTACAAAAAGATAAAAGGGCCTTTTTAAATCAGGAAGACTGAGAACAGGTACATTTACTAATTCTGCCTTGAGGTCCTGTAGTTTTTCCTCATCTTCCCGAGTCCACTTAAGCAAGCCTTCTTTTGTTAGTTTCTCATATAGGAATTTTACTTTCCCGCTAAATCCCTCTATCCATTGTCTACAGTACCCAAACAATCCTAACAGCTGTCTAACCTCCCGCTTTGTCCTTGGCCCTGGCATAGCTAAGATTCCCTTAACCCGTTCTGGGTCTAGTTTCTTCGTTCCTTGACTCAGTCTATGTCCGAGATACTTCACCTCTTTTTCCACAAATTGTAATTTGGATTTTGACACTTTGAGTCCTTTCAGGCTTAGAAAATTGAGTAGTCTTATAATCTCTTCCCTGACAATTTCCTCTTCTTTCCCAGCTACTAACAAGTCATCTACATACTGAATCAGGACAGCCCCTTCTCTCAACTGAAAATCTGTAAGCAGCTGCTCCAGTGCCTGGCCAAATAAATTAGGGGACTCTGTAAACCCTTGTGGGAGTACCGTCCAACGGAGTTGTTGTTTCCTGTGGGTGTCTGGGTCTTCCCATTCAAAGGCAAAATAGTCCCTACAACTTTCTTTAAGGGGACATGCCCAAAATGCATCCTTTAAATCTATAACACTATACCACTGATTTTCGGGGCCTAATTGACTTAATAAAGTATGAGGGTTAGTTACTACAGGGAATCTTTCTACAGTCCTTTTGTTAATTTCTCGTAAGTCATGTACCAAACGGTATTTCCCATCGGGTTTTTTAACAGGAAGGATAGGAGTATTAAAAGGGGACATGCAGGGTTCTAATAACCCTTGTGCTTTTAATCTTTCAATTTCAGGTTTGACCCCTTTCCTTCCTTCATTTGGAATTGGGTACTGCTTAACTCTAACTGGGACTTCAGGATTTCTTAATGTTATCTCAAAAGGTTTTATGTCCAATCGGCCTGCTTTTTCTGGGGTATACCACACTTCAGGGTTAATTTTCTGTTCATCCTCTACCCGAAGAGGACATAATTTAATATTTAGCTTCTTGTCATTTATGTAGATTCCAATTCCTAATTCAATCATCAAATCTCGTCCCAGTAAGTTATAGTCAGCCTCTGGAACTAACAACAGTGATCCTATACCTATTTTGGAGCTGGTTTCAAAAATCACATCTTTGATTACAGGCACTTTAAAGGCTTCCCCTTTTGCCCCAACTACCTGTATTGTTTCTCTTGATAATTTACACCCTGAGGGAAGGGTTTGAACCGTTGATCTCTCAGCTCCTGAGTCTACAAGAAACTCATATTCTTGCTGCTGGGGACCAATTTTTAGTTTTACCAGGGGCTCTGTTTTTTCCTGGGTCCCCAGCAAATAGAGCCCCTGACCCCCTCAATCTTCCTTGAATTGCTTTTCATCTGCCAACCTTTTTCTGCATTCCCGCCGAAAATGCCCTCTCTTACCACAATAAAAGCAGCTTCCTTGTCCACTCTCCTTTTCTCTTCTCCCTTCTTCTACCTTCTGGCCCTTCGGATTACTTCCCTGGAACTGACTAAGCGTTCCCCTCTGCCCTTCACGTACCACAGCCATCATCACTCTTGCTTGTTTCCTATGTCCTTCCTCCTCTCTCCGTACATACACTTTCTGAGCTTCCCGCAACAATTCATCCAGGCCTCTACCATGCCAATCCTCAATCTTTTCCAATTTTCTCCTAATATCAGGCCAGGCTCTAGCCACAAACTGGGTCTTTAACAACATCTGTCCTTCTGGAGTGTCAGGATTTACTCCAGAGTACAGCTGAAAAGATCTCCGGAGCCGTCCTAACCATTCCGTGGGGTCCTCATCTTTCTTTTGACTCTCACAAAAAGCTTTATTCACATTCTGCCCCTTAGGGACTGATTCTCTGATCCCCTGGATAAGAATTGTTCTTAAGTCTGCCATATGTGTCCTATGCAGGGGATCTTGCTTATCCCAATTAGGACGCTGTAAAGGCCATTTAGTATCTGCTTGGGGTCCTGCCTGATGGTCTCTATCCCAAATTCTCATACCAGCTGTCCTGATCATCCCTCGCTCCTCAGATGTGAATAAAATCCCCAGTATTGACTGAATTTCGTCCCACGTATACACGTTGGGCCCCAGAAACTGATCCACCCGCTCTGCAACTCCAAGGGGGTCTTCCAATAGATGTCCCATTTCTTTCTTGAACTCCCTCACATCTCCTGAATTAAGAGGTACTTCCACATAACCTATTCCCGGAATTTGGGCTGGTTGTCCCTGCTGACCAGCATTAGGATTAGGGATCATTCCCAAAGCTACTTCCCTTAATGGATATAGAGCTTGCCTTTCCCTCTCGCTTTTCCCCCTTGTTAGGCTACGAGTAACACGACGATTTTCCTCAGGGACCGGTTCCAGGATTTCTACTTCCTGGTTTTCAAAATCCCCCCCTTGATCTAAATTGGGGTAGACTACTGGTGGTGCTGGTGGAGGTGGAGGAGGGGGAGGTATGTATGGTAGAGGGGGTGCAGTTGGAACCTCCTCAGGCTTCTTATTTTTCTTTTTTTCTTTTTCTCCCTGGGTGCTTAAGGCAAAAAGTTTTGCTCTTGTTTCCCCCACTATCCAGAGAGCAGTGTACTTGCTCTCTTCCATATCAAAAGGTTCTTTAGAATTTACATAAATGTTTAATGCCTGGCAAATCCAGTCCTCGAAGCTTCCAAACACTGGCCAAAATAAATTATCACCACGGATTTGTTTCCCTCCCCATACTTCCATACAATAATGTATCATTTTTGCCCTATCCTTCCCTTTTCTTGAAGGGTATTCATCCCAAGATTTTATTATTAAACCTAACGGACTGTCAGGTGGTATCTGGGGAAACTTTACCGGGGTCCCCGTCCCCATGGAATCAGAGGGCTTGCTTTTCCTCTGTCCCATCTTCCAGGACACCTTCACACACACACACACACACACTCGCGGCCCCCTGTTCGTGGCCCAGCCCCTCTCGGGGTCTGGAAACCGCACTACTTAGAGGACCACACTCGCCTCGTCCTAAAAGGACGTCTCGTACGTTATGTCCTGGGATCCCAACCCCAACCGAGCGGATCCCACTTTTATACTCACGCTGTCCTGCGTCTTCGCCTGGGCTTCGTGCACAAAGATTACGGGGTTACCGGTATCCCTTTTGCTTAATAGCGAATTTAGGTTCGTCGGTAAGGGCCCGAGAAGGAATAGCCTGCACCAGGGCCGCTGAAAAAGCAGCAGGGCGCCTCCTTGATTAGGAATTCCTGCCCGTTTGCCCTTATCCGAGTCACGGCACCAAATTTGTTATGGACAAATTCAATTGGGGAGGCTAATTATAGATAAATCAATTAACAAGAATTTATTAAGCAAGCGGTATTAAGCAAAAAAACAGCGCTGGGCGGCCGGGGAGTCTCCACTCTGCCACGGCGCACCTTCCCCCTTTGACCTTTTTGTTTTTATAGTCCCCCCTTTTTTTTCGGTTGACGTAATTTCTCTCGATGTACTCTGCGCCGGTGCAATTGGTTGCTAGGGGGTCCTTTTTCCTTTTCCTTTTTTTTTTTTTCTCTCTGCCCTTGGTGGTCATAGGGATGAAGGCTCCTTATCTTCTTTGCCGGTTGTCCTTGGCCTAAAAGTTAGCTTGTATATAGTTAGTTACACAGTCTTCTGTGCTTGCTGCATTTGTACAATTCTTAAGCAGAATACTTGTTGTTTATCAAGCCCCCCCCTTTTTTTCTCCTCTTTCTCTTCTCACAGTCTGAAATTCTCTATTCAGTTTAAATTCTTATCTTCTTTCAATGTTCGTTTTGATGAACAAAGACCTTTTTATTATACCCTCCAAAATCCTTTTCTTTTAAACTCTCTATAACTAGCTTTTCTATTTATACTTTTCACATTCACATTTACATTTTTCATGTATATTGATGCAAGATGTTATTTCGATTCTATATTACATCACTTCCTATTAATTACATTTATTTATATTTTATCTTTTTATATATCTAGATATATTTATTATACAGTTCTATATTTATATTCAAAAAATAATTATATTATTTAAAATAAAAGCCTTGCCTGTTACTGAATTCTATTTCTATAATATTAATGATAACTATCTCTTATTTAAAATAAAAATGCTGCCTAAAACCCGCCTGCCCGTGGCGCAACTGTGGCAACAGCCCGTGTGCGCAGTACTGGCAAGGCCGCGGGAAATCCCGGCAGGGCGGCGCCGGCGCCTGCCTGGCATGAGGGCAGTGCAGCATGCGGACCACGCGCCTCGATTTTCCCGCCTTTTTAATTTTTTTTTCCCCCGCCATTTTGAGAAGGTCAAAAGCGTCCCGGCCGAGCCACTCCCAAGATGGCGGCCGCGAGAAGACCTCGGTGGAGGGCTGCAGTATCGCACTCTGGCCACAAGGCGCCTGCACTGCCGCCCACCTCAGCCGGGGGCTGCCGCCCGCCTTGGGGCAGGGAAGGCGGGCAAAGAAGAACAGGTGCGACCCCCTTCAAAACATCCTCTACAATAAATGCCCCAAAACATCCTTCACGAAAAAAAAAAAAAACCCAACAAAAAAAACCCCTGCCTCTAACCCAGTAAGAACAGAAATAAAAAACCTTTTCGTTTAAATTATATTTCAATCTATTTTATTCTTATATTTTTCATATTTCTATTCACATTTTGATTTAGAATATATATTGATGTATAATGATAATTTTATAATTTCTTACATTCATTCCTATTACTTATAATTTATTTTTTTAATATTTTTATACATACCTTAAGATATTGATTACATATTTCTATATTTAGATTGATATTTCAAAAACGTTCATATTGTTTATAATAAAACCCCTGCCTCTACCCAAGTTAAAACAAAAAAAAAACCCTTTCTTTTAAACTGTGTTTAAATTTATCTATGTTTTTCGCATTTATACTGAAATTTGCAGTGTAAATGTAGATTGATGTATGGTGTTACTTATAGTCTATATCTTCCTATTACTTATTTTTATTTACACTTTATATTTTTATAGCTATCTTTATATATTGATAATCTATTTCTATATTTAGAATTATATAGAAATAAAATGTATATTCATATTTTTTAAAATAAAACCCCTGCCTCTAACCAAATAAAAACAAAAAAAGCCCTTTCTAATTTATTATATTTATATTCATAACTTTTATAATAAAAACCCTGCCTACTACCAAATAGAAAATTTTAAAAAACCCTTTATTTTAAACTATATTTGAATATTTCTATATTTATGCTTTTGGTATTTACATTTATAGGTTCTTACATATTATATTACAGTATATTGATGTACTATATTTAGATATATAAAATATATGACATGTAATGTGTTATAATAAGACATATACGGTATAATATCCATTATGTATTGTATCGATTTCTATGATTTTGTATTTTTTTGTATTTTATCTATCTATCTATTTATCTATCTATCTATCTATCTACATATATTAATTATACATTTCTATATTGATATTTTATATTGATTTGGTTTATATTTATAATCTATATTTATATGTATTTATATAAACATACTCTAAAATACTCTATAAAGCATAAAATACTCTATATCAAACATTATAATATCTTATGGTAATAGATAATATTATTTATGTTACATGTTCTATATATATGTATTCCCTTTATATTTAAAATTGAAGTTTTATATTCCCATTTTTATATTTGTATATTTGTTTTCTTACATTATAGTTATAGTTATAATTTTGCATTTAAAATCCAATACCTAAAACTAAAATGCCAATACATACAGCACCAAATTCCCACCAATACCGTCCAAAAATATTAGAATGGCTCGACCAGCCAACCAACTACCAGCAAAAAAACCCCACACTACAATCTTTTCACTAACAATTCTTACCACATCACAAAAATGAAACAAAACATTTTAAAAAAACCTATAGAAACCCACAAAGCAAATAAAAAAACCCTAAAAAAAAATCCAACTAATTTACTAAACTCCAAACCCTACAACAGACCCTGAACGTTACTAAAAAAAAAAAAAAAACAAAACTCTACCTCTACACTAATTCATAAAGAGAACCCAATACTCTATAAAATAAACTAAAAAAACCCCACCAAACCAATTACCAATATAAAAAAAAAATCTAAACCACTAAGAAACAAAAAAAATCACCACCCAAATAAAATAACTACCTAAAAAAATCCACCATATAAGCAACCATGTTCCCAAAAATAAAACGAATAAAAAATAGCAACCAAATACATCAAACTACAAAAAATATAAAAACTTCCATTAACAACAACAAAAAAATTATTCCTAACTCCATGAACCCATAACACCTCAAACCATCAAAACGAAAATACCACCTAGAAATAAACACGAAGCCAAAAGATAAATGTAACCATAAACAATATCTCCCAAATTATCCACAACAATAAAACACAGAAGACAATCAAATAAAGCAAAATAATAAAACCCTTATAATATAATAAACAGTAATGGAATTATCAGTATTAAAAAAACCTCACTAATTAACTACAAGACACTACCTCAAACCCAACAAAACAAACACTACATACTCACGCTAATAAAAGCCACCACAATCGAATTAAAAACCTACCCTCTACTTCACGGTATGACGCATAAAAGCCATTGCAAACCTTAAAAAATATAACTTTTAATTCTATTTTTATAACATAAAAATATTATTTAAAAATCCAACCCAAAAAAAATCAAAACAAAAAAATCCAACAAATCCCAAAAAAAAAAAAAAAAAAAAAAAAAAAAAAATCCAACAATAAAACTCAATCCAAATAAACCCCTGCCATCAGCACCTGAACCAAGAACCATAACATTCAAGAAGTACACCATGTCCGTCGTCATACACCAACTACGAACAAAATAAAACGATACAATCAATTCCTAAGAACCACCTCAAAACCGCTACATCAAGGAACTTCGGAAAATGAAAAGCCGCGCTGCCGGCACCGGGCGGAGCGCGGCTCCCGGCAGGAAAGCGGCTCCTGCGGCAGGCAGAGGCGGCGCCGCGCCGGGAGCCCCCCGCCCGCTCCCCCTGCCCGGCGGGGCCGGCACCGGGCCCAGGGGGCCCCGGCGGCGCCCGAGCCCCGCGCCCGGAGCGGACGGAGCGGCCGGCACCGGCCGGCACCGGCGCAGCGCCCGCGCCGCCTCTCCCGCCCGCCGGCCCGGCAAAGCTCCCCTCGGCTCCGCACGCCTCGCTCCGGCGCGGCTCCGGCAGTCCCGCGCCAGCCCGGCCGCGCCCAATTCCCCTTCCACCTCGGCAGCTCCCCAGGCAACACCAGCAGCTCCCGCGCCACAACCTTTGGTGCCGGGCCAGGGGCAGAAGAAGCGCCCTCAAATGCAGCGGCACACCCCGATTTCAACCCTTCAAACTCTGCGAGAGCTGCAGCTTACTTCAATTGAGCTCCCGAAACTGACGCCACACTCAGGTGCTCACCTCACTTTAACAAGGGCAAATAAATGTGTTCTCCCCTTCAACTTCATTCTCCATAAGGGCAGAAAAGAAGGGGTTGTCCTCAAATGAAATCCCTCAAATTGTGGGAATCCTTAAAATCAGAGGGTTTTGGGAAAGCTGCAAAAGGCAGGCCTCAGAAACAGCAGAACTGCGATTAGAGCTAAGCAGTAGACATAAGATTTGTCAGCAGAAAAATTATATAAGAAGTAAACTACAAATAGAACAATGGTCTGTGTATTAATGCTTGTCTAGAACAACTCCCTAAGCTACAGAAAAGTATATCTAATGAGATATTAGGAAGTTCTAAGCTTAAGAATGGAGCCCTGTGCATTGTATTTTAAGGTTTAGGAAAATTTACATGGTATCAAGTGTCAAGTAAAGATATATAATTGAAGTTCTCCAGAAAAACATTAAACAATGACAAGAAAAAAGAAAACCCCCACAGTGTAAAAGTTTTGCTGTTGGGCTTTAGTCCTTTAATTCTTTGGAAGTTTGTTGCAGTAAATTTCAATTGGTTCTGTGGTTTATGTGCTGGTGATCCCCAATTATTCGTTTCAATAAAATGAAATTGCCTGTACCAGCACTTAAGAACTTTTTCTGGAACATCTAGAAAGAATGCTGGCATCTCCTTTTTGCATTTAATAAGGCTTTTGTTCTCATCCAATTCTAACAAAGTCACTGTATATTCTTTCCTTTGAGCTGGTCAGGAAATTCTACATACCCACACTGTTACCAGAGCTTTGCTAACAGGGAGGCATTGACAAATGCAAACCAGGGCAAGGAGCTGGATTACTTTTTAAGGTGCAATGACAAACTAAGGAAATTTCTAATTTTTTACATTTTCTGTAAAAAAATACTCTGCTTTTACTTGCAAGATGATTTTTGATTCTGTGGGTTAGAGCATTGAGCATTTACTCATACAACTGTGATGTCAAAGAGCAGGGCTCCATCAGAGAAGGAGCCCCAAGGTGTTTTCCACACCAGGTTCGGTGTCTGAATGAAGATCAGCTGAAACCTTACCCTTTGAGGAAACTTCCTGAGTTGTTTCTTTTCTCAGGGTTCAAGACCTACAACTACATTAAGCCATTGGATTTTTAAGTGCCCATCCCTGCTGAGTTCAGAAGGATGCTGGGACTTCTAGTAACCTGCTAAAACCTATTCACAATTTTAATTTTTTTTACCTTGCATTCCAGACAAGAATTTTAAAGAGGTGCAGGTATTACTGATTAAAAATTATGTTTTCAGCAGTCTTTGTTGTTCAACAAACTCTTTAAGTCTGTGCCCCCTTTCCCTCCCTTCAAACTCTGTTTTGCCTCACAGCTTTTCCTGAATGCGACCATTACTCCAGTAAAATAAAGTCATCTTCTATCCTGCAGTACATCTAAGCCACAACAATACCTACCCTGGAACATCTTCTATGAACAAGAGGGTTTTTAACTGAATCTATGAGAAGTAAAGAAAAAAATTTAAATATAGTTATGAAACTTGCTAGAACTTACTTTTTTATTGATACTTCTATCACCTGGTGAGTCAGGGATCACACTTCCTATGTCTGAGTCTAACACACTCTATGTTTGCTCTTTGCCTTGTAATTGTAAATCTGCTGCCTCCAATGTTCCTACTCACAATCTTCACTTTGATCTTGGAGTTAAACTATCAATTGCACAGGTATTTCATCTATTTTCCATTACAGAGATATTTTTCTTTGTCCCAGTTCTGATTTTTAATGGCTATTTAGGCAAAGTAAACTTCATATTTACCTAAGTTTTGTGGACAATGATTATTGGCTAAAAAGAGATTAACTCTCTTGTTCCTGATGTAACACTGCTGAATTGTATTACAGAACAGGAACTTCTGTCCCTCAACTGATAAATGGGGTTGTATTTCTTTAAAAGTTTGAAATAAAATGCAAATACAAGGGCAAGAAAACTTTCATAATAGTAAATGATTTATTACCATAGCATAATAATATTCTCCAGAGTGTGAATTTGCTTTCTTTGGCCAAATCAGATATTTTTCCTTCACCTTCCAGGTCCTATTACAATCTATTGTCCATGTAGTGAAGAGAAAAATGAGAATGCATATTTTAAATAGGCATTTTCCCAGTGACTGACAGGTATTTGTTATCTTGCAGATCCGTTTACCAAGGAGCTGATGATGAAGTTGCAGATGGTGATGCTGCTGCTAAAGTGACGTTCCTCTTTCAAATGTGCCAGTTGAAGGAAAAACACCACACATAAATAGGATTTAAATGACTGGGAACAATGTGAAATGCCAAACGAGTGGAGCAAGGCTTCAGCTCCTGCGTCTATAACACAACTCATGTTCTCAGCAAAGCTCGAACACCTGGAGTGAGTCCCTTTCCTTTCATGGATGCACTTCCCCTTCCATGGGTTTTGGCCAAAGGAGAGCTCTTCCGGCACTATTGGCTGGGGCTGCAGTGACATCTAGTAACTGCCTGGCTAATTACAGCTGGACTTTCACAGGCTCTATCCCATTAGCTCCAGCAGTGAGGAATTCCTACAGTAGGACTTACCTTTTCCACTTCCAGCATATCACCTTCCATCAGAGCACGGGGCAAAACGTTCTCAAACACAGAGACACAAAAAGTGACTTGCTCATGCTGGCACATTCCTTAGAATATAAAATCGTGTTTTGAATTAAATTTTAATTAATTAATGATCATGTCTCTTCTAAATAGACCGTCCTGCTTTTTTTTTTTTTTAACACCGTTCCCCCTCTAGCCACTACACCAAAAAAATTACGTCTGGTAGTTATTGAATGGACTAAATTTACTTCTTATATCATATTGGAGAGTTAACAATGCAATAGATTTGACAAACCCATCAAAAAGAAAACTGTTTTTTCAGCTGTATTGTAAATAATAGCTAATCTAAGCAAGCAGGACTCTGCATGATTTTGCATGATTTGCAACCAGTGGCTTGAAAAGATTTTCCACATATTAAAACTTACCAACACTACTGTAAGGATTACAAAATTCCCATTTTAAGCAAAAAGACACTGAGGCACTGGAGTTCTTAGAAGTTTATGTGTAATCAGAAAACCTTACTTACACCTTATACTTTCTCAGAGTAAGTCAAACTGTATAAATGAAGGCTACATCATGGCTTTTGATAAACAGCTTTTGAATGCTGAGGAAGCTGTTGTACCCTCAAATGGACAGCAGAACCAAGTTCAGAAGAGGTTGTGCAGGTGCCTTAGAGAGCAGAACAGCAAGATAACTGTGCAGATAATTGGCAATAAAAAAAAAATTCAGTGATTGTTCCCTATCTCCAAGCTTAAGAGAAAGCAATGGGTTTTCATCTTGTTAACTTCACTTAGGTTTTTTTCTCATTGATGAAGAAAGGAATTTTAAACCACCCTTCAGTCTTCATTTACAGGTCCTGACTCTGAGAAAAACAATTAAAACTCTCATGACCTTGGAATTCCACCAAGATGCCTTTGTATCAAGTACCTTTTTCACTGTTTTTTTTATACTCCTACTTTTCCTCTACCCTAACTAAAGCCAAAACAAGTGTGTTTATGCCACACAGTCCTTTTTTAACTTCTACTGTTGCCTTTAAAGTCCAAACACTGACAGCTAATTACTTTCAAAGACCACGGGTCAAAGTAACTAGTAGTGAAGTCAACGGCATTTCTGTTGATTATGTCCCAAAACTGCCTCACCTAATTGGAAGCAGTTGGCTAGCAAGTTGTGTCTTTAACTAACCTCCTTTAACCTTTAAAATGACAAGCTGTGGAGATGCCTGTAGTCCCCTGATGTGCATCTGAATTCACATTTAACACTGACATACTTTGCTTTTGAGGTTTCTTCTGATTAGAGTTGGAGATTATAAAGTGATGGGATGTCGGAGAAGTGCCGCGGGAGACAAGACTCATGATATCATGATCATCAAGTCTCAGTTTATTACAACAAATTACAAAGTTTATATATACTTGTTAATTAGTTCATGCATATTGCAAAAGCTAAGCTCATGATTGGTTGCTGTGTGATTTGCGCATCTGTCTTGTTCGGTTGCTCTTGCTGTTCTTGTGATTGATACTTTTTGGTTCTTCTCTATCTATTTCTACATACCAAGCAGTTTTTAGCATTCTGATTCTTGCAAACTCTGATTTCTACATATCCTGATTTCTATACCCAGGGTCATGCTGACCGTTGCAGCAGTCACGTAGCCCCTCATATTTTGACTAATTTTACAGTTTCATGTCCCTTGCTGTTTAACCATTCTTCTGCCAAGCTCTCTACACTGGGATCCTGTCCACAGCTTCCAGCCAAGGAGACCAGAATATCTCTGAACAACTCATAGAGTGTTTTCTCTCAGCTAGATTGGGATGAACTTTCAGGAAAGTTCTTGTATTTAACATTCTCTAATAACTACCATGGCCTCAACAAAGTGAGAATTTTCCTTTGTTTTATAAGGGAGAATGTAGGCAGAAGGAAAACAGTTGCTCAGATCTTTACTTGAATGCTGACACACAGAGTTGAATCCGTGGAAAGCAACTAGAAAATGCAGCTATTGTTTGGAAGTGAAGCTAGGAAAGACCCTGAAAGCTTCACTGCACT
Source organism: Vidua chalybeata (assembly GCF_026979565.1). Lineage (NCBI taxonomy): Eukaryota > Metazoa > Chordata > Aves > Passeriformes > Viduidae > Vidua > Vidua chalybeata. The sequence goes on along the minus strand of NC_071555.1, from coordinate 6,025,225 downwards.
GTACAGTAAGAAGCCTGGACCATTTGCATCTCAGCAAAATAATTGATCAGTACAAATTTGCTGTATAAATTCTTTTAGGCTTATTTTTAAGGCTCAGATTTGTACATGAACTTTCTGAATTCTTGCCTGATTTACACATTTTCTCAATTGCATGAACTTGAAACATATTGCTTAATACATTATCATTCTTTTTACTCTGTGATGAGATGGTATAATTTTGTAAATTTTAAGGGACTTATTATCCCCTATGCTGCTGGTCAACTCTGTACTGGTTATTGTCCGTCACTGAAACCTGATCCATATGTGGAACTGTGCTCATTGGTGTTCACATTGGACCTTACAAACTGAGTACTGACTGCATGAATTAGAAGGTAACAATTAAGCATGAACTGGTAATCATCTCAAGTGAGGAGCACGCAGCATACTTGATTATTCCTGAACAAAATCACTTACTAAGCAGACACCACATTCACAGCAGATTGGATTACTCCTTTATCCCACAGAGATTAATGCCTTCTGAGTCAGGCTTATGCTTGGCTTCTGGGAATGAGGAAACAAAGGTCTTGTGGTGACTCGTTTTGCTCAAACTGGTTGTTTTCAGAGTAGCGGTTTTTACCACAGGGTGAAATGAAAACAGCTTCCAAGTGCAATTTGAATAAAAAAGGCAGTAGCCACTGGTCACAGCCTAGACACATCCATGGCTCTTCAAAGCCCTGACCTCTGTTGTGCTGCAGCCCCTCAGCACATTCGTGTTCCTGAACATACAACACTGAGTTGTGACCTTCACAAGCACCACTGTGTTGGATCCGAATGGCAAAGAGCAGCTCAGCCGAGCAGGCTCCTCCACCCTCTCTACACTCTGCTAGCTACAGCTTGTAGACAAACCCGCCACATGCCTTAAGTAGAGCTGAGCGTGGATTCTGCACTGCCTGTGCTGTAGGACTCCCAAATATATTAAGAATGCCTCTCACACTCTGTGGATATTGGGACCATCTCAGTGCATGGCTACAAGTATTCAGTGCAGATGATGAGTAAGACATAAGCAGCTTAGGTCTGTTTTTACCTATCAAATTGAGGAATTTAGCCTTTGAGGGCAGGATTCTGTGCACCTGCATCAGGTGCAATGTAGACACTGCAGCTCACCAAGCTGCCCCAGTCTCCTGTTTTTATTCAAAACAGGGAACTTTAGGTCACTGTTCACCTGACCCAATTTAGATCTGCCAGCGCCCAGTGAGTGCACCAGAGCTGACACAATGGGAGGCTCAGGCTGTGCCAACACACTGAGCTGACTGATTTATCTGATGAAGCCCAGCCTGGGCTCTGGGTGTGGTGTGCTGCCCTTACATGTGCTATAAACTGCTTCTGAAAATAAAAGGGACATTTCCCTCCCACACCCCCACTCTAGCCCATGATCCAGGGCTGATCTGTGGACTAACAGGCAGCTCACCTGCCAGGGACTAATTTAGAATGTGCTAGTTGCCTGCTTTGGAGGTGCTGCCTTCCCTCTGTCTGACACCTTGGTATTCCACAGGGAAATTAAATAGGATTGAAATAACAAGGCTATTTTGTATCCTTCTCCGGATGAATCCATTCTGAACCAGATTGCATGGAATATTCTAAAGAGTCTTTTAAAATGAGGATGCTCAGTTCAAGTTTAGAAGAGTTGATAAAAGGCAGATATTCTTCAGGCCTGTGAGAAAGGGCCTCTGGTTACTAGAAACTGACTTTTCCCCAAAAGGCCACATTTCTTTTAGATTAAAATATAAATAAATAAACCACATTCTGATCATCACTGTTTCACACCAGTAGTACAAGCTTGGTTAAGCTTCCTTTGAAGAGAAAACACAAACCTGAATTCAGGTCAGGTCACCCTGAGAGGGGTTAAGCTCCAGAAGGAAGGTGAGTCCAGTCTCCTTTTCCCTGCTGCAGTGGAGTGTCCCTCCACGTTATTTCCACTGCTGTTTGCAATTAAACAAAGCAGCCCCCCTGAGATCCTCTCACCTCTTGGGTGAAAAACAATAGAAAACAATTTCTTCCTTCAAAGCATCCTGAGAGTTTCTGCTCCAGGTGCCTGCCCTGTGCTCTTCACCCAGTCAAAGACAAAATCAAATGGCCTCAGTAAACCCAAACAAAACCTCATTGAAATTTAAAAGCTGTGTGGATGAGGCAACTGGGAACACGGGTTAGTGGTAGGCTTGACAGTGATGGGGCAACGGTTGAACTCAATGAACTTAGAGGACTTTCCCAACCTAAAAAATTCCATTATTAAGTGGTTCTGTGATTATGAAATTGCATCTCTCCCGGGCAGAGTGGGTGAGCAGGGACAGTGCTGGTTCTGACCCCAGAGAAAGGAGTGGCGGGTGTGGACAGCCTCAGGCTACTGAAGGGATGGGGAAGCCCCAAAGAAGAGGGAGGCGAGGAAACAGCACGGAGTGACCAGTGCAAGCAAGGGAAGCCTGGTGTGTGGAAGTGCTCCAGCCAACACTTCAAAAAAACCAGTAGAGCAGAGACATCATATCCATGGGACATGCAACCAAAAAACACAAGGAATCACTACAACATCCTCCTCATCTGGGCACCTTGGAACCTCCTCTGCTGCAGGCAGGTAAGTGTCATTTCAGCTTTATAATCATTACTTGTTGGGGACATAGGGAAAGACAAGTTTTGCTTTTCCCAATTAAAAGGAAGAAAAGAAGTGGGGAGGGAAATTTTATTTCCAAGCTTCTAAAAGGATCTTACAAACCACAGAGAGTAAAGAAAAAAAAAAAAGCATATATATATATATATATATATATATATATATATATATATATTTGACAGGGTCCTGTTAAGCAATTCTTCACATTATCTAATGGTGATAGATGATACCATGTAACCATATATGCATTTCCCTGTAATCCTGATCACTGCCAACAGCTCACAAAACTCTTCTTAGACAACATTTCTCCTAGACTGTACAGATTTCTTTTCTCAAAGCAAATGAGAAGGAAAACATACAAAGTAATGCAGAGGAAAGGAAAAAAGAAAACTCTCTTAAGCAAGGTCTTCCAGGTTGGACTGGGTGAGAGCCAAGTTTAACACCTCCTGCATGGCTGTGAGAGCTCCTTCCCAGCCTCTCCATGGCACAGAATTTCCTCCAGCACCTATCACTCCCCACCATCCCACCCATAATGCCCCGTGTTACCCTGCTTCCACCCTGCGCAGGGTCTCATCTCGAAGAGTCCCAACCCTGCCCAGCTGCACCCCTCAGCACTGCTCCATCCTCACACCTGCTCATCAATCCTAACCTCAATCTTTATTTTTTAGGACTTCCTAACACCTTTGCCCATCTAGAAGGAGTTAATCCTAGACCTCCACCCCCACTAGCAGCACAGCTTCCAGCTCAGTATGCTACTCCAAGCACCTCTGCAGCAGGAGTTCCAGCTGCTGGGGATGAGAAGGGAGTCACGCTTGGCTTTTCAGGATCTAGCTCCCATATCAGGAAGACATGGGCTCATGGACAGGACCAACTGCTCCAAACTAGAAAGGACCTCAGGAAATAAAGGCAGAGAAAGCTGAGAGAGAGAAATGGAGCCGGGGCAGATCTATGTGCTTCAGATTCTTCCTCACCTGAAATGTCATGGCAGCTTTTGTAGGTTGCCAAAAATTAAACAAAAACTCAGCGATACCTGGTTCCCCTATTCCACCCCCAACAGTTTCTTAATGTACAGCTTAAATGAAATCAACAGATTTTAAAATCCACACAGGTGTCAAAAAAAGAGACTTAAAATTTGCTTGTTCCCATTCTTGCAGCAAAACCCCAACTTGAGCCTCAGAGGCAGAGGGCTAAAGGCAACATCTTTTGTAGGGCTGTGTTACCCCACTTCAGAGGTCCAAGGGGCTTTTTGGATGTCCTTCTTAGCAGGGTACCTTCGTCGGGGACCTAACAACTCTTGCTGTCTCCAGGCATCCTTCATCCAAGGGATGCACACAGCTGATGGAGATTGGCTCAGCCCTGGGCACCCCCACTCCTTCCTGCGCAGCTCAAAAGCCAGACAGGGGATTAGCCACACACTGCCTTCCTCCTTCCCCTCCACCTCCTCCTCTGCTACACCCTACATGAAAACAGGCAACCACACACACCCAGTCAGCTGTGTGAAAAAATGTATATATTCAGCACACACTCAGTACAGTATAGCAACAAAAGCTACCATAATTTCCTTAAAAAACCAACAAACCACCAAAACTTCCAAATCCTCCCCACCCTACAGCACTGATCCCCAGCCCTCTGGTCCCAGCAAGGCACCAGTGGCAAGTGACCCCATCCCCACGCCATCCCTGCTTGGCAAGGCACAGAGAGTGGTCCCAGATCTCTGGCAGTATCTCCTGCCTCGGCACCCAACTCCTCCTGTGGGGGTCTGGGGTGCTGAGGGTGCTCCCACCAGAGTGGTTTGGCCAGCAGTTTGCTGTGGTGCTCTCCCGTGCAGTTATTTGGGGGACACACATATCAAAGAAAATGGGACAAGCTCTGGCTTACAGAACAGAGAAGCTGCCACAGCATCACTGGGGGTGTACACAGCCCTAGGAATGTGCCAAGGAGGAGAGGATTCCATCTCTGATCCTGTGGGGCTCCACACTGGGATCGCTGCAACAGTGTCTCTGCCGCTTTCTGCTGGAGGTGGGGATGAGGCCGAAGAGAGGGAAGGAGCAGCACAGTGGTGGGGCTGGGAGCTGGCAGGGCCCTTGCTGCTGCACACAGAGGGGAGGTAGATCGCCTTTGGAGACCTCCTGCCTGGGAGGATGTCTTCATGGACAACAGATTGGTTCCTGGGGGAAGAGCCTGCTGCAGGGCCCTGAATCCCTGTGCTTGCCTTCTCCCAAGGCAAAGGTCTCTTGGAGCCTGCTCATGCCACTGGAAAGCTCTCAAACTTGCGCAGCAACTTCTCTCAAAACTTTTTAGCCCTGAACTTTTTAGCCAGCAGCCACCACAGCTGCTGCAGGCAAAATCCCAGCAGCTGGGGACAAGCCCAGAGGTGACGGCAGTGACATGCAGGGCAGGAGGGACCTTGGCTCCCTCCTCTTGCCCACCTGGCTGAACCGCAACTCTGACCCCAGATCCTCTCCCTGCCCTGCCACACCAGTCCTGCTGCCACCCCTGCCCCGTGCACCATGGGGATAGCGTGTGTGATGCTCTCCATCCTCCCCCCTCCCCAGATCCCCATCCCCAGCGTCCCCTCTGCCATTAGTCTTGCTGCTCATTCATCTCCATGTCCGACACCAGGATGTTCTTCTCGGCAGATTCACTGGGGTTGGAGGTGGTGCGACTGTAGCGAGCGCTCTCAAAGGCGCTGCGCTCTGTGCTCTGTCGACGCTTGTACAGGAAGACAATGACCCCCAGCACGGTGCACAGTGCCAGCATCGACAGCACGACCACTGCGATGGCTGTTGTGTTCTCCGGCAGAGCTGCAGGGAAGAAAGGCTGTTGAGAGGCAGACAGATGGCTCCTGTTCCCTCCTCAGCCTGCAGGAGAGGCTGGCGCTGGTGGGGCTCCAGCCAGACTCGTGTTTCTGGGCAGGGTCATTTAGAATCTAGAATGTCCTGAGTTGGAAAGATCCCACAAAGGCCACCAAGTCCAACTCCTGGACCTGCACACGACACCCCAGGAATCCCACTCTGTGCCTAAGAGTGCTGACCAAACACTTCCTGAGCTCTGGCAGTCTTGGGGCCGACCACTGCCCTGGGGAACCTGTTTCCCCTGTGGTTGGTCAGAGCAGGACAGGACTGGAATGAGATTAGCCCAGTTGTTTGAGCATGATGCTAATAACACCAAGGCTGTGGATTTGATTTCCATATGGGTCATTCACTTAAAGAACTGGACTCAATGATCCTTGATCCTGGTGGGTCCCTTCCAGCTCAGCATATTCTGCGACTCTGCCAATCTGCTTTGGTGGTTTGTGGACATCTTGCTCCCAGCAGACCTCCTGGAGCTGGGCAGATCCCTCCTTGGATCTTTCGTGGTGTGTATGAACATTTAGCAGCTGCCTGGGATGGATCTTTGGGATCCTACCAGCAGACATGCTGGCCATTTCCCTGACTGACCAGGCAGTGTGGGCACTGGAAGGAGAGTCTGGCAAGCGGCTGGGCAGACATACACCTTCATGAAAGGATGGCTCCTGCTGCTGAGGAGTCCTAAGTCAAGGCCAAAGTCACTTGGGAATGGCATTCCCCACACATAAACCCCATTCCTTTCATTACTTACACAAGTCGGACTGTGGCACAGCCACAGAAACCAGTCCTGGTTTCTAGTCCCAGTACTATGCCCAGGCTGATGGTGCTACTCACCTGCCCTGGAAAAGATGCTCTCCTCCACTGCAATGGCAACACAGACAGGTGAGTGCATAGCCACGACACCCTCCCATCTTCCCACAACCAGTACCTCTGGACCCCACACCCTGCACTGCTCCCAGAGCTGCACCACATGGACAATGGGTGACAAATAGCTGGGGTGGTCCTCTGGCTCTGCTCTACTCCTGTACCACCGGCCTCATCCTACCCCAAGGAGCTGACGCAGCCAATGAGACATGCACAGCCCATCACTGAGCCAAATGGAGACTTGTAGACCCAAACACCAACCCATACAAGCCCCTGCACTGGAATTACCCAAAACATGTGGCTGGTGCTGCCACTGTGACAGTTCTACCATGCACCACCCTGCCCAGACCCCCAGCTCACCCTACATCAGCCCAGAAGCCTTGGGCAGCAGAGGTGGCCCTACCTCGGGGGATCTTGCAAATGACCCCCATGGTTACGTTTGTGCAGGAGCCTAGACGCCACACGCCATTGCTGCTCTGGATCCAGTAGCAACTGTTCTGGCTAAGCATGCTGGGCCCCGTGTCATGATGGCCCCAGTTGGAGTAGTTCACGGCACTGTTGTCATGCCAAACCAAGGTGCCACCTGGGAAATGGGAAAATTAGGCTTAAGGAGGCTGAAGAGGACACCCCACCTTTGCCCCAGTTCAGAAAGTACAAGGAAGTGTGACAGGGCTCTGAGAAACCTGGTCTAGTAGAAGGTGGCCCTGCCCATGGCAAGAGGTGGTACTGGATTGGCCTTAAGGTCTCTTCCAACCCAAACCATCCCGTGATTCTGTGATTCTATGGTGGGGAGGTGTGATGGGGTGGACCAGGGGCTACAGCACACCTTCCTGAATCTGCAGGCTCCAGTGCCTTGAAGGTTGCTTTGGGTTTCCTATCCCACTAAGTCAGAGGGGGACACACACAGTATGTCCAGCACAGCCCTCCACACTGGTGCACCTGGTCACACTATGGTATGAGCCCTCCACACTGGTGCCACCACCAAGGGCTTCCTCCGCTCACCACAGACTTGGTGGGAATTCATGGAGGTGCCTGGGGGAGTATCTCAAACCTCATTCCTTCCTTTGTACCTTTGGGGTTGACGGTCATGCCCAGCCAGGCCCCCTTGGAAAGGCCCTCGTACGCCTGAAGATGCTCCCACACAAAGACGTTCTCCATCTCATCCTGGATGGACAACACTGTGCCACCAACTGCAGAGGGAAGACTGTCATGGAGGAGCCCGGAACTGAGAGGATTGAGTTAGGGCGCAGCAGTGCCCAACAGGACAAAGTTCAGGACCCAACCGTGAACCACATGATGATTGTGGAACCCTAACATGGAACAGCAAGGAGACAATGGCTGACCAAGGCTGGACAGGGGCACAGGGACAAGGGGGCTCTGCTGCACCCACAAACATCCTGGGGATCCCACTCGCTTCCATTTCCAAGGATGCATCACCCTCCTTTACCACCCCAGCTCCCTCACACCTTTCTGGCACCTCTTCATAGCATCCTTCTGCCCAAGAGTAATCTCCATGTGGAAGGTGTAGCAGTGGTCCCGGAAGGGGATCCAGGACGAGTCCTCCAACGATTTGGGACAGCTGCCACTGTAGGTCCACTTGTGCATGCGGGGGTGACCTGTGGAGCATATGGTACATTAAAGGTGTGGTGGGGCACAGGATGTTGGAGTCCCAGAGCACACTGGTGCACCCAGACCCACAAGGACATGCTCCAGAAGGTCCCTGGTGGGATGCCGTCTACAGCCCTTGGTCACACCCCACCCAGACTACCCCAGGGCCCCTGGCCAGCACCTGTTTGGAGCTGGCAGATGCCCCCCTGCAGCTTGGTGTCACAGCCAGCTGTGCGCCAGCTCCCGTCTGTGTCCATGTAGGAGCAGCCGGTGATCTGCTGGGGCTCCCCATCCTGCCAGTTAGTGTAGATGAGATTCTCCTCCGTCAGCCACGAGTAGCTCCGGCCTCCCTGGAACACCAAAGGGAGGAGGTGCCTGGGAGGCTGCTGTGGTTCCTCTGGGCACCTGTGCCCCAGGTGCCTGCCCCCTTCCCTCACCTCATCATTGGCCAACCCAATCCAGAGCGGAGCCTGCAGGCTGCTGACGGCCTGCGTGAGGAAAGCCTGGCTGTAGGGGTTGGGGATGGTGGCCAGGGTGGCATTGAGGGTCTCGCAGAGCAGCAGTGCCTCGTGCCACCTGAGGGGTTTCTGCAGGATGCGGTAAGTGCTGTTGTGGTAAAAGAGGGTGCCAGTAGGAGAAGGGGGGAATGGTGCCTGTGCAAGGCTCAGGTCCGGGTCTGGAGGAGCAAAGAGACATGGTCAGGGGGCACAGAGGACATTCCTGCATCCCAGGTGGGTCACCCTTTTGTCCATCCCTACCCAGGCCAGGCTGTCCCTGACAGTATTGTGCTGGTTGCACCTGGCGACATCCTGGTGCAACTGGGGAGGGCAGAGGGATGTCCCCAGGAACGACAAGCAGTGATACTCTATCACCATCCTCACCTAGGAGCTGTCCACCAGGATGCACATCCCTGTGGGGACACACCAAGCCAGGCTGGTGCGCACAGGTTTCGGGCTGTCCCACAAAAGGCTGGGACCAGGGACCCACCTGCCCAAGTTAAATCTGTCTCCCCAAGCTAAACCCATTGCCCCAAGCTCCCCAGTCCCACCACAGCATGGGGCACCAGGGTGGCAGTGGCAGATCCCCAGCCAAGAGAGCTGGAGCTATCCCCTCATCCCGCTCCTACCTATGCTCCGCTGGCAGACATAGCCATGTTTCTCCTCCAGGCAGCTCCGGTCATCCCAGCGTCCCGTGAAGAGGGGGGGTGAGCCATGCCACACCACAACACAGTTGGTCTGCACAGCCAAACCACAAGGTCAGCACTTCCCTTAGCATTGTTGTCCTACACCACAGAGATTCCCATGCCAGAAATCCCCACCCTGCAGGGCTGCATACTGCACTGCCCTTGGAGAGCCACCCCAGTCCACTAAATCTTCCCTTTTCCAAGGTTGGGCCTGGCACTGAGACCTTCCTGGGGGATGGGGGTGCTATGGGGAATCTCCCTCACCGGCTTGTCATTGGGGCTGGAGGAGCTGCATCCTGAGGGCTCTCCAGGTGCCCAGCTCACATGCTGCAGCGGTTCCCCCTCCACCCACTGGAACTCCCCCTGGACATCGTGCAGACCAATCCAGAGGTCAAAGGAGATGTTGGGCAGCATGGATGTGATGAAGGCTGCGAGTGACAGGTGAAATGTTGAGGACCACCCCTGGCAGAGTAGAACTCTCATGGGGTGATGGGGCAGAGGAGACCTACCCTGCTCCAGGGGGCTGGCGATGGTGGCCAGGATGGCGCCCTGGCTCTCGCACACCTGCTTCGCTTCCGGCCACTTAACTATCTCGCCTTTGTTGTGGCCATTGAAGCTGAAACACTGCACAGGCAGGGGCACAGGATGGGCCAGGAGGTGCAGCTGACCCCAACGCTGAGCCCTGCACCCTCCCCGCTTAGCCACCCTCTCCAGCCCCATTCTGCCCCAATGGTCCTTCTCCCCTTCACACCCTCATGCATGCCACCCTCCAACCCCTCTGGCCCTTCCACATCTCTCCTGGCAAACCTGTGCACACACCTCCACCTTCCCCATCCCACAGCATGTCTCCCAGCATCCTTGTAAATGCATCCCCCAGCACTCCCCACAGAACATGTGCAGGCATCTCCATCCTGCCATTTTGCAGCCGCCCCCTCTACGCCTCTGCAGGGCTGGTGGAAGACCACGAAGTAGCCATCACCTCTCCATCCTTCCATCCCCTCTCCCATCCTGCTGTCCCCTCTCCCTCCAGCGGTACCTTGCTGAGGAAGGGCAGCCAGCCTTGGGGACAGCCCCCACTTGTAGCAGCAGGTACCGGAGAGAGGGAAGGCTTCACAGCTGTCCCGTTGCTTCGCTTGCAGATATAAGGCAGTGCTGTCATGCACTTCTGGTCCCCCCAGTCCTCTGTGGGAAGGGACAGGCTGGGCATGATGCCCCTCTGCACCGGTACCAGTGCCCCAGACCCTCAGAGCCCCATGTGGAGCCCTGCCCTGCCCTCACCTCGGCTGGCTGTCATGTACACACACTTCCGGTCCTTGCTGATGGGCCGAGGCTTGCCTGGTGCCCAAGAAACAAAGTTGAGGAGGGACCCATCAGACCACCTGGAACAGCATCAGGAGGATGAGCAGTGACTTGGTGAATGGGACCACTTGAATGCCCTAACTCGGAGCATTTCCCACCACTGCTCTCTTGGAGGAGGAATCTCCAGCCCAGCATCCCAGGATGAGACCCCCGAGATGCAACTGCTGAGTCATAGCACTCTGAGATATGCAGACAGTAGTGTGCAGGGACATAGTGGTGTGGGGATGTGATAGAGACTGCAGTGTAGGGACGTCCAGGGATACAGTAGATGTCTGTGACTTACTTGAACCTCCCATCGTTCTCGTAGGTGTGCAGCCCAATCCACCAGTGCTGCTCCTGGCCCCTGGAGAACTGCACGTCCAGAGAAGACATATCAGTGCCCTTCAGGGACTGGAGGGTCTTTGGAGGCAACTCAGGCTGCCATGGGGATCAGACACCCTTCCCCAGCTTACAAAAGCAAGGCAAAAAACATCACTTTGCTAAGCCCCAAACCCACCCCCAGGCATCAGGACCAGCCACCACACAAATCCATCATGATCCCAGCAAAGCCCAGCACCCCCAAATATGGTCCTTCCAGAAGAGGGTGAAAGAAGACAAGGAGGAGCAGCCCACAAGGCAGCAGAGCCCACGGCCACTGGTGCCCTGGGAAGTTCCTGTCTCCTTGGTACCTTCTTCAGGTTCTGGCCCAGGAAGTGCAGCTCGGCCTTGCTGTGCACTGACGCCAGCTCAGCCTGGAACCACCTGCAGATGCGCTGTGCCTGCAGCCATGTTGAGTGGTGTTCAAAGAACTTGTACTCGGCCTCCTGGTACTTCACCCACTCTTTGCTGCCTGCAGGCAGAGACCAGTGTCACACTGAGACTGACACCCCTGCCATGGTACCCTGCCAGGGCACTCAGGTCCCTGCCTGTTGGGCTGCTTTGCTTTCGTCCCTCTCCTGCAACAGAGCTGCAGCAGGATGTCTGGGTTCCCCTCCCTCCTACAACCCTGCCCAGGATCCATCCTCCTCTTAATAACACTGCAGCAAACACCCATTGAAAACATCAGGTGGTCTGTGCATGACCTGAAGTTGAGTCAGGAGAGGATGAGGTTGGATATCAGGAAAAGGTTCTTCCCCCAGAGGGCGGTCAGGCACTGAACAGGCTCCCCAGGGCAGTAACTATGGCTCCAAGGCTGCCAGAGCTCAAGGAATGTTTGGACAACACTCTCAAGGACAGGGTGAGGTTGTTGGGGTACAGGGCCAGGAGCTGGACTCAATGGTCCTTGTGGGTCCTGTCCAACTCAGAATATTCTGTGACTGTCTCCAAAGGCTGTGGCTAACACACCTTGGGTTGTGATCTCCGGCTCCTTCACATCAGCACCTGGAGAAAGGGCAAGGGAAGTTGTCAGTAGTGTGCAGGCTGGGATGTTCCCTTAGATGCTTCTCTGCAAACCTTCCATGGGCTACAATGGCAGAATGCCCCTCCTAAATTCCCCCAAAAAGTGACAGCACCTCTCCCAGTCCCTGAATTAGGAATCAACCTCCTTCCTCCCAAGGATTCAACCACCCCACAGCCCATTCTTCCTCCAGGTCAGTCACAGCTGATGGGTTTGAGGACCCCTTTGCCAGTACCTTTAGGCAGTTTGCAGATCCAGTCCAGCTGGGCTTCACACTGCATCGGCATCCACTGCAGGGAGGCCAGATCCAGCACTGCACAGCTCCGGATGTCATCATCATCATAGTTACTGCGGTCAAAGTTGTGGTAGAAAAACTGGGGGTTGAGAGAGATGGGCAGTGTTGGTCCTTTCCACCAGCACCAGATTTGTCCCTCCCACAACTCAAATGCCCCCTGGACTCACCCCCAGCCCGTCGCTCCACCTCCAGCTCTGGTCCCCAGCAGGGTCCCGCCGGTTCAGGCCGATCCAGAACCAGTGCTGCTCATGGAGCTCTGGTTCTGACTCCCTATGGGGACCCAGTGGGACAGGTGAGTACACAACCCCCTTCAAATCACAGGGGTTTATACTTATATACAAATATATATTTATAATCAAGTTTTTTTCTGTTTGTTTTCAAAGCCTGCCATCCCCACACACCTGAAGATACTGGGATAACAGGCATGCCATCTCAGGACTGGAGCTGCTTTAAACCCAAGCTCCATCCCCAAATTACACTGAACTTCCTGCACATCTCCCACATCAGCCACACCAACTGATGCACATTCTGTACATCAGTCTGTGCTCAGAGAAATCCATCCATCCATCCATCCATCCATCCATCCATCCATCCATCCATCCATCCATCCACATGTGCTAGACCAACAGGAGGGCTGTGGGCTTGTGGCAAGCACGCACCAGGAGTGGGACACTGATGCCCCCAGCCTCTCACCCAAAAATCTTGTTAAGGGTGTTGGCGACAAAATGCTCCTCCTCGTAGCTTCCTAGGCTGAGCAGCTGGGCTCCCAACTCCCGGCAGAATTCCTGTGCAGTGATCCACGTCTTCTTCTCTTGCAGCTTTTCAAAGTTGAACACCTGGGAAAGGAGGAACCCACAGCATGGGGGGCTCAGCAGCAGAACAGGAGCAGAGCCCTGTTCCCACCTGCAGGCAGCCATGTCCCAGGTCACAGTGCTGCCGTCCAGCCCCAGCCAGGATTGTGGAGTGCCTGTTGCAAGCACCAAAATGTGCCCCTTCACTCCCCTGCACTGGGGACGCACGTGCATCCCCACACCAACTTGTCCAACCCCCCTTCACCTTGTAGCAGTGACGAAGTTTGGGGTCGGAGCTCCATCCTGGGGGGCAGGTGGCAGTGAGGCTAGGCGTGGGGAAAGGACCAGGCAGTTCAGGATTGACTGGGGTGCCCAGGTTCTGCCGACAGATGTACTTGGCCTTGAAGGTGTTGCAGTTCTTCACCTCCCACAGCCCCATGGAGCTGCCGGTGGCCAGGGCCACGCAGCCACCCTTGTTGTAACCTGGAGCGCTCAGGAGAGCAGGGGAGATGCCAGCCTTAGAGTTGGACTGTGCTGAGGGGCAGTGCCAGCCCCGCCCTGCATGAAAGGGAAGTCCTCATCCCATCCCCATCCCTTACCGGGCTGGTTGCGGTTCCAGTGAGTGTACATCACCTCATCACCGCTCAGCCAGCGGAACGCGCCTGTCTCATTGATGTCCTGCAGAGCTGTCCAAAAATACTCCCCATCCCAGCCATAAATGAGGCTGCTCACGTATGCCTGCTCAAACCTGGAGGAACAGTGAGAGTGGGCGATACAGCGAGCTGAGACACTGAGCTGCCCATGATGCTCCAGCCCTTGGAAGTCACTCCCCACCTTGCAAGGCTCATTTTGGGGCAAACCCACCACCACTGACATGGCACTGACCTGTTGGTGATGGTAACCAGCGTGGAGCTGTAGTCAGAACACGTCTTGCGGGCGTCACTGTAGGGGACACGATCCTCACCCAGCCAGAAGCAGGATGGGCTGTGCCACTTCCATCCCTGGGGACGGGTGACAGGAAACATCCACCACTGTCCACCTGGACCTCCCCAGAAGGATGGGAGCAATCCCAGGGCACAAGAGCAACATCCCAAGTTCCCCACCACCGCTTCTACCTTCTTCTGGGAGGTCTCCTGCCCCCAGCTGCCCCAGATTGATCCCACTCAGCTTTGAGCTTCAACAAGCCCCTGGCCCCAGAGGACATGGCTACAGGGAAAACAGACACCCAGGCAGCTTCAAAGCTGGGGAAACAGCTCTCTCTGCCAGAGTCCAGCCCCAGCCGGGGCACAGGCAGGGGAACACAATCCTCCTCTTTACACTACAGGACTGAGTCCAAAGCGAGTACCACCACAGCCAGCTTTAATCCCTCGCCTTGTTGATGTTGGAGTTTCTCCGGGGTTGGAGACACAATAGTGTCTGTTTTCTGCCAGAGGAGGGAGCAGGGTGGCCCTGAGGCTGGCAGCAGTGATGGCTGAGTGGGGAGGGACATGGAGGCTCATCTGCAAGAGGGGGGACACACCCTTCACAAGGGTGAAGTGGCTCAGCCAAGGAGCCAAGTGGCCCCAGGCTCAGGGACCCCCTGGAAGGGGAAGCATCACTAGGGTTCTACTCCTGGGTCCCCCGGGCATTGGAAGGACAATAGGGGCACATGCCATATGCAGTGTCATCAGCACAGTGGGGAAGGAAGCAGGGGAGCAGCTTTGTGAAATGAAAACAACTGCAAATCCCAGTTTTTCCCCCAAGTTCCTGCTCTTACAGCCTTTCTCTGAAGCTGGCAAATCCAGGTACAGACCAATAAGCTGGGTCCCTCTGGAACAGCATGGATGCAACTGAGCAGCCAAGAAAGGAGGCCTGTCCTGAGACAGTGCAATCTCCCCAGATGGGTCCCCAACCAGCAACGGCCTCAGCACCCCTAATACTCCAAGAGTGCACTCCCACACACTGAGCACCACAGCAAGTCCCTGTGATCTAAAAGAGGACCAGGACAGGCCTCCTTTCTTGGCTGGATCCCCAACCCCAAGTGTTGCTTCCAGTTTCCAATCTCAGTGTGCCCCTACATCCCTCTCCTGATCTGCCTTTCCCGTTGCCCAAACCTCTATCCTTCATTGCTTCCTTTTTAAGGCTGTTCCGAAATAAAGGAGATTTTTAAAGGGGGGAAAAAGCAGCAAGGCCACCATGAAAAACCAGCACAGTGGCTGGAGTGGATAGGACCAAATGCCTGAGCAAGATGTGCCTCCTCTCCACCAGCTTCTGCCTCTGGGTGGCAGAAGTCCTCATTGAGAATGAGGAAGTAGAGGAAGGATGGTTCTTGGTTCATTTGTCCCTTGCATTGGTTCACTGGTTTATTCATCCATCACAGTTTGTTTCCCAGTGCATCTCTGCTGGGCACCCAGGGCCAGGATAAGACTGTAGCTGGAGAGCCGGGAGGGAGTTAAATCTGAATAGGGAGTCCTCAGGTCTGCTTTGGGGACACACAGATGCTGGTAGCAGAACTTTGCAACCGAGTGTCTCATCCCCAGCACCTGTGGACATGGGGGCTCTTCCAGCTACCTCTGGCAGCCCTCAAATCTGCCTCTGGATGGCAGCTCTCTTGGCTGCTGTGTTCCCCTGAGCTCTGGCTGGAGAGCCAAGCAGCTGATAGAAATGGGGCAAGGACATGGAAGGAGCCCAGCAGCACCTCTGGGAGCTGGCCTGGACTGGCTGCTTGCTAGTCAGGGCACAAGCATGCTGGCCAGCTCTGAAAGGCTGGGAGAGGTTCAAGAGCCACAGTGCTGCCAGACTCAGTGCTTGGAGGCTTTGCAGAGAACCACAAAAGCCACTTCCCAGCAAGTGTGGGAACAGGCCGGCTTCAGCCTTATGCGACAGCTGGGGAAACTGAGACAGGGCACGGGCTGAGTGAGAATCTGCTGGTTTGGTGTCCCCAGAATGCCCATGCCCTGCGTGGAGGAGGCAACCTGCCATCATGTCAAGGCATAGGGCTGGCAGCCACCTCCATCCTGCCAGGCTCCCATGTGCTCGTGTGTTTTGGCACAAAGAGAGGCAAGGGGGGATAAAATCAATGTTCCGGCTGGCAGCCAAGGCTGCCTGATGGGGAGAGTCTTGGACAATGTGCCCAGATGCATGTGTTTTGTGTCCAATTTCTTCCCATGGACTCCTCCACCACAGCAGCAAGGGGCTCAGCAGCCCCAGAGTGCTCCAGCTCAGCAGCTCTCAGGCACAGACCAGCTGCTCTGGGTGCTGCTCATCAGGGCTCCCCAAAATGGTTTTAGGGAAAGGTCCCTTTGAAGCCTCGAGCACCATGCAGAGCCGTGGAGCAGCCAGAACCACTGCTGCCCCAGATGCCACTCACCTTTCGGCACCCATGGTCATCCTCCTCCTTCTCCTGGCTCACCCGACCAGGCTTTTTGCAGATGGATGGCAGGGTCTGGTTGCAGGGGCTGTCATTCCACCTCCCTTCCTGCAAGGTGGGAAGAAGAGTGGCAATGAGCCCATCTGACAGCCTGGGGAATGTCTCAGCCCCTTCACCCCTACCTTGGGTCCAAAGACTTTCCTTCCCTACACTAAATCCCCAAGGATGATGAGATGGATTCCTCCCATCCCAATAGCTCAGATGAGCTAAGCTAAACCCAGCTGGAGACACTCCCTGAGGAATGCCTTCCTCAGCAATGAGAATGCTGTGGAGCTCCCTGCAGAGGTGCAGGATAACCCCCCACCCCTCCAGGTTCTCACTGGTCCCCAGATGGTAACACAGTCCTCCAGGCTGTCACGGAAGTTGTTGGGCTCGAAGGGGTGCCAGTACGTGAACCTCACAGGCGTCCCATCTGACCACTCGAAGTTCATTTGCAGCTTGAGGTCATTTAGGCCAATCCAGAGCTCCTCCACATCTGCCAAGACAGGAAGGGAGAGAGTGAAGTTCCCTCCTCCTGGCTGACCCCGTGCAGAACCCCCCATGACCTCAGCTCTCGTGATGGAAATGGTCTCTGCACCAGCACCTGCCAAAACCCACTCAGAGGGTTCAGCTCTGATCTCCTTGTGCCAGTGGGCAGGAGAGGGCAGGGCAGCTCTTGCCTGCAAGGATGGACCCCTGGAGTGGGAAATACAAGGACATGGATCCCCAGAGTGGGAAACACAGGGACATTTGCCTGCAGCTTTCAGAGAGGGGCTAGCAGTATGGGAGTAAAAGTCCAGGTCTGCAGGCTCAGGTCCAGTGAATTACTTGTTTTCAACCATTCCTTTCCAGCACATCCCAGTCTGCTCCCAGCCTGGGGGCAGCAGTATTTCCTCTCCTTCCTCCACTCTCCTATACCTCCTTGCTGGCCTCCTCCAGCAAGTCCAGCAGGAATTTTTTTTCCCATCTTTTCCTACATTAACTAGCTGGGACTAGCACCATTCCCCAGCTGCAGTTGTGTAGTTTTGACTCAGCACTGCAGGCTCTGGGAACAGCTTTTACATTTGCTGCATGGAGAATGCATCCAGATTATGGGATCCTCCAAGGAACACAGCACCTCCCAGCCTGGGACTTCTGCTCCCTGCACAAGCACAAAGTCAACTCTGCAGCTTCCAGCACATCCAGGGATTTTTCCATGAACCCCATAAGACAGAAAAAGGGCTGCTGGCACAGCAAACTCCTCTTACCTTGCTTGATCTCCTTGGTGACAAATTCCAGCTCAGAGAGGGTGTGGATGCTGACCAGATCACCCCCGCTCCGCAGGCAGGTCTTCTTCGCCTCCTGCCAGCTCTTCTTCTCTCCTACCAGCCGATAGCAGTTGGACTGGAAGGGCTGCCAGCTGGGCTCGCAGTCCACCTTCACCTCTGACCACGAGTCTGTCAGGACACAAGGCAGCCTGAGGGTTCCTGCCCAGCTATCCAGCCCTCTCCTTGGCAGGGAAAGGACCGCAGTCCTACGGGTGCTCAGCAGACGAAGCCAAAGCACAGTGGGAAAGCCACAGCCAAAATATAATAAGCAGTGCAAGATGTGGGAATGGTGGCTTCAAAACAAAAGCCCTTCTGTCTGCAGAGGAATGAGGGCGGAGCAGAATAGAGAGCATCCCTTCCCCTGGGGACCACGGGTACTGGCTGCTCTCCATCCCTCCCTTACCACCCAACCTGGAATGGCACCAAGCACTTTTTGGAAATGTTCCTTGGGGATGACTTTTCCTAAATTTAAGGAGCTCAAGCCCTGCTCTGCACACCTAGGACACCAGCAAGCTGAGGACACCGTGGGTACCTATATGGGCAGCATCCTCTGACCATGCTGGGATGGGAGCACACTCAGATGGCTGGCCATCCCCTGCTCACCTGTTAGGAAGGGGTCAGACGTGGCATTGGGCTTCTTCTTGCAGACATAGGGGAGGGCGATGCCACAGTCGCGGTTCTGCCATCCCCCGGATGACTCGGTGCGAATCACCCCGCAGTTCTCCTCACTGGGGTTGTCAGGCTGGTCTGAAGAGTGGGATAAGGAGGGGACAGGCTACTGGGGATAAAGAGGAGCCAGGACAGAGCCACCAATGCAGCTTTCCCAGCTTCAACACCATTAAAACCCCTTTTATTTTGTTATTTTGCACGATGAAGACATGACCCAAATATGCCCGGGATTATTTATAGTGCCTCAATGCACAAGAACCCAAAGGGTCACTGTTTTACCTGGAAATATCAATAGCAGTCAGGGGGTCAAAATACCAGACCTGAACTTCTCCCACCTGTCCTCAAACCTACTCCAAGGGTATCACTGTTTTCCCCCAGGTGCCTTTGGGTGATGGCACCAGGCATGACCAATGGGCCGTCTTCCCTCTGAGTACCCCAGGGTTAGGGATGGGTGTCTGCAGCTGGGGACCATTCCTCGGCCACACTCCAGCACTAAGTAGGGATGCAGCAACCCGCCAAACAAGGAATATCAATCCACGTTATCCACAGGGTCAACGAGTGTTTGCAGAGGGCCAATTCCCCCTTAGCACCTTGTGTCCCTGCTCCAGCTCCACAGATGTCCCAGGCTGTTACACAGGCCCCTGGGGTTCTCTGTCCCCCTGCAGCAGCCCAGGCCACCTCCCTTGCCATGGGGCCACCTCTAGTGGTCACAGGGTGTTCCTCAAGCCTCATCACCGCTACAACCTCCCCTGTCTCACCATTCTCCCAGTTGAGGTATTTGAGGGGTGAGTTGTCTGACCACTGCCAGCCTCCATTGATGTCCAGGTCATTCAGGCCAATCCAGAGTGTGGAGCTGTACCCAGTCAACAGACCTGGAGCCAACACAGGCAGAGGGGCAGAATCAGTTCCCCAAGCCCAGCTCAGTCCCCAGCTTGTCACCACTCAAACTCAGAGCAGGGAGAGCAAACTGGCAGTGGCAATGCCCACAGTGCCATCAGCTCTGTCCCAGATGAGGAGTGCACAGATAGGCTGCCAGAATCTCACCATTGATGTAGGTCTGCTCATGCATCTCTGTGATGCTCAGCAGGTTGGCCCCTTGCTGCTCACAGCTATTCCAGGCTTCCTGCCATGACAGTGTCGACTGGAAGTTGAACTGGTAGCAGCTGTTTGTGAGGTGGTCCTTGTCCCAAAAGGTCTCACAGTCATTGCCTGTGGGGATGAGCAGGGTGAGCACCCGACACAAAAGAAAAAAAAAACAAAAAAAAACCCAAAAAAACCCAAACCAAATAAACCTCAATAACATGCTGCCCTGGCACTGCAGACTGCTCACAGGGGGAGACGAGAAGCCTGGAAGTCCCCAAGAGGGACTGGCACGGGGTTTTTGCTTTTTCCCATGGGATGTGTCCCCCTACTTACTCCTTATGGGGCAGAAGCCCCACCGCTCGTCCTTGCCATAGTCCTGGGTGGTGGCACACCAGAGGTGCCCATCCTCCCGTCCTGTGCTGGTGCACTCGTGAAACCACTGGTTGTCGTACTTGAAGGGGATGGTGCAGGGCTTCCCATGAGAGTTGCCCTGGATGGTGTAAATCTCTGAGGGAAAAGAGAAGCCCTTGCTTGAGGATGTGTCTATGGGGGCTGGAGGGAGATTTGGGGTGAGGAGTGCAGGCTGGCCCAGTGTAGGGGGCTATGGGGTGCCCAGAGGCTTCCCACTCCCCATCACCCTGATCCTGCCTGGTTCTGTAGCCCCAACAAGCTGGGACTGAGCTTCTCAGGCAGGACCCAATTGCTGCAGCACCACAGCCTCAGTTCACATTTTGAGGTTGGTTTGGGTTACAGGACAACACTAATGCCCAATGAGGCATTACCAGAGTAGGGCATGGAGCACAGATCCTCCTCGGTGCCATACATCCTCCACTGTGAGCCATGGAGCTGGTCCCCCCTGTCCAGGGAGGAATTGCCCAGGCGGGCACCTAGATGCTGAGAGAGCTGCTCCCCGAGCCCACGGCAGCTCCAGCGCATGTTGACTGACTCGCGGTCGCACTCATAGGTGGCCAGGAGGTGCAGCCCTGCTGTGGCATTGGCCCCATGCCATGATACTCCCAGGCACTGCATGGCCCCCACGTTGAAGAGGCGATTTCGGGAGACCCATTTCCACTGCTGGGCTGGAGTACTGGGGTTGCAACCTTTGGCCAGTCGCACCAGCGAGTCCTTGGTCTCCAGGCAGCCCTGTGTGCCCGTGTTGTAGATGAGAAAGACTTTGGAGTCTGGGGAAAGAACAAATGGAAAGGGTGAAAGCATCACTGGGTGAGATTCAGTATGTGCCGTGCATGGCCCTGAGTCCTAACAGGACATCCGGCTCTGTGCAAAGCAAGTTTTGGCATGCATCCCTGGGCACAGCACCCGGAACACTGGGGGCCACCACTTCCCTTCAGCACTGACTCAGGGTTTGCCCCGGTGCCCATTCCTGCTGGTGGGCTCTTGGCAGAGTGATACAGGCGGGTGTCTGTATCCAGTGTGGCATCACCAAGGGTGTCTCTTGGGCATTGGAGCCAGCGCAAAGTGCTTGCCCACTCTAACTGCACCGTTAGAGCTGTTCAAAGCTGACCTCCCATGGGCAGTGCTTGGCTGCAGCATTCCCAGGCATTGCAATGATGCCAGTGCTGGAGAAGCCAATGGCTTTGGCACCAGCCATCTGCTCCAGGCGGAGAAAAACAGAGCAGGAAAATAGCGCATCCATCACTGCTATGCGTGTTTAGGGACCTGCTAAAAACTGTGGAGCAAACAGGAACTGCTGGTCAAAGTCTCCCATCCTGTGAAGGAAAACATCTGCACAGCCCCAGCCCAAGCAAATACAAAATGTCATGTCAGGACCCTTTGTAATCCCAGCCCAGGCATTGGAAGGAGGAAGCCAAGTGAGGGGAATCGCTGATGGCAGATAGAGGTGCAGCCGACAAGGGAAGACAGGCCAAGATCAACCCTAACTCCACACACATCCCACAGTCCTGCCTGCTGCCACAGGCCAACCATGCTTCCCCAAGGAAATTCCCTGACCCCCAGCATCACTGGAGGCCATTCCACCATGTGACTTTATCCCAAAACCTGCATAAACCAGTAAATCCCAGACATTATGCTGGGACATGCTGCTCCAGCTGATGTGTCATATTTAAAAGACACTTTATTTCTTCAAATGAATGTTTCTAAGCTAAAACGCCACCTCAGGGCTTGTCACTGTCTCTTCTCACCCCAACACCCCAGCAAGAATCTTCCCAAAGCACCACATCAACACCACCACTTTTGTTGTTCTTTGTTATAACACATCCCATTTTTTTCCACCACAAACATTCACCAGAAGTCCAAGTGAACTCACGGGCTCCACTATATTTAGCTTTGGTTTGCTTTGGTTTGTTGCCATTGTATGAATTTTTTGGGCTAAAAAGTTTTTCATTTCCTACTTCCCCACAACCTCACTGTGCCCCAGCTCCTGCACATTCAAGCAACAAACATCTTGGCTCACAGAACTTCTCTGCCCTGTGTATGAAAGAGAAAAAGAAGTGGAGGAAGACAGACATCCCCATTTCTCTGGAGTTCCAGCATCGACCCAGCTCTGGGTCTGAAATTATGACAGAGGCCCCTTCTCCAGCCCAGATAACATTTATTTGATGATGTCAAATAAACAAAAGTGAAGCTTGTTTGCAGGCTTTATTTAATTTAAGGGAAGCATTTCATTTCACTGAAAGTATTTTTTAAATCATGGCAAGTGAGAAAATAAACAAAAATCTAGACAGGGCTGATTCTGGCTGTCTGAAGCTCAGGTTTCCTTAAGCTGGTGGTGGTGTTTCTCCAGCTGGAACTGCCCTGATCCCGACCCGGACAGTGGGAGACCAACTCATCTCCCACCAAACACCTTCTCCCCATGCCAGCACCACCCATGCCACACCCAGCCCATTGCTTTCCCCTTCCCACCTACAGTGATGGCAGCGAAACCCCTCCAGCACCAGGGTTATGGGGGTCTTTAAGCAGGTTTGGGTGATGTAGCATCAGTACTGTGACCCACTGGAGCAGGATGAGGCCTCCCTGGGGCACAGCCTGATCCCACAATGGTTCCTCTGCAAGGAGCCAAACACCAGTGCTTTGCTCCTTAGAACAGAAAAAGCTGCTCTACCATGAGCATCACCACAGGGAGCATCAGCAACAGGACACTCTGTCTTGCAAGAAACAATTAATATCGGGTTGGAAAAGCCCTGGAGCAGCTCAGGAATCGGTGTCAGGGTGCTCAGTGCCACACTGGGGCTGGCAGCACCATGCAAGGGCCACACTCACCAGTGCTCCTGCAGTAGCACCGTGTTCAAGGAAGCCATCCAGACTGGAAGGGACAGGCCCAGGGCCAGAGAAGCACAAAATACCATTTTACTCTAAAAAGAGAAGAGCTGGAGGCAGGAAATTATAGGCTACGGGATTTGGGCAGCCCCTGCATGCTGCAAGCAGCTCAGCCCCTTTGCTCAAAGAAGGCAGGAGAGGCCACATAGTGTGTCCCCAGTGTCTGCTAGGCTGTGGAGGAATGGGAAAGCTCCAGCACCAGCTCAGCCCTGGCACCCCTACCAGCAGTTCCAGCAAAACCACTCGCTGTGCGCTGCTGGGGAGGAGCTGGGAGGACAACCCGCCTGAGCTCAACACAAGGCAGGAAATCTGTGCTTCATCAAAAATACACCTTTCTTTGCCTTATTTCTATGGAATTTGGGGTTGACTGGGTCCATGGTGTCCATGACATTGGCAGTGGTGCTTGGATAAGCTCCTGGGCACTGAAAGGAGCATTCAGCATTCCTGACCCCAGAATAGAAGTGTAGTTGGGTGGGTGGAGGCAAGTTTGGATCAATAGATCCCTTTTCCCAAGCTGGTATTCTTCAGAGCAAACCCAATCCTTGCAGGAGATGGCTCCAGAGGAGCATCCCAAAGGGACTGGGAATGCTCCCATCCCTTCCAGGGCCTGCTCTCCTGCACTGCCCTCAGTAGCCATGACACAACTATGGCTGACTCCTTTCAGATATGTTCCTCAGGTTTTGGTACCTACCTGTGGACCTGAAATCACACAGCAGAGCTTTCCAAATGCTCCCCAGTTATGCAAACCCAGCCACAGCAACACCTGCAGATCCTTCCCAAAGAGGAGATGTCCTCTGGCACAAGACAAAGAGCACTGGAAAATACAATCCTGCTGGATGCTCTGCCTGGAATCACCAAAATTAAACCAGGGCTGCTATTGGCATGCTCCGTCTCTCCCTCCTGCCTCCTCCCTCTTTTGAGCAGAGCCAGCTTGGAGCAGCTCTGACCCATCACATCCTGGTCCTCCTCCTCTGTGGAGGACTTGTGAAAGCAAAGCAAAATCCCACATACTTCCATCAAGGATGGTCTCTTGCTCCAGCCATGCAGCCACTGGGATGCTGCCTTCATCCTACTGGTGCGATCATGGAAAGCAGCTGGTGCTACAAGGCAGTGTGATGGTGGGGATGGGGGGAACTGGGACTGAAAGCAGGACACTGGCTCTGCCAGCAGAAACACTCTTTTCACCCATGTGGGAAATACTGGGTGCTCATGACTGAGCACCACAGGAGAAACTGGTCTCGGCACTGGTGGCTGAACACTGCAGAGATAGAGAAGCATCCATCTTTTTTGAGGCAGCCCTCAGGAGAGCTTATACACCCTCTGCTGGCTCCAGGTTCTTTTTCTTACTCAAAAAAAACCCCAATTTCTTGGCCAGCAGGAAGCCTGAACTGAAGGAACTCAGCCCAACCCTTCCCACAACAGCTTTACCACCCCCAAGCAAACATGGAAAACTTCACAAACTTTCAGCAATTATGGGGACTGTGGGCAGCACTGAATGAGAAAGGCCACAAGGATAGTGGACAGAGAAAGCCCTGCAGCACAGCATGGATGGGCATCCTTGGCATCACCCAGCCTCAAGCACATTCCAGCTCAGCCACCCACAACACCCAGAGCATCCCTGCTCCCTTGCATTTGTCACTCTCCTATCACCAGTAGGGAGCAAATTCAAGAAAGGACCCTGGTCCCAGTTATCCTGGACTGGAGCAGCTCCAGGGCTCTGGCTTCAGTTACAACTTTCACAAATGCTGTCCCCAAAATGTCAGCGCTGCAAGGCTCTGATACCACATCCCTGCTAGCCCCCACCACCTCTTTGGCTCCTCTGTGAGGGTGATCATGGCACTGTGTGATGCCAGAGCCCCTTGCAAACCTCTGGAACTCAGCCCTGCCCTGCAGCTGCCCTGGGAAAGGTGCTCCCTGCCCTTGTTCTCACTCAAGGTTCCCCTTTATGTGGGATGTCCCAAAAAACACAGCTCCAAGTTGCTTGTGCAGGAGGCTGAACGCACCCTGAGCCACAGGGACGGATCTCTCTCAGCGGTTCCTGTGCTGCAGACACACGATGGATATGATTTGCTCAAAACCAGCCGGTAAAGGCAGCAAAGCCTTGAAGCCCACAAGGTGCCCCAGCCATGCCAGCAAACAGGGCTCCACTGGCACTCCGAGACTCACGAGCTCCCTCAGGGGCTGCAGCCCCCTGTGCTAATTAACACCTTCATTTGGACTTGTGAGCCCAGGAAAGGTTTTACCTGTAACGTCCTGCAGCAAGAAATCCACCCTTCACTCACAAGGTGCAGAAAGGAATCCCTGTTTCACCCTGAACCTCCTCATGTAATGTGTCTAACCTGCCAGCAAACAGGGCACAGCAGCCTCAAGCCATCTACTCCAAACCACCATCTTTTCAGCCCATTTTTGCAGCCCAAGGCTGAGCAGTGGCTCTGAAACCCACATGGCACCAATGAGTGAAAAACTGCAGGAAGTGGGAACTCATTCACAATAAACATGGTGGGGATGTGGGGATGCACCAAGTATGGGGAAAAGATCAGCAGCAGAGAAGAAAAATTCCCCTGGAATTAAAAAAAAAAAAAAAAAAGAAAAATATGACCAAAAAATGCAGACAGGCTGGGAGAGCTGGGGATGTTCAGCCTGGAGAAGTTTCCAGGGAGACCTTAGAGCCCCTTCCAGGATCTAAAGGGGCTCCAGGAGAGCTGGGCAGGGACTTTGGACAAGGGCCTGGAGTGACAGGACAGTGGCTTTAAGCTGGAGGAGGGCAGGGTTAGATGGCACATTGGGAAGAAATTCTTCCCTGTGAGGGTGGAGTGGCCCTGACACAGGTTGCCCAGAGAATCTGTGGCTGTCCCACCCCTGGGAATGTCCAAGGCCTGGCTAGATGAGGCTTGAAGCAGCCCATTACTAGTGGAAGGTGTCCCTGCCCATGGCAGAGGGTGGAAGGAGGTGGTCTTCAAGGACCCTTTCAACCCAAGCCATTTTGGGACTCCACAAAGAACCAAAAATCATTGCTCATGGAACACAGGAGAGTTTCACCTGACAGAGTCCTAGCTGGGCCCAGCTTTCACAGCCCTAAGGAAGAGAGGGAACTGCTGAAATGGGGAGAGACCAGCCCGATGATTCACCTTTCAGCACCATTTGGGAAGGCAGGACCCCAGGACTGCCCCCTGACCATGTCCAGTCAGATCTGCTGAGGGATACAGCAGGGTCACAGAAAAGTCCCAACTCCATCTTGAATTTCATATTACTGGACAAATTATTCCCCTGGAGGAAAATCCCCTTCCTGGAGAGAAGTTCCCAGCAAAGCCCAGCTCCAGCAGTCAGCCCAGGCATGGTTGATGCCATCCTTAGTTGTCTTGGTGTGGAGAAGAGCAAAAAGCATAGCCACTGCCATGAAGAGTGCCAATTTTTTGGGCGAAGGAAGGAGCCTGTGCATCCTTCTGCGGGCTGGGAATGGGAAACAGTGACAAAAGCATCAGGTGTGTCCATGGGAGCTCCCAACAGGAGAGCCAGAGCATCCCTGCTGCCAGCGATCACATGACACAAGAGCATTCCTAGCCTGTGGGAGGGACATCACGGCTCTACCTCCTCCCCAGCTGCTTTTGGCATCAGTAACTCCATGCAACTCCTTAGAGAGGAACTTCAGACTAAAAAAAAAAAAAAAAAAAGGGAAGGAAATGCAGCTGTTCCGGCAGGCCCAGGACACATCTGGCTCAGGACAGGCATCAGTCCCATCTGCTCCAGAGCTGAGAGGAGACACAGCCCCCACCCGTGGCGCTCCTAAATTATAGGTTTACAGCAAATGAGAAATGATGCCCAACATCCCACAGACTCACCCAGCACAGCACAACCCTGAGGCTTGGCTGAGGCCAGACTTGCCAGAAGCAGCTCTAGGGGCTCCAAGCCAAGCTCCAAAATAAAAGAGGGTGGTTGTTGTTTTGTTCTAAAAACAGACCTCAGGGAGTTAAGGACCTCTTGCTACAAAAAAAGAAAGTGAAGCTTCTGACAGTCTGGTTGGGGGTATGGAGAAGCTGGATGTGCACTTGGAGCTGAGAAACTCCTCTTGGCTGGCCCAGCAGAGAGAAGCTGCTGTTTATATGGTGGGAGCTGTATGAGATGAGCTCCTTACTTGGCTGCAACTATGATGGCTACCTACCACCCTGCTCACTCCTGCTGTCTCATAAAGGTTTTGAAAAGAGGCCACATACTTCACTTCAGCCTCTCTGCAGACATTAAGAAGCCCATTCTCCCAGCATCCTGCCTGGGTCACAGATGAATGAATGCATTCCAGAAGGGATGCTTATCCCTTGACAGCCCAAAGGACTCACCACAGCAGTGGCCACAAGGGAGACAAGAGCCCCAGAATCTGCCCTCTGGTACCCAGCAAAGGATAGAAGGATGGAAATTTTTCCCAATTTCTCCCTAGACTTGGCCCAGGCTCCAGCCTTGCAGCAACTGCATTCGTCCAGAGGTTCTGACTCCCAAGGAACATAGGGAGATGAAGGCAGCACCATCCATTAATGGGCTCCAGCCAGGATGGAGGAGTGCAATGGACCCACCAAGAACACACTGGGAGAGGCAAAGGCACTATCCCAGGACACAGTGGCCAAACACTCACCCCTGAGCACTGCTCTGGCCCCAGATCCTCTGACTGTCCCCATTCCCTCACCCACCAGCACTCCAGACCCCCTGGACAGTAACCTGGCCACTGGTGTGATGTGACGTCCAGGACAGCCCTGACATGTCCTCACAGACAAGGTGCTTCCAGCACAGTTCACTGAGGACTTACCAAATTTTTCAAAACTACTAAAGAAATTCCCCCCAAAATGATGAAAGATCCATAGATTTCTCCTCCCTTGTTCTTCCAGTACCACTCCTAATGTTACTGCCCTGAGCAGTGGTATCACTGTCTCTGGACAGGGACACCCCTATTCACCAAACTCAAGAACATTCACACTACCAGGGGCAGCCTCTGGTGTTCCACATATATATTTATATTTTTAAAATTAAAATTATATTTACTATGAAACTTCCCACCAGCTGCCCTTTGTCTGCCTCATGCCAAGCACTTCCAGACCAGGCATTACTGGGGTAATGGGGCCTTTACTACAGAGCCTCATGATTCAGATGGAGGAATGGGAAAAGCTCAGTCTGTCCATTCCACCTATGCGCCATCCTGCAAACAAGGCTGTTCTACATGGAAAATCCCATATGCGTCCCTATTGCGACATCACAAAGTACAGTGCAGGACTGAGCAGTGGGATGGAAATTATATTGGAAAATACTTTGTGCCCCCTGAAACCACCAAACCTTTTCTCCCAGACTAAAGAGTGCTCCCAGGAATTTGCAAGTCAATCCACTAATCATTTTCTAATCCTTAAGAAACTACAGATGGGCTCTTTAAGAACAAGAGCATCTGTGTGGGTCTCTTTTGGGCTCCAAGCAATCTTAGGAATGAGAAAAATGTTGATGCTCTTTGAGCTGTGCACAGTTCAGAATAATTAAAGTCCTTCTCACTGCACGTGAAGAACCAAATTTTACAAATTGCTTAAACAACTCTTCAGGAAATGCTGGCTTAGGCTGGGCTGGAGTAGGTGGGAGGACAGCTACCACTCCCCCTCTCACCCAAGATCCAGCCACATTCATGGAGCTGAGCAGGGCATGATAATCTAGTGTGTAACACTGTGACCGCTGGCAGAGCTGGACCAAAGCCTTCCTTTCCCTGCTCCAAGCACCCACTGAGGCAATGGGACCAGAGCCTCTTGTGATGGATTTATCATCTGGAAAAAATTATTTAGTACAGAAGGATGATAACACCCTCAGCACACATTTGCTTTGATTTTGGGGCAAAATGTTTCTTTGGAAAACACTTAAGGAAGTAATACTTAAGGAGAGTGCCTCTGTCTGCAGGGAAAGGTGCAAAATCCAGCCAGAGAGAAAATGAAACCAGAGAGAAAAATCTGCAATGTGGCTTTAACCATCACCAAAACCTCAATGCATGAAAATGCCTTTGCAAATGCTGGCAAGGAGTACCTCCCCATGGGAAACCTCCAGGGGTCCCCATACCAGCTGGGTGGCTTTAGGGGAAGGGGACAGATTTGCAGTTGAACAGTTTTGCATGGAACATTAAATCTCTTTTCACTCTTGTCATTCTCAACAAGCACCATCGTCAACCCTGCTGCCATGTCCTAGTGGCTGCTGTGGCTGCAGATGGTGGGGAGGTGAAGTCTCCACTGTCCCTTGTGCCCTGCCAGGCTCCAGCAGCAAAGCTAACACCTCTGACCCCTTTTCCTGCTCCCAAACAGTCTGAAGAAGATCAAGATATAATTTACTGGGGCTGCATTTGCCATGCAACAAGCTATTTCCATTAGGAAGGGGAAAATGGGGAGGATATTCATGTAATGGCTGCTCTATTTGCTCTACAGGCTGTAAATTCTTTCCAGGTCCCTTTTGCGTTCTCTCTTGCCCCACAGCTGACTTGGCAGGACCTACACTGAGCACTGAATAGGTGGGAAGTCGATCCAGCACCAAGTCCTGGCATTGAGACAAGGACCTTGTCAGACATGCAGCCATGGCAGGATGGGAGCTGCTGCCTCTGTTTCCCTGAGAAGGTATATGGTGCCCACACAACGCTGCACAGATGGGTGAACTGAAGGAGATATTCCACCAAGGAGCCCCAAACCTCCTGCCAAGAGCAGAGCTCTTGGAGTAGAGCTCCACCTTTCTGGCTGTCCTGGAGGTCAGGGTTTGGCACAAACCTCTCAAAGAAGCAAGAGCTCCCCAGGGGAATCAGTGCTTTTCTGCTAGGCTGGCCCCCACTGAAAGTGACCTTGGGAACAAGGAACTCTTGGGATTACTCCATCCTGATCCCAAACTGCCAGTAAGGATCCTCTCTGAGCTGCAATCCAGCCTGGTGCTGGAGGATCCTGGATGTGGCACCTCCACTGGAGCCATTCTCTGCCCTCTTCATCCACCAGGTCCGAAACAGGACTGATGTAGGGCAGGAGCAGCTGAAAGGGATGGGGAGGAGAAAGAGCTGAGGGTGCTCAGCACCAGCAAGGCCTGAGTGACACGGCCCAGCAGGCTGGCGGCCGCTGAAAGCTGCCTTGTTCCTTGCCCAGGCCCAGCATGAGGTCGGCTGCCACCACTCCGGCTCCACGGCCAGGATAGAGGTGCCTCTGTCCTCGGAATTGCCAGACTTGGATCCCACTGACATTTTTTGGGATGAAACAGCCAGAATCAGCCTGTAAAGGTAGAAAAACCTTGCTGAAATGAAACAACTCCCTAAAAGCCCACAGAAGGAGGAATTCATGGCTCTCAAATAAATTATGGGGAGGTCTAACAGGAATTCAGCTGTGGAAAGTCCAGCTGAGATGTCCACCAAACAGCAGCAAACCCTGACCAAATGCCCCAGGGTACAGGGGTCTCCTTTCCCATTGCCTCCTACTTTCTCCATCTCCCAGCCAAGCAGTATCTCCTCTGAAGCCAGAACTGACCCCTTGCTTGGCATGGGATTGCTGTCCAGTGTCATCATGTCCATGACCCCATGCTTGCCCCTTGAGCAAGGCAGCTCAGCCCCAGGTACTGTGAGACTGAGGGGAGAGGGGAAAGCCCTGGAGGGGCAAGGGGAGATGGGGGAGGGGATCAGTGTGTTCCTATACTGCCTCTTCCAAATCTGCTTTGGATTTGCTGAATGTACTCTGACAAAATAGGCCAGGGGATTACAGTTGTTATTTTCAGGCAAAATAGCCAATTTTGCTTTCTTTTCAAATCTTAAAATTTTCTCAATAGGGCCAAAATAATTCAAGGAAGCCCCAAAAGCAGTTCCTTAGTTCTAGGCTAGACTGTCCTGGGTTGAAAAGTCTCAAACGGCAACTTCAGGGGCCACGCAGAGGAGCCTCCAGTGTCTGGCTCATGTTGCCTTCAGAAGGTTAAAACAAGATAAAATACAATCCATTCACTTTATTGTTTAGAGTTACTAGGAGGAAAAAAAAAATAAATAAAAGAAAGAACTTTGCAAATACTCACTCGGGCCCCGATTCTGGAGGGCACTTTTTCATAAGATAAACGCGACGGGAGAGGAGAGTGGGTCAGGATGGGAGAGGGCAGCAAGCTCCAACAAACCCCTTCGCCCCCTTCCCGACCTCCCGCTCTGCGAACTGCCGTCCCCGGAAAGACAAAGGGCCGGAGCGGGGCTGCAGAGCGCAGCGAGCCGGCGGCCGCCCCCGGCCCAGGAGCCCCCCTGCCCCCCCCCTCCGCGGCCGCGGAAGCGTTTCCGCTGGCCTCGGCAGGCGCTGCGTGGCCGTTCGGCGCGGGGAGTTAAACTCAGGAGTGATAAAAGGGAGTGAAAACGCGGCGGAACGGGAAGAAAACACAACCCGACCAAACTGGAGGAGAGGAGAGGAGAGGAGAGGAGAGGAGAGGAGAGGAGAGGAGAGGAGAGGAGAGGAGAGGAGAGGAGAGGAGAGGAGAGGAGAGGAGAGGAGAGGAGAGGAGAGGAGAGGAGAGGAGAGGAGAGGAGAGGAGAGGAGAGGAGAGGAGAGGAGAGGAGAGGAGAGGAGAGGAGAGGAGAGGAGAGGAGAGGAGAGGAGAGGAGAGGAGAGGAGAGGAGAGGAGAGGAGAGGAGAGGAGAGGAGAGGAGAGGAGAGGAGAGGAGAGGGAAAAGAAAAGAAAAGAAAAGAAAAGAAAAGAAAAGAAAAGAAAAGAAAAGAAAAGAAAAGAAAAGAAAAGAAAAGAAAAGAAAAGAAAAGAAAAGAAAAGAAAAGAAAAGAAAAGAAAAGAAAAGAAAAGAAAAAGAGAAAACGCGGCGGAAGGCACCAAGACCGGACAAGGATGGAGTAAAACAAACCGTAGTAAAAGCAAATAAAACATTCCGCGAGGAAATAAGCCACAGCGACGTGACCCGCGTTAGAGCGAGGCGGCCCCCCCCGGCCTTCGCGCCAGCGCGGGAGTCCCACCGCCCCCTCCCCGGAGAAGCCCGGCCTGGGGGGGATCCCCCAGCCCTGGTCTGGCCCCTCGACGTGGTTTGGCTCCTCGTCCCCCCTTTTCCCCCCGATAAGAAAACTCGGAAAAGTGGAGGGAGGGAGAGCGCGGTCCCACCTGGGTGCGCAGCGCCGAGCACCAGCTGGAGCCCGAGGAGGCAGCAGAGGGGGCCGCGGAGTGGGGGGCACAGCGGGGAGCAGACGGACCGCGGTCCCGCTGAGCCGCGCCCCATTCCCGGCGCTGCCCGCTCCGCTCCGCTCCGCTCGGGCCCCTCCTGCCGCTCCTGCCGGGCCGGGGCCGCGGACGGGGAGGGGGGTGAGGGGAGAAGGAGGAGGAGGAGGAGGAGGAGGAGGAGGAGGAGGGACGCGAGCGGGAAAGGGAGGGAAAGAAGCGGGGGGGGGGAAATGTTACAAAATAAAATAAGAAAAAACACGAAGCGTGCGCGCCGGGCTCAGACACTGCGTCAGCAGACCGGGGCCCGGCCCAGCGGCGGTGATAGAGCGGGGCGCGGCCCGAACCCGGGGGGGCTCCGCCCGCTGCAGCGCATCGCTGGGGCGGGGGGTCCGGGAATGAAGCGGGGGAGTGGCAAAAACGAAGCCCAGCCTGGCCAGGGCATACCTGCAGACGTCCAGGGATGGCTGGCTCCCCCAGCAGGGTACCCACGCAGCCCTCTTCACACCCCGAGTGGTCGCAATGCCCCGGTACGGGGCGGAGGGTGTGGGGGAGATGCCCGCGGTGCCGCCGGTCCCGCTGTGGGTCCTCAGCGTGGGACCCCACCTCGCCGGGGAGAGCAGCCAAGGTCTGCCTTGAATTCCGACCACATATCGTCGCTTGCACCTCTGGGTGCCGGGCAGTTATCTCATTCCAAGCACAGCCAGCCCAGCTGGATCCTCCTCCATCCATCCCTGTGGCATAGAGCTAGGCAGCTCCCAATCCAGCTGTGGATGTTGAAGTTGGACACGGCTCACTGCACTTCCCACCACAAGCCCAGTGCCTGCAACCACAGGGTGCTGGTGCAGCTCTCCAGCTTCTGGTGCTCTGCTTAGGGCATGAGACAAAGAACATCCACAATATCCGATGTAGGTATATCCCACATCCAGGAGCTGAACATAAAAGGCTTTTAAAAACTTTTAAAGAACTTTTAAACTTTTCTTTTCACACCTCAACTCTAGCAGGGCTGCCCATGGCCACAAAAGCCACCCAAAGAAGGCAGTATACATGGAAAACACTGGAAGTTGGTATATTCCTGGCTTTTTACATCCATTTGGTGCATTTAGGTGATGCTCATGGTGCCCATTCTTATGGGACTATCCCTAAGGGTGTAGAAGCCTCACCTCCTCAAACTCTCCTGGGATTTGAGCAGTGTAGGGAGCATCAGTCAGTTCTTGACACGGGCTGTGCCATACAGATTCAGGGGAGATGATGCTTTTGAGGAGCCCAGGCTGATGGCAGAGCTTGCTTGAGCAGGGAGCAGGATCTGACCCCAAGATGGCACAAATCCCTGAGTGGCTGAGAAATGGGTGTGAGCCAGCCATGGTTTGGCTGTTCGTCAAAAAATGAAGGAATCAGTTGTTTCCCAGTGAGGCAGGAAGGACCTCCAGGCTGGTGCCAGGATGGGCTTTGGGGATGCAAACCCTCTGGAGGGGCTAATTAAGCACATCAGCATCCGGGCTGTTGGTTTTTCTAAAGCAGGGATTATTTTTTAATTGCAGCAGCACTGAGAGAAAGGCCTTGCTGGCCCCCATGGCTGCCACAGGAAACAAGCCCAGAGGAGAGGAAGGAATCATCCAGATCCTCTCTCCTATCCCAAAAACTTGGAGACCACTCCAGGGCGATGCCACCCACTGAGACACCAGTGGCTGGAGATGATGAGACTGTGAAGTCCCATGAGTGGGACCCTCCACACATCCTGGACAAACCTGATATCCCTTTCAAGGAAGTTGAACCCATCAGAAAGAAGGAACATAGCAGAGTCAAAAGGCTTTGGATTCCACGGAGCATTGCCAATTCCTGGCCTGGTTCATCCTGTGACTTGGAGGCCCCTATGCTGCATGTGATTGGCAGATAATTAGCACTTCTTAATTAATTTCTTCAACACAGGCCAACAGCTCCTTACCTACTCTCTTCCTAATCCAGTTTAGTACCAGTTGAGTTGATACTCAGCAGAGTCGATCAGGAGGAAATGTGTTTTTCCCTTGGGATATTTCCAGGCTGACTGACCCCTCTGGCCCTAATGAGTTGCTGCCAGGCAAGGACAAGGGGACATGGCTACATACAGGAGATGGCCAACTGCACCTCTGGACACAATCTCAGGAGAGCTCCTTGCCTCAGAAGATTGATTTGGAGCAATGGGCTTATCCCAGGATTACCCAGAACTTGGGATATTCAGTGTCAGTAGCTGATTCCCATAGCTGAAGCATCTGTATCTTGTCATTTAATTGGAAAAATAAATTCTGGGTTTTGGCCAAAGCAATATCCCATGTAGGGAGTGGTCACAGTGCCGGGACTGCAGTGGGATGGGGTGAAACAGCATTGGCTCGAGTGAAAGTCATCCTGGAGAAGGTTTGAAAAACATTTCTGGAGATAGATCCAAGCCACTTGCCTGCCTTTGGCTGAAGGTCTGACCTGGTCAGGAACACTTGAGAGAAAGCAGGTCAGTCAGGATGCTCAGCAAGTTGCAAAATATGTCACCAACATGGCGTGGGGGAGAAACCTCAGATTTGGAGCTGGGGTGCTCAGTGGCAGTGAGGCACCCCATGACTTACTAAGTTTGGGGCTGTCATGGGGCACGTTTGGTGTTTGCTTATGCCAGAGGCATTAGAGGAAATGATTTGGGGACCTGTGGACAGCATCTATAGCCTTCAGAATTTTCTGAAGGAAGGGTCTGGCCACGTCTGAGGACTGGCAGGTTCTAAGGGTCTATTTATTATATGACCAGGGAGGCAGCATATCCTGCTCTGCTGCACTCTTCCAAGGGTGTTCCCCCCAGCCCATAGCTCTCTATGGGACTGAGGCCTCCAGGAGAGCAAAGCCCTGCCTGTGGGCAGCTGCTGTTAGAGGGACTCTGGTGTCAGGGGCTTTGCTTTGCTGGGGACCCGCGGTACCTGCCAGCTTCTGCCAAGAGCTCAGCATTGCCTTGGCCTCATTCTGGCCCCAAATAGGACTGGTTAGGCCAAGATCAACACCCACCTGGCAGGCGCTGTGCACTGAGGTCACTGCTTGGGGAAGAGGCTGTCTTGGCGTCTGCTGGCTCCTTCTCCCTTATGCCGGCAGCAGCAGCAGCAGGGAATGGCCACGTTGCTCTCTCTGTTGGAGACAGGCAGGAACAGCCAGTCCAGCTCCCTCTCCCAGCTCCAGGCTTTGCACCGCAGGCAGTGAGGGTGATTGGTATCCTCTTGCTGGGATGTGAGGTTTGGTGGGGAATCCCATGGGGGTATAGCAAGGGACTCATCCCCAAGCTTTGCATTTGCACCCTTCCCTTTGGGGAGAAGCCTGGAGACACCATGCAGAGGCTCAGCTCCTGCACAGACCCAGGCATGTTGGTTGTCATTGGGGCCCCATACTGATGCTCCTGAGGGTTTGGTTTTCTCATTATGGTTCAACACCGCAACAGTGCTCTCGGCGCTGGTGGCTGAGGCTCCACCAAGCAGGGAGGGTCAGGAAGCACCTCCTGTTTGTGTCCCATGCTCCTCCCCCAGGAGCTGAAATACAATGTTTGGGATCAGCCCCCTCAACACTCAGCTGCGAGTAGAGGGATCCTGGCCAAAATGAAGGGCCCTTCCCCTGCCTCCAGCCCAGCCGTCCCTTTGGCTCTTGCAAGAAGCAGATGGGGCTTTGCCAAGGTCCCTTAACGTGCTTGGTCAGCCTCATTCCCCCCGACCTCCTTCCCAAAGTTGCTGTCTCCCCAGCACAGCAAAGGAGGTCCCTTTGTGGGCGCCCCACACGGCAGCTCTCAGACCTCTTTGCTGCTCTGTCTTCTGCAGCCCTGAAAAGTCAGACAAGTTCAAGCTGCAAATAATTTATTAAAACCAGATGTGCTCACTTGGAGCTGCCATGAGGAATTTCAGGGCGCTCCAGCCTTGTGAAGACCAGCGCCGAGATCCTGGCCTTCCGCTGCGGGGGCGAGACAAGGCTGGGGGCTGCCCAAGGAAAAGTGCTGCCTTCTGAGCCTGTTGCCTCTCCTTCCTGCCTGGCCTCCCCTGGAGGGCTCCTGGAAAGGGGCAGAGAGAGAATTCCAGCCATTTACAAGAATTTTTTCTTTTAGAAAAACACTTGCTCTGCATGATTCAAGAGCAAATCGGCAGAACTGGGCTGCAGAGTGGGGAGGGAAAGCAGCTGGAGAGTAGTGGAGGACAGCATATCCTGAATAGCATCTTCCTCCTGCCAGAAGTGGGTATGGGACCACAGAGCAGAGATCTCACCCTCTTCTCTGGCCCTTTCCAGCAAGAGCAGCATGGTCCAGTTGGCTCCGAGTGCTTCATTTCCACCTCTGCCACTGCCTTACCTCATAGCCACAGGCATGTTCCCTTCCACTTCCATCCCTCACCAGTTCCTTTAGCCTGGAGGTGTTTTGGCATCAATCCCAGCCACTCTCCTGGGTTTGGGTGTGAGTGTGCGGATTTTCAGGATTAGTGAGAGATGGGATGAGCCAGTGCTGAACAAAGCAGGTTTGGAGTCCTGATCCTGGTGTGAAGCTGAGCCAAGAGCAGGGCGTTTGCCGACAGGGCAGTGCGTGTTCATGGTTCCTACGCAGCCAGAGCCTTCAGTCGGGAGAGGACAGGGCTGAACAGAGCTCTGGATTTTTTTTCTTCCCCTGAATGCAAAGCTGAGCCAATCACTGTATAACTTTGCTGATGGTGTTCCCCTGGGCAGCCCAGGTGAGAATCGGAGATCTGGCCTGAACATGAGGCTAAACCTCCCTGTCTTCATCCTGATGCTGCTTGCAGCATCCCTGCATTTTAATCTTAATTCCTGTGGTTTTACCTCTATCCCTGTATTTTAACTCCATTTGGACCATTGCACTGCTCTGCACTATCCCTACAGCCCAAGCAGGGAGGATGACAAAGCAGCTCCTGGCCAGGGCTGCCTGGGGGCTGGTGAGGCTCATCCCACACTAGCGGGGCAGATGGTGGATAACCTCTATTTTCAGGCTTTTCTGAATCAGCTTGAAGCACTTCAGCCACCCATTCACTGAATGTGTTTGGAAATGAGTAGCAACACAGTGAGTGAAACACAAGCCGCACCTGAAGGTGGAGGGAGAAAAAAGACTACAGTAACCCATCCCAGGAGGAGATGTACAGAGGGAGCACAGAGGAGCAGGGAAGAGCACACGGAGCTGTGTCTTGGTTTGGAAAGACAGGTGTCTGCTAAGAAAGGCAGGAACCTCCCCTGAAACGGAAAAATGTAGACCCCCTTCCCTCCAAATTGTTATAAAATTGAAATTTGGTGGTGGGGGGGGTCTCAGGCAAAAATATGGGAGCAGGAATAACAGTTCTTTATTAGGGAAGAAAATAAAAAGATAAAATAAACAATGCAGTGAACCAAAACAACACTGACAGAGTCAGAATACAACCTGACACCCTGTTGGTCAGGTTGTTGGTAGTAGTCCAATTGGAATTGTGGCTGCAGTCCTCCTGGAGTGTCAGGTGTGGTTCTGTTGGAGCAATGATCCTGGAGAAAGGGTGTAGTCTTCCTCTGAAGAGGCGGTGGAAGAGACAGCTGTTCCTCTGGGAAAATCCAGCACAGAAAAAGCTGTGCTCGTGGGCCAGAAACTCAAGACTGTATACGCAGGTAGGAATGCTTGGCTCCTCCCTCTGGGCGGAGCATCTCACAATGGGATGTTACAGTTCTTATCAGTCAGGCAGTGACATTCAATGGCCCATTATCAGCAGATGTCTCCCCGGAGGGAGGATTGATTGTGGAAAAGATAAGGAAAAACTGCCCACATAACACAAGACAACTGCTATTCAGATGGCAAATGAATACATCTTGCTTCTCAATCTGGGACAAGCTGGTGGTAGCATGCAGCTGCCCACCATCTGCACATGCCAGCAGCTTCTCCTGGCCTTCACAGCCCCATGCAGCTAAAGCATGGGATGGGAGTGTGTCTCAGGCCTGCTCCCAGAACAGACAATAGTGTCCTTGTGGCCAAGAGCCTGCTCCTGGGTGTGAATGCAGCAAGGGGAGGCTGAGCTGCTCTGCGTTTATTTGGCCTTTTGCCCCCACCCAGGGTAATGTCCAGGGGGGCACCCAGCTGCCCTGAGGGCAGCACTGGGGTCAGGGAGAAGCAGGGACCACAGGAGAGCCATGTGCAGCTGTGGAAAAATCAGTGTCTCTGTGCAAAGATGCACCAGCATGTGGTAGCAAAGGTTAGGTCCAGGCTCGGTAGGAGTCAGGGTTGTGCCTAACTTATGCTCCAACACACTCCAGTCTCCTGTTCTCCTCCAAGCTGTGAGTATGAAGGTTTAGTTTAAGACTGCTTGAGCCAAACTTGTGCAGCACCCATAAAACAGCATCCTCCAGCAGCAGACCCCAGGCAGACAGTGGCAGCGGTTGCAAAGCTCACACTGCGGGTTTGCCAAGTCACAAAATATACTGGGACTGGCCGATTTAGTAGAGGGAAGCTCATTTATAGCATGACTCCTGTTATGTGTATATGGGATAATTCGTGCATATAAAAATGTTATATATATCATATATATATATTGGTAAGAAACACTCTTATAAAAGATTTTTAAGCGCACAAAGTCAGTGTCGGGGATTGCATCACAGTGTCGAAACCACCTGGACAAATGGAAGGAGAACCTCATTTACAAACCAATGAATGTGGCCAGCCCAGAGAAGGGTTGTTCCCCAAGGTGATCCAAGGAGGAACAAAGAACTGCCCGGATGATGAATTAAATATCTAAGACTGAGGTAGCCGGAGCCATCGGTGAGATACATCTCAATACCGGATTCCGGGAAACACATGAATATGTGAAGCTCTGAAAGGACGAAAGGGGACTCTGCCTCGGGCAGAATAGACCGCATAAAAACCGTGAAACATAGGGGACTCTCTGCTGTAGCGGTCAGATCTGTGTCTCACCCAGCGCTGATACCCAGGCTTGGCACTGACCCTTTTTGACTGGATTGTGGACATCTTGGACCGAATTTCGGTCATGTAATAGAAATCTATTTTTATTAAATATTAAATTTGGCTCGATTAATTTTTACTTGTAACATTCCCAACTGTGAATGTAGGAGGCAAAACATCCAGTGAGGCAGCCCCTTGGTGAATCTTGATCCTGCAGGCGTCAAGGTGTGTCCCCCGAACACGTCCCTGCACGTGTGGGCACCTGCCTACCCACTGCAGGACAATGATGATGTTGCTGATGCTACTGAAGCACCATTGCTGCCTCTCCTGGCCCAAATCTGTGTCACATCACCTGAACTGGAACAGGGGGCTGGAGATGATCAATTGCAGCAGCAGGGAGGGAGTCAAGCTCACTCAGTGTTTGGTTTCACTGGCACTCACTGAGTTTGACTTCAGGCACAGTGAAGGTCAGGTCAGGTTTGCAGAGTAACCTGGGACCTGGTGACTGTTCATCTGAGGGAGCAGCTCTGGAGGCAGGTACGGCCCTGGCTCCTGGGGGATGCCTGTGGAGGAGCTGGATATGCCAAGGACCCCAGCACTCCCCACTCCAGATACAAACTGACTCAACATCTTCAGCTGCCACCGTCCTTTTTAATTTTCTGTTGTCTATTTTTGTAAAGTTGACAAAGCCCAGCCCCAAGAAATTAAAGGAGCTGAGTTTCATCACTGCTCAGGGTAGTTATTGTGGGTGACTGGGAGGGGACACTTGGGTGTCTGTGGGCAGGGGAGTGGAAGAAGGCTGTGACCCACAGATTTTCAGCAACAGAAAAGGTGGTGTTTTTTTATGTCCTCAAAATATATGGCCTCTAAAAGGCAGCTGCTATTCTACAGGAAATGAGGGACAATTCCATCTCAGCTTTCTAATTTATGTTCCAGGACAAGATCAATACCAGTAATTAAGTGACTCAGAAATTTTCAGCAACTCCCCCTCTGATGCAGAGATCTCACTGCTCTGAGCTATGGAATACACCCTTCCTCCATCCTTCCTCATCCTTCTTGTGTCATCTCTGTGCAGCCACTGCAAGAGAACTCATGCCAGTGCCAAGAGCAGAAAAACAGTAAAAGCCAAGCAAATCAGTTTCTTAAAACTTATTTTAATATCCATATCTCATCTGTTGGGTAGAGCCAAAACAGTCTGGCCTGGTTTAAGTTACAAATTCTTCATACACTTTAAGTAAATGAACAGTGTGGCAATAGGGTCTGCTATTGGAAGTGAAACCCATCTTAACAAGGGAAGTGTTGCAGCCAGAATTCTATCAGGGTTCTTCCCTGCTATCAGCCCCAAAAAGCCTCACTGTCCCCTGGCCCTGAATGGGTGTTGCACAGCAGGAATAAATGCTTTTGACACAAAACTAATCACACCCACAGAGATGCACACACTGGATGGCCAAGAAACAATGGGACCAGGAGAGAAAAAAAACCCTTTTAGAATTCTCCCTGATGTGGAGATACCAAATCACCGGTTTTGGCAAATAGGATGAAGCACCAACCCTGATTTCTTCTGACAGAGGCTGAATAAACATGTTGAAGCTCCTTGCTGGACAATTAACTTCTGGCAGCAGGCATGGAAAGGGCTAAGAGAGGATGGCTGAGGATTTAAAGATGCAGTATTTCTGTCCTTTGTATAAAACACTACAGCAGTTTAGACACCATCCTAAATGCAGCTGCAAGGGAGTAAATCCAATTAAAAGCCCAAGAGTCACTACAAAAATAGTAAGAAAAATCAAAGCAGCAGAGTTCTCCACTTTCCTGGCCTGTTGCTTAATTCCAACAGACTGCTCCATTTCTCAGTTAACAAGTTCCTGATCAGGTTTAAGCACAGTTATTTGCAGATGATGGCTTACAGTAAGGCAGACAAGTGGCAGTTCTGAGTGCATGATGGAGAACAGCACTTGCCAGGAGATGCCAGTGGGGTAACAGAGCCACCCAAACAGCCCACAGGCTGCCACAGCTGTCGGTACAATCCTGGACATGTCCCACAAAGGATCCCCCAGCCCACACTAGTCCAGGGACTGGGCTGGGAAGTGTGCACAGGGTGGTTTGTTTTTCAAACACCATCCTGAATTGCAGTTGTGCAGGGCTCGTCTCCCCCCCGGGACAAACCCTGCTCCTCGACACTGCATCTTTAAATATTTCTGGCTAAGAACTCCTGCCACATGTTAGGAGCACTCCAACCTGGCTGCCACATGTTCAATTGCTGCGCTTTTTGTGTTTTCAGTTTTCCTTCTAATTGGGAGGGAAAAGGAAGCAGAGTGGGAGGCTCCCATTTCACAGCAGGCAGATCCAGCTGAAGGTACAAGACCCCTCCACGCAGATTATAGGAGGGAGACAATAATTAGGGTGTTTGCTCCTTTCCAGAACATTCATTCTCTGCCATCTGAAATCAGATGCAGTGATGGCAGCAAGTTTCACGAGTCAGCAAGTTTGAAATTTGTTAAGGGAGAGAGGAAGCTTTGCTGCCAAGTCACCCAACATACAGGAGCAGACAAGGCTTCAGCTTCAGAACACTCTAACATGAACAAGATCAGTAGAGAGCTGTGTGGGCACAGATCACACCTGTGACACCTGAGCTGTGCTTCAATCCCCGCCTGCTCTCTGCCTGCCACCCAAGATCAGGCTCACAAGTGTGGAGAGCTCAGTATGACCATGATGGACTGGGTCTGCAAAAACAACAGCGCTTCAACACATTAAAATGGTGCAACCGTTGTGAAAGCGATGAAGCAGCAGCTGAGACCTTGTGGCAGCC
Organism: Vidua chalybeata; assembly: GCF_026979565.1. Classification (NCBI taxonomy): domain Eukaryota; kingdom Metazoa; phylum Chordata; class Aves; order Passeriformes; family Viduidae; genus Vidua; species Vidua chalybeata. Next base: position 5,983,659 of record NC_071555.1, on the reverse strand, counting down.
TGAGCTGTGATCCACTCTAGTCACAGAATGACACAGGCCTGTTCTCCCAGGGCTTCACCACCCTCCTGAGAACGTGAATCATTCCTAAGAGGCCATCCCAGAGGAGCAGAAAGCTGCACCAGCTGCAGAATGGACACTGCCACAAACCTGCTAATACGGGTTTCACTGAGACCAGAAAACTGTCTTCTTCCAAAAAATTGTTATTTTTAAAAAATTGAAATTAATTAGGGGTAAAACACTAACTCTAGTGCCATGAACAGGCAGGATCAACTTTTTTCCCCTCCAAAGGGCAAAGAGTCATATACCATCCCCAGCTGAACCTTGGTGCTTCGAGCTTTTCAAGGAGATGTTACCTAAACTTTATTAAAAGAAAAAGAACAACGTTTAAATATCAACACTGGACTAGCCCAGTCTTTTTTCCAAGTCCACATTCTTCATATGAAGCACACACGGCGTCCTGGATTCCCCAAGTCTGCATGTTCAGAAGTTCACAGTACATGGAACCATGTCTTTTTGTATATTTTCTTGAGTTTCCCCTCCTTGCTCAGAGCAGCCACCCTTTTGCGGTCACTGACTGGATAAACCTTAAGCCATCTCCTATCCACATGGCTTGGCCTAGATGCTGAAGGCTTTCTTGATGAGAGTTGATGTTTTCATGCTCTATGGATGGAAAAAAGCAAGAGAAAAAAAGCACCTGGTACAGGTTTCTTGAGACCCTTGCGGATTCCTCTGTTCCAAAGGTGTTTCTGAAAGTCTTTTTGCCGGTTTCTCAAGCAGTTTTTGGCCTATTACTCTGTCTCAGTTTGAAGAGCTGTTATTGGATGATCCAGAGGTTGATGCAATTGCAGCTCCAGCTGGGCTGCTTGTGGATACAGATTTGCGGATGTGAGGCAGCAAGTAGGGGTCACAGGCCAGCTGCTGGACATCTATCCGGTCCTCCTTGCGATAGGCCAGACACCGCCTGATGAATGCCTGCAGCAACCCAAAGCCAAAGCAAGAATTAGTTTTTATGACAGAAACAGGAAGCTTTTGACTCTTTGGGAGTGGGGCCAACGTGACAACCCCAGTGCTGAAATTCCTTCCCTAGACACAGCCCAGCTCTTGCACTAAAGCTCATCTTGTACTAGGAGAATCATGGGCAGAGGCACCCAGTGTTCAATGCTCAGCCTGACAGCTGCAGTAATCACAGAATCACAGAATGGTTTGGATTGGAAGGACCTTATAGCTCATGTCATTCCAACCTCCCTGCCATGAGCAGGGACACCTTTTCAGTAGACCAGGCTGCTCAGAGCTCCATCCAGTCTGGCCTTGAACACCTCCAAGGATGGGACATGCAACGCCACTGATGACTGTGTGATAGGTGAGCATTAAACACAGGAGTCCTGATGGTTTTATGAAAATCAGGAGGCTGGAACTGCCTGTGCTGCCTGACCCTCAAGCAGATTTACCTTTGCTTCTGGTGTGACTACTGGCTTTGGAGGGAACTGCACCTCAGTAGCTTTCAGAATTGTGTTCTCCTGCAAAATATCCTGTTGTGACTGGTTGTGACCGAAGGGCTACCAAAAGAAAGAAAAACAGTTGTTAAAGGATGGTGACAGGCATAAAACCCCCATAGCTCTACTGTTTATCATCACCTCATATCAGCATTTTTCCAGGCAAGCAGCCACAACTGCTGGGAAGGTGCTGCAGATACCAGAGGACCAGGACACATTGCTACCATGCTCAACTGAACTAAAGAGATCAAGCTGGAACATGTCTGGCTTGCCCAGCAGGGATCTTCACCTGCATCCAGACCTTGTGGGTCTGTTACAGCATTTGTCATCGATTTGAGCTGGCAGAGATTCACCCACTCATCTCTGCTGGGCTGGTTCCACATGTCTGATGATAGCACTGAGCAGCACATGTGTCAGTCCTGGCTTTCACAACACTTAGCTACCAGGGACTCCCGAAAACAAGAACCCATGGAATCCTTTCCTTTCTCTGTCCTATCTTTCCTGTTGTCATAAAGCTGACAAATCACCTTTTCCTGATCCACACTTCTCCCTTCCAAAAAAGGCATCCTAAAAACTTCTAAAGTAGGTATTTGTATCCCCCCCCACCAAGCACTTGCAGCCATCAAAACCAACAAAGACTCAGGGCATGGAAAGTGTCACAGACAAGACCAGACCAAAAACCTGACAACAAATGACACACCTGTCCTGCCCAAAACAGCCTCAGTGGGAACATGCCTGGTGGAAAGAGATGTTCTGCAGAATGTCTTTTCTGAAGGAAATGCTAAGGGTAGAGCAAAACACAGCCTAGTCTATGCTCCCCACTTCCATTAGCAGGCACTCTGCCCTGAAACTGATGGCAAGGAGACAAGGTAGCACATTCTAAGTCTGTGGAGAAGGAAGCAGAAGCCTGGGTTGCCTCCCAAAAGGTTTGGGAAACTCCACTAAGAAAAGAAATTAAACGCCTTCTTACCTTTCTGCCATATAGACACTGATAGAAGATGACTCCCACTGACCAGACATCAACTTTATTTGAAATCTTTGGAGGTTCTTTCCCAACCACAAAACATTCTGGTGGCAAATACCTGATTAGAAGGAAGTGTTAAGAAGTTATGAGCAGCAGCTTCAAGTATTTTCCATGATTTCCTTTAGAACAGAAAATTCTATGATCAGATACTGGCTTGGGATTCAAGAGTCCCATTTCATTCCTGTGCATCTCTGGGCCAAGATCACTAGTGCCTAATCCTTCTGGGAACAGTGATCCCAAGGACTCTCCAGACACTCGTGTTCTGAGCTAGTCAGCATAGTCAGTTTCTTTTCACCAGAGCTCTAAAACAAGCCCATTCTCTTTTATCTTCAGAACTCATATTTGCTGTTGAAAAGGCTTGGCCAACAATTCCACAATGAAAAGCATACAGCCAAAATACATGTTTTTAGAAATACAACCCCAGATGCCATGCCCCAGTTAAAGACACTCAGCTTCACTCAGGGTACAGCTAGTTTCATTTTTAGGAACAAAACAAAGCTGTACAACACAGAATGGCCCAACAAATTTTCTGTTGCCCATGGTGACAGTTTGCAGCTTGGGTGACATCTACGAGTCACATTTGGTGGCACTCACCAAGGGCCTGCTCTCAGCCAAGGGTGATAGAGTGACACTTGGCACAGAAGATAAAGAATTGCTGAAAACATGACATTCAAGTGAAGCTCTGGCTATAGACAACACTGTGAGATTTTCATATTCTTCGAGACCTAACTATGGATCTTCAGCTCCTAATTTCAGAAGAATACTCTTTTCATCTCCCTGATGCACCTGAATTTCCAAATAGGTACAGTATTTCCCTCATTCTTGCTTAAGATGCGAGATGGAGCCACTCTGGACTATGAAAGAGCAGCCAAGCCCCACTCCAGAGCTTGCTATCTCAGCAGCATATGCAGCTTTTCACCAGTCTTTTGAATATAAGCTGGTTTTCAAACACTGACCTGTTGAACAGTGAAAAGCTGCCAGCCTCAAAAAGAGCTGTGTGACAACAAAAGCAGTTTGCAGGGTCTCCAACCTCCAGTGTGTCAAGCTATCACAGCTAATGGCAGCACACACAGAGCTGACACACTTCCAAACCTGCTTATAAACTGTTCTTGATCTTAACTTGCAAGTGCCCCAGGCATTGCTTACCAGTAAGTACCAGCCCCCTGCGATGTCAGCTCCATGCCATCAACTGAGTTGTAGCTGTCATCATCCATAATTTTGGAAAGTCCAAAATCTGTGATTTTTATCTCTCCACATGCAGTACCATTGACTAGAAGAATGTTACCTAGACAGAGGAAGGAAACAGCCCTTAGGATACACATTTAGCAAGAATAAAATTGCATTGAGCCCTGCACTGCACAAGGACAAGAGACCTACAGTGAGCTGCACCAGATGTTTTATCTCTCAAAACCCTGAACTTCAGAGACTTGAGGACAACGAAGTGCTAGAGCTTATTGGCTCATCTTGAATGACCTAGTGACCTCATATTGTTTGGAGCCTCCAGATCCTGAGCCCTGTTAGCCAAATGAGCTTCAAGCCCAGGCTATTTTGACCCCTCATAAAGGTCTTCTTGGAAGGGCAGGTCAAAAAGGAGGATTAAGGAGAGAAGTACACATACACAGTTATGACTCATTATGCCCAGAAGTTCTGACTTGCCCTGTCTTCTCAACATGCCACAAGCTCTCCTTCCTGACAGTGCTCCCCAGTGACTTTCTAAGCTCAAAAAGGACAATGACTGCTTAGGCAAGACTCTTTCATAAAGCCATCAAGAAGTCAGATCATCACTGTTTTTCTCCAAGCCTACAATAAAATAGCAGAACTCTGTGTGATGGCAGCGGATGAATCACAGCTCTAGGCAGCTGCAGGCAGAGCTCAGACAACTTGGGAACAGCCAGAGAGGAAACGGGGTCACTACAACCAGTGCAACAGCACCATCTCTCGTACACATTCCTCATGCTGATGCAACAAACCACATCACAAACCAGTTACACAAAGCTGATGAGGTGCCACCAGTACAGGGAGACAAGCCAGGGATAACTGCCCAAAGAGATGGATGAATTTACTGGACTAGGAAAAAAGCTATGTAGCCAATATGCATCATCCCAAAATGGAGCATTTCCATTTTCTCCCTTGTGGCTCTGCCCCAGTGGTAGAAGGAAAATATACAACACCATTTGGGGAGGATCTTCTCCCCGGCAGATGTAACTGAATTAACTCAAAGGCAAACCTGAGCAGTCTGACTGTGCGTCCTCAGCTTTGGGAGCTGACACACAACATGAAAAAACAAACATTTCAAAATTAGCTTCTGCCATCAAATTCTCAGCCAGATGATTACAGAAAGAATAAGCCAAAAGAATGGGAACATGAAGCACACCAGTAATTGTGGGAGCCTTTATGAAGCAATAACAGAAGCTCTCAACAGCAGAATACAAGCAGGACATTAAGAAAACACAGCCACTTGGTGACTCAAGGTCTCATTCTTGAAAATGTTACACCTCCTTCTTTTATGTTGCAATTCTGACAGACAACACCCTTTACACATTTTCCAAAGGTTCTATGCATTTTATGTTCTTTTTTTTCTTGTTGCAAGTTAGCTTTCCCAGACAGCCCTGTCTTCTTTTTGCTGTCTGAACAAAGCAAACTGCCTCATATTACATCTGCAACCCATTACATTTCCTTAGCATCCTTAAGCATGTCAGCACAACATACCTGGTTTAAGGTCATAGTGTATGATGGGAGGTTTGATTTCATTTAAGTATTTTAAAGCATTCACAATCTGCATAATAATGGATCGTGCCTCTTTCTCCGACATTAGCTTGTGCTGTTTCAGGTAGAAGTCCAGATCATTCCCCTCACAGTATTCTAACACTGTACAAAACCTGAAAGAAAAACAGGAGTTGTTGCAATTAAGGCACCTGATAGAAACCAGAACACTTTGTTACTGCTTGTCTGTAACTCACCCATTTGGCCAATATATTAAATTAAGAGTCCTTCAGCCTCTGAATCCCTTTCTAAAAGTAAGCTACCAGGAGCACAGGCCTCAATGCTCAACAGTACAAAGGTTAGAGATCCCCCATTAAACACCTAGAGGCTGCAAGCTGTTATCAGCTGTGGCATTTGCCCAGGGCCAAGAGCAGGAGTTACCAGTAAAGTACCACATCTGACAGAATACACCACATTGGTTTGTGAGCTGGAGTCTCTAGAAAACCAGTGTACGCTGGAAGTACACCGTGGCTATCTCTGCAGTGAAGTCTAACATTGGTGTGGACACCTTCTGGACTTTCCTGGAGAGTTTTAAATACTTTGCCTTTAGTGAACTGGTCAAACCCTGGGAAAGGACAGAGCAACACAACTTACGAGTCAGTATCCAGTGAGAAGTAGTCATATAGTTTAACTATTCGAGGGTGATCCAGTTCTTTGTGAATTCTGTACTCTCTACATGCATGTCTGAAAACAGCAAAGTCTGAGCATTAGTCATACAAGTGACTTAATTCTAATTTCTCCAGATAGTGAATCCAGACATACCACACAGCATCCAGCTTCAATCAAACCCATGCACGTTCCTCAGACAGCTTCAGACAAATCAAGTGAAGGAGGAACTGCACAGAACAGTTCTTGAAAACCACAAAACCCCAGGGCAGCTCCAACCCTGGCAATGCTACAAAATAACTCATCTTGATTAATGGTACTGCTTGCCAAAATAGAACAGCCTCATAAATCCTTAAGAGATCCAAGAGAGCTGCATACAAAAATCAGCAAGTTCTAGAAGAATTCCATGATGCTTAACAGCCTAATTTCCAAGCTTCAAATTCAGCTTCATTTTTCCTAGTGACTTGTTGGGGAATTAAGAACATAGCTTTATCTTGGAAATCCTATGGAGAAGGCTTGGCTGTCACTCTGCAGTTATCTAACCCATGGCATTAGGGAGCAAGAGCTACCAACAGCAAAAGGCTTCCAGTAAACTATTTCTTCCTAATATTTAATTTAACCCTGCTCTCTGTCAGGCTGAAGCCATTCCTCCCTTGTCCCATCACTCCAGGCCCTTGGTAAATAAGTCTCTTCTCATCTTTCTTGCAGGCTCCCTTCAGGTAGTGGAAAGCCACAATTACAAACACTTATTCTAGGAAACAAAGGGAAGGGGGAAACTTCCAGAGAGCACAACTCAGGTGTGTACCTGAAAGATGGGGAGGAAAAACCATTTCCCTTGGAACTGCTTGAACATTTCAGAGAGAAGCCACTTCAGCACTTTCCTCAGAGAGCACAGATGCTTTAAAATGCAGAGGTACAGGGCTTATACAAAACTTTCTGTGCTTACGTACACATTTAAAACATTTCTAATCTGACCAGAACTTTTGCAAGTAGTTACTGGGACAGAAAGCGCCTTTTGAAACGTAGCAAAGATAGGAAAAAAATTGGCAGCCTGTTCACAGGCACCGGATAACCAAATGCAGGAGGAATTGGGAAACATTTACTTTACACTACTTTATAAACTCACTTACTTGTGATAGTTTTCTTTCTTCTCATCCCTCCAGTTTTTATTTAACTGGTGTATTTTCACAGCTACATATCTCTGTTCTGTTAAATCAAATGCCTGCAGAGAGAAGAGCTGAAAATCAGTAGGAATCACAGGCTCAAGTTAATACTGCAAAAGCAGACAAGCTCTAACAAACCAATATCTCCACCCAGGAAATCAGCATTAAAACAGAGTGAGGGAAAAGCAAACCCACATTTTGATTTGATAAGTTGCACTAATGAATTCAAGCAACTCTGAAAACAACTGAATATTCTGCACTTTGATCTGACCTTCCCCATAGGGTCTAACTCACACTGCATTGATTTTGTCATTTTACTACCAGAGTTACAAAGAGACTAGGAAGACCAAATTACCAAAATATTGACAGTTTTTATATTGGGAAAGACCCTGCTATTATTTCCCTAAGTCCAAAATTAATTTTCTAAACTTGGGTTAATAAAAAACAACCACCAAAATACAGAAGATTTTTCAATGCTTTGTTTCACTGGTAGCTCAGCTCTCCAACTTAGAGCATAATGTTTCAGCACATATAAAAGCTGGAGAATTCAAGAATTTAGCAGAGCTGTGTGATCTTGTGCTTTATCCTTCCCTGTACTTCTTTATTATTTAAACAGTCCTTAAAGAATGGACCTCTGAAAATGCACTCACAATGCAATTCAGAAACCTTCTACCTCGCCTAAGAGTAGCAACAATAATATAATGATTTCCAGGACAGGACACAATGCTGTGGTAAGCAAACAGGCATAATGTGTGTTCATCTCAAGTTGTCTACTTAATTCCTAATGCTTAATAGATTAGCCAAGACCCTGAAGAGGAAAAGCTAAGCACTTCTTTGTTTTAATAACAGTTACAGCTCTTAAGAGCAGGCAGGTAGGAAACATCCATGCCCTCTTGCTTTCATCTGTGGAGCCAAAACTTTCTGCTTAGTCAGCAAAGCACTTCAAAGTACTTAGACACAGCTCAAACTTCCCCCCCTCCCCACCCATCTGAGCAGTCTCGTGCCCTTAGTTTAGGCTCCTATTGTTGTGCTGCATCAAAACAATAAAACTATGAAGTTTCCAGTATTTGCACTGGCATAATTATTTCCATTCTAGCCAAATTCCACATGAATTCCAAACTTCTGAGTACAACTGGGGAATACTGAGAACTGGAATAGCTCTAAGTTTAATAGTCAAGTAACAAGCACCAAACTACCCCAGGTCTTGGCTGTTAAAGAGTGCTGACACCAGGAATCCTCAGCTTTAAGGAATTCCCAAAACTGCACACACACACAGAGCCCCCTGCTATTGCAGAGGGTAAAATGAAGGCACAAGAAAGAGAGGCACAAGAGCCTTATACCCCTAGGAAGTACAGGCTTTGCTTTTATTATTGGAGCTATTTTCACTTATTTATGGACATGTTCAGACTTGCTGTGCCATCTCAGTAAGGCTTAGCCACTGCAGGTATCTGTGCACAGCATCTGAAGAAACAAGTGGTTTGCTTCTCTGTCCTAACAAAAAATTGAAGACTTGGTGCAACATTTTTTAAAACATGTTTGAAGGAAATTTGACCCCTGAGGACAAGGCCAGCACCTGAAAATCTCAACTCTGATGTCTAATACAAGCCAGATGCACCATGAGCTTTGTATTCCTTTCTTCCCTCCGTAACTTGTACAGCATTGAGAAAACAAATGTAAAAACTCTGCTTCCTGCAGATCCAGATTACCACTTCCAAGTTACCTTATATACTTCACTGAAGCCACCTCTACCCAGAAGATGTAGCAACAAATATCTATCATTTAGCGTTGGATGGTCTTTAAATCTGGTAAGAAAGACACAGTTTAAGAAGACAGAAATAATGATCTCCTCTGCACAATAAATTACAGCTACCGCACAGCTAAGAAATGACGTTTTCACTTTCAGACAGAGAAATGTAATTGTGTTAATGACTGACAAATGTGATGCTATTTGATCACACTGCACCAATGGAAGTCTATTTAAGGGTGCCCTGATACATGTGGAAGCCTGTCTTACGTGAACTTCAAGCTATACCTGTACCTCCCCACAATCAAGTGACTATTGAGTTATAACATCAATTTAAAAAAGGATTAAGTGAAAGATTATGAAAAGATTGTTTCTCGTTATGAAGAGGACACATAAAAAATAACTTTAAGTTCTTATCCCTGAATCCCATGTGCTTACTGTGAATTATCTTCATTGTGTATCCTTTTCAATTCCCTGATGTGCAGATTTCTAACCCTCTCTAGCCGTTCCAGCTCTGCCTGGATCTCAGCTTCTTCCTGCACAAGGAAAAACCAAAAGGAAAACACAACACTCTGTAAGGTACTGCAGGTAGTGTTTCCACCGGATTTATGGAAACACAAATGAAATTCCACTTCTGAAGAGGTTATTGGCATAAAACTTGTCTGGGAGATCAGAGAGATGGTCAGAGTCAATTTGCAGTCATGTGACGAGCAACAGGAATGAAAACTGACTGAGCAGTTCTGTTCACACCTACACAGACAGGAGGAGACATAACTTTACACCTCCTTGTTTATAATATTTTCTGTAATTAAGAAGCTTTGTTGCTGTGGTCTTTCTCCTTCCCTGAAAAAGTGCCATGCAGCTGTTTTTGAAGGAATTTCAGTTCTGGTGGGACAAGAGAAAGAAGACAGCCCTCAGCAGTAAGAGCAGGGATGTCATGATGACACATGGGATGGGGCAGCATCTGGACAGGATGGGAAGTGTGAGACAATGACATTATATTCTACTAGTGGTAACTGCTCAAACAGGTCAGAGTGCTCCTCAATGCCACGTGGAAGTTCTGTTTGTCTAGCTGGAAGTTCTGGTGCCCTCAAAAATGACATGAGAGTTCACATCACTGTGGCCAGGGCTGCAAACCTCAATTCAAAAATGCTCCCTGAGCAGTACAATTTGTGTATGTGACTCAGAGGACACTGTTACCCATCTGTCTTGTGACTCTGCTCCTTCCCTTTCCAACTGGTTCTATTTTTAGACATAAAGAATGAGCCAGTTTCCAAAAGTGGAGAAGGATAAGCACAGCTTCAGACAATGCCACAATCCCAACACATGACTTCATTTTCCATTAAGGTCCATTTCCAAATGGATTCCTCCATTCCAGGGTGGCACTGTTATACCAGGATAGATGGACCTGCAGTTAATCCCCTGGAGCAATATGGGAGCTGTAGAGCCAGCATGCCTGCAGCATTCTCCTGCCTGTGTCACTTCTCTTTGTTCAGAGGTCAATAAAGCATAATGGGCAGACTGCCAGCAGATTCTGGGTGTGCAGTAACTTTCCCTTCCACAGAAAATAACAAGGAGTACAGACACATTAATGAAGCCTTGCATTCAGCTTGTGTGTCAAGGTTACAGGAAAAAAACTAAACGTAGAGCTTGAGCACCACCTGAGAAAGGAAGGGGCACTCCAGCAAGACATTTACTTCTTCTTTGGTTCATTTCCAAAAGAAAACTCCTTGGCCTTAGCAAATCAGGAAGTGGCAGAAGATACCTACTTTTTTTCCCAGTATTTCATCTGCTGAAGTGTCTCAGAAAACTTATTTATAGGTCACTGCAATCACTTTCAAGGTAACCAACAGCTTATCTAAATACAACCTCACCTGCAGGTACAGTTACTACTGAGGCCAAAGTATTTGAGAACAAATGTGCATTGCCGCTGCCTGAACAGGACTGGTTTGCAACAGCCCAAGAGATTGTACTGGAGTGATAACATTGGTTACTCAATATTGCAAAGAACTGGAATAGTCAATGACTTGCATTTTTTTGTTGTGTTTTTATAATTTTCTTCCCTTAGTCCGTTCCTTACTGTTCCCTCATGTTATACACATTCAGAGTCCACCACCAGGCAGGTCACAGTGACAGAAGATGTATCAAAAAAGTAGAACTTCCGCATGAAATCTTACGCGTAAGGACAGAGAAAGCTATTTATTGAAGCAAAGAACATCTTCTGTGAATATCACCGCCCCAAAAAATTATTAGAAAATTCTGGCTATCCCTTTCAAGTGCAAAACCCTCTTGATTATCAAATGAGTACTGACCTCTACAGAGAAATGCTCTTGTTCACAGAATACTGCACAAAAAGCCTTTGCTGCAACTAGTTCTTACCTTTTTAAGATGACCTAGTCGGAGTTTGAAGATTTCCTCCTGTTCATGGTATTCTGCTAATGTTAACCTGCATGAAAAAGAAATACTCTCAACACATTAGGTTTCCAAACGTGATAAAGTGAACAATCTGCAGAATGCACATGGCCAGTGGAAGCAACAACTCCACAGAGTAGATCAACAGCCAGCATAAAATTTTTTAGATAAACTCTGCAACCTATATTTTTAATGATCAGTCTAAAGGAGAACAAAACCTTAAACCTCAACAATATCCATTAATTTCAAATTCAAATCCCTAATTACACCTATATAGGCTACTGATTGACTTTTAACAAAGATAGCTAAACCATAATCTAAATATAGAAAAGTGAAGCCCAAATATTCCACATCTTATTTTTCCATGTGAAATTTGCTTTACTGAGTCATTTTCAAATTTTTCTTTGTAATAAAAGCTGGATAATTCAATCCATCTATTCACTTTGAGACTAGAAGCACACCTGGCCACACAGCCACTGCAAACAGAGCAATGACCTGGGATTCAGAACTTTTTCCTGTTTCAAGATCTACCAAATGGCTTCCAGGGAAACCTTCAGAAATTTACTTTATCATATTTTTTACCTCATGGGTAGTTAGAAGAAGCAATGGGATAAGGGGAATAATCCCTATTTTATTGATAGTAAATTATGTGCAAAGTTTCTGCTCTAGCCAGTACCAAAGACGGTCACATGCTGTCTCATTTCTTACACAAGCTGACGGCCCTGAGCTGGACTTGAGGATCCTTGGGAGTCCCCTCCAACTCAAGATATTCTGTGATTCTATGATTCTAATTCACACACATAGCCTGAATTTTAGTTAGATTCAGATAATCTAAAAGACCATCCCAAGAATTTAGGTCTTTGTGATTCTGTGATTGGTTGCTGTTGCTCTGTAAAGAATAAAGAGAAAACGGAATAAACCAGCAACAAGGTTTGCATATACGTTCATGCACAAATAACAAACACCACCAGTCTACTCACTGAGGCAGATGTGACAAGCACCACCAGGCTAACAATGCCCAAAACAGCTGCCTATCACAGTAACCATCACAAAACTCAAGGGGACTTGGAGACAAAGACAGCCCTGTTTCACAGAAACGTGCTAGAAACACCCTACCTACCTCTAGCACAGCTGAAGGCTGCCCTAATCAATCTCAACCAGCCCCAGCAGAATTAAAAAAACTCTTCTCATTCACAGGCTAGAAAATTCATTTTGGGAGAGCTTGCCTTTAAATTTCCATCACGGGACCTTCCTCTCCGACACAGCAGCAACCATAAACCACAGAGGAACCAAAAATCAAAAAGGAACTTGGCTGTCTGCTTCTCATTCAACTTTTAGAAACATTTATATTTAAATTGCCTAAATATCAGCCTCTGTAGGAGTTCCACAATGAAAAGCCTCTCTCTAGAGGTCATAAAATTTTGTTCCTGATACCCAATGGTCCAACAAATGCACTTACTGGATAACTAATGATTATGAAGTAGTCAGTCAGTCCAGTTGCTACAGCTGACTTGCAAAAACCCCAGTGTTTTCACATAAGCTAGAACATTCCACATGAACCATATCCATACCCTGGCAAGTAGTTTTTATCAAGTACACGACAAAAACCTTTTATAAACCACAAAAATATCACCCTAAAATGCACCAGTGAAGAATGATAAACCAGCAAGAAACAGAGAAAAGGTCTTGGGAACCCAAGAGGCTTCCTAGCAGAGCCTGGATTATGCCAAGGCAGGCTCACAGCACAAGCAGAAGCATCACCCACGTGACCAGGATTCCCAGGGCACACCAGGACCTGCACTGCCATGTCTCCAGAGTAAGCCACGCTACAGCTGCACCAAACTGCTGGAGAAAAAGAAGCTCACACAAATGGGGAAAGCTCATCCTGCTCTTTGGAAGTGAAAGGTTGCCACAGTGAATAGCAATGTTTCAAAATATCTATGTACAGACATTCCATTTGCTTCTCCCAGCTCAAACCTGGCAATAAAAAGGATGACTTTAAAGCTTTATTTAGTTCTTTTCAGGTTCCCTTGGCCAGAACGAGGGGGAAAGGGCTCCAACCAACTCAGTTATTTGCAGGAAGCACACAGTGCTCTCCAACACAACCCACCTGATCTGCAGGTACCTGAATCCCACTCTGAGGGCACAGCCCTGGAGCTGAGGGCACCCTGAATATCAGGATTCACACAGCCTTGTGCCATCTCTGCTGAGACTGCAAAGGCAGTGGGAGCTTTTGCTTCACGTGTCCTTTTAAAGATTAAGACCAAGAATTCAAAGGGCTTCTGGAACTTTGAGGTCAAGTCAAGCCCAGGAGATTTAATAATGAAAAGTGTCAATGAGGGTTATGGCATTAGCCTACAGCAAGAAAATGAAGTCGATAAAGGGAACTAGGAGAAGGTAGGGCTAAGTCTCTGACTAAATGTATTTCCAACTCACAAAAGCTTCTGAAGAAATAACGTTCTAAATTTCTTTCAAGCCTCAGCTTTACTCTAGAAGAATATCAAGTCTCTTGGAGCATCAGTAACTTCAAAAGAGACAGGAAAAAAAAACCAAAAAACCATGAGAAGAGTAGCACTTCCACCATTTCCCTGAGTCATGTATGTGTGAAGAACTGTTTTGGAGAACAGGCCAATGCTCAAGGCACTATCTCTATAGAGAGCATTTTACTATTATATATGCTTCAGCATCCCAAATGAATTGTTTCAAAACTCTTAACTCAGAATTCTCCACAGTAAATATTCAGAAATCAAGGCTTCTAAATGCGTACAATTTTGTTTTCCTTAAAAAATGCACCACGTATGCACTGATACCAATTCTGAACTTACAACACTAAAGTCAGAGCCCACTTTTCAAACCTGACCACAACAGGAATACGGAAAAAATTATTGGTCTCATAAAAAAATAAAGTTAAGCTCATACATAATCTGGACTTGGCAATGATCTTTGTTTTACTTCAACAAAAACTATTTAGAACTAGAGCAAGATGTTGGTGAATGCCAGGCTAATTCCACAACATTCATTTCTGCATGGAGTGAAGCCTGGAGGCAAGGGCAAGATTCCATTTCCCAGGAGATATTTTGTGCTCTAATCAAAGCATGTGGCTTTGCCACGCACCAAGAAGGCCACAGAACCTACGTTTCATTTTCTGCTCCATTGGTCTTATTCTTGCGCTGCTTCTGCTCAGTGCTTGCTGGAGGGGTCTGGCCCATTGCAGGTGGCTTCCGCTTTGCTAACATTTTTCGTTGTCTTTCTATTTCTTCCCGCTGGGAATTTATCCTTTCCTGTTGCCTGAAATGCAGAAAGGAAAAAAACCACAACAGATAACTAAGGGTGCGCACTTGGTTGTCTTCAGCATCTGTTCTTACCAGATTGGACGCATGAATTTCAAATCAGTTGCACTTGTAAGATTTGTAACAAAATATTTTTGTACAGAAAAGGGAGATGTGCCAAACATGATGAGTCATGGTTTTAAAGGTATTTTTACATAAAATGGGATTCTTTTCCTGGCTCACAGAAATCTTTCAGTAAGTGAAAGGTTTAATTCATGCAGAGGACATCCAAAGGAGTTGCAAACCCCACGGAAGCCTAGGATCCATGGCATGTCACTAACTTTCCACATCCTTTTTCCTAAAAGCCTCTGTTCGAAACCTCAGATTTTCCTGTTAAAACTATTCCTGAAGTCTGTCACTGTCTGAGAAAGTATCCTTACACTTCAAAAGTACAGTTAAGCTATCCTAAATTCTCTGGAATATAACCAATATCATTCCCGATTTCACTAAGTAACTGTCTCTCCTCCAAGATAAAAGGACTATCTCGAACATTTTACAGTGATAAAAGCACTCTTGAAATTTCAAGTCTAAATGACCTAAGCATTTGCTTACCTATTTCCCTTTTAAAAAGGGACTGAGACTGCAGGTAAGTATTCCAGAAGTATTTTTGCCATGACTTCCAGCATAAACGAAGGAAGAATTATAAAGTCCTTAATCTGTGCCTAACAAGAGCTGCACCTCCCTATCAGACTACAGAGGAGTGGTGTGATTTTAAAGGATCACACATAACTCTAGTGCAAATAAATTGCCAAGTCCTACTTAAAGGTCTAGGCCAGGTGGGAATTGACTGGGTATTTCCATTAACATCCTGCATAAAGGGTTTCTGATCTTCATTTCCAGGTTTCTGCAGCCCCTTTGATCACTGTTACCAGAAGGCAAAACAAGTTAAATAGTATGGATTTTCTCTTTCAAGCTTCTATACTTTCTACTTAAGGGAAAAAAAAAAAAAAATGTGCAAGCTAATTAGACTTCTTTGACTAATATATGCAAGGATGCAAATCAAATTGACTCACAATATATGTGAGATTTTGGTCCACCCTTCCACCCCAAGCACTACACTTGAGCCAGGTGGGTGCACTGAGGACTCCCAACAGGTAGTAACAGTTGGCCCAGAGGCCAACTCAAACCATTTCATTCCAGTTCAAGTCTCTGGAAGTTTCAGTGGAAATGGATTTCTCACTTCAGTGTGAAAGAGTTCCTCATTGTCAGGAGTTCATATCTGATCCTTCCATGCATCAGTCACACCATTCTCACATTCTGATGTGCAAGACATCACACACAACTGGTAGGGTTTTTTCCCATTTCTGCCCCTGAAGTTAAAGACAATCCTGTTTGTCCTCACTTGATGAGGTTCTGGAAGGCATAACCATCTGTCCACTGCTCGGTGAAGGATGCGCCGTGCCGCACGGTGGTGAAGTGCCCCAGCCTCAATCGATCCTGCATGCTCTTATCTCGGCATGCCATCTTCTCCTGCTTTGACTGAAAGCAAAATAAAGCCACGTAAAAATACAAGCCATAAATTACTAGCTAAGGGCTGTGCTGCATTTTAAATCACCACCAAGTCTTTCCACTTTCTATTATTTCAGTTCTGATTATCTGAAACTCAGCTGAATATCATTGATGAAATTATTGCTGGTGCTTCACACTGGTCTGGCAGGTATTTGTTCACCTCCATCATGACATTTCAGCCTCACTCTTCCCTCCTGATGACTGCCTGGGCAGCTCACCCATCCTATGATCAGTTGAGATCAGCCTGGCAGTAGGATTAAAACTATCTCTTTGTATCAGTAGCTTAGATAGACTGCAGGCCCAGCTCTGACCAGGCCCTTATTCAGGAGATGAAGAAAAAAAATGTACCTTGAATCACTATTAAGACTAAGATACAGTGATCAGCCAGCTCAGTCCTAGTCTCGTACATGTCCAGAAGTGACACAATCTCAGCAAGGTCATCATTCTGGAGAGGGGAGCCCTGCTCAGCCAAGAACAATCAGCTCTGTGACAAAATCAACTCAAACAGACAGCATGTCCCAGCCAGCACCCGGGTAGTTTTGCCCATCCAGTACCCACAAACAATAGGTATAACTGGCCAACAGGTGAAAGAGCAAACAACCCCCCACACTATTTAATCACCAGGAAAGCTGCAAATCTTTCCGTAATGAACCAGACTGGATGCTGGTGAACCTGGCACTGTTCCCAGTGTGTTGTTTTCAGTGTTACACAAAGCAACGATTTCCAACTTTGCCATTTGAAAGAAGGTCTGAATCACCTGCCCATGTCCCAGAGTGTATCTGCAATTCCACTGCACAATGGGACACTGCTTCTGCATTCCCAGAGCTGCACAGCATTGCTTTTCAAGTGTATGGGTTTCCAAATCAAGCAATGCCTGCTGGATTTAGAGCTCTTTCATTTAAGCACGAGATCACTCTGCCACTGTGGAAAGTGACCAAATCTGAACATTGTGAACCACTTCAATCTTTGGATTACATTCCTGTCTGCAGAGAAATAATTCAAGACAAAATTCTGGTTATCTTTTATCACTGGAGCAACAGGAGCAGGTTTTTACTGCTAAGAAGACAGAGATATTTTCAAGGATATGAACTGTGGCTGCAGAGATGTCCCCTGCTCACCTTTTCTATAAGAAGCTTCTTGCTCATCGTTACACATCGATTCAACCGCTCCTTGTACTTCTCCAGCATCTTTTGCTGCTCGTCTATCTGCCGTCTCAAATCACAGTTGGCCTAAAAGAACAGAGAATAAAGCCTGTGACTTCAAACCACTCAGAAGAGCCAAACTAAGCATCACTTAGGAAGGAGTTTCTCCACTGAGCCATGGGGATCAGATTAAAGTCAGAAAACCAGCAGGATAAAAGAACAGGTTTTGTTTAGCAAAACATCCAAGACAAACTCTTGAGTTTTTAACTCACTCACATCTTAACACCCCTCTAGAACAGGGAAATTCTGTAATCCTGGTTTACATGCAAGGATCTAAGGTACAAAGAGACTGAAGACAAGCAAAAGTTGTTTTTTTTTTTTAAGACCGTGCCACAGCAACAAAGTCTCAAAATAGCTGAGTCATTGCTGCACTATCCTCCCACTTTAGCAATATTGGCAGAGTAAAAGCATGGGGGAACTCTTTGTATTTTCAGGTAAATTCTTGATTGAGTCACTTTCCATCAGCCCTTCTACACAGACTGCTCCCAGTGGCAGCTGCTGGTTCACACCACCACAG
This sequence comes from Vidua chalybeata, assembly GCF_026979565.1. Taxonomy (NCBI): domain Eukaryota; kingdom Metazoa; phylum Chordata; class Aves; order Passeriformes; family Viduidae; genus Vidua; species Vidua chalybeata. The sequence continues at coordinate 5,965,897 of NC_071555.1, read as the reverse complement.
CATGCAGAGGACTGTATGTGCAACCACTTTCATTAACAAAGTTAAATTTAATCATTTCCCTTCCAACTAATAGTCTGGTAAAAGCAAAAATAATAATTAAAAAAAAAAAATCTATTTCCTGCTTCATGGATTGTTTCCCACAAGCATACATGTGCCTCATGTCTCCAATGAGCTTGACTGAGCTTTTTCAGGTGCTTAGCACAGACACACACAAAGCCTTCCCTCTACTCCCTTTAATGTGCTTTCTAATGCTTTTCAACACTTTACAAAAGCTCTCTCTCCCAGCTGATGAAAGCTAAGTCAATTAGAACTCCTCCATTAATACAAGATCCTTGGTTTGAAGGTATTTATCTTTTACTGAAGAATACTAATGGGTTAAGAACTTTATTCTTTTGGTTTGGCCAAAGGATATTCTCATCTCTATACATGTCTCTGATTCTCCTGAATGAGCAGTTCAGAACACGGCTTCCCAGGCTACTGAGAGGCTAGTGAACATGCTGATAAACACAAGGCAGAGTCAGCTCCTAAGGACTTAGAAGAGGGGAGTAAGTGGATGGAGGGAAAAGGGAGTCACCATCCCTGGAAGCGTTCAAAAAACATGCAGATGTGGTACTTGAGGATATGGTTTTGTGAGAACATGGTGGTGGTGCTATGCTGATGGTTGGACTTGGTGATCTTCAAAGTCTTTTCCAACCTTAACGATTCCATGATTCTGTGAATTCTGCAGAGAAACCTGTTAGGTTAACCAGTAAAATAGACAAGTGTGCAACAGATCAAAGGGAGGCCAGCACTGCTGAGGACACAAACAATTGAGCTACAACAACTCTGCACTGTACATCCCCAGACACTGCTTAGTTTCAAGCAGGCCCAAACAGGGTCCACAGGCCAGACAATTATCCTGCTGGTAAGGGATCATTGGATTTGTTTTACCTTGCAGGTTTTGGTTCTACACCTGGTATACAAGCCCCTGCTCTGTAGCCTGGCTGACATAAGCATTCTAAGTACCTTTAAATAGCAGCATTTAGAAGAATTGTCCCACTTTAAATACTTACTCTTAATAAGTCATCTATCCTCCCCTCCTTCTTCTCCAAGTCAGAGTTCTTACTGTTTTCTAGTGCAGATATTTTTTCCATTGTGAGGTCAGACTGTAGGGAAAAATCACCATAAACCATGTTTAAGACAAATGGATAATGTTTGAATAGTCAGCACTAAAGTCCCAGCGTAACCCCCTGCTTGGTCTCAGAAGAACTGATCCCCTGCATCCTGGCATTCAGGGGAAGAATGTTCTCCATTTTTCATTTTGTTGTTGCATGGTGGGCTCCTCCAGCACAGGAGGTGCAGTCAGCCAGCAGAGAGCTCTGAAGAGCATAAACTGGTAACTCTCAACAGCCTAAAATATCATCTGTGTCCTGTGAATTTTACATTTATAGCTGAGTTTTGCACACTCTTTGGTGGTCTCTATGAAGGAGAACTTGCACAGAAAAAAGGCTTAAGAAAAAGAACCCACACCAAATCCCAGCCCTTAGCTGGAGTATCAAATTTATGATCTTTCATGAGCACAAACAACCATCAGTAGAAAAAGACAACACCTGTGGGCTCTAAAGTGGTCCTGACAGAAAACACAGGTATTCATCTTAAAATATTGTAACAGATTGACAGCAAGAATACCGGGGACAAGCTTTTATTTCTGATAAACTGATGTATTAGTACCCACTGGGGACAGAAGCTTTATAGCTTTTGAGTGAAAACTATCTGGAAAGTTTTATGGGATGCAGAACATCTCAAATACATTCAGTGAAGCAGTGAAGTGAGAGTTATACCTAGGAACAGAAGACACACACTATATTCTTTGAATATTTCAGATTCAGCACTCCAATTAAAGGGTGGGGAATGGGAAGGAGTCCATATGTACCTGAACACAGAATCTAAAACAGTCAAGTCAACACAGAGGAAACTCTCCAGGACTGTACACACAGATTTCACACTTGTGGTTAGCAGGCACCTATTCCATTTCTGAGAAGAGATTGCAGAGGCTTACCTGTGGAGTTGTTATATAACTATTCTCCAAATTTCAAGCTTGCCTGGAAGCCAACACCATAAGAGACAAAGCTGGCTGACTGTTGCTTCCCAACATATGCCCAAGTATGGAAAAGCTCAAACAGAGCTCCTGCAAGCATGGCACATCGAGCAAGATGGGTCTAAATCCCAAGAGACAAAGAGGTGGCCTGGGCAGGTCACCTGATCTCTGACTCAACTTGGTGCATGCTTCCTTGTCTGCAGGAAAAGCTTTGCCATGGGAGGCACTGTGCAGGATGTCTCTGGAAAACCTGGTGCAGCTGGTGGCCAAACAGCAGAAAGTTTCTTTGGTAAGGGACTGTTATTTCATTTAGGCAAGTGCACAAACATGCTCACCCTGTGTCAGATAAAGTCAGGATACATACCCTTACACGTGACTTCACCCCAAGTCACCTCAGAGCACTTGGGCCCTATCACTAACTGAAAACACTGAGGAAATCATGCTGTTTTGTTTTTGGCACTGCCACAAATTATTCAAGCTGAGAATCATTAAAGTTTATCTATTTTTTAACTCTATCAACTCCTAACAGGCTTGGAAGGGAAAAACCAAGAATGTGTACAGGACCTCCTCATTCCACCTAACATCTTCCTAGATTCTTTCCTGCACATATATGCCCCACCTAGACCTCCGGGGAATATCATGAAGCTGAACACTGGCAGAAAGCTTGTTCAGATAATGTCTTGGTAAGAACACGGACCTTGTGTTAAGCACAGAAGAAAATAAACCCACATTGTTTTTTCCTCCAGGTGGGACCACTGTTTAAAGCACGCGTGTTGGGACAGCAAAGATTAACATAATCTCTGGCAGGTTCTTGAGTTGTGGCATCATTCTTACACACAGACCTCTCCATGCACTGTCAGGAAACAGGGATCTTCCCAAGCGAATTTTAACAATACATATGACAAACGCGACCTTAGTGACAACATAGAGCCCAGACTTGAGCAAGTACCCCCAGAGGGTGGATTACTGTTCTTGAAGAGAGAACTTGTACCACCTGCAGGGTTAATGGAGAATGGGCCTTCCCAGCAACAAAATCATCTCTGACACAGACTGGTGTGAGGAAACGACTGTTTAAAAATTGCTCAAGGGAAGACACAGAGAAATCTGAGATGAAAATCCAAAGAAGACTAAAAGCAGGCTTGGAGAAGAGATAAAACAGGTGCATTGCAGATAAAGCTGGGCACCCTGGTAAGCAACAGAAGATGACACAGCTATAAGAATCTCAGTAATTTAAAAGGTACCAAAAAGATAGCACTGCAGTCAGAAGAGCTACTCCTCTTACTAATTCCAGGTCAGTGAAGTTGCTGGGAAGCACTTCCAAGAATACACCATGTTCCACCTTGACAGGACAACTATTCCACAAGTCGACTCCGCAGAGGTCAAAGAGCTGCCAGCAAGACTGTGGTGATTTGTACTGTAAGCAACGTGATGCACGCATGATCCAGCACCTGAATAGACCCAGCACCTGAACATTCACAACTACCACTCAGGTTTCCTTCTCACCTTCACTTCCAGAGAGAGGAAGAACATTGAGGATACAACAGAGCAGAAATAGACAGAGCTGAGGTGCTCCTCTCCCAAGCACAATCACATACAGCTGACAAACTGCCCACAACACTGACACAGAAAAGCCTCAGTAGCAGATCGGACAAACTCCAGCAGCAGCAACTGAAAACGTTCTTTACAGGATGAGGAACAAAGCTCAGAGACATTAACTTCATTCAGTAGTTACAGATGGAGTTGGGAATACTGGCTCTTCTCACTGGAAACATCATGTCCACTACCAGCAGCACCCTCTAGCACATCAAGCTTCAACCTCACATCCAAGAGCTATGTTGTCTAATGAGCTATACCTGTGACTGTTTGTGCTGGATGGAAATCTGTTTTTGGGAGGTGCAGGAATGCTCAGTGTTCCCTGATCCGGTAGAAGATGGGCTGCCTTGCTGGGCCTGTAAAAGAAAGTCGTGTATTGTTACATGTCCCTCAGCACGACCACCAATGCCCGTGCCATTCATCTCCACACTGGAGCTGCAGTCTGGCCTGCACAACACTTTCATGCTCAGGTTTAAGGATGCTTTATAGATACAGTTCAGTAAAAGCAGAATCAGTGTCTTCCAAGAAGCCTGGCCCAACCTGCTGAAGACAAACCTTTTAAAAGCCTGATAAAATTCACAGCAGCTGAGATTAAGCAAGGCTAAACCAAACACTTCTCACAACAAGACTATACTTCAGTCTTTTGCTTTTCTGCATCTATCACATTATCCTCTCAGATGACATCATTTTGATCTAGGTAAGATTTTGAGCTGTTACCTTAAAACTCATGCCATTTTATTAAAAAAGCAAAGCCTGGGACCTAGAACTCTTCACAAGGAAGATGAACTTACCAGAAGGTGACAGCAAAAACGAGGCTGCACTTGGGCAGAAGAGCTTCAAATTCCCCATCCCTTAACTAGACACATGCCTTAAGATTCAAATCTTTTCAGAGCTGCTCACCGAGACAAAAGTAAAACAGAGGCCACCTCCCCTCTGTGCCAGCTGCTCATTCTCTAGCCGCTGCTTCGCCAGCATCACCGACATCAGCGTTGGCAGAGCAGAGTGTTCCTCCTGCGGCTCCTTGGCTGCGCTGCCGTCTACCCCATACAGCGGCTGCTCCACTCGCCGCTGCAACACAGTCAAAAAACAGACAATGAACTACTTTTTTTTTTTTTTTTTAATTAAAAGAAGCGATTTTCTGACTCTGCCAAAACTGTTGTCAGTGAAGCAGCAGCTCAGGAATGAGCAGGCAGCATGGTGAGGATATGATAACTCACACAGGACTCCTGCAGTGATTGTTCCAATGGCAGACAGCAACAAGGAAATGAAGTTAACAATTGAAAAAACCCTAACAAATGAGCACACAGGACAAATTTCCTTGTCAGTTAACACATCCTCTTCCTTTGCAAATACATGTGCTTCGGAGTCAGTGGAGCAAAATAGATTGCAGGTCCAAAAATCTAGGTTGGGATTTTGGTCAAAGTATTTACAATTATATTTTTTAATGTTTGTTAAAGACTCATTTTCAAACAGCCAATTTCATGATATGTTGCTATTCTGGTAAAGCAAACTGAGTCAGAAGAGCTAAATGGCAGCAACCTAACCATGTCTAGGACCCAGACATCAGGGTATGCTCACTTCTATCATTACAGCTGGGGCCCATCTCCTGCAAGGTAAGCGAAGTACTTATTCTTTCCCAAAATCATTTAAAGGTCCATTACAGATCTTAAGGGCCAGCTCCTTTCTCCTGTAGTAGATTAGTTTTCCAACTGTGGTAGAGGAACTGATTTTAACAAGAAGAATCATCTGAGCTACACTGATTACAGCACACGGCATCTCAATGCCCTGGCTTCCAAAGCCACACTATCACTGCTAAAACTTGGCAATCTGGGTAATAATCATGCAAGTCCTTCCAAGCTGTAACTCCAGGCCAGGCAAATGCCTCCAAGAAAGCAAACAGTCAGGTCAGGCTTAATTTTTTCTTAAAAATGTAAATTGCAACCTGTTTTCTGGTTAACATTACCAATTCCAAGAGTGTGCTTCCTTCCCCAAAAGAATGCTTGTGCCTGAGAGCGGCCTTGCAAGAGTCTCAAGACCTGCAGATCATTCTAATCAAATGAGAAGTGAGGCAATTCAAATCGGCCAAGAGATTTGAAGAGAAGTAGTTACATCCTGAGGCCGTTTCAATTCCTTTGCAAGTTCTGATTGCAGAAATTGTCCAGTACAGTACAGATAAATTCAGATCTGGAGGAGGTCTCACGTATCATGTGAAAGACATTTTAACACTCTGCTTCCTTCCAAGATCATTACTAACACCTGTAATGGGTAAGACACTCAGTGTCCTCCAGTTTTCACTCATCCCCCCATTTTTTTGGGGATTAAATCAAACCATTGACATTCCATTTGTATGGAGAAAACAGATCTTGCAAAGGCCCAGAACAGTTTGTTATGAATAAGTAAACATCACAGATTTAGCTGCAAGAGCAAAGAACAGAAGATAAGCACCTGTGTAAGGAGACAAACTGGCCTGGCTGAAACTAACTGCGACATCAATATTCACCAGAAACACTCTATTCAACTTTTACCTACTCCACATATACAAGCATAGAAGAAGAAAATCAAAGGAAGAATCCTCTTGTCGCATTGTGGGTTATCTAATCTGCCGGAATAAAGAATTGTCCCTAATCCTCACACATCTGCAATATTCAGAGATACTATTTCTTCATTAACTTCTCTTTAAAGAGATGTATTAGTGAATTGATACATGACAGCATGAAAATCCATTCAATTAATAAGATGTATTTTAATTTTTAGAAACATTAAAAAGTATCTCGAAGTGTATGTGGAACTCTCCCTTCAAGCAACATTACAAAGCTTCTGAAATCTATGAACACAGGGAATTCTGAGCAGTGTTTAGTGTTGGGTTTTAGTTCAGTACATTCAGGAACTGCGCAAAGGTCTCTGCAGAATAATGTAATCACTAAAGACTTTGCATTTGGCTTTGGGAATATCAATCTTTCCCACAATGTCTCCAGTCTTTTGTGACACTCAACAAATGCTAAGAATTTTTAAAGAGGGGCCCAACCAATGGTAAATACTAAAGCCCAGGCAACAGAGCCTCTGAATACGGCTTTGCTAGTTGCAACAAATTTTTTAGCTGCTCTGTCCTAAAATGGTTTAAAAACACTGGTTATTTCTTCACATCCAGACCTCACAGAAATGCTGCAAGTAAAGTGGAATTACATGCCAAAACCCAGCACCAGCTGGGCATGTACACATATTTCTCTGGAAACTTTTGCTAATGCCCCTTGCAAGTCATGTGCACATGAACAGAAGTAAAAGGCCTTCCCAAAATAATTATGGTGGGCACATGGTTCAAGATACCAAAGGAATCCAATCAAGATCAGAATAATCCTGACTAGTGCTGCACAAACACACAACATACTCCCAACTCCATGGAGAAGTTCAAGTGCTACAGTAGAATAAAGGGTAACTAACAGGTCAGTTCCACCTTTATTAAGGACCGGCATCCCTCTGTACTCAAATAGAACATTAGAAACATTCATCCTGTATAATTTAAGCTCAGATATTCATGACAGCTACAGCTGCTCTAGCCACTGTCTCAGGGTCCTAGACATGGCTTTGCTCTCAGAACCCAGTTTCAGATTTAAAATGGAGAACGAGCCAAATCACTCACCAAGAGACATTTCCCTGTCCAGAACCTTGTATTACCTGTTTGAAGCATGGCTACCAAGTTAACCGATGCTGGGCCACCAGCTGTGTCCCCAAGAACACTCACCGGCAAGGGGTTGGACAGGGAATGCTGTGGAGAGGATCTGGCGACGGGTGGCACGCTTCTACCGGGACTGGTTCCTGGGCCACTGCCCCCAGCAAACTGGGCACACAAACAGATTTGATCATCAGGAATTCCACAGAGATACTACATTTAACCAAATTTAACACAGAAGAAACACATTCACCTTAAAAATGAAATCATATAGGCTTCAGGGAATAATTTGCATAAACTGAACATAAATTAAGAGGAGAACCTTAACTGTTCAAGGAGTTTTCAAAATAATGGAAGTACCTAAGACAAACACTTGTATTTGCACCGAGTACATTTTCCTTTGTAATACAAAAAGATATAAACCTGCATGCTTGGCCATATATCAATTATTTACTCTCTGGAATTAGAAAGCCCATTCCCTGTGAGAAGTGTCTGATGTGCACTGTAAGAGTGGTAGGGAATGTTCATCTCCACTGAAGCACCTATGCCGGTCATTGTTAAGAGGCAGGACAGGTAAGGAGCTGGGGAACTGCTCCATTGGTACAGAAACCCCTACAGTGTACTGCTCATAAAAAAATTTACCCAGGAAAGAAGTAAGCACTAATAAGCACTTAATTTCTGACTCCAAGTTATTCCATAACATAGAGAACAAAATTAAGAGAAAAGCTACAGCTCTGTATTGTGCAGACCTAGAAAAACTTCAGATATCATGCAGTGCAAAAAGAATACTGAATTTAGAATGTCCATCACTGTTTTGGGGAGGGGTCTGGCCCCTATGGCACCAGGCTACCATGGGAAGTTTTTTTTAAGAGGGAACCCTGTAAACAACTTCCCACTCCAATCAGCAGGATTGGGCACGTGGGCTCTTTTGCAACACTGGATCCTTATCAAAATTGTTTGCAAACCTAGAGATATCCTCAACTGAGATACAGGTTCCATTGGAAATCAACCTCAAACCTATACTTAAGTGAAAAAAATGCCCTATCAACTGTTCAACTAAATGTTAATTTAGAAATAAATTTCCTCATGTCCTTTACCTAATCAGATCTGAACATATCAGGCTGACATGATCAATCCATGATCCCAATGACAGAGCAGTAACACACGTCACATTACAAATTTCTAAGCACAGATTTTGCAAAATGTGAATTAAGGCAGATTTGTCAATGAAAAGATTCTTACCTCAAAATAATCACTAATTTTATGTCCTCTAGGAGTGCCTTTCCCTAAAAAGGAAAGCAAAGGATTAAAATAAGAGTTGTACTTTTAAAGGAGAAAAGTTACCATGCCATCCTAAAAATCTCCTCCTACATTTTGACACTCCTTTTCCTGTTCAGAGCAACACCTATCACAACAAAGCTTCCACACAACAAAAGCCCGCCCCAGGGTTACAGCCCTTGTGCTGTTTTTGGGAGGCTCTACAGTTGAGAATTCAATTAACTCTCCATTCCAAACATGTCAGATCCAATCAAACAGCATTTGCACTTGCTGAAGTACTCAGAAAACACTAAAGGTCTTGACTGTTGCACAGGTTCTCCAAAATTTCCTTCAAGATAAGGAGAGCAAAGGGTACTTCTCCGCCTTCAGATAAATTACTGCATATTAGATCTCTCACAAGCATTCCTGTAAGAGTTTGAGAGATAATTAGCAGTGGTTTAACATCAGCTCATTAAAACCTAGTCCTTTTTTCTTACTATCATATTATCAAAGCAGTTCTGTCAACACAATTCTCATTCATTTCTTGTTGAAGAATGAAAAAACTCAAAATCTGCCCCTCTGCCCATTTGCTAGAAAATGTGAACTTGGATTGAACGCACCAGGTTTTCTACTCAGGACAGCACTGCCTGCTTGGGCACAGCTTGTCCCTGATTTGCCATGGTGAGAACTTGCTCCAACAAGGCAGGCATGTGTCTTGGAAAGCAATGAAGAGAGTACAGGCTGTATTCTGAAGTCTGGCTGCTATATATGTAGGACCAAAACAACACTTCAGAGCAGAATATGAAACCTCTGGGCAGCCTGTCCCATAAAAATGCAAGAGTTTGTGCAAATAAGCCAAGTATTTTCCTGCCAATAAAGATAACAAGGCTCCCAGAAGAGAATACACCATCATGGAGTAGCTTATAATAAGCTGCCTGACACACCCTTGAGAAGAGCCATTAGTTTCCTAGGACACTGCCTGTGCACATTGTGCCCAAGTTACCAAGCAAGTGGCAATCCTATAGTAGGGTCAGAGCATGGATTACCTTGACTGGTCTCATAGGCTTCTGCTTTTCTCTTCCTATTCCGCTGGTCATTCTGCTTTTTCTCGGGAGTCTGTTAAACAATACTTCAAAATTAACGTTACTGCAGTTATTCCAAGATTTAAAGAAAATGTCCAAACACAATGATCTGTTCCATATCCCCAGTGGTCGTTTCATTTCTCTGCTTAATTTCTTTCTATTGTTGGTACTTAAAGAAACAGCTGCTCTCAAAGAGTTGCTACCTTCTCACAGATGTGCTGCAGGAGGGAGAGAATGTGGTTAACAAGGAGGTAATTTATTTTTTCTATTTCAGCTGTTGCAAGCCAGTGACCTTACAAGGTTAGCAGAGCAAGCTCAAACATTTATAAAAACCCATGTAAACCCCTTCAAGGTGATCATAGTACTGGTCCAAGGGGAATAATGATGAGAAGTTTAAGTATTGACATCCAAATCTGCAGTCCAATCACAGTCTCTTAACCAATTCACTTTGCCTGCAGGTAATGCTTCTTCTCGAAGCCCACTGCAGATGGCTGCAAGAACTATCCCAGGACAGCAGGCATGACAAAGCTGTTACAGATGCAGCAATTCACCTAGGCTTCTGTTTGCTCCTCAACAGCTCTCATTAAAGTCATAGGTCAGTTGCATGTGCAGAGACCTGATGGGCAGCTGATCAGTGAATTTATGCACAATCAATTTACTTATGCACAGGCACAACATAGAGCACAGCTGACAGGCCTGAGGGCTCCAGAAGTGTCATGCCTATCTGTCTGTATGAGGCTAGCAAGCCTAAAAATGAGAATGGAGGAGACACTGGTGCTTTCCCCATCATCAGGGTCACATCTGTGGCCAAACCTGCTGAAGTCATTGGGAAGCACTGCTGGAAGCAGCTCACTGAGGCTGCTAGAAAGAGATGTCTTGTCATTCCCATTACCATTGTAATTTTAAAAACATCTCTTATCCCAAATAATTCCCAAGATGTATGTTCTCCAATCACTGCAGCCACCACTGAACCATAGCCCTGGGGGTGGGGAGAAAAACACTGTGCAAAACACAGCTCTGGAGGAGGGAAAGCCATGGCCAGAGAGTCTGTGGTAAACCTAAGTTTCATGCTCTTTGGAAACACAAATCTCAAGTACCCTCTTTAAAGATCTATACCAAGACTTACACATTCTAAGCACAGAAATAAATCTCCCTCCTTTAGTGAGATAAAAAGGATAAAGTTGAATCTAAACCTGGCTGTATTGCCAGTGGGTGCTGGACATCTACAGCCCCCTGTTACCAGCTGGGCACTCACAGAGAGCGAGCTGCTTTGGTAAGAGGATGGAGGGGATATTAAGACAAAGACAGTTATTGTGTCTGCAAGGTACTTTTTTAGAATGAGGGGACTGAAAACTCCAAAACTACCTAGAGACTTGCTGCTCCAGCCCCTCTGTGTGTAGAAGTCAGTGACATTGCCTTCTCAGTGTGTAGTTAAGAGCAGCTCCTGAACAGCGTTGGCGTGACTCTAACACCACAGGCTCCATTACAGCCTCCATGGAGCTGTGAGTATATTAATGAGAATCAGTTTAAGTTGTTTTTCCATTCAATTACTTACATAAGAAAAATTACACACAACATTATCTGTTACAGACTGAAAAAGCAAGGAATGGGAGATTTGAGTATGTCAGCTTGGTCAATTTGTATCTCTCCACAGAAGTTCATTAAAAAGAAAAACAATTAAAAGAATGAATACTCAGATTTTCACTATTAACTACACTTACTTTATGGAGTTTAAGATACTGCATTCCCAAAAGCCCCTCATACTAGTATTGCCATATAATAGAGGGAACTATGACCCAAAACTTACCTGGTAACTATGGGGGAAGTTTGTAAGAAATGCATAAGAAAATGCAGTTAAATTTGAGGTTTTGGTTTATTAACATAGAATTTTAGAATAAAATTAGATTTAGATTTTAGAATAAAAATCCAGGTACAGTTCATTTTGCTGCTTTAATGAACATTTTGAAATAGTTAATCCTAAAGAAGTGAGGCTAACCACAGACAAAGCATCAATTTTCATCTCCCCACACTTCCACAGAATAACCCACAAAATGCTCTGCCTTGTACAGGCTTAGGCAAACTCACATTTTTGATAGATATGGCAAACTTTTTCATTAATGCTCTCTGGCTTTTTATGTGTATCCAAAAACGTATCCCAGTGAGCTGAAAACAGTTTCCCAAGCTGAGCTTTATGAATGCTTTGTTTGGGACTGGGTAAAACCTTCCTGAAATGGTGGGAAGCTTCAAGGAAGAGCTTCACAGAGAAGTTGAAAGCCTGCAGGGTCAAGCTAAATACTTCCCTGGTCCCTTTCACTCTCCAAACTAAGGCGACTGTCACTGACTCTCACAATTTCTTCCATGCTTTGAGATGGATCATGTTCACCTTAAACCAAACTACCCCAAGCAGCTTTGCCTGCTTACCTCCAATTCTTTATCACTCAGAGATCCCACGCTGCACAAGCTCTGGTTGGAAGACTCACTATTTAACGGACCCTAGTGAAAAGCAAACAAAGACTGTTAAAAACAACTTCCCTACAAGGCAGACCCATCCTAAAAAACACTCAATCTCTGGGCTAACTACAGTTACAGCAGCACCACGGGTCAAACTCCCAGACAGGGGATGGGGCACTAAGAGCCTTCAGAAGCTATTTGCAGCAGGACAGTTGGATTGTTCAACAATTTTTTCTCAGGATAATGATCTAGCCTCTGGAGTATTTCTGCATCAATTAATTTCCTAACTGATCTATTTACCCACCACATCCACAAAATAGCCAAGGTGGTATTTATAGAAGCCTAAGGCTTGAGGAAGAAAACCTGATTTGTTGAGTAGCAGGAGTTCCAAGCTCAGTTCTCTAGGCAACCATCTGCTTGACCCTGAGCTAAGCATTTAGACGCATCTTCATCTGGCAAGCCAGCTATTACTGTTATCAGATGCTGGCTGTACCTTGATTTAAATGTGTCATTTTATGCTTTTTTCAACACTAGGAAAGTGAACAAGTGGAACTTGTGTTAACAGCAGTTCCCATAACACAACCTTTCCCACTTGGCTATTTTATGGATCCATGTGTGACCTGCCTGCAGAGCAGCTGCTCCCACCAGGTCAAAGCAGAAACTCAAGAGATCAGAAAGGATTTAACAAAATTGTAACCAGGTACCTCAAGAGTCTGCTGCATCTTTGCAGGCTCTGCTGGATACACATCTGCATTTTTACATATCCAAGTAGTTTGAAAATTATTTAAGATCTCTAATAAAACTGGTTTTAAAAGGAAAAAGTGAATCATGCAAAGTCACTGTGTTTTATCCTGACACAAAAGTATCCTCCTACAGATCTAACTTAAGAAATTAGACAAATTTGACAAAGATGTAAAAACAAGATTCACAATTAATGATGGAATGTATTAATAGGAAGAATGACATGTTAAAGCCAGTTGTCCATTAATAACTTGCGTGCATCTTTTCCCCAAAATGCATTCTAACTTTGCAGTAACCACTTCCCACCAATCAATCTTTCCTCAAAGCAAAGCCACTTCTCATTATATACTTGAGCAGAAGACTCCAGTGGTGGAGTGGGGGAGAAGCCTTAACACCACAGAGAAACCCCACATTAGGCAATTTTTGAATAGATTAGTTCCCCCTCCCCTGTTTAAGGGACAAACACCACTATGAAATTGTAACATAACCTAGCTATTACTAACTGAAATTCCCAAGCAGGCATGTGCTGAAAGTTAAAAAAAAAAAACCAAAAAAACCCAACACCTGAATAGCTCAAGAAATGGACCATTTAGGATTCCCTTAAGGAAAAATTTCAGGTTTACATTCTTTAAGCCATACTATTATCCCTTCAAGGGATCGCACAAATAGCTCAGGACCAGAAAAAATGTTTCACCTCATCTTTTCAGCAATAGTTTCTCTTAAGCAAAGCAACAAGGTCCTTACCACCCAATGTGATGGCTCACAAATGTTATAGGTACAACTCTTGGTTATTCCAGGAATTTACTCCTGGGCCAACAGGACTTAACAGAAATGCCAAAACTAACCTTAGCTACATCCACATGAAAGTCTCACTGCTAAAAAAATTGTAAACTCTTATGGCAAGTGGCAACAGAAAGTGAATCCTTTCACCCATGAAAAAACTTGTTTATAAACTGCACAAATGCTGCTCTCCAAAATCTTTCCATTCTCTCAGGAATTCCAACCCCAAGAGCACGTCCGAGGCACCAATTAACCTCATGTGCCAGGTGAGAACTTTGTAAGATACAGGAGCATCTCTCCAAACAAGTGTTTGCTGGGCTCACACTGGGGTTCTGACATAATAAAGATGAAAGTGAAAGTTGTTTCCACATTTGCTTAAATCTCACTGCCTCCATTTTGCAGATGGATAGCAAATGACAGGAGCAGCTGCTTCAAAAACATCACATTTGAACTTTCCATGAACATTATGACTGAAGGGGAATGTCAGTGGCTTACACAGGACAATTCTTCTGTAAGGCCCCTGTATTATGGGATCACCTGGAGAATAAACTGATACTAGAAATGATACTAACACTTATAGCTAGAAATGATACTAACACTTTTTGCAGAAGTACAAGTTTATCTTGTCCAGTACAAGAAATCCACTCAGTTTGCACCTGAATGTAAAGTTCTGGGATGCAAGCAGCTGGAAAAATGCCTAATACAAAATCCACAATATTTTTCTTACTTCTAGGACTACAGGTACCTGCACCGACTACCCTGCGTGGGAAATTTTTAGCTCTACCAGCTGGAATCAAAGCAGTGTCTTGCATCAATGAAAGGTGAGTTAAATGCTGGTCAGATTCTTGAACAGAATCTTTTTTTTTTTTTATTTTAAACCTTCCTTTAGAACCTACACTGATGATGTGGTAAAATGCAACTCAGTGCAGTAGTAGAAAGGGTGAGAAGGAACCAACTTCTTCATTATGGAACTGGAACAGAACAGCTTGTCATTGTCTACAGGTATCCAGCAATTTCACTGCCACATGTATTGATTTGTGAATAAATGCATAATTAATTCTTTGTAGACATGTTTTTGACCATGGAATGGATCAAATGCATCACTTTCCCTTTCCTCTGCTTACATTTAAGAGGACCTTCCATCGACACTTTTCTTATTCTAAAGGATAAGAACTTTACAGACAAGAGCTGAACTTGGCAAAGTTGGCAAAAAGTCTTGTTTTGAAGCATTTCAGCTATGGAAACCCAAACTGTTCACTAGAACGTGCTGTACTCAAAGCAAAAAAGATGCAATACCTAGTATGTTTCAGGAACATGACCTCGCGCTCAGCTGCACCTCTTCTCGTGTAGTGTGTCAAGCGAAAGGAAAAGCAAGTTTTCCTGATTATCCAGATAACATGGGGTTATGCGTGAAATTAGGTATCAACTGCTTATAGCAACAAGTTTAGGCATGGATGTGAGAAACCATATAGCCAAGTACATCTGTTCAGCTAACAGTCCGTTAGTGTGTCTATAAAAAATGCTTCAAATTTGTATTTTATCATTCTTGACTGTATAACTCAGCAACTGACTTGGGATAAATGTTCAGTACTTAATTTAGCATACCATTTTTAAGTGGACATGTCACAAAAGGAATTAAAGGAATGAATATGAATTTTGGAAAAAAAAAAACCTGAAGTAAACAAAGAACATTAACATGAGTATATTGCCAGGGAAGTAGCAGGGTAATATTAGTGCATAATAAACATGCAATAATTTATAGAGAAAAGACTTATGAATTTTACTCCTGATTTTTCTAGCATAGACCACTTAGAGATAATACTCCACTTCTCTGCTCTTGCTTCCAGACCACTCATCCACTGTGCCCTGTCAAGGCACAAGGTGATGGGGCTCAGCAAAAATTCAAAATACGTGGGTCATCTGAAACAAGCTAATAGTTCCTACAGTATTTACCCAAATGACAAGCACAAGAACAGTACACACTTCCTCCTCCACAAGGAATTTCTCTCCAAGATAAGTTGGCATGCTTTCTTCCCTTGTGATTCACCTATCAACTGCGGCTTCAAAGTCTGTGACCTACCTATGCACAATAAAGCCTCCATGTTGAGAACTGGATTCAACAGCAGCAGGCACTTTGAAGACTCCTACTCAAGAGGCAAGAATTTAAAATCTGGCCGCTCACAGGAGCTGGTTAATCGTTTCTCCCTTTGCCAGAGCCCCTGGAAAGCTCACAGTGAGGCTTCAATGGCTGAGACTTCTAAAGAAACAACTTATCCTGCTAATAGCTCCCACCAGATCATCTAGAACACCATCAAGCTGACTCAGCCCCCTTACCATCTCCTGCCTCCCATGACTTGTGCATTTCCACAGTCTCCCCAAGTTCCCAGAAATGATCCATCACTCCACAACGCAAGCTGGGCAGTCTCGATTTTGTGCTCTCCAATTCCTTGTACTGAAAGGGAGCTCTAGGAATTCCAGCTGCCTAGCCAGAGTCTCCAACATAGGCTTACAGCAACATGCACTGCAAAATTCTCTTGCTGTGTAAATGAAGGAGACATGGAGATAGACATGCTTCATTACCTCAAGCCAGGATAACCTGAGTTCCTCTGAATTCTGTAGCAGATCAAGTGATTTCAAAGGCAAATAGTCAATCCTTCGTTCCAGTAAAGGTTAGTGCTGACTCCACACAGGTTTACACCAAAGTGAAATGGTCAAATGGTTTTACAGTTACTCTGGTCTAGTGCTACTGTATCAGGTTTAATTAACATATTATTATCTTATTTCAAACGTCACATAAGTATGAGAATTACAACCTGCTTCTTAACTGGACTTTTCGAAAAGCTCAGTATTACTGCTGATAATGAAATCCCCTGAATCACTGAAGTCTTTCTGCCACAAGAAGTTAATCTACTCTCAGATGTTCACAGGTAACCCCCACTCTATCAGATAGGCAAGCAGATTTGCAGCAGGATTTGCTTGGCTTCCATTATGCTTTGAGAGTTCTCTCTGACTGGAAATATGGTATTTTTATTTTACTGATGGCAAACTGGACAGAAGGGTCAAGCAACTCATCCTAACCCTCAGCTCAGGAGCAGAGGGTTTGACAACTATTTGAGATTTGATAACTATTTCTGGTGTCTAGCAGCCAGACAACACATTTGAAGTAATGTTGCACACAGAAGCATCTAAACAATTTTAAAGTACCTGGCATAAAGTCCTGGCAAATTCTGTGGCAGCTGCAAAATTCAATTCGAAGTTTTAAAACTCTTATTAACTGGTTCTTCTCATGGACTATGACACCTGTTGGGGACCACCACTGTACAGCACCACTTCCCTCCAAGGAAGACATAATTATCCTTAAACACAAATTCTCAACATGGTAACTTTGCTGCTAAAACTATTGCTGAGTACATCACAAAACTGGAACTGCTGAAGTGATCAAGACTTCAAAAGTTACAGAGAATAAGTAAAAACCAAACTAATACAAGCAAATACTGTTCTTTATGAACAGTATTTTGGCAGCATATATCCTGTATCATTACCTCAGAGCAGGAGGAAAGGGAGCACTAGCTACCAAGACCAAGAATTATTCAATTCTGGCACAGTCAGATGAATCTACAAGATTCCTACAGCCCAGCTACACTCCCTAGAAGTACTTCAGCTATTTTAGTTTAACTGTAAAAGCGGCACACAGAGCTTGGTTCAGAGATCTTTTGAAAACCAAACTTGTAGAAGATACATGTGCTGCTGTGAGGATCCACCCTGGTTAAGCCTGAGACAGGCTGTGTACAAATACAGGTTCACCCATCACAATTCAAATTCTTATCCAGGAAAAGTCTGTGGAAATGACACAAATCCCTTCAAGTTAACCCTCTTGCTATCTTAAAGGCAACACCCAAATAGGAGGAAGGGAGGCAGAAGATGAGAACAGACTAAATTAAACAAAGAAACAACTCACATTTTTGTTTCCTGGGCCTCCTGATCCAAGGAAGATGTCTACTCAGCATAACGCCTCATGGGAATACACTTAGGTTTTCCCAATACGTAAATATAAACAGGCTAAATAAGCAGGAACAGTCAATGTCAGAGTGTCATGTGTTAATTCAGGGACTTGCTCTGGGAATTTGGGGAAGACTAGCACTTCACCATATGGCAAGAATAGACATCTAAAGCATCACCAGCTTTATGAAGCTATCTAGTGACATGGGTGAAGCACAGGAGTATAACAGTTGCCTAGAAACATTCCTTGCTCATAAATTTGATTCAGTAAATTAACTCCAAGCTTCTAGTGAAATACATTCGTCAGCTTCTAAGTAAGAAACTTCATCAGAGACTTGCAACAGAATTTTGAGGCTTTTGGAGCTGCAAATTACCTTGGTCATTGGGTTGTGCTTTCAGCTACCACAGGAGGTGACAAGCACACAGCTGTTTCCAAAAGAGTTTAGGATTTCTGTCCTCTACTATTGTTACTGGAAAGTTCTTCCAGAATCCCATGACTCTTATGGCTAGAAGCTTTTTTTCTAGTTTCCAGCCTGAAAACTTGTTCTAGATCAGCTTGCTCTCATTCATACCTCAAAACACTTACAGGTGCTCTTTAACAACACAGAGGAACTGTGGGCTTGAAGCCGAAGTTGTATTAAGGTATAAATGAATGCTTTCATTTTATACAGGTCCAAAATATATCCTGTGCCTCTAAACATGAAAGAAAGAATCCACACACAGCAAGATACACCCAGTAGGAGGAAGGCAGGAAGCTAAGTACAACTGCCTGCTGCCTTCACCCAATCACATCTGAGATGACATTTCTTCCTTTTATGCAATAAACAGCACCAGATACCTTCCATCCCAGGAGGATGGGCCAGGCCCTGTCCCACTAGATGGCACTCACTTACTCCACAGTTCTTTCTTTAAACATTTCATTGGAGCCAGCTAAAAATCTTTGCTGAGTAACACAAAACTGTATCACAGCTTTCCCAATATATTCCCTTTAAGACAGTGACCTACCAATGCCAGTGCGGAGCATGACGGACGGAGGCTTGGGGGGGTAGGGAGGGAATTTGAAGCACCAACCTGGGAGGGAATGTAGTAGCTGAAATTAATATTGCAACCAAGATTTGCTGCAACATAGTAGAGTCATGCTAATTTATATCAATGGTTGGCTGATCTATTGCAAATTAGCAAGAATGCAAGTAAATAAATATACTGTTTGCAGTAAGTGTAATGCACTTCAACAGTTTACTGGCTAGTACAACATAAAACCGCGTAACAACAGGTAAAAATAAAACTCAGTAAAAGAACAGCTTTGCTCAAAGTGAGGCCTCCAACAAATGAGGCTTTTTTCCCTGGATTGCTTTAGAAACGAGTTTTCAATATTCACCCCTACAGAAAAGGGCATGTACTTTCTGCTCCAAACATACTGGAAACATAATTAAGATTTGCTTTCCTGTATCTCTCAAAGGTTATTCCTTTAAAAGGAAGAGTTCCTAACATTCTTTGTGAAAGCTGAGTACATTGGCACTGCTTTAAAGCTGTACCAGTGTCTATGCTTTCAGCTGTTCTAGTAAGATGTTTGGGTTTATCTGTACTGGTACAGCTAAAGATTCTGAAGTGACAAAATGGAGGAAAAGAGGCAAGAAACAGGTGATAAAGTACATGAAAAGTTGTAATGTTGTATGAAACAAGATCACAGTACAGTAAACACCATCAACTTTCATGCAATAAAAAGAACACATTAAAAGTCTTATGAGTAGGGGAAAAGATAAAAAATCCCCATACTCTTACTTCAGCAACTGAAATTGTTACCTCAACTTCTAGTGTTAATCTTTTTTACAGCTGAGCATTTGGTTTCCTTGTGCTCTCTTCCCAGACTCAACTTTGTCTGAGAGGCAGAGCAGAAAGAAAAGTGAGAATTCAAACAAAACTCTTTCAAGTTTTGAATCACTTTGTGTTTTTCTGAGAAATGCAGCATCTACAAGGTTTTATCTCAAAATAATTCTAAGTGGCTTTAGAAAATCATCTAATGATGTGTTGCTTTACCTTCATGTTCAAAATTCAGTATCACCCTCAAAAATCAACTCATTATCCCTGACCTAGTTTAAAATGAGCTCTGTCACCACTCCACTTCATTGCTCAGAAAGACTGACATTAACACTACCAGCACCTTGAGAACTCACAGCTTAATGCCAGGACACCAAGCAATGACACAAGGTTGTTTCTCAGGTGCTTTGCTTTAGATAGCTCCTGACCAAGTGGAAGCTGTACATGAGGATAAAGATGGGATTTTATTGGCAGGCTGTGGATCAGACACAGGAGAGCTGCCATGCAAACACTTTTTTTTCCTGTGTTCCATGTGATGGGTAGACAATTTTAGCTCCTGCACACCAAAGAATAGGACTCAATATTTCAGTCTGGTTATGTTGTATCCAACACACAATACTTGAAACTGTATCCCATCAGCAGCCAAATTCAGCTCTCAAAGGTATTCTTGGAGAAAGGAAGAGCCAGATGAGATTCCCACTTCCACAAAGTTGTCATGGAGTTTTTTTGGGTATACAAGCTGCCTTAAGATGGAACAATTCCTAAGAACTTAATTAGAGCCCAAAATCTTCTGTACAGCAAAGCATCTGCTCAGAGATCCCATTTTCATTCCTCTCTAACATACTTCACACAAATTAGAGCTCAAAACACAACAAGCGACACAGAATTTGTTTGCAAAGAAAAATTATCCATGTAGAAATTACAAAACCCAACCAAAGCACAAGGCATGATGTCTAAGCAGTCATACCTGTCACCACAGGTACTCACACTCACCTTGGCAACCCCAACCCCGGTGAACCTGGCCTCCAGAAGCTCCTGCCTGCGTGGGTCCAGGCTATGCAATTCTTCCATCATTTCTGCTGCTATAGAAGAATAACACTCAGATTATGCAATGCAAGGAAAGGAGAGAGACATTTAATATTCTGTGCCACTGACAAGACAGCAGCACAACCATGTAGAGAGCATTTTCTTGCAAGAGAAATGCAAAATTACCATGTAGTAACATCATGACTTTGCCACCATATTATAGTATTTAAACCATAACCCTGCTGGAGTTTCCTCTCCTCTATTGTACCAGCCATTTCAAGAACTCTAAATCCAAGAAACTAATTATGTCACATTCTCCCACTGGATGCTTTATTAAAATGAAAACATGGGACCAGAGTGTTATGACTAAAAGCTTCAGAGCTTTTCATCCGTGCTGCATGACTAGAAGAAAAAAAAAAGCAACATTCTTTACCCCATAATTTATTTTTGGCCAATCCTGGAAATACTCGAGCTCCACGAACTCCAGATTTCACTGATAACAGCTTTGCTTCTTCCAAGCACAGAGTGGGATTATAAGAAGAAAATAATGCACGATTAAACCTTTTAATTTACAAGGTAAAGCATCAGATACTTTTAAAATAACAGCAGCTTTTACACCCTGGATGGACCTGGGGTACCTCTTGGCAATCCAACACTATGGATGCCTTATTTGAAGGGTTAAAAATCTACCCTGCATAACTATGTAAACAGGTTAAAAATCAGGAAATACATGATTCAAATCCTCAACTGGGAAAAAATGGGACAAAATTCACTGTTCATTATAACTGTGAATCACATCTTCCCAACTGCACCAATCAAGTTTATTTCCAGAAATGTCTGTTCCAGTTTCATTTTCTGGACTACGGTAGGAAAAAAAAAAAGGCCAGAAACAGAAGATAAAGATTTGCTGTGTAAAGAGCATATGCAATGAAGAAAGTTCTTGAAGGGCAGCAAGTGCCCTCTAGAACAGGCAGTGCACAATTGTTCCTTTTATGAACTGTCCATTTTGTCCCTGCCGCTTCCTCCAAACGCTGCGGCTCCAAGTCACAGGGGCAAAGTGAATCCATCCGGGGGCATTCTCAACTGCTCTCCCAAATCAGTCCCAAGCTTCAAAAACTAACGGGACCTTAAACGTCGTTATCAAACAAACATATTTCTGCTACGGGCTCTAAAAGCCCAACAAAGCTCTCAGCCCAGTTTTCAAAACAGGAAATCTGAGCAACGAGGAAAATGAGAGATAAGCAGCAAACGCCAAGATGTTCAAACGTTCTCAGGGCTCTCGTCCATCATGAGGCGATCATCCGCAGGGAATCGCATCCCCACACCGGGATGCAGCTGTGGGGAAGGGGCTGACACAAGTTCCCCCCGCCGGAGGCTGCTCCGGGACCCGCTGCACCCCTCCAGGCAGGGCTGGCATTTCCTCCTGTCCTTCTGGGAGGGGATTTCCAGCACCCCTCTCCTACCCACTCGGGACGCAGAGGCACCAGCCGCCGAGGGAGCAGCCTTGCCCCGCTGCCAGCTACTGCACCGCCTCGGCCTCTTCCTCCTCCTCCCCTCCAGCACCGCCTCAACCCTCATCCCGAGGCTTCGCAGGCCATGCCCACCCTCCGCCGCCCCCAGCTCTCACCCCCGCCCGCCAGGCCGGGCCGGGCCGCGGGGCCTGCGCTGCTCCGTGCCCGACGAAGGGCCCAGGCCGCGCTGCCACCGCCCTGGGGCTCAGGCCGCGGCCCTCTCACCGCGACCTGGGCCGGCCCGCGGTACCAGCCCCCGCCACCGCCTTCCCCGTGGCCGCCCCCACCCACTCTCGGGCCGGGCGGGGACGAGGCGAGAGGTGTCCCTACGCTGCCCCCCGCCGCCCCGGGGGTCTCACCTGGCGCTGCCGCTCCTGCCACCGCCGCCCGGCCCAGCGCTCCCGGGGCACCGCGAGGATCCCACCGCCGCCGGGGGCAGGAGCAGCAGCAGCAGCAGCAGGGGGAGGAGGAGGAGGAGGAGGAGGGAGGGAACCTGCTGCGGCGGCGGCACGGGCGGGAAGAGGAGGCCGGGGGCGGCTCCGCGGGCTCCGCCGCGGGCACCGGGGCTGCGAAGGGCGGAGGGGAAGGGTGGCGGGGGGTGGAGAGGGAGGGCTCCGGGCTGGGGGTAGGCCGCGGATCCCCGGCCTCGCGTGAGGGGCCTAGCCGGACCGGAGCGTGCGCGGGCCGGCGGCGGCAGGACAAAGGCCTCGCGGGAGGACCCGGCGGCCAGGTGGGACGGGCGGGCGGGGCGGGGGGGTGCAAGGGGCCGGCAGGCGCGGTGGGGCCGGGGCAGGTGCGGCCCCTCGTCCCTCCCGCCCCGCGGCGCTGGGCCCGGCCCGGCCGATGGGGGCACACGCGCTGGGGAAACCGCGCTGCGTCTCGCGAGACTTGCGCGGGGGGAGGGGGGGGTCAGAGGGGGCGTGGCTTGAATGGGGTGGGGCCTAAGGGGGCAGAGGGCGGGGCGGGGGCGGCACGTCGGGGGGGTCAGGGCAGGTCTGAGGGGGCAGGAGGAATGGGGGGGGCGGGGGTGTCACACAGGGCACGGGGGCAGCAGGGGCCAGAGTCCTACGGGATCTGGGGTGGGGCTTGGCCGTCATGAGGACATGCGGGTCAGGGCAGGTCTGAGGGGGCAGGGGGCATGGCAGGTGTCACACAGGTCTGGGGGAGCAGCAAAATCTCAGGATGGACCATGAGGTTACGGGGTTTGGGGGGGCTGAAGGGGCAGCAGGCTCAAGGGCAGGTCAGATCTAGCTTCAGGATGGGGATGGGTCTGGGGGGCATTGGGGAGTAATGCACATGTAGGGAAGCAGAGGTTCAGAGTCCCATGGGGTCGGGGTGGCTGGGGTGGTAGGCACAAGAGAGAGTCAGAAGGGCCTGGGGGTCAGGGTAGGTCTGGGGGGTGCAGGAGGTATGGAGGGTGGTCATACAGGGCTGGGGGGCAGCAATGTCAAGGTGGACTATGGGGTCATGGAGGGATGAGGGGGCAGGATCCAGCCTTGGGGTGAAGTCAGGGTTGAGGGTCAGCCAGGTGGGGGCAGGGGGTGATCATAGGTGGCGGGGCAGCAAGGATTGTGGCGGGGCAGAGGGGCTAGGGCGTGACAGGCACAAGGAGGGGGTCAGATCCAGCCAGGGCCTGGGGGTGGGGCAGGGCAGGCCTAGGGACATGTCACCACCAGGGGAGCAGAGGCTGACCTACCCCCTATCCCCTGCCCCAGGATGCCCCAGAGAGGGGGTGCAGGTATGACATCCATGCACCCCCTAGTTCTTCACCTCCTCTCCAGTCTCCATCTTACACACCCACGAACAATCTCACTCCCCAAGCCACCCTCATTCCCCCAAGGGAGGGTGCAAGGGCACCTCAGCACCCCCAACTCATCCCCACTCCATCCTTGCCCCCTGGAAACACCATCTGGAATGGGCTGGGCCCCGGGTTCAGGGCTGATCCAACATGTATATCATCTGTGAGACACAACCCGGGTGCCTCAGCAACCCCCAAGCTACACAGCCCACTCTCGCCTTTCTAAGGCCAAACTACCACCACAGTCGGGAAAACAGGCCCCAAAATTAATAGAGAGGGCTTGTTCTGGCTGGAGTGGAGCAATTCCAATGCAGTTCATTCGGCTCATTGCAGGCGGCAGGGGCAGGACCCAAAGCGCTGCGGGTGTTGCACCCCCTCGCTCCAGGGCTGAATCAGCTTTCTGAAAAGCAAACAAGCAGGAGAGGATTGTTGGGAAAGGAAGTGGCCAGGCCTGTCCAAGGGGAGGCAGGCGTGGATTAGCAGTGGGAGCAGAGGTTCCAGGAGCTCGATAAAGGATTTGCCAGGGCTGGGAATGCGGAGGGACATCCGTCACCTCCCCTTCACTGCGTGATATCGTGACATTGAGCGATTTATGACCAAACCAGAACCGACTAGTTTGGCAAAAGGGATATGGAGAGGAGCCAGTGGAGCATCGTGGAAAAACTGCTCCTGCAAGGCGATAGGGGAAATTGTGTTATTTTAAAATTGCTGATTTATCGTACTTTGTTAAGTTGGTACAGCAAATGGCTCTGGGAGTGCTGCCTGCTTGTGCAAGCTGCTTTTCTTGTGCTTTAATCTGTTTTTCAGTACAAGAGCCACTCCAGTTTCAGCTCCCGCTCTGTAAGTCACATTTTCAGCACGATCAGTGTCAGGAATTTGTAAAATAAATAATTAAATAAATAGTGGTTTGTGTCTGTGTTGGGTTGATTTTTTTTTTTTTTTAAGAAAAAATTCTGGAGTAAATATTCCATCAGCTGGTTGCTAATTACAGCCATTTGGGGAACGTTAATTAAGACCACTTGCAGTGAACATTGTTCAAGGAGGTTTAAATTTCATTTCTGCATTTCAGTTTGATTTTGGGTGGAAAGAGAAGTTGTGAGAGCTGTTACACCCAATAAAGGGACTTACTTACTGAACCCCCCAGCTTTTCTGGACTCCACTGCCCTAAGAAACACCTCCAACTCTAAAGGGAGCAGTTCACCCCCTCAGAGTGCCAGAACTGGACACCAGTAACAACCAATCTATGGTACTGTCCCCCACCTTTGTGTTTTAGGGGTGATGGGGGATCATTTTGGTCTAATTTTTCCTGTGTTTTTTTGACAGCACTTGATGGGGCACTTCCTCCTCCTTCTCCATACATTGCCAGGGACTGCATTGCCAGGTATCACAATGCCATCAGTATTTCCATGTACGCCACCAGAAGAATCTTTTGCTGTCACAGAATCACAGAACGGTTTATGTTGGAAAGGTCCCCAAAGCCCATGTTGTCCCACCCTCTACCATGGGCAGGGACATCTTCCACCAGACCAGTTTGCTCTAAGCCCCATCCAACCTGGCCTTTTACACTTTCAGGGATGGAGCAGCCACAACCTCTGTCATTTCCCAATGGTCATTTGCTCACTGTCATTTTCACTGAAATCACAAACCAATGCCTCTCTTCTCCTTCCCTCCAGCAGGACCAAATTCCGAGAGAGAGCCTCCTGGAGAATCCACTGCAGCCAGGAATGTTTTCCAAGACATCCCTTGATGCACCGCTGAGTTCCAGGCCTGACAGAGGACCCATGGCAACAGCCCTGGGCTCTGCCGGGTCAGGCTGGAAGAGGAGGTGGTGACATCTGATAAGGAACAGATAAACTGAGGTTGCACTATCCTCCTCCTGTGACTCCCCCTCTCCTGCCCTGCATTCCTCTGAAATAATTGGGGTTTTTCTTCTCACTCTCAAATTCCGGACTGGGGCACATCCCCTTCAGCACATTCTGTAAAGGCAGCCCTTGTGTTTTGCAGTCCAAGTGCTCTGCTAGCTCAGCTCTGCTCCTGGGTGTCCAGCAGCTCATTCTCGGCTGCAGTCATATCCTTCCCGACACTCCTCTGCTGCACACTCAACTATGGTCCTCTCCACCTTCATCCTCTGAAGAGCAGCTCAGAGCAACACTTCCAGCAGCAATTTCCTTTCCAAGATGCCAAAATTGCACCTCATACCAGACATGGCAGCTGGTCCCTTTGTGGCACAGAGAGGGAAGGAATCAACAAGTTGTAACTCTATTTCTGGCTGTAAGCAGGAATTTCAGAGCAGCCTTTAAGGATCCCACTTGCTGTCAGCAGAGTACAGGTAGGTACAAGGGACTTTAGAAAAGTTTGTCAGATAACAGTAGGAAGGAAGTTACTGGATAAATTTCCCAGTGATCTCAGAACTTTTTCCTCCTACACTCCATCAGGACACAGCTCTGAACGGGGATGCACTGCACAGCCCAGCCTGGTACACCACTTCCAACTGTGCTGTGCCAGCACATGTGAGACTGGACTCCCTGGAACAGCAACGGTCTCTCAGGTAAAAATATAATTATCAGTGTTGACACATCACACTTGGACTACCTTTTATGACATGTTCTCTCCTGGGAGCTGATCCCTCAGGTTTGGACTCAGCAGAGACTTGGTGGAGTGATTTTTTGTTTGTTTTACTTTTTTTTTTTTTTTTTTTTTTTTTTTTTTTTTTTTTTTTTTTTTTTTTTTTTTTTTTTTAATAAGAAAAGCCAACTTATCCGAAGGTGCTTCTGGTCAGAAAAGGTCAGTTTGTTTCTGTTCTTACAGGGAAAGGTTTGCTCTTCAAAGTGGCTGGAATATGTAAATAGTTCATCATTTTGTACAGGAAATTTTCTGATTCAATTAAAGTGTCTAATGTCAACTTCTAAGGTACTACTTCTAAAAGCTTATAAAGCCTCAAAACTAAAACAATATAAGGTTAGAAATCAGGATTCTGTTAACCTCAACTTGATTTTTCCCATCCTATTACAGTTAGGGAGCAATTTCTGTGTGCTTCACATTCTGGCCCAGCAAGAGAAGAGACTATTCGGACCTCCAAGAATTCTCATGCAGGAAAACTCCTTCCAGCCCACACCTGAGTTGCATATGAAACTATTCTGGTTTCCCCTTTTCTCATTAACTTTTTAAGAGCTCTTAAGCTCTGGTCCTTTCAGAGGAGCTGATTATGAGTAACAGAGTATGTACATGGCTGACCAAATATTATCTCATTCATGGGGACAAGCCAGCTCTCCTCTAGCATCAGCTCTGCCAGATCACTCCTGTGTACATCCTGCTCTCCAGTCTGGAGATTAACCAGTGTTAATGTCTCTGATTACATTGCTGTGGTAGCTCTCCTCTCCTTGTCTCAGCCTCCTTGGATGTCAGTAATATCCCTAGTACACAGCACTTGTGTCATGTTTTGAAGAATATGTTTTGAAGAACTCAGCTGCCACAGCCCTTTTCTTTGTCAGTGGAGCTTGGAGCTCCCCTCCACAAGCACAGCATGCTCAGCAAAACATCAGCAAGACCTGCCTTCCCACCACAGCCTCTCTGCTAACCCAGAGGTTAGATTAGACCAAAGTTGGGTAAGACCTTATAGAGATTTTAGCAGAGCATATAACAAGTTCCTTCTGCTTTCAATTTTGAAAAGATAAAATGTCACCAGATTCTGATCTTTTTAATGTGTTTTTGGTGACTTTTCTTTGTCTTTGCTTTCCAGGCTTGTGGAATACACTAAATGCATTTTCCCAAGCATTTCTGTACTGCCATAAGGTCTGGAAATCTACTGATAAAAGGTACACAACAGAAGAGCTGAGATTCCTCAGTGATTCTAGGACACAGGCAGCTAGGGACTGGAGAAAAACAACAAATAGCCTGAATTTTTAAAATGTAAAAGCTGGCATGAGTGATCTCAAATCCAAACATTTTGTAGCTCTGGGGAAAAAGAAACCTCAACCAAAACCTACAAGAGTACAACACTCAACAGGCTTTATAAGATTTTAGCATGATGGGATGATGTCACCTCCAGGCATCACATCCTGAAGAGGCCTACCCTTGTCTGCATAGCAGATACTGTTAGACCTAATGAGGCATGAGCTGCCAGTGGAGATTTTTCTAGGCTTGGGGCATTCAAAACATGTCACCCTTGTGCAGATTCTTGTCTATTAAGGGTAGGGCTTCTGCCACACTAGGAACATTAAAAGTGTCTTTCCTCATTTTCCTTAGGGAGACAACTGGTATTGGAGTGCCTCAAAGATAACATGCCATTGCCTGACTCCTTCCTGAGGCCATTCCAAGAGTCTCCACCCTCTACACAATGGAGTTTACCTCTGAAGTTGTTCCTGCCCCTCCCTCTGTCTACATCTTCAGGTATTGCATTAGGGAGTCTTTGATACCCAAACCCAGTAGGAAAGCATCCAGGTCACTCAGCCTCCACAAAAGCAGCAAGCCATGTGCAGCCTCAGAGCCCTGATCCAAGGCAACGTGTGTGCTGCTGCTGGAGGAGGAAGGCAGCTGTGTGCAGGCACCTGGAATCGTGCAGCCACCTGGAACTGCACCGCCACCATGGCCCAGCCGAGGGCAAACAAATCTCGCAGGCAGGAAAGGAACACCTCTGTCATCCCAAAGCACACAGTACTGGAAACATCTGCTGGTTCTGCAAGCATCTGAAACAATGTGATCCTCCTGAATGTGCCAACAAGTCCTTCCCTGTCCTTGCTCACTCTTGGATTCCCAGAATATCAGAGGGCTTTATTCTCAACAGGGATTGCCCCCTGCTTCTCTTTCTTCTGCATAAAATGGGCAAAACTGTGGTCAGAGATGGGATGGAGTTGAGCTGCAGGCTGTGGCATGCACCTGCAGGAGCACATCGGAGCACAAAGGAGCACATGGCAGCACAGAGAGGCTTGTCTCTGCCTGACTTTGGGGGGAGGAGGTGCCACGTGGCAGAGCCAGGCAGAGAGGAGCCTGCCGGAAGTTGACAGATGGGTGAACAGCCGTGACCACCCCATAGAAGGACATTATTTCTTAATATCCTAGAAGAACTCGTTCTGCCCTGCGTCATCAGGTGGAGCCGTATTGCGGTGAGTAGCTGGAGCAGAGCGGGCCATTTGTGGTAGAGTGTTCCCTCTCCATTTGCCCTCTGCGAGAGTGTGGCAGCAGCAGCAGAGGCAGCAGCGGGAGGGCATGGGGAGCCGCAGGGGCGCAGTGCTGTAGCAGCGGTGGTGAGTGCAAGGCACCAAGCACATGGTGGCGAGCACGTGGCAGGGCTGTGCCATGCTGGCAAGCACATGGCACAGCCAGGGGCCGGCGACGAACGCTGACACAGCAGGTCTGGTGGGATGCGTGTGGCTCTCTGCATGTGGGCAGTAAGAAGGTGACCCTGACACAGCAGGTCTGGTGGGATGCGTGTGGCTCTCTGCATGTGGGCAGTAAGAAGGTGACCCAAGGAGCCTGATGGCACTGGGAGGGGCAGTGCCATGTCCCTGCTCCCTGCACATGGCAGGGTTTGCCCAGGGAGATGAGGCCGCCATCTTCTGCAGGAGTGGCTGCAAGCTTGGCATAAAGTTCCTGGGCTGGTCTGTAAAACTCCGCTGTAATATTGCCACAATCCTGGAGTCTATCTCAAAGATTGCTCTTTTACCACATCACCTTGTGACCCCCTGGATTGTTCTAATTGCTTTTTGTTATGGATGCTCTTGTATTTTTAAGTCATTTTTTGCTCTTGTTAAAAACTAACTTTTATGTTTTCACTAAGCTGTAGATTTTGACAGGACTGTTAATTAGATTTAAGGTTAACTGGGTGATGGTAGTATATTTCTGGATCCAGAAAGCATTAATACATAGAGCTTTTATGAAGGGCTTTAGTAGTAAGATAATTATCTAATGTTACTTAAATGCATTATTTTGGTTACATTAATAAAGGTTTGCTTGCAGATATTTTGGGGAAACCCTCCCAGTCAAGGCTTGGGCCCTGGCCTAGCCCTGGCCCTGGCTGGTAAGGGAAGTATACCATCACACCCAAGTATTTCTGCGCTTGAAGTGTAATCAATTCATTTTGACTTGCTGATTTGGTCTTATAAAAGCTGGATCCACTTTTAAGGTAAACTTGGAAACCTTGCCCAGGAAAGGTTTTCCAGGTCCTCACTGTGAAATGGGTCTATGTGGTGGCAAAACAGCAGGCCTGTATAAGGTCTTGCAGACTGAATCCTAATTTGGTCCAACACAGCTGTGAGAAAGCTAACAGCTCTTTGTGAAAACAGAAGCCTGTAACGGCGAAAACTAACTTGTTTCCCTGCAAAAGAATTCTACAGATTAGGACTGTTTTCCTGTACCTGTTTCAACAATCCCAACCGTCTCAGCAAAAGAATGAAAACAGTATCTCACAAACAACCCTTTCTTTCATGTAGACACCTTGTCCATGACTGACCAATTACTATGGGGTAACAAACAGCTTATTACTGACCAATAGGGGATAGACATGGGAGGGTTTATAAAACTATATAAAGGGATGTATAAAATAAAGTGGTAGCTTTTTTCATGCCTTGAAAGAGTGTGTCTTGTCTCTCTGAAACGAGGTCAACAGTGACAGGGCTCTCCAGCGATGGCACACTCTGGGTAACGGTAAAGTATTTAGGCAGTTAAAGGTATTACCTTTTTTTTGCTCAGTGGTGCTTGTTGCTTTGTAGATACATTGTTTTACTGGGTTAAAATATATTCATTTTATAGTTGTTAAAACAAAAAAGAGGGAGTGTGGGGATGGGCTATATTCCCCACAAAGGCCTTACATGTTCTTAATCACATTCAGAATGACCTAAACTCCGTCCAATTACATTTTTGCGAATCACAAGCTCACTTAGACTTACTAAGAATCTTGAAAGTAGAAAATGAGAAGGACCCTTTCCATTGATAACCTGGGGGCAAAGTTATGCTTGTGTTTTCATAGATTCCAGTCCATGATGGGTACCTGCAAGAGTGATCCAACCAGCCTTGGTTGTTCTGGCTTTATCATCAACTTGTGGGGAAGCTGAGAGAACAAGATGAATGGAGTTTGTTTGGTTTGGGTTGTGGGCCAATGTTGGGATGTTCTAATGTTGGGAGTGTTTCGTTTAGTGATTCTTGTTTGTATAAAACAAAAAAGAGGGAATTGTGGTCAGAGATGGGATGGAGTTGAACTGCAGGCTGTGGCACGCACCTGCAGGAGTACATCGGAGCACAAAGAAGCACATGGCAGCACAGAGAGGCTTGTCTCTGCCTGACCTTGGGGGGAGGAGGTGCCACGTGGCAGAGCCAGGCAGAGAGGAGCCTGCCGGAAGTTGACAGATGGGTGAACAGCAGTGACCACCCCATAGAAGGACATTCGGAAAGTGTGTTGCTGACGTGGTGATGTGTGATCGGTCGCTTACTGAGAATTACTGTAAAAGGAAATAATTGTGTCGTGAAGAAGCGTATAAAAGCAGCTTGTTTCTTTGAATAAATGATTCTGATTCCTTGCTGGTCTGAGTCTGTGCCTCAGTTGTTACACATAATAACACTCTACCTTACAGGGCTTTGGAATGACAAACTGCTCTGAGATTTGTGTAAGAGGAAAATTAAATCAACATCTTACTGTAAAGCCGGAGTTACTGCACACACATTTTTCTAAGTATATTCAGCCTCTTTGTGAATGTCTGCAAATGCATTCCAACCTTCCTAACGAGGCTCATCTCAATAGGTAAGAAGTCACCTGCAGTTGTGGAAAAGTCAGATTTAGTTTTCTGCATTACCTCCACTGACCTCTTCACATCCACTATTGACACTGAATGTGGAAAAAACTATGTGGCTGTCTAATTACAGACTGCAGTGAGGTGCCGCTGCCCAGGTACTGCTCCCCAGATGAGGGGGATATGCAGCATGCCTTGAGCCTGGTCCCAGGGATGAAGAAGGATTCTGAGGGGAGATAAGGCAATTTAATCTCCAAATGAGGAAAGCCACATCCAGTGACTGCAGGGAAAGGTGGTACCTCTCTCGTTACACCTGAGCAGATCCCCTTGCGTTCCACACACAGCACAGAGGTATGAGCCTGGCCCCTGCAACCAGGGACTACCAACGGCAGCTTCCCGCTTCACAGGAGCTGAAAGTAAGTTTCATATTCCAAAGATCTGGCAATCCCCTGGAACTCCCTAACTTCCATATAACATGAAATTGCAAGAGCTACAAGAGTCCTTATCCAAAGACAACCTGAATACAGCAGTCATGCTCCACCCCAAAATCAAGATGCTGATCCCATAGCATGATCCCATGCAATGTTTGTGCTTGCAGTGAGGGTTTTATGGGGTTAGCACCAGAGAGCACAGTTTAGAACAGCAGGGTCCAAACCTCACTGGGATTTTCTTCTTTCCTGGAAACTACCAAGAGGCTGGGAGCTGCTGGCAGGTGCTGACGTGTAAGACTTGCCAATGAGCTTTGCCATCACTGCTTTCCAACCGCTGCCATTTCCTGCTCATCCCACTGTGGGTCAAAGACCAAGAATAAAAGCCTTCACTGGCATGACAACTGCCGTGCCATACAATCCCTGGGCAGGAGGGAAAAGCAGAGGCACACATGGCTCAGATTCCCTTGCCTTTCCCTGCCTGTGTTCCAGCCAAGTGTCCAGGCCTGGCTCATGCTCTTCTGACTCATGCTGTATCTTATTTAGTTCAGATCAGCTGCCTACAAAGGTAATTTCCTGCAATATGTCCCACTTTTTAAGCAACACAAGCTCCCATTCAGCCAGGCAGTTACACACAGGAACTTGCTGCCTTCAGCAAGAGCTAAAAGCACAAACTCCGGAGCTTTACTGGTTAAGCACAGAGCTGACAACTCTTTTTCCTCCAGAGCACTTCACTTCGTAGAATTCCTCCTAATTATAATTTTCCTGGTAATTTCTATCTTGGCCTGAAACACAGTTAAAATCAGAACTTCTGTTGAAGTCAGTGTCTAGGGACACTACATACAAGAATGTGTGCCAGGCACCCCTGTCAAGGAAGAGAAATAGTAAAAAGAGAAATAGCAAAAATGGCCCTGATTGTGGCATCCTCCCTCATGGACTTATTTTCCCCAATATGGCAACAAACCAAAAATGGTGGCACTTCTCTGACTGACAAATCAGATCTTGTTGACTGATCAGAACAAAGACTGCATGACTCAGTTTCCCTTCATCTGTGTTTACAGAGATGGAAGGATGGTCCCTGAATCCTGTAATAACTTGATCCCTGCAGCCCCATCCTCACTTCTAGGCACTAAAAACTGTGCATCTTTCAGCAGTGCTCAGGAAAAACAGTTAAGTTCAGTTTGGGGCTGCAATTCCTGTAGGGAATCCAGTGGGGACAAGCCAGAGTTCATCCCAATGTCAATGACAGCAAGAAGCTCTTCCAGCTTTCATTATGATGCAGTGCCAAAAGCTGCTGGTGTGTGCACGAGGAGGTTCCCTCTGCTCACACTTCTATTGTAAATAGTCAGGTCTCATTTATCCCAGAGCTCTAGAGCTCACTGCAGATTAGAAATGTTGGTGGCATACGCAAAGAAGGCAGAGCAGAATTATTTGGGAGAGAAGATAATTGTGTCTGATCTCACATGCTCCTGGTCAAAAGAATTTGATAGTCACTGCTGTAACAATTCAAATCACTATGGATGACTGCTGTTCTCACTTTGCTGTGCTGTCAGGAAGATAAGGTGAAAGCTCCGACTTGCAGTGGAATTTACAATTTACTTAATTTTGAAGTGATGCCATCAGAAATAACCCTCAGCCTCTTGTTCACATCACCTCCCCTATTTCCTCCTGTCTCCCAATTCATAGCCTGTCGATGAAACCACAATGTTCTGAGAAGAATGATGTACCTGGGGAGGCAAAAGCTTTTTTTGCCCTTCACTGGAGCCAGTGAAGGGAGCCCTCAGCACCACAGCTGGATCAAAGTCCTTTCTGAAGGACTACCTTCAAGTCCAAATCAAAGTCACAGGCTTGATGGCATTATCCCTACATGAAAGGATTATGAGAGGGGTCACAACAGGTGATGATAAAGTTCCCTTCCAGCCAAAACATTCTATGAATCTCCAAGGAAATTCACCATCTTCTGGCAAGACTCAGGACCAGATTTTCCAAAGTGTAACAATGCCTGGCTCCAAGACCGCTGGGGCAGTGCATGTGAAAAACCATGAAATCACCTCTTCTGCTTGGGAGGTTCATCAGGCCACAATGGCATTGCCTATAAGCCACAGACCACAAGACTTGGAATGCTGGGAACAAAACCAGAGCAGAAATGCTCAGAAAGGCTTTAGAGTTGTTAACGTTACTCTGCTAAGAAGGAAGAGGAAAAAAAAAAAAAAACAACCCAAAACACTAATGGCACTTAACCTGTCTTTTCAGCATGGTAAAAGTCAATATGGAGATTTACTTTGAACATGCTGGAAAGCTAGCATGCTTGAAACCCAGCCTGCTCAGCAGGCCCAAGGCAGGAATGGCAGGAGCTGCTGCAAGTCAGGACCAAGGTACCTGAGCAGAGCTGTGTGGGAGGCAAGGTCTGGAGTGGCAGGAGAGCAGCAGATTCTGAGAGAACAGGAGCTGGCTGGGATTAGTTAAGGAAGCTCAAACAGTATCTGTCCGTAGGAGGCCTGGCTCAATTCAAGGCCATTAACTTGTTGCTTTCTGAACACCACCACCAAGAGGACAGGAAACAAAAGCATGTCTACCCAGCATGGGCTCTGCTGAGTGACTGCTTAAATACTACAGCAGAACTAAGAGCATTAAGAAAGGCAAAGAGCCACTTCAATGGCTCCAGGCTCACAGGGCTGCAAGTTTTTGCTTGAAGTCCAAGTTAAAACCAGGCAACTGGGATACAGCCTTGAAAGCACAAACAAGCCTTCATTTTCTCCCATTCAGGAGTTCAAATTTAAAGGGGAGTCCATCAACTTTATATAAATCATGTTTATAATTAAAAACACATTTTCCTGCACTGCTTACAATCCTTTGGATGATTAATAAGACATTTTTCAAATTACTTTAATTTACACTAGTTATACTGATTGTGTACCCCAATAATTTTTTCTTGCAGGGAGATAAAGCTATCCCAGGAGGAGGTCTTCCTTCAGTGACCAAGAGGGAAAGGACCCCAGGGAACTGCCTGAAGCCCCAGTAGCACAGAAGAGGTCTGTCACTGAGGTGGTTACACGAGTCATGTCAGGTCTAATCCTCACAGGGCTCTTGCTAAGCCTGACTCTGCACCTGGATAAGCTGAGGACACTTCAGCTTGCTCACCTGCTTCCAGAGGACTTGAGCTGTGTTTTGCCTAGACCTTGGCTGAGGCCTCAGCTTTGCCAGGGAACCAGACTTTGTAGGTTTAGCATGAAAACACAGCAGTGACTGCAGAGCTTCTGGGGTGGGTCAGGCTTGTGCTCAGCAGAAGCCAAACAGGAATCCTTACCTACTGGATTCCCAGAAGCCAAGATCTACATAACCACCACTGGACCTTCAAGGAAGACCAGACCCTTCTACAGCATCACTGCTTTAACAGAACCACATCTATCACTTCAAGAAGACTCAGTCACCATTTAATGGGACCATCATCACCCTGACCAACTCTGTTAGGTTAAGCCTGTGTTTCTTGCCTTTATTTACCTTTCCTATTAAAATTGTATCTCTGACCTGGCATCTCCTGTTGGTTTGTTTTCAAACTAGCACAGCCTCTCTCCTCTGGTTCCAGATAGCAGTTATTTCATAACCTATGTGGCTCTAGAGGTGACAATGTCCAGCTCCAAATACGAGTGTCTGGCTAAAAAAATAAAGGGGAACTGCGCTTCACCCAGGACACACGCAATACATCTTGATGCTTCGTGAACTAAAATAAGGCAATAGATACCAGCCAAGGCTTTTTCTTCTTCAACTAAAGGGCAGGCACTAGTGAGACTTGTAACAGGAGAAGAAAACTGTAGTTCCCTAATGGTAGCCCAGGCTCACACATGCACGTGAGGTTTTTTGTGGGATATGAGGCTATAACTGTTAAACTGCTGAAGTTGCTGAGGCTTATGCTCACCAGAAGGCCCTGTGGGAAAGGCACAGCTGCAGGCTGGATGGTTGGAAGTGGCTGAGGGCTGAGAGGCAGTTATGAGTGAGGAGAGAGTCAGCTGAGTGACAGCTGGAAGCGAGGTTGTTATTGGCCGGAGAAACGCAGGGACAGTGTATGAGCAGGAAGCTGATTGGGTGACAGGACGTATGGACAGCAGCACTGCAGCTGAGCCAGCCAATGGGTGCCCTTCTTCTGCTAAGTTCTGTTGGGCCTTGGTTTGGTTTCAGTTCTGTCAGGTGGAAATTAAAGGTATAAAAAAGGGGTGATTTGTACAATAAAGCAACCTCTTTTGGATGCATAAGGGGGTCTGTGTCACTTTGTTCTCCATTGCTACAGAATGGCTGGCCCGAATTGGGACCTTTAAAGTGGTGCAGGGTGTGTTATCGCTCTGGCAGCAACTCCCACTGGCTCAAGGGATGGGCTGGCTGGGGAAGAGTCTGGGAAGGGATCTGGGGAAAAAGATCTGGGAGAGTTTGGGAAAGAACTCAAGAATCAAAAGTGTGCGCCCCTCACCTAGCGTAGGTGAGTATACCGGT
The DNA here is from genome assembly GCF_026979565.1 of Vidua chalybeata. Lineage (NCBI taxonomy): Eukaryota > Metazoa > Chordata > Aves > Passeriformes > Viduidae > Vidua > Vidua chalybeata. The sequence goes on along the minus strand of NC_071555.1, from coordinate 5,929,463 downwards.
GGAAAGAATATGGGAGGTGGAATACCTCTGGAGCAAAGCAGGAGCTTGGACCAGGTATGGTGATTCCTACGTCAGCAATCTATTAATATGGCTGATGCAAAATTGAGCACCCTGCTGGACTGGGTGTCTAGTCATGTTAAAGATTTTCCCTTTAATGGGTACCTTCGGTCAGACTGGCAAGTGATGGGGCAGAGACTTTTTGATACCACCAAAGATGGCTCTGCTGAAGATTGTGAGCGCCTGGCCACATGGGGGACAATCATGGTGGCCACTGAAGTAAATTGCGTGAATGGCAGCCAATTACGCAGCTGCAGAAGTTAATTTCCTCGAACCTTCAGCGCCATCAGACCCCATATATGACCCTGAGATTAACCCATACTCTACAGAATTGCCTTACTCTGAGATTAACCTAAGCCCCACGGAATTGCCTTACCCTGATGGAAATCCTTGCATAGTTGATCCCCTCAGTGCGGAGTTCCCACACCGCAGGCGGGTGGTGGGCTCCCTCCCTGCCCAAAATGGCGACGCAGTAGTCCAGCGTTGGCAGAAATGCAGGAAAGCCGCCATGAAGGAGGGTGACTTGGCGGGTGTTACAGCCTGAATAAGTAATATATGCGCCAAAATAACACCAGCGTACCGAGAGCTAGACTATAAAGTAATTAAAGAACTGAGGATGCTCGTAAAAGAAAGCAGCATATCTTCCCAACACACCCTAAGCTATCAGACTTTATCAGAACTGCGTTTGTCCTCATACCTCATGACTGGAAAAGCATAATGAAAATGATCCTAACAGCGATGAAGTTTGCAGTCTGGCTAACCAATTACTGAGAACTGTGTACAGTCCAGGCGGAAGTGCTGTTAAGACAGAAATCCAACAATTGTGATGCACAGCTGACCAGAGAAGGTGCTTTCACAGTCCCTACAGCGCAGGCAGGCCACCCGCATGATGTGCATGATATCATCACCCACCTAGCTTTGCAAGTGCTGCAGCGACTCCTGGGCACGGGTATCAGTTCTAACATGTCGTTCGCTAAGATTTTACAGGGTCCAGCGGAGTAGTTTGTGTAATTCCTGGACAGAATTTGTGGACAAGCCGTGCTCTCCTGGCAAGTTGATAATGATGAAACCAGAGTTATTCTGTTGCGGCAGCTTGCTTTCACAAATGTGAATGAAGACATTGTTCATTCATGCAGACATGCCTAGAAAGGCATTGCTTGCTGTTTGCAACCCACATACTTGTGACATAGCAGATATGGTTAGAACATGCCAAAATGTGGGAACTACTGCTTATAATACTAACTCTCAAGCAGCAGCTTTAGCCCAACACTTCCAAGTTTTGGACACGTGGGCGGGGGCTTGTTTTAAATGCAGTTCAATGGGTCATTTTAAAAAGGATTGCCCTCAACAAAGGGATAGGATAAAAATACCACCTAGAGATTGTCTTTGGTGTGGAAGAGGGAAGCATTGAGCTGCTGAATGCTGCTCCCAGTACCCTGTAAAAGGGAAGGCTACACAGCCAGGAAGCTTCCAGCTGGGGGCGGGTCTGCGCACCCCAGAGAATCAAAAAAATGCAAGGCAAAACATTTGACAAGCAAGCTTCTGCCTGCAACCACAGGCAGTGCAGGGCTGGACCTTGCCTCCAGAGAATCAGTAACTCTTCTGACATTTTCAGTGCACTTAGTTCCTACTGGAGTGTGGAGACTCCTTAGTAATAACATTCATGCTTTGCTTTCATAGGGTGCTCCTCTGCCACTTAAATTGGGACTTTTTGTACTACCTGGAGTTATTGATTCAGATTATGAAGGCGAAATACAAATTATGCTATGGACTCCCGTGCCACCCTGCTTTATACCTGCAGGTCAATGTATAGCACAACTTATTCCCTTTTCCAACAAAACCCCTAGTGGCAAGGGTAAATGTGGCACAAGTAACTTTGGTAGCACAGGCCAGCCACAGGCTTTCTGGACAAGTTCTATATTACAACAGCTCACCCAACCTTAACTTGCAGTATAGATGGCAAAAATTTTAAAGGGCTTGTTGATACTGGAGCTGATGTCTCTATCATTAAAAGCAATGAATGGCCTAGTAATTGGCCCACAATCAGCCCCACATTGACCCTAATTGGGGTGGGAGGAATGCAGCGCCCTAGACCAAGCACTCACCTTCAGCTTGTCCTTGGCTCTGATGGGCAAACTGCCTGAATTGCCCTATTCATTGCCTCTATACCATGCACATTATGGGGAAGAGATGTTCTGGGACAATTTGGAACAACCATACAAAGAGACTCAACCTCACTGGAGAACCTTTCTTCATAGGGGCCATTGAGTAGCCATTCCAAAATCAAATACTGGACATATGTAAACTCACATGGCGGACTGAAGACCCTGTTTGGGTTGACCAATGGCCTCTATGAAAGGAATGGCTACTAAATTTAAAACAGTTTATGGAAGAACAATTGTCCTTAGTCAATATCTGCCCATCTTCTAGCCCCTGGAATATCCCTATATTCTGTATATCTAAGCAAAATGGCAAGTGACAATTATTGGAGGATCTATGGACAGTGAATGCAGTTATTGAATCTATGGGGGCTCTGCAGCCTGGGCTTCCGTCACCCACAATGATTCCCCTCAACTGGCCCATAGTAATTTTAGACCTAAAAGATGTTTTTTTCATCATCCCTTTATATCCTGATGATGCACCTCGGTTTGCCTTTTCTGTGCCTACCCTGAATCATGCATAACCAATGAAGAGATTTCACTGGACCGTGTTGCCACAAGGCATGAGTAACAATCCAACTACATGCCAAAGGGTAGCTGATCTTGCCCTACAGCCTGTCCGTTGTAAATTTCCTGCAACCATACATCAATTATATGGATGACATTTTACTCGCAGCTCATGATCAATCCATCTTATGTTCTATTCAGGTAGTTGTCATGTAGGACTCATCATGGCACTTGAAAAGCTGCAATGTGAGTCCCCGTGGCATTATCTGGGGTGGAGAATTATTCTGCAGACTATCAGCCCTCAGCCTTTAAGGCTTTCTGTTAAAGTCACCCTAACTTTAAATGAATTACAGAAACTGCTAGGTTCCTTGAATTGGTTGCGTCCTGTTTTGGGTCAATCTACAGAACTTTTACACCCTTTGATTTACTCAGAGGAAACCCCCACCTGCATTTGTTTCGACAGCTGACCCCAGAAGCTAAAACTGCCTTTGCACACTGTGCTCAAGCACTAGAAAACCGACAAAATTGGAGGTGGGATCCTGATAAATCTGTGTACCTTGTTATAATTGCTAGCAAATGTCAATCTTTTGCTGTTCTATTTCAATAGTCTGTTAATGATAAAGACCGTTTACCTGTGTTAGAATGGTTATTCTTACCTCACACAGCAACAAAGACTGTGTGGACTGTTAATGATATGTTCTTGTATTTAATTAAGAAAGGCAAAGAGTGACAAAAAACTGTCAATGGCCAAGATCCACATACCATTTACACACCTGTAAGTAAAGACATGGCAAGAAATTTGGCATGGTTACTATTAGAAGACACTATTTTTCAAATTGCACTTGCAGATTTTTCTGGACAATTATCTATCCATTTTCTCTCACATTGTCTATGGACAGAGGTGGGTAATCTCCCCTTGTATGCAAAACGTCGCTGCAGCATGACCCCCGTCAATGGACCAACTGTTTTTACAGATGCATCGAGCAAAACTAACAAAACTGCAATGATTTGGCATGGAAGTGACTCTGCCCAGTGGCATAAGAGGGTATTAATATTAAAAGATGCTTCCGTACAAATTTTAGAATTGGTTGCTATCCAATATGACTTTCAGTTATTTTCACAGGAACCACTTAACATTGTAACTGATTCCTCATAAGCTGCCAGTGTTGCATTCCATTTAGAATCTTCCTATTTAAAACATGTTAATAACCATATTTTGTTTACAGAGTTAAGAACACTGTGGACTTCGATTAACAGCCAGCAGCATGATTTTTATGTGTTACGTGTTTGCTCCCACACAGGTTTACCTGGGCCTATTGCAGAAGGTAGTAACTATGCAAATATTACTGTGATGACAGGTGTGGTACCAAATAACTTGGCCTGAGCAACAAAAGTATCTCATGACTTTTTCCACTAGAATGCTTGTTCTCTTTACAAACAATTTCAATTGACCTCCTCATAGGCTCATGATATCCTGTTGTCTTGTCCCTCCTGTATTGGGATTGCTCCTGCTCCTTCAGGAGAAGGTACTAATCCCCGAGGTTTCATAGCTAACATCATTTGGCACACTGGTATTACCCATATCCCAGAGTTTGGTAATTTGAAATATGTTCATGTTTCTATTGACACCTATTCCCATTTCCTAATGGCAACTTCTCATACTGGAGAGAAGGCCTGTGATACTATCCAGCACTGGCTCACCTGTTTCACCACTCTGGGCCTTCCCAACACCATCAAAACTTGGGGCCTTCCTGACACAATCAATAGACTTGCCTGCACCTCAGAGTGAGTTGGTAACTTCTTGCAGAAATGGGGTGTGTCTCACCATACGGGCATTCCCCACTCTCCCACAGGTCAAGCTATTGCTGAGCGTGCCCATAGAACCCTAAAAACCATGCTTGAAAAACAAAAAGAGGGGGAGTTGCGCTGCCCTCATGGCAGACTAGCTAAAGCCTTATATGTCCTCAGTTTTTAAAATTGGGACGAGATGGAACAAACTGCATGCGAAAGACAGTATTCCTTCAACACAAAGGCTCATCTAAGACCTCCAGAAATGGTACAGGACTTTGGTAAATTAAAATTTAATGGTAAATGGTAAATTAACTGGACAATGGAAAGGACTCTTGGACTTAAGTGACATGGGGAAGAGGTTATGCCTGTCTCTCCACAGGCCACCAGGTGGAGAGGATTCCATCACGGTACGTGTGACCTTTTGTTATACCATCCTGATTCTATGTGCATATAGTTGCTATGTTATAAACATGTTACAGTTTCTGAAAAGTTTTTATAGTTATTATTGTTGTCACTGTTATTAATGTTTTTAGGAGTTGTTTAGGTTTTTTCTAGTAGGTTTTCGTTGCCTAATTAAAAAAAACAGGGGGGGAGATGTGGGACATGGCAGTATAATTATTAAAGTTGCTAAGGCTTATGCTCACCAGAAGGCCCTGTGGGAAAGGCACAGCTGCAGGCTGGATGGTTGGAAGTGGCTGAGGGCTGAGAGGCAGTTATGAGTGAGGAGAGAGTCAGCTGAGTGACAGCTGGAAGCGAGGTTGTTATTGGCCGGAGAAACGCAGGGACAGTGCATGAGCAGGAAGCTGATTGGGTGACAGGACGTATGGACAGCAGCACTGCAGCTGAGCCAGCCAATGGGTACCCTTCTTCTGTTAAGTTCTGTTGGGCCTTGGTTTGGTTTCAGTTCTGTCAGGTGGAGATTAAAGGTAAAAAAAGGGGTGATTTGTACAATAAAGCAATCTCTTTTGGATGCATAAGGGGGTCTGTGTCGCTTTGTTCTTCATTGCTATAGTTTTCCAATGATTTACATGAATCAATCCACCACTGAAAAGCACAAAACTTATTCTAATACCTGTTGTACCACACCCTAAAAATAACAGAAGAAAACAAGCTATGAGGTATTTGCTGACAAAGACAGAAAAATACCTTCTGAAAGCCACAGTGTTGGCTTCATCTTAAGAAATTAAACAAGAGTGCAAAAATTAAACCTCCTGCAGATTTCAGATCAAAGAAAGTGTCTCATGTGTTTTGGTTTAGCACATCACCATGGCAGGGTACTTCGTGACCTGGGAGCTGCAGCCACTAGGAAAAGCAGGTAATTATTTATAAACCCTGGTCCTGTTAGCTGCTTCTGATCTGCTGCACTCTGAAGGTGCCCTAAAATCAGCATCAGCACCAAACTTTTGAAAACCTGAACACTGCCTGAGAGGAATTGATAGCACCTGAGCTATTGTTTACAGGTTCCCTGGGAGGACATCCTTGTGGACAGTGAGGGCAGAGCAGCATCATTTCCTTTCTCCACAGGTTATCTCCACACCTTGAATCATCCAGGGAAAGCTGGTATAGAGAGACTCACATAGTCTCAGTTCCTGCCCTCAGATCAATGTATTTTAACTCCTGGATTGGCACACACCTGAATGACTAGGAAACAGCTGCATAAGATAAGCTGGCCAAGGGATTCCTATCAGTGAGCAGTTGCAGAGAAGAGCAGGTTTATCCTTTGTATGTTTGTTGCCAAGACAAGAGTACACAAGACAGAGATAAGGTCAGAGCTCTCCTGTTTCATGTGGAAATCCAGAGTATGAGCAAGTCACTACTCAACTTGCTCAGCTGCTGTAAGACACCATCTCTTAGATAAAGCCATAAATAATTTTTAAAACTCAGACCAGTAGCATGACATTTAAAGGGCTTCCTTCTCAAGCCTGTGCTCTTCAACATCCACATTAATGACCTGGATGCAGAACTTGAAGCAATACTAAGGAAGTTTGCTGTCTGCACTGAACTGGAAGGAGCTGTCAAGTCTCTCAGGGAGAGAGAGGGCCTCCAGAGAAACCTTGACAAATCAGAGATATGGGCAATCACCAATTGTGGGAAGTTCAACAAGGGAAAGTGCTGGATTCTGCACATGGGAAGGGGCAAGCCTGGATGTGTGGGTGGACTGGGGAATGAGGCTGAGAGCAGTTGCAAGAAGGGACTCAGGAGTCCTGGTCCACAGCAAGTTGAACATGAGTCAACAGTGCCCTGGCAGCCAGGAAGGACATCTGTGTCCTGGGACATTAGGTAAAGCATTCCTGGTCAGGCAGGGGATTGTCCTGCTCTGCTTTGGGGCAGCCCCACCTCAAGTGCTGTGGGCAGTTTTGGGCACCACAATATAAAAAAAATATTAAGCCACTAGAGACCATCCAGAGAATGGTCATGAGAATGGTGAAGGGCCTTGAGGGGAAGCCATATGAGGACTTGGTCTGTTCAGCTGGAAAAGAGGAGACTGAGGTCAGACCTCACTGGGATCTTCAACATCCTCCTGAGGGACAGGAACCAATCTCTTCACTCTCCTGACCAGGGATAGGACTCAAGAAAATGGCTGGAGCTGTGTCCAGGGAGGGTTAGGCTGGATATCAGGAAAGGGTTCTTCCCACAACGGGCACTGAACAGGTTCCTCAGGGAATGGGTCATGGCCCCAAGGCTTCCAGAACTCAAGGAGTGTTTGGACAACACTCTCAGGCATGGGGTGGAATTGTTGGGGTGTCCCGTGCAGGGCCAGGAGTTGGACTTGATCTTCATGGGTCCTTCCCAACCCAGTATATTCTGTGATTCTATGACATCTAAAATGCTTGCTGTACTCTCAGGGCATTCGTCCTTAGCAAAACTCACTTTAAGTGATGCCAGGCATGGTACAAGGCACTGAGGTCCTGGGTGTGCAGAACTGCATCACACACAGGTCACCAGGAGGAGATGAAGAGGCTCCAGTCCAAAGTCCACATGCCTCATGGCTGAAGGGTGGCGGGTTTGCAGTACTTGCACTGGATCCACACCCGGTACATCATCATCTGTTTCCCACGGTTCACTTGCAATCGCCGATCAACCAGATTCTGTATTTTTTCCAGCCCAGCTGTGGTGAACAGATGATCTAATTCATCTGGAAGCAAAGAGAGGAAACTGAGGAGACTATCACTTTTCTTTAACTGATACCTGCTCACACTGAGTGCTAAGCTGAGCTGAAAGATGGGCCAGAGGAAACCCACGGTCTCACCTGGGCAGGGAAATGATCAAACAAGACTTAACTACTTTATTAGGGGAGGTTAACATCACAGTTTTTCAAGTTTTCCTTCTAGCAAAGGAGGAAAGAATTATTTGGAGTACATCTAGAACTAGAGATTTGACAAAGGAAACAGCAGCAGTTTCAAGTAAGGGTACTGCTTGTAGTAACCAATTAAGGAGCATCTTCTGGCAAGCTGGGACAGAGCCATTCCTTCTTCCCTGCCCAGAGGAATTTCAGAGTCCACAAGAGCAAAGAACAGGATCAGACCTATGCTTTTAAATAGCAGCAGTTAGATCTGTGCTGCCTAGGCTGGAGGGGAATGGGATTCGTTAAGGTTAAATCTGGAAAAAAAAAAAATCCCTAAACTCCACACCCTGTTGGAGCCCAATTAAAGCACTAAGAGCCCTTGAGGCTTCAACAATTCCACTGGCAGGTAATCCTGACCAAACAAATAAGTCTCACAGTGCCCCAGTCCTGCTGAACAGCAGAGCTTACTCCCAGAGCACGTGGTTTGTCTGGAATTTCTGTAGGAAAAGTCCGACAGGTCTCAGCTTGTGCTTCTTTATCAGATGCTTTCTATTGTGAGGTGTTTGCCAGACATGCATTAAACATTAATTTTGTTGTGCCAGACAAGACTCATGCAGTGGGGAACAGTTCAGTTTTGCCACTGCTCTGGAAGTGACTGTGCACAGGGGCCTGTAGTGGAGGGACTGGAGGCGCAGCTGGTGATAAACTGGGAGAATAATTGCTGCTAACATCAAACAGCAGCAGAACTGGAGGGGCTGCCTCAGCTCCATGCTGGACCACACCCTTCTGATTTCCTTATAGGAGAGCAGGAAAATTAAGGGAAGTTCTGCTATGTGGTATCCATCTCCCTCCATCATCTGCAGCCAATATACAAGGAGAGCTCCTCCAATCCCACCCCTCCCAGGGTAGCAAACACACCAGTCTTCCTCTTAAAGGATTTTCCACTAAGGAAATTGACCATGCCATGCTTGCACCAGGAGCTGACAAGCCCAGGTCACTGTTTAATTGGGAGATACTTAATCTTTCACAGTGCTCCAAGAAAGAGGCTGAAAAGATCTAGTGGCCAGTCTGGAGGGCACAGGGACAAGAAGTGGCGAAGAGAATCAGAGGGATGTTTTTTGATGGTCAGAGGAATGTTTCTGTCCTCCTACCTTGTGTGAAGAAGTAGACTCTGGTGCCATCACCTCTCACATAGAAGTTATCAGACAGACACTGACCTAAGAGCAAGACAGATATGAACAGTTACCAGTGATCACTTAAAAATCAACAACTGCCATCCAACAACAGGCCCTCCCAACACACACTGTGCCTTGTGGAATTAACGAGCTGCCTCCAAAGAGGGCAGACACAGCTCCAGAGAAGCAGAATCTACTAGTGATGGGGAATAAAGAATTCCCAGGGGAAAGGAAATACCTTTCTTAAACCGAAGTTGGGCGAGATCATAACGGCCATAATCTCGTAACAAGATCATTCCCCCTGGTTTCAGAAGGCGACTCAGTCTGGTCACAATGCACTGCATTCTGAGAGAAAAACAAACCAGGATTGCTCAACAAACTCCAAAATCATGCTTATTTCCTTTCAAAAAGACGGAATAAAGTTCTTTATGTTTCAACTTCATGTAAAGAGCTACCCAAAGCCAGCAGCATTCTGAGCTCTCCCAGAGTCAGGTGGGTTCATTTTATTTGGCCTCTATTTTTTGACATTCCCTGATTTTGCTTTTTTTCCTACAAGGATAACATCCTGCCACAGCAGGGATTAACTGCTCTCTCTTACTGATTACAAAAGGATCTCCACTGGTTTCTGCAAAAGAAGTAGTAAGCAAACTTGAAGAGAAGTGTTGTGAAGTAAAACTAAAGGGAACAAAAAAAGAGACTACTGTAGGTTGTAACAATTATCACACTAAGACCACAGCAATTTCCTTACCCTTTTCTGAACCTGAACCCTTCCTTCTTGCTGCCTCCCATGTGAGAAATTCATCTACCCTTTGAACCTGAAAATCCAGCAGAATGCTTTCCAAAGTGAGTGCTTGGTGTGGCTGGGGCTCAGAATAGTGACCCCAGCAATGATCACCTGCAGTCACTTAAAATCACCCTGTCCTCTTTAATTAGTTACAACAGCAACAGCAAATACCTGGAAATTTTATTTTCTGAGGCTTCATGGAAAACTGGACCAAAACAGAACAAACTTTAATTTTCCTCAATAGGAGATTATTAAAGAACTCCGGTTGTAGAAGAATTATGTTCTGCAATCAGAAGGAATTATTAAAACTTACTTCTCTGGGAGAATTGCTGAGAGGACAAAGATAAGAATAACAATGTCAAGACTCTCCTCTGGCATTGGGAAAGGACTTTGGTCATTGCACAGGTCATGGACAAATGCAAAGCAGCGAGAAGAATCATATTCTGCATTGTTCTGTGTTTGAGGGAGAAAAATTAAGAACATTAGTAGCAGACACTGATCTCAGTATTAGTTGGATATATGGATTATTAGTATTATATGGAGTATTTTAACTTTCACATTATCAAGAGGTGTGTCCAGAGATCTGTTTCAGTCTCACTGGACTTCTGTGTCAGGTATGTTCCTTGGTCAGGCAAGGAACAGGGGTGAAATGTGAAAAAATATTTACATACAAGAGATTTACAAAGAGCTTTGGTCTTGTTACAATCAATCAGCACTGAAAAAAAAAAAAAAAACCACAAAATTGGATCCAGGGTTTATCATAATTTTAAGGTCAGAATTTCCACTAACAGTGGTAAGAAATGAGAGATTTATACTGATAAATTGGAAACCTTTACATAAGTGAGAGTGTCAGGGCACCTCTCTGCATCATTGAAATCAAGATTCATTTCATCTACAGATATTCTCTATACCCCAAAAAAATCAAACTTGTTTGCCTAAAGTTTCAGTCTTAAAAATCAGATTTAGACATCTTTTAGAAGTTGCATATTTTTCTAAAGCTGCTGCTACAGATTGCAGAAACCTCTACAAACAGTGCTCGTGTCACATCCAGAGGACGAAATGGATGCCGACTGTGGTGCTATGCTCCCCTCTCATCTCAGGAAGTGACTGATTGCATTGATACTTCATATATTCTCAGTTCTCCCTTGACCTGAAATTTATCAGTGGTATTTGTCCTTCGACTAAATCCCAACCTGCTGCACCACAAACATGATCCCTCCTCAGCTGCCTGTGCAGAATCAATTAGACCATGTTTCTAGAACTGTGGTGACAGTAACAAACACAAACCAAAACCAGCTTCAGTTCCTGTTAAAAATTAGCCTGAATGTTTTCAAGGTTTGAGTTTGTTTTCAAGTTACTCAGCTTAAAGAACACTGTATTGAGAAAAGTACTGCCAACCACAGGGGAAGAAAATCTGTCTGACTTGTTTGCTGCCAATATGACATTTTGAGAACTTTTACTTCCCTAATTTCTACAATCTTTGATGGCTCATTTTCCAGATTTCCCAGTGCAAGGGTCAGCACCAGGGCTGGCTAAGACCAGAAAGCTGCCAGCACAGCCAGAGACACTGGCAGCTGGTATAGATTTGTGTTAATAGGCAATTGGCCCCAGATACTTCCCATATTTTCATAAGTCACCATTGAGAGTACCTGGACGAGATTCACAGCTGTTGTAGAAAAATCACAGCAATAAACAAACAGGCCAGGGTCGCTGCAATAAATCAAAGAAACTTGTCATTTCTATCGAGGAATTAAGGAGTGTTTCAAATGCACAAACCCCAGAAATCCTGGACTTTAGTTTTTGTGCAAATCTGGTGGATTCCATTGCTTTTTATGCCCATTATTCTCATAGGAACTGACTGCTTCCTTTTTCTAAAGGAAAAGGGCTAAAACCAAGGGCTTCCAAGCTTAAAACACAATAACCTGAAGCTGCAGATGGCAAAGATACCATTCGCATTTGGCTTTTCTCTGAGATTGTCATGGAACATTTTCCCCATTGTTTTTCAGAGGCTGGTATCTCATGCAGGTAAAAGCCTACTGAGAATTACTTCACAGAATCCCAGAATGGTTTGGGTTGGGAGGAACGTTAAAGATCATCCAGTCCCACCCCTGCCATGGGCAGGGACATCTTCCACTAGACCAAGGTGCTCCAAGCCCTGTCTAACCTGGCCTTGGACACTTCTAGGAATGCAGCAGCCACAGCTTTTCTGGGCAACACATGCCAGGGCCTCCCCACCCTCACAGGGAACAATTCATTCCCAATATCCCATTTATCCCTGACCTCTAGCAGTGGGAAGCCATTTCCTCTTGTCTCTACTTACTTGTTGGTTTGTAAAATTGGGAAGACTGTATTCCCAGCCCCACAGCCAACCTGCATAAACAGAGCACATGTGTACATTGAAAAGAATTCCTTCAGCATGTACATACAAATGATTTTCAGTCATCTTTCTACCGCCATGGAACAAAGAGCTATGCATGAGTAAAGCTGAGAATGGCATTTACCATTCTTAAGTGTCCATGCAAGACCCAAGCATGTTAAGGTCTCAGGAACAGGATTACATGTGTGGGAAACCACTAAGCAAGTTTTTGTAGAAATCTTAAGAACATTGTTACTCTTTTGAAAGCTGTTTTTGCTGGAATCCCAAGAATAACAACCAGTATGAGTCACTGAAGCACTGGCAAAGGCCATGGATGAGTTACATTCGCTTCCACAGAAAATCAGAGCAACAGAGAAGTTAAGTTTGCTTTACTCTAATTACTCCTTCTGCTTGTTCCCATTTGAAGAGATGATGGCTCACACAACTGGGTTTAGGGAATTTGCCTCTGAATGTTTAAAGAATCAGTAAAATTGAAACAGACTACACCCCACGACAGGGACTTCCTGAAGTTGCCATCTCTTCAGAACAGCAAGAGGTTTTATGGTTTAATATTATTCATTTTTTATGCCTGTAAATACTTTGCTTGTTAAATAAACAGTTTTTTTCTACTTTTCTCCAAGGAAATATTTTCCTGAGCCAGTTGGGGCAGGGGCCACTTGAATTTGCTTTCTAGAGAGACCCCTTTGGAAGTTTCCTCCCAAATTTGCCCTAAACCAGGACACAAGGGAAAGCTTTATACAGAGTAGAAGAATCAGCTTCTTCAAAAGATGACTTTTAAATGCTTGTTTGCATATCTGATAGTAATAGTTTGGCTTTTAAACTTGTAAACTTCTTATGGTTCTTGTGCTCTGTTAATTCAGAGTCTGAACCAAATGAATCCCAACAGATTTAGTTCAGTTCTAAACTGCCCTCTGATTTTTGCATTTTACTGACTGAAGGCAATCATCCACTTCCTTGCTGTTTGGCAGTGACCCACATTTTTATGTCCCAGTCACACTGACACAAGGGAGGTTTTGATGTGTGACTTTGATTTATAGCTTTTACCTCTAATACACGGTAAGATGCAGCTGATCCTGGGTAATGCCCATCACTCTGACTCAGCTCACTGTCTTTCTGTGCAGCCAACTCCTCTGTGTGGCCTCCAGGCAGGCTTTTTATCAGGTTTAACTGACTCTCTGTCCTGGTTTCCAATGAGCAATGGCCATTTTCACAGCTTCCCAGCCCTTTATTTTTGGATTCTTCTGTGTCACTAAATCCATGCACAGAATCTCCATTTTGGCTTGAGTTCCTGTTAGGTGCCAGCTCAGGAAATTCAGTGAACAGCCAGTGCCTGTCCTTGAAGAAGCCATTTTCATGGATTTTATAGAAGTCATCCCAGTATTTCTTAGCATTCACCTCATATTCCTCTGTGAACACAAGCAAAAACATCATCAGGCATCAAATCAGAAGGTCTCAGGGTTTAATCAATTCAGAGAGTGAGGGATCACTGCAGGTATCTAGGCACCAACCTGCTGTAATAAGTGACATTATTGACTGAAAATCACCTTTATTTAAATTTGCAATCCCACATAGACACTCAGCCTATGTCCTCACAGTCACTTTGTTAGGACTTAAAAAGAGAAAAGAGAGATTCTGTCTCCTGGTAGGATTTAAAGAAAGTTGGCAACAGAAAAAGTCTCTTTGAAGGAGACTGGATTAAAGAAATCCAGGTTTTACTTCCATCTCTAACACTGACTTGTTCAGCTCACTGGAACAATTAATTTGGAGCCTGGTGATGTTAAGTGTCAAGCACAACTCCTAAGGAATTTTCTGAGAGTTGCCTGGAGCTGAAAGCTCCTGTCCAACACACTGCTCTTATTTTCAGGTGGAGAAACCAAAAAAAATGAGTCAACTCTCCAGGCCTGGCAGGAAGCTCAGTTAGAATTTATGCAATCCTGCAGGTAATAGGACAGCATGTTTTCCACGTTTTGCTGGAGTCCAGTCCAGATAAATTTGCTTTCATACATGTGTGGCAGAGCATCACACATGTATGAACTAATACAAAAGAGGGGAATCAACAGTGACCACTGCATTGAAGTACCAGTGGAGAGCTAAGGTGGACAGGCTAAAGAGTAACAGAATTAATTTGAGCAGCAGCACTTTCACATCAAATGGTTCATTCTAGGAGCAAGCTAGTATTACAGTGAGCTGGAATAGCTCTTATAAAGCCATGATCAAGAAATCTGAGTCACCTGCAAACTTATTTCCATACACTTTCAGAGATTTCAGATCAAGTACAGTCTGAGGGAACTATTTCTTCCACGGGAAGCTACAAATCCAAGTGACTTTCTATGACTTCATCAATGTGATGAGTTCTCTGTCCTGGGAATTAACACCTAATTATAGCATCCTATGCTTGGAATCACCTACAGACATTAACATCCATGGACAGAAATCCCAATGGCATGCCAGTAACAAGTAACTCAACCATCTTTGGATGGCAACAAGTGCATTACTGAATAAAAAAGACTGGAGGGCATTATTAGCTGAAATGCTGTTTATTTATTAGTCTTCCTGAAGAACATAAAACTGTTTCAAAGTGAGACAGTAAAGTGAACCCAGAACACCTGGAAAAATATGTAGCCTCAGCCAAATACAGACAAAAATGGCTTTAACAAAGAAGCACGAATCAGTTATATGTCTATTTTTAGTAGGATCTATCCCTGCAGCACAAAGAGCTATATATAAAAATAATCTCTTCACCTCAACTACAAGGATTTTCTCCTTTTAAGAAGCCTGGTCCTTAAACCCCAAGCCAAAGGAAACTTTAATGGCTGGTATTATTACAAGCAGTAAGTTTGTGCCATGATCTCACTGTAGGTCACAGTGAGCAGGGCCAGGTCAGTTCATTATTTGCATGGAAGAAGTCAATGACTGCTGATGCTGGAAGAAACACTATTGATCCAAACCCTTGCACACTCTATCCTGACCAGCCTTTCTCCCATGTACTAGCAGGAATATGCAACACTTCTGAGGCAGAAATGCTCTTTCACCTCACAAAAATACAGATCCTGATTTCTGCTCATCTCCAACAATCCCATGACAGCCTGACTGCAGTGGAATGCTTACCTGAGATGCTGGGACAAAATTCCAGCCCAGCCATTTTGGATTGCCCACATTTTTGCCACATTACACTGGTGAAGAAGACATTGTACTCTTCCTTTGTTACATTACTGTGAAATTCTGTTGGACGCTATTGAAGAGCTGTCATACGCCAAACCACATGTAGGGAAGCTTTATTTAAAGTTCATTTACCTTGGAGCCTGCTGTTTTCAAAGCCCTGAATAAAGGATCAGTAACAATATAAATACAAAAAATCAAGGGCCAACTGACAAAGATCATACAAGAAACAGATTTAAGCGAAAATATGACCATGTTAATTTTTCAGGAAGACTTCCTGCCAGAAAAGTTCACATCATCCTTGTCTCAGGCCCTTTTTGGGGTATTAGCTCACAGTGCCATCAGTGTACAAGTCAGATTCCCACAAAGACCTTCCTGATAAGGACACCTGACTTCCTGCTCACCTTTGTAAGCACACCCTCAAAGCCAAGCCCATACTCACCTCTTCACTCTGCAAAAGAAGAGCAAACAAAAGTAACTGTTCAAAAAGACCAGAAGAGAATCAGAAACCTCCTGAATTACAAGGGGGCTAATTATGCAGCCTCAAAAGGAAACCAAGAAACTTGGATTTCTTTCTCTTTCTTTTCCCAGCCAGGAGACACATTTTCCACATACCCACAGAGCTTACCTCCTTCTTCAGAACAAATCCTGACATCCCCAAGTAGTCCACAGAATAATACAGCCATAATGACCAATACTCTGCCTTTGTTCTCCTCCTTGGAGATCCTGATTCTCAAACTACCAGACCCTTCAGGCACATTTGCCTGGGCTGCTTTCCCTACTTTCCAGCCATCCCATTGTCTCCACATGCTGCCCAGTGAATAGCAACCATCAACATTTGACTGGCCTCCATTGTTCAGTCTGGAAAATACATCATGGAGCTCTGACAAATGGCTCCAACAGCAAATTGCTCCACATTTTCCTAGTTGTATATAGGTTCTCAAAGCATGACAGACAGCACCATTTAATGCTAACCAGATTTTAAAATGAGCTCAACACAATGGGCATCACAATGGTAAACCGCTGGATACCTCTAAGAGTCCAAGAAATTAGGAGGGTTACTCTTTGGTGTAATTAAATTTGCTATTGTGAACACAACTGGAAGTTATATGGAAGTGTCTCAATAGTTCCAGTAGTGCTCAGCATCATCTTATGGGTGACACACTCAATTTAATTTGAACAAAAGGAGCAGATACACCCTAGAGCTCAGCAGGGTGTAACAAGATCACCATCAGACAAATTTCTTATCACACCAAAGAACCATTTCACCAACATTTGAGGGCCTGGATGATCTCTACCAGGTGTGGAGAAAATGCATTATTAACAATCTCAGAACGGCTTCAACCATGACTTAACCAAAGAGCTGAGCTTGAGCTTGATTCAGAGACAAGTAAGCTCTGCATTTTGGATTGATAAATATCCTTTAAATCGTATAAAATAAAAACTTTGGAATCCCTTTGCTGTCTATCTGAGGGTAAACAATCAAGATAAAATAGTTTTTCTTTCTCTGATGAAATTGTTCTCATGCGGTTTGTTTACTCTGTAGAGACAGATATGGACACTACTTTATCAGACCCTTTAAAGAGAAAATCAACTTGGATCAGGGCTCATTCCACAGCAAGCCAGCAAGAAGAGACTGACTACTAGCTTTAAAGAGCAAAAATAAGCAGAGGCAACAACTCTACACTCAAAGAGGTTTGTTGACAATGAACACTAACAAGTACTTAACATACCCAACATGACAAAGAAGCTCAACCCAATCTGACTCCTCCCAACCAGGAGGAGTATCTAGTGAAGGTGGAAGAGTCACAGAGAGGTAAATTAAAAACAGAAAGGTTCTTCCTCCTCAATTTCCCATTATCACACATGTGTTAATGCCTTCTCAGTGACTGGGAGAGGGGGAAGGGAGGAACTGATGATGTTCTGATGTGACTCTGGCCAGACCGTTCCATTCCTGGCACAAAGCCAAGACTCGCATGAGGACACTCTGCAAAAGTACCTTGTTTATCTTGTGGCAATAGCTGTGAGCTGTTCTCTTGAACTTTACTCCTGGCACTGGCTTCCTGCTCTTCTGACCATTCCACATTATCCCTGTTGTGAAAAATAAGATGAACTAGAGCTAAGCATGGTAGGAAAGAGAAAGGTCTGGAGAGCCCTCCAAATGGACAGGGGTGCAGATGTGATCCCCAATTCCAGCCCAGCACCAGCACAACAGCCTAGTCAGCACATGCAGGCCCTAGTCCTGAAGGAACTCATGGAATTGCAAACAGAAGGGATCCTAAATCTGTCCCATTTTATATGCTCAGTTAAATTTAAAGGGAATAGATCCTTGCTAAAACCATGAGGGCACTCAGCACAAAACTCCATTGTCTTTCTCAAGTTAAAACAAAAAGGCAGTTGGGTTATTTGGAAGGTAACTGTTAAATTAAATCAAATTATGAGAAAATTATGGGAAGCTTTAAAGCATTAAGAATTATTAATAACTTCAGTGCACATACACAGCTATGCAGTCATTAATGTGATTCACTTGGCCTTTTTTCATTAAAGCAAGTCAATGAAAAGCAGAATACTAGGCCCAAGAAACAGTTCTTGTCTCAAAAGGAATCAAGTCTTCTGATTTTAACTTACAAAACAAAGGCTTAAATATTAAGTCTGAAAAAACAGATTACTAAGAATTTCCACAGGAAAACTAAGGATATGCTTTTGTAATATACCTTTTGTATAGAATAGTCTCAGAAGGAATGACAGGCTGACACATATAAATATTACTTAACTGCAAATTAAACACACCCGATTCTTAACAAGGTATTGCAGCCAGAGACCAAAAGTGGATTTATTTACCCCAAAAATGCAAAATACCTTCAGTTTCCAGCAAATTAGAGAATTTAGATGTTTAACTGACTTAAAACAACTTCTGTATTAAGAGCTAATTAAGAGCTCCTGAAGGAATGACAGGTTATGGATTTCTTGACAGCAGATAATTTACCTTTATTAGCCACAGCAATGAAACAATTGCTACAAACCACAGGAGCCTGAGGAATGCTACTGCTTCAGGAAGGGTTGAGAATGGCTCAAAACTCCCTGCCGATCAGTCCTGAAGATTCAGGACACCCTGGGGATCAATCCCAAAGGTTCAGGAGCCTCCAAGAGGATCAGTTCCCAAGGCTCAGTACCCTGCAGGGAGCAGTTCCAAGTATTCAGGACCCCCGGGGGATCAATCCCGAAAGCTCAGGACCTCCGGGGACCAGCACTCCCGACCAACATCGACCACATAGGGCAGTGCCCTGCTCGGGGATGGCGGTCCCCGCCCGGCCTGCAGTCGCTGTCCGGCCGCTAGCCGTACACCCACCGCTCCTTCAGCCCGCGCCACGCCCTGAGGGCGTCTCTTGAGGCACCTCCGGAGAAAAGAGACCCCGTGAGGCGGAACGGGCAGGTTGCGGCTGGCCCATTACATAGCGCTTGGCCACAGACAGCGCAAATCGGAGAGACGACGGCGAGCCCGACACGGCCACCCCCACCCCACCGCCGCGCGCGGAGCGGCACCACAGGGCAGCAGAACCCCGGGCGGCTCACGGGGATCTAGAGCGGGCAGCGGCGGCAGCCCTCACGCACCAGGCGTTGTGCTGGAAAAGCCGGGCGGGGTCGGTGAGGAGCCGCCTCCCGAATGGCCGCCGCTCCCCCGCCTCGCTGGGCGCCGCCATGCCGGGCCGGCCGGCGCCGGAAGCGGAAGCAGCGCCGCACGGTCCGACCCGAAGGAGGACTGCGGGCGGTGGTCACGTGGCAGGGGTGGTCAGGTGAGCCGGTCTCGCCGGATAATGCGGGGAAAGGGCCCCGAAAAGGCCTTTCGTGGAGTTTATCTCTCATTTCAGGGGGTTCTGGAATGGAGCAGGCTGGGAGAGACCACAGGGGTTCCTCTGGTCCAGCCCTCCTGTTCTAGTGGGGTCATTCCAGAGTACATGGCACAGAATCCCAGAATGGTTTGGGTGAGAAGGGACCTTAGAGACCATCCAGTGCCACCCCTGCCATGGCAGGGACACCTTCCACTGTCCCAGGCTGCTCCAAGCCCCAGTGTCCAACCTGGCCTTGGGTACTGCCAGGGACCCAGGGGCAGCCACAGCTGCTCTGGGCAACCCATGCCAGGGCCTGCCCACCCTCACAGGGAGGAATTTCTTCCCTATCCCAGCTAACTCTGCTCTTTCAAATTGAACCCATTCCGCTTTGTCCTCTTACAATGAGGCATAATGCGTTCACATTCAGATTATCTGAATGGATTGTCCAGGACTGCCTTCAGACAGTTCTGGAGTATTTCCAGCAATGAAAGCTCAACAACTCTGGGCAATCTCTTCCAGTGCTTGGTCACTGCACAAGGATGAAGTTCTTTCTCTTTTCAGGTGGAACTTCCTGGGCATCAGTTTGTGCCTGTTGCCTCTTGTCCTATTGCTCAGCACCACTGAGCAGAGTCCAGCTCCATCTTCTCGGCACCCCGATATTTATTTATTTATTTGGCCTTCTGGGAAGAGGGAGGGAAGATGAAGGGGGAAGGATGGAAGTTGAGAAGGCCACCAGGATGATCAGAAGGATAGAACACCTCTTGTACAAGGAAAGACGAAGAGAGTTTGGATTGTTCACCCTGGAGATGAGAAGCTCTGGGGTGACCTAACTGTGGCCCTTTCCAGTACCTGAAGGAAGTCTCCAAAAAAGATGAAGAGAGACTATTTAACAGGGCCTGGAGTGGCAGGACACAGGGAATGGCTTCACACTGATAGGGGGCAGGGTTAGATGGGATATTGTAAGAAATTCTTCCCTGTGAGGGTGGGCAGACCCTGGCACAGGGTGCCCAGAGCAGCTGTGGCTGCCCCTGGATCCCTGGCAGTGTCCAAGGCCAGGCTGGATGGGGCTTGGAGCAATCTAGTCTAGTGAAGGTGCCCCTGCCCATGGCAGGGGTGGGACTGGATGGGCTTTAAAGTCCCCTACAAACCATTCTGGGATTCTGTAATTCATAGCATGTAAAGGGAGGCACAAGGTGACTCACCTCTTTCCAAATTTTGTGGGGCTTCTTTCTGCAACACTTGAGGGAGTCTCCATCCACCCACACTGGCTGGTGCCATCTCTGAGCTCCTGTGGGTGGCAACCAGAAGACAAAAGTGAGAGACATTGGCTTGTGAAACTGCCCAGCCCCACTCAGCACCAGCTGCTGCACCAATGGCTTTGGAGTGACGTGGTACTTGGGGAGTTTAAACTGCACAGGGGTGTGACATGCCCGTGGTGGCACTTCCAGCAGTGCCTCTGCAGAGCAGATGGCAGCCATGCCGATGCTGCTGGGTGTGCACCCAGATATAAAGCTTTTCTGGAAATCTCATCTTGGGGCCCCTGTGTTTTGTGTATGTTCTTATATGAGGCACAAATACCCCAGAAGAGAGGGGCACTTCCCTCTCTATCCCACAGAGGCAATTCACCTGATAATCTGAAACAATTCTCCTGGGGCAGAGTTGCCAACTCCACCCATTTCCCAAATACTTTGAGCTGGAGAATTCCTCTGGTAATCAAAGCTGCCTGAGTAATTTTTCCTATGCGCTGAAGAGGAGGAGAGTGGTCAGAGCTGTGACTGAGCCTTGTCCTGCTTTCACAGAGCTCAAAGGGAGCAGAGATCCCAGCAACCTTGAGAAGATCTGGACAAGTTATGCCATGGGGATCCGTCCTTATTTTTCACAGTGCTGGTTAGGTATTTGGCAGGGAGGACACTTCCCTGCAGTTTATCATTAGCCAGAAATGTAAGGGTTGACTCTTTCTGTGTTCCATCTGGTAAGGGAAGAGCTTGGCTTTTTAGCCAGGAACATCTGAAACAAACTGGAAAAAGGGAAAAAGTGAGAGTCCGGACTAAATCCAGGGGCAGAAATCCCCATCATAGCATGATGCCTCTGTGGCACCTGGAGGTACAAAAATAAGGTATTAGACCCTCCTGAGTCAGGGGAGGATGATTTTACTGCTGGAGGAGCCATCAGTCCCTCACCACCAGAGACTTGCTTCCATGTTTATCCCATGTGTGTGGGGAACCACTGCAATATTTTAAGGGAATCAGTTGCTTTATGTTAACATCACATCCTTGTCATCTGACAAGCACCAGTACAGGCATGCAGGAGGCTTTTAACTAATCTCTTGGTTCCCAAAGATATCTAGGTTTCCTCCAAGGAAAAAGACCTTAGATACCTAGCCTTACCTTCCTCTGTCCTAAGGCTTCCAGCTTTCCTTGCTGGTCAGGTGAACCCTGCTGGCTGTGGAGCCCAAGATGGAGTTGAGGTCCTGGGTGTCACCCTTGTGCCCTAGGAAAGTGCCCAGGCAATGTTTGAGTGGAGCAGGGAGTGTGCCAGCACTCCAGGGAGATTTCAGGCTTCGGGAGTGACATCAAAAGGGCAGCTGGAGAGACTCCATCCACAGAATCCAGACTTGACACCTCCCATGGCTCTGGGATCAAGTGAGTCTCCTCTGTGACCAGGTCAAAGCCCAGATTATCCACAATGGTTGCACTCTTTGTAATAAGAAATTGTTGAGAAACTGCCCTGCCTGCTGGCAGTCAGCACAGAGAGACTTGCCAAAAAGAGGTGGTTGTTATTATTATTATTATTATTATTATTATTATTATTATTATTATTCCTCGCTGGCTAAGGGGATAGGTGGAATCTACATTGTGGATGTCAACCATGTCCCCAGGACTATGGGGGAAGGTGGAGTTAGTTACTGAGTCATGGAATGGTTGGGGTTGGAAGGGATCTTAAAGACCATCTCATTCCACTCCCTGCCATGGGCAGGGACATCTTCCACTCAACCAGGTTGCTCCAAGCCCTGCCCAACCTGGCCTTGAACCCTTCCAGAGATGGGGGAGCCACAGCTGCCCTGGGCACCCTGTGCCAGGGCCTCCCCATATGCCATCTAACCCTGCCCTCTTGACAGTGTGAAGCCATTCCCCCTTGTCCTGTGACCCTTGTAAAAGAGTCTTTCTCCATCTTTCCTGTCAGCTTCTTCAGGAACTGCAAAGCCACAATTAGGTCACTCTGAAGCTTTGTTTCTCCAGGCTGAACAATCCCAATTCTCTCAGCAAATATATTTGAGGAAGGGGAGCCCAAAATACAACAACCTAAACTATTCTGTGATTTTGTGCTAAGGAAAATGCAGCATTTTGGCTTTTTGGTTTTAATTCCAGTTCTTTCTTCTCTTCTCCAAATCTTAAGTTTTCTGCCCAGCAAATGCTCCAGACCCTGAAGTATCCTGAAGTGCTGATGTACTCACCATCTACAGTCATGTCCTTCAGGACCTCCTGGAGACTCTGTTATGGAAAATGGATTTCCATTGAGAATGTTGGGACTTCAGCACTCCAACTGACCTGCTTCTCTAGAATGAATGGGGAGATGTGTTTAATTTCAGAAAATTCCCTAGACACATAGAAAACCCCATTCTGGGTTTTGAATCAGAAAAAATGCACCTTTTGTCATCTTCTGTCTGTATTGGAAGTGCTTTGCTCATTTTTGGGGTATATTAACAGAAAACAGTTTACAAAAGGAGTTGATGGGGTCCAAGGAAAGAGCACTTCAGCGCTTCCGGGGATTAAAGTAGCAGTAAAAAGAATTCTGGCCTTAAGTGTTGCTGTAGGAGCTGTGTCAGTGGGATGGGTTTCAAGGTGTCCTCACTCCCTGGAAACCTCCGTGGGGCAAATGTCCCTATCCAGTGTGGGAGATGATCTCAGCAGCCCAGAAGGTGGAAAGCTTGGGCTGAACACGTACAGACACCACCATCTAGTGGTGCCGGGCTCCAACAGCCTCCATGTAGCCCGGAATCGGCACGTTCCACGGAGTTGGATCTATTACAGCCCCCAAATGGCTTCTCCCAGGGAGCTGAGAGCAACCACAAAGTTCACGCCCTGGCCCAGGAGGGACCTCCGGCTGCCCCCTCTCCTCTACTCCGGCCGGCACAGCAACACTGCCTTGATTTTGGGGGAAAAAGTCACTCCAGACTTCCAACAGCCGCTCCTTGTGGTCATGGGCTTGGATCCTGCAAATAGCCATGCCCTCTGGCATTAAGGGGCAGTGGACTAGGATAAACTGGGGTCTTTCCTCATCCCACAGCTCCATGGGAAAGGGAAATCTCCCGCCTGAATAGCATATGTGGAATCGTTGGGGTTTCTCCAGTGGAAGCAGCCCCAGGCAGCCTGAGGGGAGCTCATCATGCTTCTTCATGTTGCAGCCAGGCTCTGCCTTTGCCTTTGCCTTTCCCTGAGCCCACTGGCAGACAAAATGCTCAGCCTGGAGCCAAACCAACCTGGGCCTACCTCCACTGTAGCCCAGATTCCACTTGGGTGCTGTAACCACCCACTGAGCCCCTGCCTGGCACAGCTGGTGACACTGAACACTGCCCAGGGTGCCTGAATATAGTGTGGGTTGGGAGCACCTGGTAGCATGGGACGTGTGTGGGGTGTCAAAGACCCAAGCAAATAGGATGTGGTGTGCTGGGGTTCACTCCACTAGCAAGGGAGTGAGGTGCTGCCAGTACCATAGTCTGCAGTGACTTTCGCCCACCTTGTGCCCCCCAACTTGTTATTGACCCTGAGGAAGGAACCAGTAACAGAGCAGAGACCTCCATGGGGACCCCACAGCCCTGTTTTCCCTGGTTCTACCATCTGTAAACCCATCTCATCTCAAACCAGCTCCCCTAGTTGTGCTCGGGTGTCAGGGGCTGCCCTCAGGGCAGAAACCTGGGCATAGGCTGGGGACCACAGTGATTGTAGTCTGAGTGGTGTTTGGTTTTTTTTCCCTGTTTTTTTTGTTTTTTTTTTTTTTTTTTTTTTTTTTTTTTTTTTTTTTTGTTTTTGTTTTTGTTTGTTTGTTTGTTTGTTATTATTTTTATTTTTGTGATGTGAATCACTGGCACTCTGGTGTTGCCCATCCATCCCTGGCCCCCCTCAAGGGCTCAGCCCCAGAGCCCACCCAGCACCAACTGCTGCCCCTGCTCCCACACTGCTGGGACAGGCCAGCCAGGGAACAGGGACACAGGGTCACCACCAGCTCAGCCAACACACTGCCGGGGACGTTGGGAGGACAGACAACCTCAGGATGGGAACAAGGTCACTGTTGCTTTTTGAGGCAATTGAGGGGAATTGAGCCATGTGCTCTGGCAGGGCAGGGACCAGGCAGCAACACTGGTCCAGCCCAGCACTGCCTCTGGGACAGCTCTTTGTTTTCCTCCACGGGTGACACACAGCTCTAGGCAGCAGGACATAGCCTGACCCCTGCCTGCTCTTCTGGAACCCTGAGCCACACAGAAGTCCAGGGATGGTGCAGTTAAGTTCAAAAAACACAGTAAGGGGAGAGAGGTGGCCAGGCTCAAGGGATATCAGGTGTCATGACCATCCTGAAGCAGCTGCTTGCACATCCATGTGTGCTGTGGCATGGGGACAGTGGAGGCAGACAGGAGGAACTCAGCACCATCCCAGGGGCTGAGCCAGGTTGCAGCTGGTAGCAGCACAGCTAATCCTACATGGAATTGGCAGGTGGTATAGACTGAATGCATTGGAGGGAGCGAGGGAGGGCAATGTTATGTGGGGCACATCTTTTTACCACCCTGGGTCACAGCAGCACCCGTGACATATGGTTGCAAGAAGAAAAGAGCTGCTGGGCTGCTCCAACAGTGTCCTGAACCTCCAAAGCCAGTGATGGCTCCTGCCTGCTGGCAGCTGCCCTGTGCTGAAGGAGAAGGTCCCTGTGCCCAGAGGGACCAAGGCCAGTGCAGAAGGGGACTCCGAGCGGGCAGAGCTTCACCAGCACAGGCTGTGGAGGAGAGCACAGCTCAGCATGTGGTTCAAGCAGCTGCTCCTGAAATTCCGATGAGAAGCAAAGAGTTCACAGACTGACAAAGCATTGGAGGGAGCGAGGGAGGGCAATGTTATGTGGGGCACAGCTTTTTACCACCCTGGGTCACAGCAGCACCCGTGACATATGGTTGCAAGAAGAAAAGAGCTGCTGGGCTGCTCCAACAGTGTCCTGAACCTCCAAAGCCAGTGATGGCTCCTGCCTGCTGGCAGCTGCCCTGTGCTGAAGGAGAAGGTCCCTGTGCCCAGAGGGACCAAGGCCAGTGCAGAAGGGGACTCCGAGCGGGCAGAGCTTCACCAGCACAGGCTGTGGAGGAGAGCACAGCTCAGCATGTGGTTCAAGCAGCTGCTCCTGAAATTCCGATGAGAAGCAAAGAGTTCACAGACTGACAGAGATCATCCCATTTCTCTGTGTTCAGTGTATGGGGGGCCGGTGGCTTTGTGAGCGACCCGCTGAGGTAAGGACTGAGGTTTGCCATGGAAAGCACGTCCCTGCAGTTACAGTGGGGTGACAGACAATATGGGTTGGAGGCAGTCAGGGACTTGTTAAATCACATGCAGTTGTTCACACAGGCAGACACAAACAAGCTCTTCTGTAAACTGGGTTCCAGGAGATCCCACGGATCATCAGCTGATCCCATGGCCAGTGCTGGATGTGGCATCCCTACATGTTCCCACGGTACGTAATATTGGTGAAGGTAGATGTGGCCTCTTTATATAAAGGGTTATGGGTCTGGAGGAAGAAGGAAGATGAAAAAGAGCATCATCACTTTGTGCTTGGCATCCTCATTTGTTCTACTTAACATCTGGGGTAACTGAGGCACTGTCTCAGCATGGAGTGGTGGATCCCTGTCTCCACTCAAGGCTTTGGATGAGCAGCTTAATGGCTCCCCATAAGGTTTCATGGGGCAGAATAGGGAAAAGCTGCTGTGGAGGAAAGGAAAAGCAGCAGGAGCTCAGGAAGAGAGAGACCTCTTGAAAGAGCATCCCATCCCATCCCATCCCATCCCATCCCATCCCATCCCATCCCATCCCATCCCATCCCATCCCATCCCATCCCATCCCATCCCTTTATAGGGGGTTAGGAGATGGAGGAGGGGTGAGGGACATGTACCAGTGCTGTCCCAGCCCCCTCCCTTGTGCCTGGGGTTCCTCAGTGCTTTCCAGCATCCTGTAGCAGGAGGGACCTTCTGCCTCACTCATGGGATGGAAACACTGCTGTGAGCAGTGAGTAAGGGGGTCATGCTGCTGACAGGTGCTTTGGATATGCTGGAGGGGGAAAAATAATCTAGGACATCTCCTATCACCTGTGCACAGCCCCTGGGACCACAGCAGGCTCAGGGAAGGGCTGTCCCGGCTGGCAGTGTCACCTTGAGTCCTGCCTGGGACACTGTCCCAGGCTTTAGAGAGGAATGGGACAAGCTGGCCCTTAAGGATCATGTCATGGGACAACAAACAGCAGCTGAGCTCTCATGCCAGGAGCACTGGGATCTGGATCCCTCAAGGCAGAGGCTATGGGGTTTTGGGGCTCCTGCCCAGCACACCCAATCCACTGCCCCTCACCGTGTCCCACTTGGCTCTGGCCTTCTCTTCCTCGAAATGGGCAAACTCACGGCGATCATGGATGGTGATGAGGAGCTTCCATATGAGCAGGGCAGTGAGGCCGATGAGCAGGATGGCACCTGTCACTGAGAGCAGGACCACCAGGATGTCTGGCCCCTTTGGACAATCTGGAGCAGAGAGGAGGGCAGGGTTGAGGTGAGCTCAGCAGCCCCAGGGCAACTTAAAGCAGCTCTGGGGCTACCTGGCCATGGGTATGTGGAGCTCCTTTAGTCTCAGGAGGGCATCATCCTCCTCTGCCAGCAAGCAGGAGCCTCTACCCTGAGCACAGCATGCTCTGTGAAGGAGGATCCCATCCATGGGGTGCCTGTGCCAAAATACTTGAGTACCTATCTGTAGGGTGGGGGTCTGCAGCCAAGCCTGGAGCTAGATCAGGGGCATCACAGGTCCCACACACAGTGGGGGATGACATCGGAGACCAAGTCCTTGTGCTTGTGAAGTTCGCCCCAAACCACCAGCCCACTGACACCCCACCCCAGCCTCTGGCCACGTGTCAACACTGAATTGGCAAATGGGGGCAGGGAGATCCAGTGTGAGCCTCCGCTGCTCCTGCTCCCTCTGCACACTGACCCGGGCCATGTGGCCACCCCAGCCTTCACCCTGCCTCTCCTCTCCCATCTGGCTGTGGGGCTGGGAAGTGTGGGCTGTACCCTGCCAATGGCAGACAGCTGCAGTGAGAGCTGGTGGCTGCCTTCACGGCCCTGCTTCTGAAGGATCTGCAGTCACACAGTCCCAGGCTCAGCTGAGGTCAGCGGAGACCTCAGAGCTGCTGATGGGAGCCTCCTCTAATCTGCTTCCCAAGAAAAATCACTCCCACAAAGTCAAACACAGGATCAGGGCGGTGGGAAGTTTGAACCCCCATCCTTGGCCTCAGTGAGGGGATGAAATAACTTAGGAAATGTGATACCTGAGAGGCAGGAAATCATGGCCCGCTGGCACTGAGCAGGGGACAAAGAAGTTCTTTAATCCCTCTCAGCCCCTAGCTGTGGTGCCCCATGAGCCTGGCTGGAGTGGGAGATACAAAGGGAATTCAACATCCCCTTGTTCTGCACAGAAATCCAGCATGGTACATTCTGCAGCCCCTGGCCTAAGCATGGCAGCTGGGTCTTACCAGGCTCCTCAATGACATAGAGGATGGACTTGCCACTGGAGTCCTCGTAGTACTGGAACCTCATCACACAGTCATTCTCATCCTTATAGGTGCAGTTCATGGCATCCTTGCCCCTGTCACCTGCCAGAAGGAGAGGCTCAGAGTCCCCATGCTGAGGGGTGCACACACAGAGGGAAATCATGTGGCACACACAGCCCCCTGGATTACCACGTATTAGGACAGGGGTTGGGTCT
Source organism: Vidua chalybeata (assembly GCF_026979565.1). Lineage (NCBI taxonomy): Eukaryota > Metazoa > Chordata > Aves > Passeriformes > Viduidae > Vidua > Vidua chalybeata. The sequence continues at coordinate 5,901,348 of NC_071555.1, read as the reverse complement.
CCTCTTACTCAGTTCCTGCACTGTCTCAATCTTGTCACGGCACATACGGCTGCAGGACTGCTGCTCCACTAGCTTTCCCCGCTCAAACTTCTTGCACTCCACGCAATCCCTGTGGAAGAGGAGGGAGGTACTGTGAGCTTTTCCATGCTCTCCTCAGGGAACTGTCACACCTTTCAGTTTCAGGTTGTGGAAATCACAGCAGTCCCAACCCTACTGGGCTGCAGATGGTGAGAGCTCCTGCCACCAGTGCTGCCAGCTCCATGATGGGATATGACCCCTCTCAGCGCTCTGCCAGCTCCCCAGTGGAATATGACCTATCCCAGCTCCCTGCCAGCCCACAATGTGGTATGACCTGTCCCAGCCCTCTGCTCTTTCTCACTTTTTGATGGTGCAGGCGTCCGGGCAGGTGGGGCACTTCTCGCAGGTGTCTCCGTAGGAGCCGGGCTGGGTGCACTCGCAACGGCCGCACACACAGGAGCCATGGCCGCTGCACACCAGCCCATTGCTGGACATGCAGGTGTCAGTGCGCGTGGTGCAGTTGCAGTAGTCTCCTGTCCAGTCTGAGTTGCACAGACAATCCCCACAGCTGCACTGCCCGTGGCCTGGGGACAACCAAAAGGCATCAGAGCTCTAAGTGTCTCCCAGAGCCTGTTAGCAATTCCCCATATGGATGCCTATGACCCAGAGTGGCAGCTCACCCTCTGTGGGCACTGCAAGGCAGACTGGCCACCTAGGACAACTCCTTTGCACTGTTCTTGGAGTGGGACACAGAGAAGCTCACACCAAACCCAGACCTTCACCATGTCCCAAACACTCCTCTTATCCCACCCAAGCAAGATCAAACTCCCACATTTCAGGCTGAGCTGCCCCAGCTCCAGCAGCAGCAACTGGAGATGCTCCATCAGATCTGTCTCTGAGCAAGTCAAGTTCTTTCTGTGGCTTTGAATTTCAGATTGAGTCAGGACATCTGGTCAAAGCCCCTAAGTCTGACTCCTTTCTCAGGCCTGGACCAGACAGGGAAAGCTGACTGCTGGGAAAAGCCCAACACACGCTCACTGAGACTGGTTTAGTCAGACAGACAGACAGGCATGCTCAAATCCTGCCAAACCCTGGAGCTATTTGGATTGTGGTTTATTTCAGCTCAAAGACGAGACACAGCAAGTGGTGGAAACACTGTGGAGCTGCAGGTGCTGACCTGTCCTAAGCCCTGAGCACAGTGGGACACTTTGGGAATGCTGCTCCCGGCAGAGGATCGGCTGGGCACCGTCCTGGCCATGCCTTTGGAGGCACTGGCATGTGAAATGAATGTATAACCCCATTAATGAGGAACTAGGGCTGAGTCACAGGAAAATAGTGCCAGGCTGGGTGACAAGGCATGGGAACAGATGAGTAGGCTGGGGAGAAGTGGCTCAATGGGGTCAGAGAGTTCAAGTTAATTAACAGCCCACCCTGGCCAGGGGCAGCTCTTCATCATTGCCCTTCACCCATCCTGGGGATCTGCAGCCCTTGTTCAAACAGGAACAGGCTCCATGAGGACACTGACTACTCAGGGTGGGGGAAACCCAGCGTCTCCACCTCGTTATCAGCAGTCTGTTAAGATAAAGGATCAATCTGAGCAGCACAGAGGCAGTGTGAGTCATGGAGTTGGCCTGAGGGGCAGGTGGGATCAATCTGGAGACCTCAGGGAGCAAGAATTGAATGTCATCTGTTTCACCTCATCCAGACTGGGCTCCAGTGGAGTGGAATCAGCTTTGGCCACTGATGTTTTCCTGGGGATTTTTGGGATTTCAGCAGGGAAGTGGTGGCTTTTTTTGGCACTCTGTTAGCAGCTACCTATTCTGGGCTTACAGAGGGAGGCTGGGGTTAGGAATGGCAGTGGCTACCCCTCTCCCATTCCCCACTTAAATCAGTTTTGGGGTGCTCTGCTCCTGGAGAGGACGTGCCAGTTTCATGCCTCATTCCTACGCACTGTCACCTCTCTCGTATCCCTTAAATACATGAGATGGGCAGAGCATTGCAATTCACTCAGACCTTCAGTGTTTACTGGAGATGTGGTTGGAAGGAACCTTAAATGAAGGTTCCTGGTGGGTAAGAGGCCCTGGCCTATCAGGGCATTTGGAACTGCTGTTGGGATGGGGTTTCTGCAAGAGGGCTTCTTCCCTGGGAGGGGAACCAGAGAACCCAAGGAACTGGTACTCTCTTTCCAGTACTGAGAGCAGCTGGAGAGAGGAAGTCTGGGAGCATGTGGCAGAGATGAATATTCAGGAGGGGAGACACTGTAAGGCCAGCAAGGAGGGAGGATTTACTTCCCCAACACTTTTGTCAATAGGAAGTCTTCCAGAACTGGGTGGAGGATAAAACCCACCTCTCCCCACCCCTCCCCCTCCACCCTGGGGTTTCCTCCTGCAGAGCAGTACTTCTGATGTGTTTGAGCTGTATGGTTCAAGCAAGGTCCCTGCCCTGTACACCCCAGAGCTGCTTCGCTTGGTCCCCACCAGCCCCACCAGGCCTCCTTTTTAACCTTCTAGCCCATCCCCACTCCAGCTCTCAGGCACAGGAGGTGATATCAGTGGCCAAAAAGGTAATAATTTCCCTTGCATCAGTTCAGACCAGGGCTAGTGCAGGGATGGCTGAACAAGTCAGAGCTGGGGACAACTCACAAGACAAGCCCAAAAATGACTGGTGTCTCCCTTGCCCATGATCTCAGGTGGCCTAAACAGCCCTAAGCTGCCTCCCTGCCAAGCCCAGCACTCACCTGAGCACATCTGGCCCTTGAAGCGAACACAGGAAAAGTCGTCACACTCGCAGTACTTGCCCGTCACCTTCCCAAAGTCGCTGCTGTGGCACACGCACTGCCCGCAGATGCACTCGCCACGCTGGCTGCACAGGGGCTGGCCCGGCTGGGGGCTGCAGTTGTCCTGCTGTGAGGGGTTGTATTCCTCCTCCGAGCACTCGCAGTGTGAGCCCAGGCGCCCAGGGTTGCAGCGGCACACGCCGCACTCCAGCGTGCCATTGCCATGGCTGCAGGACGGGCTGTTGGCCTCGGCGTGGCTCTCACAGGAGCAGTCGCAGTCGAAGTTCACCACCACTGTCAGGCTGTCCTTGAAGCCCACAGGTTTGATGGTGAAGGATTTCTGCTGCTCCTGGGGGCAGCCCCGCACTTTGGCCTCGATGCTGAAGCTCACCTGGAGGGCAAAGGTGTGTGTCTGGATGTCAGTACCTGCTCCAGTCCATGCCCCAACTTAAGGAGGTCAAAAATGGGAGCCACCAGGTCTCTTTGGGCTCATCAAAGCTGTTCCAGCACAATGTGGGCTAGATAATGTGCTTGCCACAGTAACCAGGCAAATTTTAGGTTCGATATTAGGAAAAATTCCTTCACTGAGAGGTTTGTCAGGCTCTGGCACAGGCTGCCCAGGGAAGAAGTAGAATCACTGTCCCCGGAAGTGTTCAAAAAACCTGTAGATATGGTGCTTAGGGACATGGTTTAGTGGTGGACCTGTCAGAGATCAGTTAGTGGTTGGGCTTGATGGTCTTAGAGGGCTTTTCCAACCCAAATGATTCCAGGTTCCCATGCCCTGTCGGCAGCAGCCCAGGTTGAGCTAGAGAGATCACAGAGTTTTGCATCCAGCAGATTCAAAAAAACATTCTCCTCCTTGCACCCACCCTGCTGGACCTCTCTCTCTAGTGCTGAGATTCCAGGGTCCGTGTCACCTGGGAGGTCATGGGACAAGCAGATGGTGCTGGTGCAGAGCAACAGATGGCCTGGCAGTGCTGCTATGTAGAGGGGTGAAAAGCCAAGCCCATGAGTGGGATCCTCACCGTGTCCCCGATCTTGAGCCCCATGCATGACTTGAGCCCAGGGATGACCTCGTCGTTGAGGCAGGTGGCATTGAAGGTCAGGGACAGCTCTTCAGGGAGGTCACGCACCTCCAGCTCCACTTTGGAGCGGATTTTCTAGGGAAGGAGAGAGGACTGATGAAGACACAGCACAGGCTGGGCAGGGCTTAGCCCTGGTGGAGTCCTCCCCTGCCCCCAGCACCACAGTGATGCTCCCATGCACATGGGAAAGGAGCCAAGTGCCCCAAGTCTTTCTCAAGCCTCAGCCATGTCATTGTCTACAGGGAAACATTTTCAAGGCAGGAAAGGACAGGTGGTGAACACAGTGATCTCCTGCCCCCAGGGTGCCTGCACACATGGGTGGAAGCAGATGCTCACAGCTGTTCTAAGGAGGATGCTTAGGACTGGGGGAGCTGACAAATCTGTGGGTTGTTGGCAGTGGGAAGCAGTGGCTCTTTTGTTAGGGAGAGTGCTGTTGTGGGGCCATCACACTGCACACTCACCCCATAGGAGTCTACTATGAGCTGCAGGACGTTGCTGGAGTCTCTGGACAAGGTGCCCACAGTTGTGCCTGGGATCAGCTCACTGTAGTTCTGTAGGAATATCATAAGCAGGCTCTGTTTGTGATGGGTAAATGTGCCATGGCTGGGCAAAACCCTGTCCAGGAACATGGGAGTTTTGATAGGACAGAGCACCAAGCCATGTACAGCTACCCATGGCCCACCAGCCCCCCAGGAGGGTGGCTTTAGAGCTGGTACCTGGTAGAGGCCAACAACCATATCTGTCACAGCAAAGATCAAGTTGATGTTCTTCTGTGAGAGTTTCTCAGTCATCAGGCCCAGAGAAGGATAGTCCTGGGGAAGAGGAGAGCTATAGCCTAGGAACATGTACACCCCCCCACCTTGATCCCCATCATGCTCTCTAACCATGGCTGAAACACCTTTCCCATCCCATGGGGACCCAACGGGTGCTCTGGGCTCCACAACCCCATGCCTGGGTCAGGCTTTACCAGTGTGGTGGTGGCAGAGTAGAAATTATCCTTGTCGATGTGGCACTGGGCATCATTGGGCTGCACGATGCCAGCTAGCCGCCCGTCCAGTGCAATGTGGGTCTTCGCGTCCGTGGTGAAGACGAGCAGATGGGAAGCATCATTCCTCCAGCCAATTTTTTCCTGCAGTGAAAGGCAGCTCCCAGTCATGTGTCAGCACATGCTGAGGGCAGTCCCATGTGCCAGCACCCCACTGTTGCCTTTGTGCCAGGGGTCATGGCTTGGTCATAAAAACCAACCTCTGCACAGGGAACCAAAGCAATTGCTCCTTCAGGGAAGTGCTGTGGGAGTGTGGGGTCTGGAAGGTGGGCATGGGCTGCTTGTAGGTGGAAGATGAATTTTAATTGGTTAGAGTGCTAATCAAGGTGGCTAATGACTCAGGGATGCAAGATCTCCAGCCCAAGGTGAAGGTACAGGAGGTGTTGTCCCTTCTGGACTGGTCACTGCAGGGCTGACATGGGATTGCTCCCGAGAACCTGCTCCGCTCCTCTCCACTACCATAATCCCATGAGAGTCCTGCTCTTCCCTTGACTATTGGACTGGAAATGTCTCACTTGAATGTTTACCCTCGCCAGAAATCAGTCATACAACAACTCAGCAAGGCTTATGATCATGTCCTGGAGGGATTGATTGGTCCCTGCCAACCCACCTGGCCCAGCCTGGTGACCCTGTCCTGACCCCAGCCAGGCCTTCCTGCCCCTTACATCGCACACGGTGGCCTGGATGATGGCATCGAAGCCACCCTCTGGTGCATCGCGGTTCCGGGAGACGCTCTGCTTCTGCACCTCCTCGTTGAAGCGAGTCACCTCATCCGTGAGTGACAAGACGTGTTTGTACCCAAACATGGGCAGGCAGGTTTCCCCAATCCTGTGGGAGGAGAGCACTCAGGGCACAGGGCTCATCAGGCTCTTCCTGCTCCCATTCCTGCCCTACAGCCATCCCACATCCCATGGTCTTGCCAAGGATGTGCTGGAGACACCCAACGCCCTCCCAAGAGCCTGAGGCTGGTGAAGGACCTTTTAAATAAAATTAATGTTGAAGGGATGCTGGGCTCAGGTCAGCTCCCAGCCTCAGTTCTGCTGGGATTTTTAGGAGTCATTTTCTTCCAGCCTCAACTTTTCTTTTGAAAACATGATGCAAATTTTTTCCCTCAAGAGCTTTCCTGTGATAATGATATTTCTAATTTGACCTGCTCCTCCTCCCTGTGCCAGCAGAACACAGATTGCACCAAGGTTTAAACCCTGTCCAGAATCAGGCACCCACTTTCTCCACTCCCCTCTTTTTCTCTCAGGCTCAAGTTCACTCCTCTGCCCACCCCCCTCCTAGTAGCACAGGGGAACAGGGAATGGGGGATGAATTCAGTTCCTAACACCTCTGCCATTCCTTCCTCCTGATGCTCTTTCCCTCTTCCAGCCTGTTGTCCTTCCCGTGGGAGACAAGCTTTTAGGAACCTCTCAAACATAGGTCCTTTCGATGGGCTGCAGTTCTTCACCAACTGATGTGGATTTCCAGCCACATTGCAGTGGTGTCCCATCAACTTCTGGCCCTTACAGGACTCCCTCAACCTGGACTTACTCATAGCAAGGGTTCTTGATGGCTTCTGGAGGAGATATGTACATGTAGGGTGAAATGGGTTTGTCCACAAAGGCCCCAAAGCCGATGCGTAGGTTGCTGGTGAGCTTACGCATCTCACTGGCCAGTTTTGTGCCCAGGTTCTGGATGTTCCTCAGATCATCCTTCATTGAGTTAGACAGGTCCATGAGGTAGTAGATGTCCACAGGGTAATCTTCCACTTGACGCACTTGGACATGAAAGACCTGGGAGTCATCTGCAAAGTGACAGGGCAGTAGAGTGAGATGTCATCTCCTGGAAGGGGGAGGGCGGCTCACCACAGGGGGGGTCAGCAGGAACCCAAGGGGATGGTTAAAGCTTCTAAGAGGAGAACATTACCTTTAGACAGAGGGGCAAAACCCTTAGTCAGGTGCTTGCACAGGAGATGTGCTGTGCACCCCTTGGAAGTGTCCAAGGCCAGGTTGGATTGAACTTGGAGGAACCTGGTCTAGTGGAAAGTGTCCCTGTCCATGGCAGGGAGTGGGACAGCATTGTCTTCAAGGTCCCTTCCAACCCCAAAACCATTCTAGAATTCTATGGCAGATGGGGGTTATGTCTCCTGTTCTCCTAAACTCTCAGTGCTGGAACATGATCAGATCTTCTTGTCCAGGGTTGACCTCTCAAGATATCCTATAGGAACAGCTGGATGTAATGAGGGAAACCCCCAGTGTGCCCAGTGTGTGGGCAGCAGGTCTTAAAGGGATCACAAGGCAGGCTGCAAGGCTTCTTCGGACTTCTCTGAGCTTCCAAGGACTCTCACCATTTTCTGCACCCTCCCCCATCCCAGTGCCTTTCCTCTCCTCTTAGCTCTCCCAGCCCCTTCTGAGAAAATTTTGGTGAAACATTTTCCATTAAAACAAAAACCTCCTTAGAAAGAACCTTCTGGGAAACATCCCAGTTTTGATTACTTTTGCACATTAAAAAAAAAAAAAAGCTGAAAACACTTAAGGTTGACCTTTTCTTTCTTCCTTTTTAAGAGACACAGGTCCTTTTTCTGATCTTAGAAATGGTTTCTTTGAAACATAACCCAGGGCACAGCTACAGCCTTGTCGGAGCACCTCACATGTTGAGAAAAAAAGGCCTTAACTGAGCTTAAATTATTATTCTTTTCACATTTCGGTCTAAATCTGCACGCCATGTTCTTTCACAATGAAGAAAGTTTCAACATTTATGACAGCCCAAAAAGCTCCATCCCCTCTCCAGTTGTGATGGGAACCCACCATGGAGCCAGGGGTCCCATTTTTGTGCTTAGCCGCTGTTTGTCCTCACTGAGCAGAAACCATGAGGATTCTGAGCTTGTGGGACATGAGCTGTGACCTGTCCTGCTTGCATCCTTCATGATTTGGTCTTGGTTCATGAGTCAAGGCAGATGACTTATGCCAAACCTTCTTGGTTTGGCAAAGATGGTATCAAGTTGGGGGTCTCTCCTCTTTATTCCAAGGAACAGGGATTTACAGCCCTCAGAGCAGCATACTCACCTGCCTCCTGACAGCAACTTTTAGAGCTAAAGAGAACAAGGGCCACTTCAAAGCTCCATGTCCTGATTGTGTGGGGATTCCTCTGCCTGCTATCCTTCCAATGGGGCAGGACTTCTCCTGCCCATGCCCAGGGATGTGCACAGAGGCTGTGTGCCCGATAGCTTTGCCTCCTGCCTGGCATCTTGAAACTCCTGGATGCTGGCAAAGGACCAGAGCAGTTAATTGGCTCCAGCCTGCCTGGCTGAGCAGAGCCTGGGATATTACAAGGATCTGGTGGCAGCCCAACCCTCATAGCTGCTCCGCAGCTTGTTGGGTATGAGCTGACTTGCACCCAGGCATTCTGAGCACAGCAGCAGTGCCTCAGGTCTGAATGGCTTTATAAAATACCCCATGTGTTATTGAAGTTGCATCCTATCCTGCCCCTCAAATACCTCAGGACTGAGGCAAGAGAAGGAACACAACGATCAGAGAGCTCAACTGCCCACCAGAGATGTTCTGGAGGATTCTGTGCTGCCGGCAGCCTGGCCTTGACCCTGAAGGACACAAGACCACCTTGGCCAGTGAGGCAGAGTGATGGCTCTGAGCCCTTTGGGTTATTCCCACTGCATCTCCCCCTTCCTACAGCAGTCTGGGGGTTCTTACCTGGCCGCAGGTTCAGCTGTATTCTCTGGGGGCTCATCTGGGTGGTGGTGGACCCCCCTGAGCCCTTGTTGCTGAGGGGCCGGTCCTCCAGGATGGTGACGCTGCTGCTGGGGGACTCGATGTGGTCCTGCCCGCAGCCGTTGTGCAGGAGGTTGGCATGAAGGTCACAGCGAGGGGCCGAGTGCGCCCAGACCTGCAGGGGAGGGACATGGTCAGGAGCCTCCCAGGACTATGCTGGGAGAAGGAGAAAGGCCCCCTCCTTTTCCCTGGAGAGGCCCTGCTTTATCACACCTAACTCCAGAAGAGGATCAAAGGCTTCTTGGGGCACGCGGTCTCTTGCCTGAGGAAGGCAGCAGACAGAGGGGATTTGGGATCAGCAACTCCTGCTGGAGCAACTCCTGCAGAAGCCCATCAGCCCTTGCCAAGGAACAATGGATAACACATCCCTGCCAACCTCCTCCTGACTCCTGGCAGCTGGAGCCTTAGGTTTGGGTTTTGGCAGAGCTAAAAGGAAATCCTGTCTCTCTGGGATGGCTAGAGGAGGGTGCGGCAGGATATGAACATGGCAAGCCGGGTAGAGGCAGTGTTGGACTTTTAAAATTATTTATTACTTTGACAAAAGACAAATCACCTTTCCCCCCATTTTTCCAACGTGGGCCCTTAGAAATCCTGCCATGAGCAAGGAGTGTGTCCACTGTGGGTGAGCTCATTGCACAGAGCAGTGTTCAGTTCCTGTCTGGAAGTGGATCAGACTTATCTCCAGCTCTCCAGCTTCCTGATGGATGAAGCCGACTAGGAAAAGGAGCACCAAAAAAGGAGTGAAAGAGTGCAAAGGCACTGGGGCTGCAGGAAAGCCTTGAAGAGCCTGTCAGGGGTAGGAAGCACAAAGTGTGAAGTCATGGTGAGCTCCAGCCTTGTCCCTCCTTTCCTAGAAAGCTTCTGGCTTCTAATCCTAATCACAGAACATTCAGGAGGGTTCCTATTCCTTTGGTTGCTTATGAAGACAAACATGGGAGGAATATCTCTCCCAGCCCAACACTGCTGTGATCTGCTGCCTCATGTTCCTGCTCAGGAAGCACTCACCCTCCCCTCCAAAGGGATTCTTTATCTCCCTCCCTCAGCCCAAATCTTTCTATATTAGAGTCCTCCAGCAGAGGACCACCACAGCCTCTTCCTGCAGCAAAGGGAGGTGGCACAAGTCCTGGTGGGGCTGGTTCAGTGCCCTCCCTGCTCCTGGGATGATGGAATCCAGTGCTGAGCCTTCCAGTGCTAGAGAAGTTAGAGAAGTTGCCATACAGGATATCAACTGCCCTGAACTGGGTTCAGGCTGGTTGAACCCAGGGATGAATTTGTATGTTTTATGCAAATAAGTAGAAAAACACAAATGGTGTCAGGAGGCCCTGGCTGGCCCACGGCCCTCTGGAAACTGTGGCCAAGCGATAGACAAAAAATTCATCAGCAGGCGTGTTCCTACCCTGCCCCCACCTAGACAGTGTCCTGACAGAGAGGAGGACGAGTCCTTCCTCCAAATTAGCTCCCTCACACTCACCCACCCATAATCTTACTCCACAGGGCTCCCTGCTGTGGGAAAAGGTGGCTGGTTCACTCCAGATCCCATCAATCATCAGGTACATTCTAGTCAAGGGAAATCACTGGAAAACTATGTGGGTGAAAAGCATGCTGGGCAGGTGGATTTTAACCATGGTGCTCAGTGATACCTGGAGATCCTAGGGAGCTCTCAGGATCTCAGAGGCCTCATGGCACCTTATGGCATTAGAAGCATCATTCCTCCTGTGAGATTTCCACGAAGAAACTATTTAACCCCAGGGCTGCATCCTTCCCCTTTCTTTGAAGCCCTAAATATAGTGACTGACTCCAGACTTAGAGGAGCCTCTCCAACAACAAAAGCTACCACAAAAGTGGGACCTTTGGCTACAAGGCCCTGGCAGCCCCCAGTCTGTTTTTGATCCCCAGCTTTGCCACTTTGCTGACTCAACACCTGGGGCACAGCCCCTAGTTAGGAGTGACCTGGAGGCAACCCAAGCTTGCTGGTGACAAACTCACAGCACAGAAATTTCATCCATGAGAAACCCATTCCCTGTCAGCACAGTCCTGATGGCATCAGCTCCCTACACAGAGATGTAGGGAGACGTGTGCACCCTCTCTATCCCAGCCATCCCACAGCCCTTCCCAGAGATGCTTGCCAGCTCTCCCTGCCCTCTGTCCCACTGCAGAGCAGACAACTGCTCATGCTCCCTTCAGAATGGGAAACCTGATTCTTTTATCCCAGTCACTGCCTCCAGGGCTGATTAAGGAGGGCAGAGTCAGGCAGGGCTCTGGCAGAGCCAGTTCCATCCCTGAGCCCCCAGGGCAGCAGCCTGTGGGAACTGTGTATTCCCCAGGACATATCTGTTTTCATCTCGGACACAACCACATGCAGCATCAGCGTCTCTTCAGGACAGCTCTTGGGAGTGCTTAGAGCACAGATACCGCCACAAATTAAGCTAAAAACTTCCAGCAGCTTCTCTGAAATCTATATCTGGTCCAGTCTAGCCTCCAAGAGACCCAGAGTGGGTGACATTTTGTGTGGGTGAGACCCTGAAGGATCTGTCACAATAATCTCCAAAGGGATTTTAGAGATAACATCTCAGTGTTACAGCTTGGCTGGCTTTTTCCAAAAAGGCAGATGAGGACATCTATTTGTTGGTAAGAGCGGTCAAGGTTTCTGGAAAATAAATAAAACTCAACTCTGCTCTGCATCAATGCTCGGGGGGGGGGGGGGGGGGGCGGTGTCAGCGATCACAAGAAACCACAATGAAATCCTTCTCCAAACCAAAACCAGGAGGGAGCAGGAGTAAATCATCACCCCAGGCTCCTTGGGAAGGCAGTGTGAGTGGAAAAGGCCTGTAGTGGGAGCAGAAGGAGAACAAATATGAGCACTATCCCTTTAAAAACGAGGGGGGGGGGTGCAGTATCAGAACCCTCCCCCACCCCAGGGAAATGAAACAAACCCACAGAAAAAAAAACCTCATTTGCTAAATTAAGACATCGTGGTCCAGATGTTGGAGGCAGAGTTGCTGAGCAGAGTGCACAGCCCAGCTCTCCAGGGGCTGGGTCTAGCAGCAGGATGGCTGCCTCACTCTTGTGTCTGCCCGGGAGCACAGCTCAGAGCAGCACTGGAAATATTTCCTTTTTTGGAAACCTTTGCTGATCTGGAGGAAAAAAAACCCATCACGGCTCCCTCTGCATCGTCAAGTCACCAGTGCAGCCCAGGATCAGCAGCTGGGAAGGAAGAGCCCAGCCCAGCTACCATTCCCCCTCAGAGGGGGGAATGGAGAGGGAAGCCAGGCCCCTTATCAAGCTGCATGTTTCAGCCGCTCCTTGCGGGAGATAAGATGGGCACAAACATCTTTATTCACACCACATGCCAAGCGTCAGATCTGTTGGGCACAGCAAGCCAGAGGCCTACCCTCCAGATATGCATTGATCCCAAAGCATTAGACAATTGCTGGCATGATCCAGCAGCGTTTTCCAGCTTGGATCACTTTTCCCAGGTCTTTTCCAAGTCCCAGAGGGCATTAGGGGCACAGTTGCAGCTGATAGAAGTGGGTCTTCAAGGATAGAGAAGGAGAAAACAAGGAAAGCCTTGAGGGTTTCATCAGCTTGCCCCATCCCCATCACCTCCCTTGGCTCTGCCCTGGGGCTCCTCTCCCATCCCCTTGGGAAACTCCCTCCTCTTACCCAATGGATTAACCCCCAGGGCAGCATTTTTGGAGAGCAACGTGGCAAGATCTGCTTGGCTCTCACCTACCCAAACAGGATGATTTGAGAGCCACAGCTCAGCACTCACATCCACTTTAGCTCAGTAACCAAAACCAGGCACCTTGTCTTCTCCCCTTATTTCTAATGAAAAAAGACTTTAAAACGCAGCCCTTAACTTCTGATGAGTATTTTCAATTCCTCCTTACAGGCCTTCCAGGCCCCTTTCCCTTTTCAGCCCTTCCAGGAATTAGGCTCCTTCAGCCAGTGCTTTACAATGGGTTTCCAAGAAGCAAACCAAAAGTAAAACAAGTTTTTAAATGTACATTATTTGAAAGATAAAGTGCATTCCTAGTGGAAACACCACAATTTCCCAGCCAGCTCAGTGTAGCTCCCACCAACACACCCAGATAAGGGGCATATTTTTGGAGCAGGGCAGAAGCAGTGCCCACTGACCAAGTGCCTTGATCTGAGGTCTGAGCCAGGTGGCACCAAGGAATCTGTTTAGATATAGTGGGAACAGACGGGGACTGAGTTTGTGGCTGTAACCTAGACTCATCCCAAAGGTTCTTCCCTTCCTTTACATCCCCTGCCCTGCTCAGGGCCCTGCTCAGGCCCCAGCTCTTACCTCAGCAGAGCACCAGGCGCAGAGGGGACTGACAGCCAGGCACTGCTTGCAGGAGTTCACCCCCCGGGTGGTGCAGATGTTGCCCCCTGAAACAGCAAAACAGAGCAATTACAGCCCACAGAACCCAAACTCAGCCACTAGCTTCTGAGCAGCCAGAGCCCCACCAGGGCCCTTCTCTATCCCTTTTCCCATTTGCAAACCCTGGATGTTGCCTCCTTGCTCTCTCCAGCCTGGTATGAGCTGGGCTTCATCTTGCCCAAGGCTGAGCATCATTCCCTACCTCCCAGCTCCTCAAAGGGACCTCTCACCCCTGCAGCATCACATGGGTGTTGGAGTGAAGCCCCCTGGCAGGGGGTTTACGTTTCCTTGCCGACACTCCTGCAGACACTTTGGGGCAGCAGGAGAGGAAAGGGTGAATTCCCAAGGGTGCAGGGTGGTACCCACAGCCCTGCCAGGGATTGTCTGCCTCTTCCCATCACCTTGACCCAGGGTGGTTGTTGACACCTTGAGCAGACACTAAACTCAGTGGCTGGTCCTGGCTCAGCTTCAAATCCAGGGAAAGGAGGGGAGTGAAAGGGCACAAATCCACAAATGTGCTGGTGGTGGTTGGCACCAATGTCCCAGGAAAGCTCGGGCTCTGTCAGTGGCTGTGGGGACTCTGGGAGATACCTGCTGCTACCAGTCCTGAAGGTCAGAGGCCGGTGAGCCTGTGGGGGAGAATTAAAGGGCCACAAAATGCCCGTGGAGCCCAAGGGCAGGAGGAGCTCCTCTGACACAGACCAGAGTGGGCGGCCCTGTGGTTCCTGCTGCCAACGGCCGATGTGACAAGTGGCTGGGACATCGCTGCCATGGCGTCACCCTTGGCTCTTCTTCCCTCCTGGGTACGAGCATCTCGGCAGTTTTAGGATTCCCCAGGCAGAGAAAACTGCAGCAAAGTACCCGCTTGGCTGGGACACACTGCAGCCTAGGGAGCCTGGGGGATGCCAGCGGGGAGTAGTGGGCACTAGAGCCTCCCCCTCTGCCCTGTGTGCCCCCATGGTTGCCCAGGGCTGTCCCAGCAGTGTCCCACAACCACAGGAAATGGAACACAAAGCAGAAAGAGGAAATGGTGAAACAACATCATCAGATCTTTGAGCAGAACCACAACCACAGCACCGTGAACTCCTGCCTGCTGGCATGTAGCCAGAGAGCGTACACACGTGTTCACACCTCTGTGTGTGTGTTTGCATGTATGTCTATTTGAGGGCGGTGTCACAGGCTGTGGCTGTCCCAGGGGCCAATGGCTGCTTGGGGATGTGCCCCAGAGCGTCCCCATCGCACCTCTGACACCTGCAGCTCCCCCTTGTCCCAGACTAAACTAAAGGCTGAGCCCAAGTGCCTTCCTTAGCACCAGTTTTGGGGTGGCACCCATGCCAGAACTCTCATCATACCCTGAAATACCTGGCTCCATGTGAGGATGGGACAGATTTTAAATGTAACATTGCCCAAAAGAGTGACAGGTTGGTCTCCAGTGCTTCCTGCACCTCAGCAATGTGCCAGCAGCAACACTGATCCTTGGGTGGACAGGGCTAGGAAGAGGGAAGGCAAAAGGCTCTCTGAAAACAGCAACGACATCACCTCCCACGACTCTTGCTGGCTCCTGCTGCGTCCATGTGAAATCCCTCCTGCCCTGCCAAGTGCTGGTGCCTGCAGTCAGAGCACGTGCCATGGATTTGTGCTGTGCTGTGCAGCTGGGAGCCAGCTCAGCCCTCCGGGAAGCAGGGAGACACTGCCCAGACAGCCCTCAGGGATGGAACAGGCTCCTGTTTAATGCCAGTGTGGGTTTTGTCCCCTCATGGTGCGTTTTATCTGGTTTAGTCACCTGGCTCTGCCCCAGCACCCACCTTGCTGGGGAAGGGCAGAGCTGACAAGGGCTCCATGAGGGCTCTGGGACATGAGATTCACCAGTCCAAATCCTGCCTCAAACAGGTTTTCCCTGTGATTTGATCTAGTCCCTCAGTCACTCCCTGCCTCAGTTTCCCCTGTGCAGTGTTAACCCTGGTCTCATTGAGAGACCATTTTCCACTAAAACTCTGTGTGGAGGATTCCAGGGTCATGTCTGCTGGCAGAGCCCCAGGGTGCCTCCTCATGCTGTGAAATCTGATCTTGAGGCTAAGGAGCCCCAGGACCCTCTGAGCTCATCTGCTCCTCGCCATTTGGTACAAATTACCTCCTGCCTGTGTGCAGCCCCTGCACCCTGATGGTTTTCTTTCCTCTCCTTGTGCTGCCACCCCAAAGCCCTGGGGTCCTTTATCTTGTGTCCCCTCTCTTTGCTGGGGATGTAAATCCAGTCTTCTGGTGGATTTTGGAATGAAGGCCACAGACCTAGGCAGAGCACTGTCATGGCTGGGGAGCTGCACATGGGCTCAGGTGGGGCTACAGCTGGGAAGTCCCTGTGGGAGGGATGTTGCCATTCCCAAGGCTGCCCTGGGGTCTGATGTCACATCATGCCACCGTGCCATTGCTGGTGGCTTTGCCTGTGGGGTTCCTGAAGGTCTGTAATTGCTCCCAGACTCACACAGCCCTGTGGTCCCTATGGTGTCCATCACTCCATGACCAAGACACTTTTCTGGGGATGGAGGACCCTTCCCTTCCTTGGAACCAATCTCCAGCACTGTACAGGGCCATTCTTGGCTGCATTTCCATGGGGCTGGATGGAGCAGGGCCTGGGCAGTTATGACCATCCAAACACGAGGTTGGTCCTGCTGTGAGCAGGCAACTGGACACCCCCACCATGGGGAAATGTTCCTTTTTTGGCATTCCCAGCACTGGTTGCATGGCTGGGTGCAGGGATGCAGTGTTGGGAGAGTTTTGTGGGAGCAGGGACCTTGTGAGGATGTTGGTACAAAAGCACAGGTGGGTGGAAGTGGAGGATATAGAGGAGCTGGAGGATGTGAAAGATGGGGAGGATGCTGCAGCTGGAGTCCTCTCAGGTTTTGGCTCTGTGAGTGCCTGGCAGTCCTTCCCAGACTCGGACACTACCTGGCTGCGAGCAGCTCAACACCATCCCAGTACAGCCTATACGAACAAATTCTGTATTTTTTAGTGACTCCCCCCCCATATTTGGAGCTTTTTTCCCTAGCCATAAAAACTAATAAACCCAAGTACAAAACCTGCATTTTAAAACTATGATAGCAGCTGCTCTCCAGTTTTTGAAAAAAAGCAATCCTGAAATACAAGGAAATGGGAGATAAACTGCACAGAATGATGGGAACCACCCACCTGGGGCTGGCAGAGCTGTGGTCCTGAGAGAGGTGAAAGCAGGGAATCCCAGACTGGTTTGGGTTGGAAGTGACCTTAAAGCCCATCCAGTTCCACCCCCTGCCATGGGCAGGAACACCTTCCACTAGACCAGGTTGCTCCAAGCCCCATCCAACCTGGTTTGAATTTAGGGAAGTAATGCACTTGAAACACCCCAGACATCTGTGGCTCAGCATCACCCTGTCCTGACTGGAGAAAATTACTCAGTCCCAGTCTCTGTGTGGTGCAGGAGCAGCCACACACTTTGTTTTCCCCCTCTGCCACATTGAGCAAGAATGAGCACAGAGAAAACCTGATAAAGGCATTTGAGGAAACTTGATAAAGGTACAAACCACATCCTCTCCAGCCTTTCCGTTTGACTAAGTGATAAGGATCTGGACTTTCTTGGCAGATCCCCACCCTACCATTCTGGGGGTGTTTCTTCTCTCGAACCTCTCCCTTCCTGCCAGCATCTTCCTGGGAATGGGATGCCCCAAACTGAGCACAGGCACCAGAGATATGTGCACAGCCCCAAACTGCAGCTCTATGAACTCAAACTCTTGCAGGGGTTATCTGTCCTGTACTAATGACAGCTCCATCCGGCAGCAAATCAGAGCCTCAGGCTGCTCCTGGGAATTCACTAAAAGCTGGAATTCTTTAGACAGAACAATGTTGCCCCAAATCCCAAGTCTGGCCGTGAAAACAATGTGACCAATTTATAAATCACCATATTGCAATTTCTAGATTTCCTTTCAGGCCTCGTCACTAGGAACACACCTGGGGAGGAGATAATGCTTTTCCAGGCTTTTCTGTACCTCTGACATTGGAAAACTTTTAAAAAATACAAACTACATTTATCCTGAGATCATATGATGTCAGAAATCAGATTTCTTAAAGAAAAGCATAAAAAAAAAAAAAGAGAAAAATAACACAGGACAGCAATGCTGACATAAATGCCCACTCCCCGCCCTTAAAATGTACTGACACAGGGAGGGATTACTTGATGTGATTTCTCCCAGAGAATTTTCTGTTTATAAAGGATGAAGCCCAAGTCACACCCCAGTCCTTGCATTACAAACCAGTAACCAGAGCCAAACACAGAGTAGGTAGATCCAGTAAGATCTACCACGTCCAGTAAGAATAACCCACTAAAGTATGTCTTGATCCTGTAATATCCTTGAGAAGTTCCTGGCCCCGACCCAGACGAAATCCAAGCAGCCTGAGCAGTGCTTCCTATGTGGGAACACGCTGCAGCTCAGGCTGCCAGCTCCCCCTCCGAGTGATTTTCCCCTGAAATCACAGACCCTGGGAATGCAGAAACTCCTGGGATTTGTAGAAGTAACAGGCAACATCTTCACTAAATGGCTATAAGCAGTGACAGAAGCGACAGAGTAAACCTACCCCAGCCGCCGGTAGCGCAGAGCAGGAGGATCCCGAGTGTCACGGAAAGTTGACCCATCTTCTCTGAGCCTCGGAGTGGGGACACTGCTTGGACCAGCCCCTCCATGAGTGATGGGCAGCGGCTCTGGAGTAGCAGGAGGCTTTTAGCGGCTGAGGAGATGAATCATAGGGCTGGGTGAATGACACACATGGCGAGTGGGGCGGCCGGACGAAACTGCTGCCTCGTCACTTCGGAGTCCGGAGTGTCCCCGCCCACTCTGTCGCCAGCTCCTTATGAGGTTTTCACTCTCTCGGCTTAAACAAGGACCTAGTAAACCCTGGCAGCGAGTCCTCCCTCGGCACTGGTGACCTGCAGCCCCGGAGCTCGCAACAGGCTCTTTCCCATAGGCTCTTCCGCCTGGCTTTAATTCCTTACAAAACCTTGTTCACTCCTTCCTTTTATTAACTCTTGAAAGGCAGCTGGTTTTAAACCCCGTCTGAACTGCTGGAGTTCAAGGATTTAAGGAGAAATAGAGCAAATACACACTAATATGAAAGTGTGGGTTCTTAGCTCCCTCACCAGAGAGGGAATATCCCTGCTAAAGCAGAGCAGGGAGCTGAGGGAGACCCAGCCAGGAAGCACACCTGATGGAGCCAGCAGTTTGGATATAAACCTGGACATCTCAAAAGGAAGGGAAGCTCAGCTTGGGGTCACATAATTTGGACCTGATTTTCTTCTCACTTGTATTGTTTTTTTCCCCTCTGTGTCCTCAGGAATTGATCCTGTGCTGAACAAATCCAGGGATTGGGATCTGTGTAGGGACTGCGCCCACTGAAACATCAGAACTGGCTGTGAGTGTCTCTTGAAGGTGTTGTAGAAACCTCTTGTTCCCCTGCAAGAGGGTCCTAGTCAAAGCTGCGGAAATTGAGGCACTTGGAATACACATTGGGAGCACTATGGAGAGAAGGGCTGGAGTCATTTCCCTGGGATGCTCTCTCCCACCAGCTGACAGGGGTTGGAGGCAATAATGACACAGCCCTGTGTCAAGACAACCCAGCACACAGAAATACCAAGCTGTGGAATACAAGTTTTTGTGGGTGCCAAGAGCTGCAGCCACATCCTAGAGGTGTTGGAGACCATAGACAATGTGCACAGAGCTGTACAAGAGCCACAGCCCCACGCTGGGAGATGGGGATAACAGTACTTGTCCCAGACCTGGCAGCTGTCCAGAAGAGGTAACAGTTTTTGTGAAGACTCTTCCTCAGGACCTGGGCACTTTCCTTGGCTTTAAAAGAAGTTTTGTCACCTCTTTGCTTCTCCACACCGCCTCACCAACCTCGAGGATGCTGCTGTCCTCCTCAGTGGGGATCAATGTCCACCTGGGATCCAATTGCCTCCCTAGGGCTTGTTAATGAAGATTTGGCAAAGGGGACTAGGAGAAGCCTATCCACCCTCATGCAGTATCAAATAGGGCTGTACCTTGGTTGAGACAAATCCCAAATCTGTTTTTGGGCAGCTCCAGTCTTGCCCTGCTTCAGATCCTGGAGCCATATCTCACGGCAGACCCCATTAGCCAGTTTTAGGGCATCCAAATTCCTTATTTTCCTTCCTGGGCATCCTGCTTATATGGCCTTTCCCATCATGTGAGGCTTTCTGCCCACACAGTTGCCTGTCCTCATGTGCTGCGCTGTGTCATCCTGTGACTGTGCCTGAGTGTTTGATGGAAAGGAAGATGAGTCTTTATTATCTAGAGAGGACTATGACATCCTGTTTGGCTCTGCACACCCCCAGATCCAACCTGCCATCCATCTCCCTGGCCCTCTTCACCAGGGACTCATCCTGCCCAGCTCTTGGCTCCCCAAACTGGCAAGTGCTGCTGCTCCCAAAGGACATATTGCTCTGTGTGTCCTGGAATCCCCTGCCCAGTGTGGGCTGTGATACTTTCAGCATAGTGCAAAAATGCTAAAGAAAAAGGAAGAAGTTGCAAAATGAAGTATTTGACCTGCCTTCACCTTCCTGGGCTGGTCCTGCCTGAGGACAAGGATGGAATGAACTCAATCCAAGATGTTTGGGTGGAATTTCCCTGCAAACTGCAAGAAGGAGTTGCTTGTCCTAAGAACATTGCTGGGATATGAATGTCCCATCCCTGGAAGTGTTCAAGGACAGTTTGGACAGGTCTAGCAGAAGATGTCCTTGCCCATAGCAGGGTGTTAGAATGACTTGAGCCTCTTTCCAACTGAAACCATTCCAAGATTCCGCAATGTTACCTCCAGGCACCGCATAATAGACAGTGGGATGCTCCAGATTTTGGGGTGCCTGGTGGGATGAAGGCAGAAGCCAGCAGGGGAGTGTTTGGGAGCCCTAGCTGACCCATCACCACAGGCTGTGACCCAGGAGCAATGGGTGCAGCCCAAATCCATGCTGGGGTGTGCTGCAAGAGGAGATGCTGGAGATGGAGCCACCAGAGGGAGCAGAAACTCCTTCAGTCTGAAAGCATGCAGGGAGAGGATCCCCAGTGCCAGGCTGGGGCACTGGGTATGCTCTGATTTCCCGTGGGATTTTCCCAGGTTAAACACAAGCAGATGCTCCTTGGATCAGGGTTTTCCCTTCCTTCCTGCTTAACTTCTGCTGCAACTGCCCTAGCAGAGTGGGCAGCAACCCAGACAGAAATACCAAATCCAGAAGAAGGAGGAAAATGCAACAAGTAAACCCTGAACTGAACAGGTCTGAGCCCCTAAAGTCACAGCAGCAGATCAGGGGATCCCAGCTGCCCAATAGGAAGATCACTTGACACGGTCCCTGCCAAGCTGCCTGCCACCCTCAGCCAGCCACACGTCCCTGATTTGAGCTACAACTCATCAATCCTCATTTTTGTTTTATTAAAATCCCCTCGAAGGTTGGGCAAAGGAAACAAGCCAGTATGTACATGGATAAACCAGGGCAAAGTCCTCACACTGTGCTTTGGGGGTGATCTGCTGCTCTGGACCATCCAGACAGATTTCCAGGCAAATGCCAATGGGCAAAGCCAGGAGACTTGGACACGGCAGTCCTATGGGCACAGCCCTGCGATGAGCAGGAGTAGGAATAAGCCTGACAAGCTGGACACCCTGACTCGTGGTGTCACTTTGGGAGCTTGTGCAGACACAGAGAGGGGAGTGATGGTGAAACTTTGCCTGGGATTGCCTTGGTGGGGTTGAGGGGCCTGTGATGCTCTGGCTCTGGATGCTGCTGTGGGACCCAAAGCTGGAGACAGACCAGAGCAGAGATCAGGGTGCAGCGCCTCCCTTTGGAGGAGCTAAAGTGAGAAGGGGAGGAGAGGGAGACCATGTGCCCTGAGGAAGAAGCCCCCAGCCAGAGGAACAGGATGAAGAGGGGGGCTGTATCCAGCTCTTCTCTGGAGGCACAGGACAGGCATCACCAAGCAGAGCTGGGGGTGGACTGGCTGGATAGGGCCACACTGCTCGGAGAAGGAGTGGGTGGCACGGAGCAGCAAGAGGAGATCAGTGACAGCAGAGCTGACCTGAGGCTTACAGGAGCCTTCGGGGGAACAGGGGCCTGCCAGCAGTCCGGGGTGAACACTCACCACGCTAGATGCTTTTGGGAGCAGGCAGGAGGGCTGGAGGAAGGGATGAGCTAGGTACCACTCTGCAGGGCCTCAAGGGTCAGCCCCCACCTGGGGGTGGCAGAGGGGTGGATGTGGGCACCCGTGGCAGGGCAGAGATGGGATGTGCAGCATGGGGAAGGGGTGGGCAGCAGGGTGAACATGGAGGGGGAGGAAGGCGGGCCTGGGGAGAGGCTGGAAGGGGGTGGAGTTGCTGTTTTTCCTTTGAGCACGGTGAAGACTTTCGCTTGTAACTTGCATTTGTGGAGCTCCCAGCCGGCAGACACCAGCTCTCCTTCCCGCGGGAGAAACCTTGGGATCCAGCAGTACTGCTTCGCTGTTTTGGGGACAGGCTGGGAGGGCAAGGGGCATGGGGTGATCCCCGGCTGCCATCCTCTCCCCTACATCCCTTTCTCCTTTTCTCTCTCCCTCCTTTTGCTTGTTTGGGGGCTCGTGCTAACACTCTGCCAGGAGAGATCTGGGATCCAGACATCTGTCGGCTGCATGGACTGGCTTCTCACCTGCTCACAGCCTTGAGGAAGTTCCCTCTCCATCCTGGGCACTGAGAGAGGAAAGGCAGCAGGTTGCTTGGACCTACCAAGCCCTGGCCTGTGAAGGGTGGACAGGGGGACAACAAGCTTCACTTTTATTTTTCCTGAAGATTTGGGGTCACACAGAGACCATGAATGGATCCTTTTTCAACCAGACTCTCCTGGAGCAGGCAGCTGACCCCAACAGGACTCAGAGCTTGGGGATGCTTATGGCCTGCTGCAATGGGACCAGCACAGTGCTGGCGACTGATGGCAGCTCCTTGGTCCTGGCACCCGATGAGAGGAGCCTTTTCATCACAAGGGTGGTGCAGATTGCTGTCCTCTGTGTCCTCTCCTTGACTGTGATGTTTGGCATCTTCTTTTTGGGCTGCAACTTGCTCATCAAGTCGGAGAGCATGATTAACTTTCTGGTGAAAGACCGAAGACCTTCTAAGGACGTGGGCGCTGCAATCATGGGACTTTACTGAAGCCACCGGGCTCCTGTAGGCAAGTGAATTGTCTGGACCTGGTGTTGAGATGCACATTCCCATGTGTTTGGGGCAACTGGAGGGAGTGAGAAGGGGGGGAGGGGTCTTTTAGTCCGTCTGTGTCCATGGGAAAGCAAACCTGTTCTTCCCAGTCAACAAAATGTGGTGGCGAATGGGAAAACCACCCCAGAGCTGTGTGCAGCACAATAAATGACCAGCATTGTGTTGCACACAGAAATGGCTTAAGTTTTGCATGAAACTTGCAGAAACAGTGATAGTGTGGAGATCTGGACTCCTTACTGCTGTTACCTTGGATACCGCTACCTAGGATTTAGGGCTAAAAAAATAAAAAGGCAAGTAAGTCAACAAAAAGAAAACAAAAGAACAAACTAATGGAAGATCAAAATACAGGGCACAGACCTTATCTTTGAGAGGGGCAGGGGAAGAGAAGTGCCATGTGGGTCATAAAACAAAGTCTGCATGCTAAAAAATGTCAGTCTGTTGTGTTTTGGACCTTGAGCATGCATCTTCTGGTAATTTTGTAACAGGGAAAGCATGTTGTTCCTCATTTTCCTGACCTATTCTGTTGAATAAACTGGTACTTTCTTCTTTTACGCTATGGTGGAGGAAGAAAAGGACATGGATAACTATAAACCCCTTCCCACCCCTAAAACAAAAGCATGCTTGTTTTTGTACACACCAGCCTTTTTTTCCAAGTGCTACATTGTTACAGTCTTTGAGGTTTTGTAATTTTTGAAAACTGGTGAACATTCAGGAAAAAAGCTAACCTGTTTCAATAGAATTTTGTGCTGTCTTTATTATTTCTCTCTGTGTGTATAATTCAGGAATTTCAATCCTAGTTCCATGTATAATCATCTCATCTTGAAGTGAAGTGTAATTAGAGGTATTTCTTTAAAGCAAAAACCACTATCATTTTTCGCAGGCAAGTATCATTTTCTACTAGCAAATGAATTCATCAAGAACTGTGTATTCCAGGCTCGTGTCGAATACCTGCAGAGTGCTGAAACAGAGACTCATAAAAATGCTCTGAGTGCCTCTTGCAAAGCAAGATTTCAGCCTTTGAGTTAAAACCTCTCGCTTCTCTGATCCTGATGACCTGTCAAAGCTGAATTATGTGAGAGGAGGAAGACTCCTGACCTTTATTCTGTGATGGAATTACAACTCTAGCTGTGGGTGTCAGGTAGAAATAATTTGTGTTTTGTTCCACCAACAATATTCCTGCTGGGTTCATTTCTGTAGTGGGAAAGCAGTCCTGGATACTGAAGGAGCTGATGAACTGAGACGCTTGGATGTAAATCTAGAGGAACAGATGTCTGCCTTTCCCAGAGGGAAAAACATGATTAGAGAATGTTTTGTAAGTAATCATTATTTGCTGAGTACCTTCTTGAGGTTCCCACACGATGCAGAGCAGGACCAGCATAGTGCTGTCTCTGATTGCTCCCACTGACCTGATGCATGTGTCAGCCTTAGGAGCACAGTGACAACGTGGCAGCAGGGGCAGAATTTGCGATTCAAAACTCTGAAATGTCCTGTTTGTGCCAGTGGAACAGCTGAATAGGCAGCTCTGGTTTTTGTGAGCAGTTGCAGGTCTGCAGACCTGAGCCACCTTCTCAGTGCAGAGGGTCTGCTGCCCTGCTGCCACATGTAAAGTGGCCTCACACAGCAGTCTGGAAGGGGATTTTGGTCCATGCTGCTGCAAGGGGTGTTGTGGCCATTGATGTCCTGGAACAGACTGCTCAGAGTGATGCCTTGGATGCAAACTGGCACAGGTTGCCCAGAAAAGCTGTGGCTGCCCCATCCCTGGCAGTGTCGAAGGCCAGGTTGGAGCTTGGAGCAACCTGGGATGGTGGAAGGTGTCCCTGCCCACAGCAGGAACTGGATAAGCTTTAGGATTCCTCCCAACCCAAACCATTCTGGGATTCCATGATTCCATGGTCTCTTTGCTAGAGTGCAGACGACTCCTATTTTGGGAGTACAGCCTGGTCAAGACATGAGGGTAAGACATGAAAACCCCAAAGCATGCAGTGACCCAGCTCTACAAATATTTGGGCTGTACTTGTGTTTGTAACCTAAAGGTGTATCTGCATCTCCAGGCTGCTGTGCTGTCACAGGATAACACAGATGCACAGATGCACTCACTGAACTCCCATCCCATCCTGCTTTCAGCTGGCATTTGGTCCCTCTTGTCAGTCCATCCACCAGCTGTGGCCCCAATGCAAAGGACAACTCACAGATGAGGGAAGAAACCTTCCAAAGCTAGCAAGGAGAGCAAGGCACAGGGAAAGCTGCTAATGCAATGAAAGGATCAAATTTACTTTTGCCCTGCAGCAATACCATGAGTGAAGCAGTTGGTCACACATCTCAGCTGTCCCCACCTCTGCCAGGGCTGTGACAGCTGGTGTGTGGTGAGGGTCCTGCCATGTGTCCTTAGAGACCACATCCAGGAATGAGGCATGGGGGGTCTTCAACCCTTTTATGCTGTGGAGTGTTCCAGAGGTAAAGAGAAACATCATCCATGAAAGGCTCATGTACACATGAACTGGAGGAGCAATGAAACACCCCAGAAAGCAGAGCTGGGCACCTGCTGAGTCAAGTGGAGCTTGCTCAGGACTCAGCTGGGAGAGGGAACATTTTCCACATGGGTCCTTGGGGCGAGAGCCAACTTTACATTGACTTGTCCATTCTCTGGTCATGCTGTGGCTCTTTCCTGGCATCAGGGATACGTCTGCATTACCAGATTGTGTGGACCAAGAGGAGGGTCCTCAGAGGAAGCAGCTGGTGTCACCATCCACATTTGCCATATTACAGCACGTGTCCCCATATGCTTCTGCCTTCCTTGTGCAGAGGTTAAGACATTTAAAACACTTGCATATGTCCTTATCCAATTAGATTTCCAATAAAAGGCTCATTACCCCACTGAGGAGGAATTATTTGTGGAAAAGAAGGCTGGCATCATGAACGAATCCCTTGGATCAGAGGTTATGGGTCTAAAGACCATCTTGAGGTGAAGTCATGGTTGCTTAAAGGGAAGGTACTGAGGGTACCACAATGCTCCCCAAATCTCAGGGGAAGAGCTGTGATCTCAGATCCTTAAAACTCAGCTGTCCTGCCCCAGAGACATGAGCTCTGCAGCTGGAGGATGAGATTGCTACTGAAGGGCTTGTTGAAGAAAGCAGAACATAATGGCTCTTTCTGCTGCCTCTCCCCACAAGCTGTAGTTTTTCATCTAACACCTACTCATTTAGTATAAGCTCACAAGTGCCTACCAGCTCCCAAGAAAATGCAAGCAGTTTATTTTTTAACTGTTATTTATTACTATATTTTAAATTTTTTTTTGGTAATTGTTACTTGTATCACAGTAACTTCCAGAGTGCCACTGGGGTGCCAGGACTGAGAGACGCTGCTGGAGGGACAGGGACGGAAGGGATGTACTTAGATGCATCCTCAAATCAGTGGCAGACTGAGGACCAGCCGACCAGCCATCCAGCCATCAGGTCTCATCTAAGATCTCCTCTAGCAGTGGAACACAAGCCCGTGGGACTGGTTACACCAGTCTGAGTCACTGGTCCATCTGGTCTGCATCCCTTCTCTGAAAACATCCACGATTTTAGGTAGTACATGGTCTTGGAGGTCCTTCCCAACCTTAATGATTCTTTGACTCTGTGACTCTGTGGTCAGTCAAATTGTCCTGCCCACCAAGAGCAACCTGCCCTGGATCTGCACCATCCTCCTCCTGCACAGCTGCCTGTCTCTGGGCTGGTCCCCACTTGCTGTGATTCTGTTCCAGCTGGAATTTCTTCTTTCTAGACAGGCAGCAGGGAGACAGCAGAGAAAGGCAAGTGATAGCGTTTTCCCGTGCTGAACTGCCTGCAAATGGAAATCTTCTGCTTATGGAATCACTGGTTGTACAATTGCAGAAATAGAGGTGGCTTGACCCATCTGGAAAACGCTGGTCATACAGATGTCCCAGATGATCCCATACAGATGTGAGGGGGAAAACACTAAAGTCCCAGATGATACTCACCTCTTTCCCCTCCCTTGGCAGTCTGGACTGAGGGAATGAAAGAGTTAAACATGATGAAACAGACAGATTGTAGGGGGAAGAAGGATCCCAGCCTGAGCTTGGCATCAGATGTACCAGAGCACCTGCACCAAACATACACAGTCTTTAATAATTCCTGAGAATCGCCATGGTAATAAAGCATAGAGTCAGGTTGTTATGGTAACAGTTTGGGTGTTTTTTAGGCAGAGAGGCATTACTCAGGTTGTAACCTCAATCCAGACTGAACACATTTCTGAGAGGCCAGAAAATAAAAACGAAGTTAAATGAAATCAAATTAGGTAAGTAGCAGTTTCCTGTCTCTTTTCTGGCATCCTGGGTTTGTTCTGTAGATAGGTGCAGGGAACCAGGTTGTTCCAGACACGTTGCCCTGCAAAGCCTGAGGAATAGCTGGAGTGGATCTCTGCAGGTTTAAACTGGGTGCTAGAAAGGGTAAGGTGCTGAACCCCTCTCATGGGTGGGTCTGGGATGATGGTCTGCCACCACCTTGGCTCCTTGCCACACCTCCGGCCTAGGTCCAGGTGCGTCCCCAGCTGGCTAAAGGAAAAGACACTCTTGTCTTCGCAGGTGTGCACACACAAGGGAGCAGTAATGGACAATCCCTGATCCTAGCTGGGCCCACAGAAGGGTGCTGTGGTCCCAGGTAACAGCCGGCCCACGTCCCACGTGATGGATGTCCCAAAGCTGGTCTCCAAGACAAGACAGGCATTTGGGGGCTGGAAAGGGATAACAGACCACTTTTCTAAATCCCCATGACAGACCTAAGGAGGGAACACATGTTTCCTGGCTCTGGCAAGGTGTCCAGGCTGCTGTGCTCCCCAAAGGGGCATCTATCAAGCAAGATGGAAATTTAATGTGTCTCCCTCCTGCCCTCCCAGCAGTGGGCAAAAAGGCACTCCCACCTTCCCTCCCAAGCCAACAAGCAGCTCCAGCCACCAGCAAGTGTATGAGATCTGTTCAGCTGATGCTCATATGGAATTTTAATTCAGTACTGGTTAAAGCAGCGGCTTTGTGACCCTGTTTTCTCTGGAGGAAGCTGAGGCAGTGCATGTTGGGTCCACTTAGCAGAGACATGGCTTGAAATCTGCAGTGCCTTTACTCAGAAACATTGCTCCATAAATCCACTACCCTTAGCGTGGGTCTCTTGTATTGACTGTGCAAGAGCCATTAGACTCCAGATAAAGCCTCTGTAGTCCATTAGCTCTGCCAGAGAGGGACAAGTTGATGCCACCAGAGTCAGGGACTTAAGGGAGACTGAGGCCAAACAATGACAGAGTTCATAGCCAGCTTTGCCTTGTTGGAGACTTTGCCTGCCAGCTTCTCTGTTTGAAAGGGAAATATTTCCCTCTTTCTGTGTCTGCCAGCTGCTTTGCCGCTGAGGCTGTTGAAGGCATTTTGGCGTGGAATTCCTCAGATTCCCTGCCCTGCCCTGGCCCCATCCTTGAGCCTGACTGGAGCTGCCAGCCTGGCACTGGGCTTGCTCTCTACTCAGGTTTGCAGAGCACCTGGTACCCACCAAAGTAAGGGAAGTTTGGAAGTAAGGGTTGCTTACTTCCAAATAAATGTGATTTTGCCAAACCAGAGATATTTTGGGATTCTGTGAGCATTTAAAGCCATCCTTGGAATAAAATGGATCTTACAGCTCCTTCTGTGCCGGAGAGATGGAGAACACCAGGAACATTTCTGGGCATGGGAACTTGACTGATGATACTGTTAATGTGTGAGAATAGTTCTGGTGTGGTTCAGACCTGGGCCAACAACCTGACCTGAACAGTCCCTGGGCAGTGGCAAAATGACAGAACTAAAAGACCACAGAGGACTCAGGGACATTGCTCTGGGCTTTGCTGTCTGTGCACAGGGAATGTCTCATTAGATTTTGCAAGTGTAGATGCCTTTAAAGCAGTTGTTTTGCTTCCTGAATCCAACTTAGTGTCCTTAAGTGTGAATGAGGGATTGGAAACCTCATTTAATTTTAGTCTGGAGAATATGTCTTTGTAAAATAGTGAATACAGGGAAGAACTAAACCTCAATAGCCTTGAAAGCTGCCTGATCCAACTTTCTGTTGGAAACACCTTTGGCTTCACACTTGTTCTGCTATTAAGATGACTTAGCCAAGCATTTCCCCATCAATCTGGCAAAATTTGTGCTCCTCTGATTTTAGAGACAGGCAATTTCTTGGACTTGTTTGTTCCATGAGCACAGGGTTATGGAAACTTGAGTTAAGAGAAAATCAGAACATTGCCAGCAAAGAGTATGGTTTGGCACATCCCTGAAACTGTCACTGTCAATGTGCTGGGAAGCAGTGGAGGCACTGGCAACACTCAGAGACATAAACATGTATCTAAAGTGACTGTCTCTGATCTGAAAGATGCTGCTTATCTACATGTATTTCAGGTTTTATGTGAAACACAAGTCTTGCTTCAGAGAGGCCTTTGCAGCTCTCTTCCCCGCCAGAAGCTCATTGGTGGGGATGGCATTTTCATAGCAATAATTTAAGGCAGGTAAATCAACAACAAAGCAAAAATGTCTTTCTGAGAAATGGGTCTGCATGGCAATCTTGGCTGTAGGTCACAGGTGCCTTCAAGGTGAAGGCAGCAGTTTTGGTAGTCTTTGTCAGCCCATGGCATTCAGTTGGGAATGAGCACGGTAAAGTGTTCTCTGCTGGGGTGCAGTCAGGGATCAGCTTTTAAATCAAATTAATACTCTTTTTTTGAATTAATAAGACCTGGCTGAACATGTCTTCTCAGAGGAATGGGGGCTCTCCTGTCCCAGTGACAGCCTTTGAAGACGCCACCTCTGCAGCTGGATTTACTCTCCTAGCAGGGAGCTGTGAGACCAGAGGACTCAGAACTGGAATCCACAGCTGGATCTGCTTTTTCCTTCCATGTGGGCTCAATGTCTGTTTATGAATTTCAGCAGCACCAGCTGTGCCAGATGACATGTGCTTTCAGAGAACACCACTACTTCTGGTTTTTGGAGTGACTCTAGGGGGAAAGGAGACAAGATCAGCCTTCCTACAATGCTCCACTTCTTCTGAAAAGATCAATACTGTGAGGACATGAGTTACCACTTCCATCTAACTGCATGTGGGACACTGCGCAAGACAACAAGCAAGAAAAGGAGAAGCAAAATAAACAAGGAGAAACATCTACCCCTGTGGCACCGGGCAACTGGAGTGGCCTTTCTAGAAAAGGGGCTGGAATGGCAGAGTCAGACAACTCTGATTTTCCATGAAAGAGCCAGTTTTGTTGCCTTGGTGTGTGTTGTTTTTTGAGGCTAGTACACGTGGGCGTGAGGGTGGACTCAGGTGCTTAGGCATCTTCCAGGAAAACAAGGTATGCATGAAATAAGCCCAGGGAACCGTTCCTTTTTCATGGCAGCTGCCTGACTGGTGTTGGAAGCTGACTCTCTGCTCTGGCATGGCTCAAGCTGTCACACATGCGGAGTTAAATCCAGAGTCATCCTTTTTGGCAAGCCCCACAAGCATTCCCATCTTACAGGTTTCCAGGCAGCTGTGATGTCTCCCCTCATGCTTGCATCCCCAAATGCAGATTTAATAGGACAAGACAGATGAAGAACCAGTCAAAATGTAATTAGACTTTAATAAGCGAAGTTCTTTCTCTCAGATAATTGAAAATCAGACTAATTGGTTGCAATGAATTCCCAGAGCAGCCATTCATCCAGCTTGGTGTGTGCTCTGCCAGCTGCTATGAGGACCAGCCTGGAAGCAGAGCACTGCTCACCACTGCTCTGCCATACTCTGCAGGGCCCAGCTCCTCAGCTCCAGAGAGATGTTAATGGCCTCAAACCCCTCAGGGTGAAGCCAGGGAGGTTACTGACCCATGGGCACAGCAAGGCTCATCCTGCCTCATCCTGCATTTCACAAACCAGGGAGCACACGGGCTACTGAATCTCATACCCCAACACTCCCGTGTGATAGGACATACCTTTGGACATTTGCAGCAAACCAGAGGGTCACAGCTGGAAAGAACAAGGGATTTAATCTCCACTTGCCCCCATCATGACCACTGTGTGCAGGCAGCTGACTGCTCTCAAAGTCTGGCTGTGAGCAATCAGTGCTGAACCAGCTGCTCATCTGTACTCCTTCCTGTGCTGCTCACTCTGCTCAGCTGGGGCTGTTCCAGAAGCTCTGGTTCAGGGTCAGAGCTGCCCTGGACTGATGGAAACTGCTAGGCTGCAAGTTGGAGGTGGTAGTGACACTTCTAGATCAGCCTTGGCAATGATTTCTGGTAGCAACCCACAGATTTAGTATAGAATCACAGAATTGTTCAGGCTGGAGAGAGCTCCAAGATCACCAAGTCCATCCATATACCAGCACCACCATCATGTTCACCACTAAACCATGTCCTCAAGTACCTCATCCACATGTTTTTTGAACACTTCCAGACACAGTGACTCCATCGCTGTCTTGGGTAACCTGTTCCAGTGCTTGGCAACTGTTTCCATGGGGAAATTTTCCCTAGTCTCCAATATTTTCCCTAATTTTCCTTATCTCCCTCCCACAACCTGAGCCCTCTGGCTCTGCTGCAGCTCCCTTTCACATGAATGAAACTAAAGGTCTCCACCATAAATGTTGATTAAGAAAGTGAAGCACTTTCTGGCTGAGGAGCTTCGGGAAATAGGTTGCTTTGCCCAGGTGCACACAATTTTTCTAGCAAGTCCCTTTGAGACTCTACATCACTGTTTCATGGAGCAAAGGCTTGGTTTCTGGTATAGATGGCAATTCCCAGTGGCTGGGAATGATTCAGGGAGGCTGAAAAGGTAGGAAAAACATCATGATGTTCTTTTCATTGCAGTGCTTGCAAGATCATGCCTAGAAAAATGCTGGACTTGCTCTGCATCCTTGGCCCAAGTTTCCCTTCTCCCTTCCCTCTTGGCAGCGTGCTGTGAGCCAGGTGGCTGCATTTCATTACTTAAAGTTCCTGGGGAAACAAGGAATGAGGAGATGAAAAATCTGTACAGAAATGTGATGATCCCTAGGCTGGGCAAAGGTGCAGAAGGGGAGCACTGATCACATGTACATTCCTGTAGGTCATGGCTTTTCTTTTTCACACCTCCTGCCTCGGCTGCATCACTAGGGATATTTCTTTTGATTTGGGGTTAAAACAGTTTCTAGTTTTATGTGCTTCCCACATGACTGAGAAGGAAAAAGAAAGAAGGCAGCTCTGCCATGGCAGGAAGCCCTGGATATTTCTATTTTAAAGTCAAGACCTGACAGCTGATTTTTCCTTTGGGTTGCAAAGCAATTTCAAAGCACTCCCCTCCATTGACCACAGAGGTAGAGGGGGCTCTGCCCATTCATCCTCATGTGTTTGAGGTGTTGATTTCAAAGCACTTTGCTCTGGAGCTGAATTCTCCAGCATGGCTGGATGACCCACAACAAAAATTGTTTGTATCAAAAGTAGTGTGGCAGCAGGACCAGGGCAGTGAGTGTTCCCCTGCGCTAAGCACTGCTGAGGTCACACCTCAAGTTCTGTGTTCAGTCCTGGGCCCCTCATGGTGAGAGAGACATTGAGGGGCTGGGAAGGGAACAGACGTTGGAGCCCCAGGAGCAGCTGAGGGAGCTGGGGTGGGGCGGGGCTCAGTCTGGAGAAAAGGAGGATCAGGGGCGACCTTCTGGCTCTGCACAATTCCATGATAGGAGGGTACTACCAGGTGGGGGTCAGGCTCTGCTCCCAGGGAACAGCAGAACAAGAGGAAATGGCCTCCAAGGGAGGTTTAAGTGGGACATTAGGAAGAATTTCCTCATGGAAAGGGTGGTCAGGCCTTGGAAGGGGCTGCCCAGGGAGGTGGTAGCATTCCCATCCCTGGAGGTGTCCCAGGAAGGCCTGGACATGACACTCAAGGCTCTGGTTTGGCCAACCTGGATGATTCTGTGATTCTCTGAAACCCAGGCTCCTTCTCCTTGGCTCAGCAAAGGCTGATGGGAGGGAGAAGTTAGTAAGAATCTCATCTGCGTAGGAATTTCCACAGGTGCAGTTACTGTAAAAGGCTCAGGCTCTGCCTGCAGGTGCCTTATTTCAAGGTTTTGGGATGACTAATGGCTCCAATTATTTTCTGCCAGGTATTTACTGGGTTACCCTTTAACAGACAGAAGGGGAAAAACACTTGGCACCAAGGCACAAAGAAACCCAGCTGCCCACTGGATGCAGTGGACCAAAGGTCCTTTTTATAGCTCCCTCCTCGTGTGAGGGGGTTGTGAGATGAAAGAATAGAAGAGCAGTGATGCCAAAGCTCAGCCTCAGCACTGCCCTCCACATTGTGATGGGACTGCCCAGCTGAGCCCTACAGTTATGGACATTTCTGGAGGAGGGGATGGTTTAGGACTGGGATTTTATCTGGTAAAGCTCATGGCATGAACACCTTAGAGCATCCCCATCTTCCTGCATCCTTGCTGCCAACCTGGCAATCCCACACAAAGGGGAGCAACACTGTGACCCAGATTAGGGAACCTGAAAAAAACCCAACATAGTAAACTAACACTAAACATCATTTCCATGTTGCTCAGGTTATTCCCTGGTTCACCAAGCAGCCCCCAGACATTACTTCTGGCACAAGAAACAGGAACCTCTGGCTGCTTAGGAATTTGTCATGTGCACAGTTAATTTAAATGTCTTCCTGCCTGCTATAGGGAAGAGGAAGGAAAGGCTACAACTTTGTGAAAGGTATTTCTCAAGCTCCTCAAGAAATAGCTTTAGAAGAGTTCTCCTTGAGATTGGATCCATTAAAACCCCAGGACCATTCCTGTGCCTAGCTCGCTGTTCCTCACCCCTAATTCATGGAGGTGATAACCATGGCAGGTGTGCAGAGCTCTGCATTTGCTCCTAGTGAACCCCATTCCAGGACTAATTCAGGGGCATTTCTGGGCTATTTCTCCATTTTTCTGGGCTCATTTCAAACTCTCATCCTGTCTTTCATCTTGTCTTGCATTTCTCACACCTCTCCTCCCAATGTAGGGGTGTGCAAACATATTACACATCCTGGAGCAGATGAACCCCGTTGTCCCTTCCAACCTTGCGCCATCTGTGATTTTGTGATTTTGTAACTCTGGTCTCCTTTACCCAAACCATCAAACAGTCCTTGTGCAGAAGCCCCTTGAATTCTGGCAGCTTCTCCCTTGCTCTTCTTTTCTGGGTGTGATAAGGTACTTATGGGAAGCACAGGCAGCATGGCACAAATCTGCCACCTTCAAGTCAAAAATGCCTTGCCCAAAGCACCTTCCATGAGACCTGTTGCTCCCTTACTCAAAGCTGTCTTCAGTGTAGCTCAGCTCACTGCTGAGATCATTGGATCTGGGAAATGTGACTCCCACTTTGAATTTGGATGACAATGCAGAGATGGTGGGAGGATGTGGCACTGGTTTCCTGCTGATGGATTATTTTGGAGCTTGGGAAATAAACAGAAAGAGACAAAACATTAAATTCTTGTGATAAAACTTGGCTTGCTTTGCCACAGTTCAGCTGCCACATGGTGTTGCCATTTCTCGGGCTTTTTCTCCCTTCTTTTAGTCCCCATTCATTGCACTGTGACAAGGAAATAGCTTTCTATTACAGAATCGGCCCTTGTCACTTTGTTTATGTCAAAACACTCTTCTTCCCCCAACCTCATGTTTTCTTCCCATTTTCCTTCAAATTTGCTCCCTTTGTCCCTGGAACAATCTTCCTGTGAATCCAGACAACTTCAAGGAGATGATTCCACTATAAAATATCACAGAGGAACTAATTCTAAGACCTTTTTGTCATTGACTGTTTTGTGTGGGTCTCCTGCAAGTTATTCCAAACTCAACAGAAAAGAATTACCTGTCTCGTTCCCTGAGGAATAATTTCAGCTGGGTAATGAATTGTCTGGGAAATGACTATGGAAGGCGCCAAAGGCCTCCAACAGAACAGCCTCCAGTTCTGTGCTATTAATGCTCCTCCTGAAATGTGTCAAAACTCTGCCAGCCCTTGCTGTGTCTGCTCCGGGGATGCTGCCTCGTGACCGGGAAAATGTGAAGGTGGTGCGGAAAGAGTACCCAGAGCAGGGCTGGAAGGAAACATCTCCCAAAGGCCAGGGAGCTCTGGCAGAGCTGCTGGGCTCACACAGGGAGCTCTTTGCGCTGTGCTGGGGTGAAAGTGGCCCTCATCATCTCAGGCTGTGTCTGCAGAGCCTGCCAGGCTCTGAGTGTGCCACAGTACCTGAGGCAAAGACCCACTCAGCTGCATCATTCTCTGCATTGACTGTGGGCTCAGCCAGCTGGAATCCCAGAGTCATCCCCTAGAGTTATCCTTCTGAACTGAGCATTGCTGAGGCAACCTGAATGCTGCAGTCAGTTCTGGGTGCCTTGTGACAGACATTGAGGGGCTGGAGTGTGTCTGGGGAAGGGTCTGGAGCCACAGGAACAGCAGAGGGAGCTGGGGGGCTCAACCTGGAGAAAAGGAGGCTCAGAGGGTCCTTCTGGCTCTCCACAGCTCCATGACAAGAGGGTGCAGCCAGGTGGGTATGAGGCTCTGCTCCCAGGGAACAGGACAAGTGGAAACAACTTCAAGTTGTTCCAGGGACTTTTTAAATTTCTTCACCAAAAGGGGTGTCCAGTCCTGGCATAGGCTGCCCAGGGCAGTGGTGGAATCCCTGTTCTTGACGTGCTCACAAAATATGTGGATGTGGCACTTGGGAATATGGTTTAGGGGTGGATCTGGCAGTGCTGGGTTAATGGTGGGACTCACTGGCCTTAGAGGGCCTTTCCAACCTGAATGATTCTGTGAAGCATGATCCCACACTGGTGCAGGTAGTGGATTTCCTTCTCCCATCCCCTCTCCTGTGTCCATCAGTGAGGCAGATCAGGGAGCTAATCTGGCTGAATAGAGAGGGATTTTTTTGTCCTCAGCTCTCTGGATCTGCTCCCTGCCCTGACTCATGGAGAGCATCCACTTGTTGCCAGTTCCATCACAGGGGAGACAAGTGGGAACATGGAATCCTCCTCTGAAAGTGCCCAGTATCTCCCTGCCCACAGCACCCAGATCATGGTCAAAGCTTCAAACAAACCAACTTTCCACCATGAGGGTGAGGCAGAGGAGGAGCCCTGCAGCTGCAGGTGCTGGACATGGAACAGTAAAGATCTCAGAATCACAGAATTAGCTGAGTTGGAAGAGACCCACAAGGATCATGGAGTCAAACTCCAGTTGGTGGCTACTGCAGCAGTGACTGAACCCCAGGGTGGCTTGGGGTGCATGGGGCACCTGCATCCTGTGTTGTGTCCCATTGATGAAGCCAGTGGTCCCTGTGCAACACCAAACAGCCCTGTGCTCTGTGGGATCTGCTCCTGCTGGATGCTGCTGAACCAAAATAACTCCCTGCTTTTCCCAGCCGGTGCTGAGCTGGGATGCATTTGGGAAGGCGGCTGTGACACTGTAACAGATGGCCAAGAAAGCAAATGCTGTTTTTTATGTCACCTCCATGTTTCCTCCTCTGCTGTCTCATGCACTGGAGGTGGTGTTTGGAGATGGGTTGTGCTGCCAGCACATGCCAGAGCCGAGGAGACAGCAGAAGGTGGAGCAAGGTGCTGGCCACCTCACACACATTTCTCCCCCAGCTTTCTGATGCTTTTTGACCTTCATCAAAGCCTTCTCCTACAGAAATTTATGCTAAAGGGGGCTCAGAAGTGGGCTGATGTTTGAGTGGAGTGTTTGCTCTTACAGAGCTCCTTGATTGTGAGCCCTGTTCAAAACCTCCTGCAGTGGTGCTGGCCCAGGCTGGGTTTTTTTTTGCCCCAAAGAGCCAGATAAGCCAGGAAAGCTTGGCCAGGGGATCCTCCTGCCAGCTGGTAACCAGTCCTGGCTCTTCTTCTGTGGCCTCAATGCCAGCTGCATGTAAAGAGAATCCTGAGCAAGTCAGAGCTTTGATAAAAGTCTTTCTAAAACAAGGCTGGGTTGGACAGGGCCTAGAGCAACCTGGTCTAGTGGAAGGTGACCCTACCCGTGGCAGGGACTGGAACTGGATGGTTTTTCAGGTCTTTTCCCATGCAAACCATACCATGATTCCATGAAACTCCTTGATGTGCTGCAGCCTCTCCTCCTCCTTTGCACTCAGGATCTTTGGGCAAGAGACCTCTCTCCTCCCCTCCTGCGGCACAAACATCATGGCAGTGTTGTGGAGGGCTGGACTAGTGAGAGATGGAGCCCTGGATCCCTGACATGCAGTAAGAATTCAGCAGGAAGAGCACACTCAGCAAGAGAAGGGAGGAGAGGGAAGCTGGTGACTGTGAACTGCTGTCCCTTGGGTTGTACCTTGGAGGAAGCAGAAATAGCCAGTGCAGGGACACAGGCATGAACCCACCAGCCCATGTGGGTGGCTGCTGCCCCATGCCTGGGCTCTGTTCCCTGGCAGGAGGAGACACTTCTGCTGCCATCTTAGCTGCCAGGATCCAGCTCCTTTCTCAGCCTGCCTGGTAAGGAAGCAGTGATGGACATCGCTGTTGGCATGGCCTCTACCTGCCTCCTGTTCTGCCATGTTGCACTTGGCAATTCTCCCCCTTCTCCCTCTGTTTTTCCAGCAGGAGAGCTCACAGTCCTCTGCCTTAGCAGTGGGTAGACAGACAAGAAGGGCTGGACAGATTCATGGCCTCAAAGGCTCTCCTGTCTATCCCTGCCTGTAATGAGTGGAGCCTACCTGAGTTTAAGAATCCCTGAATTCAGATCCCTGAATTCAAGGACATGGTATTGAGCAGCAGGGATCACTGATGTTTGAGGTACTTTTCCTAAGTGTCTTGGTTTGAAAAGCCAGGTGTCTGCTAAGGAAGGCAGGAGCCTCCCTTGAAATAGAAAATGTAAACCCCCTCCCTCCAAATTATTATAATTTTGAAATTAAGTAGGAATAATAGTTCGTTATTAGGAAAAAAAAATAAAAGAACAAATAAAAATGAAATAGTACAAAACAACACTGCCAGAGTCAGAACAGACCCTGGCACCTGTGTGTCAGGGTGGTGGCAGCAGTCCCATTCCATGATGGCTCAGCCCTCTTGCAGTGCCAGCTGTGCTTCTGCTGGAGCAGGGATCCTGGACAAGGCTGGAGTTTTCCTCTGGAGCTCCAGGGCTGCTGGAGATGGGCCTGGGCTCCCTCTGGGAATGCAGTGGGGAAGAAAGCTGCTCCTCTGGGAATGCAGTGGGGAAGAAAGCTGCTCCTCTGGGAATGCAGTGGGGCAGAAAGCTGCTCCTCTGGGAATGCAGTGGGGAAGAAAGCTGCTCCTCTGGGAATGCAGTGGCCAAAGGCTGCTGTGCTGTTCCAAGGTCAGATTGGATCCAGGTAGGAATGCTTGGCTGCTCCCCCTGGGCGGAGCCTCTCCCCATGGGATGATGGAATTTTCTCAGCCATGCAGGGACACTCAGTGGCCATGAACAGCAGAGATCTCCTGGAGGGAGGATTGGCTGTGGGAGAGATAAAGAAAACTGCCCCACCTGGTTTTAATAGGTGGCCCAATTTACAGAAGAGAAGTGCCCCACTTCTAACAGATGGCAATGGAATACACACCCCCAGCCACATCTTGCATTTCTAACCTAAGACACTAAGATAAGAGAAACTGAATTCTGAGAGGCTGATGAAAAATCAGTGTCATTCGAGGTGACAGAATTATGAACTGGTCTCATTTCCATTGTGAGCTGGGAGCCCCCGTGGGCTTAGGGAGCCCCAAAGGGCTCAGCACAGCAGCTTCCAGGTTCCCAGCCCTGAGGAGCAGGAGACCACAAGTGAAGCTTGAGCAGCTCTGCTTTGGACTGCTGTGCTGGGCTCTGCTTGCTGCCTCCTTAAAACCCCGAAGGAGCAACTCAAGCCCCATTTAGAGATAGTTCAGGAGAATAAAGCAAAAGAGACAGTGGTGGGCAGATAGGGAGGTGACACAGGACAGATGTAATGACAGGAAAATTCTGTGGAGAAGCCGCATAAAGTATGGAGAGACAGAGAGGAGCTAGTCAGCACCCACACACCCAGGCCCAGCCTGGAGCAGGAGCATTGAAATGGAAATTACTTTCTATTTACAGTTCCAACATCCTCCCTGCTCCCCCCAGGAGCCAGACTGGGACGTTCCCTGCCTGTCTTGGGTGACTGTGGAGAGAGCAGAGGAATGCTGGCACTCCGTGTCACAGACAGGTGTGTGGGGGGAACAGGGATGCTCTGAGGCTTTGGGAAGCAGGCTCAGCTCCCTCATCCTCTCTGGACAGCAGAGACCTGTAACAGTGGGCAGCGTGCTCATGGTTAAACACACACTCTGCTCTCACTACTGCCCTGGGCCACTCCACAGCCATGCAGGGGCTCAGGAGCAAGGCAAGTTGGGACACACAGGGGCTGGGTAGATTCGCAGCTTCCTCCAAGTGGCAGAAGAGCCCAGGAGGTATTTCAGACCTCCCCAAAAGAGCCTGATCATTACTCTGCAGCATTATTCTGCTGTGCAGGAAGACATATGTGGGAGTACATAAAAGCAATGTCAGCCCACGTCCGTGCTTCTTTTACCCACAGAGGCAGCACTGGCAGCAGAAAAGAAACTTGTTCCTGTGCTGTACCCTCCTGGCCCCAGGGGAATGATTCTGTGCTGTAAGAGCCAGGCCCCAGCGTCTGCAACAGGTGCCAGGGAGCAGGAGCTGAGGTTGTGCTGTGCCTGGAGCCAAAACCCTCTCCTGAGCTGTTCAGTGGCTGTGGAGGTCTCCCAGCCTTCAGTGGGCCCTGGAGCTCAGCCTCCTGGACACAGAGCATGGAGCAATATCAGGGATCACTGGGATGTGCCCCTAGATGATGGATCCTTTGAGAGTGGAGGTCAGAGGACACAGAGCCTGGGGATGGCACCCAGGTCTTCATCTTTCTCCACACTGCCACACACAAAGGGCCTCGGGCCTAGAAGAGGTAAATACCACTTGTGCGTCACTCTTCAAGAACTAGAAAGGTGGAACTGAAAAGAGATGGTGAAATTAGCAGGTGTGACAGGGATACACATCAGTATTTTTGTGCCCTTCAGTACCCTTGTTTGTTTGTGGAACCCAAGCCATTGACAGACTCCATGTGGGGTGAGAGGCCCTCACTAAGACCTCCTCACTAGCACTTTTCAGCTGTAAAACAATCCCTGATCTTTTTCTCCTGTTGAATGAACTTGTACAAGCAGAGCTGGGCCATCCATCTCTTCCCTGTTACTCGTGTGCTTCAGTAAGCAGCAGTGCCACAGGCAGTGCTGAGCCCCAAACCCTTAAGTTGGACCCTGTCTGCCCATTCTTAACTCTATGTACTGCTCAGCCCTGCCGTGAGGAAGAAGAGGCAAATTCCACACCTGTCTGCTCACCTTGGTTGGCTCAGGGCAGGCATTTTAGGACAAGATTTCCTTGAATAACTCTTCTCATCTGCCAAACTCAAATTAAAATTTGCTGCCAAAAGTCATGAGTCCTCTCCCTCTCCTTCCTTCCTCTCCTCTGTTTTTTGGATCATTTTCTTTATTAAGATAAATGAGTGATAATATCATGTTATGCATTAAACACTGGTCCTTGCAGTCTGTGAAACAAAGAGCATGAGGGAACTCTGAGAGTACAGCTGTTACTAGTTCATTTACATTTGGGCAAGTCAGCTTTTAAAGAAATTCCTCAGAACAATTCTTTCAGACTTCATAAGGAGCCTATAACATGAAATTTTGTGAGAAAACACTATCACAGAATCACACTATCATAGAATGGCTTGTGTTGGAAGGGATCTTATAGATCATCCCATTTCACCCCAGCCATGGTCAGGGACATCTTCCACTATCCCAATTTTC
The DNA here is from genome assembly GCF_026979565.1 of Vidua chalybeata. Taxonomy (NCBI): domain Eukaryota; kingdom Metazoa; phylum Chordata; class Aves; order Passeriformes; family Viduidae; genus Vidua; species Vidua chalybeata. Next base: position 5,861,202 of record NC_071555.1, on the reverse strand, counting down.
TCCAAGGCCCATCCAACCCAGCCTTGGACACTTCCAGGGATCCAGGAGCAGCCACAGCTTCTCTGGGCAACCTGTGCCAGGGCCTCACCACTCTTATAGTAAAGAATTGCTTCTAAATATCCAATATAAACCTACCCTCCTTCAGCTTAAGGCCATTTCCCCTTGTTCTGTGGCTCCAGACACTTGTCCAAAGTCCCTCTCCAGCACTCCTGGAGCCCCACTGTGTACTGGAAGGGGCTCTAAGACCTCTCCAGAGCAGGCTGAATTACCCCAACTCTCTCAGCCTGCAAGCTGTGAGCCCCAGAGCCAGAGAAGTCCTGGAGGGCCTGCTGCTGATGCCTTTTTTTGTGCAGGGGAGTAGGCTGGTTCTGGACTGGAAGAAGCTATGTGGGTGAGAGACCCCCAACTCTGCATGATGCTGTTAGGTTCCTGCAGTGGGATAATTAATTTTTGACCATCTTTAAAATGATGCCGGTCTGCTTTCCAGGGTAGAAGGTCCTATTTTTCTGTACCCATTCCTGGCACTTCCTTCAGTGTGCTGGGTTTCCCAGGAAGAAAATTCCTGCAGAAAAAGATTTGGTGTTTTATCTGACAGATTTTCCTGTTGCTTGGAAATCTACAGGAGTCCTGGGTGCAGTGATATAAACCTATTTCTTCTGCAACAAAGGTGTTCTATAGTCTTGGAAAAGTGAAAGGAATGGCTCAATGGGTGGCTTCCACTGGGGAGTTAGTGTGGGCTTTCATCCAGCAGCCATATGCTCACAAAACCAACAGCTCCCTCTTTCCCTCATGGAAGCAGTCACAGAGCAGATCAGCCAAGTGTGAAACTTCCCAGCAGCTGGGTTTCTGAAGCTCAGACAACTCTTTGGCTCCCAGAGGCTCTGGGAGTAGCTGTGTGTGGATGAGTGTCTGCAGAGCACAGGAGTGATGGGAAGGGCCCCACTGAGGCACCAAGCGGGAGAGGAGACCCTGCTAAATGGCCCAGCCCCACCACTCGTGTGCATCATGCACACCCAGCCACGCTGGGAGTGGGGGGCAGACCCATATCCGTGGCTTTCATTTCCCATCACCTCCAACTGGTCTATTCTGAGAAAGTCTGCCTAGGATTCATCCACCCAAAGTGTCACACTTCACAGCTTCCTTCCCACGCAGAGCTTGGTTCCTTGCTCTGAATAAACATCACTTCCCTGCCTGCGTCCCCACAGCCAGGCTGCTCCCTGCCTCCCCCTGTCCCCTAGGGAAGTGTGGCATGTCTAATCCATACCTTGAGAGCTGCGTCCTGCTTCCCACCACGTGTGGGGGGAAAAAAAATAGGGATAAAAACTACACCAGTTTCATTGTTTTCCAATTCCAGTCAGGGCAGGCAGAGGCAGGTACTCCTGGTACTCCCAGATGGCAACACCAAAACGTTCTGTGCTTAGGGATCTGATCCCAGGCAGGTTCCAATCCACTTCCCAGTGAGCAAATGCTAGTTTTTAGGGCAGCAGATGGTTTGTGGCTCCTGAAGAGTTCCCTTTCTCTTCCCCTTCTGCCAGGAAGGGCTGGCAATGCTCAAAAGCTCCTGAATGATGCCCAGAGGATGGTTCCAGACTCTTTTTGGTGGTGCCCAGCACCAGGAAAAGGAGCAATGGCCATAAATTAAAACACAAGTTCCACCTCAACATGAGGAAGAACTTGCCATGGTGGCTGGCAGAGCCCTGGAACAGCTGTCCAGGGAGGGCATGGAGTCTCTGGAGACATTCTGAACACACCTGGACAAGTTCCTGTGTCACCTGCTCCAGGTGACCCTGCCTGGGCAAGGGGTTGGTCTGGGAGGTCCCTTTCAGCCTTAATGATTCTGTGATTCTGTGGTGTGGGTTTTGTCCCAGTTGATATGCATTTTGTCCCAGTCCTTCCTACAACAAAAACAACTAATTTGTGTGAAAGCTCCCTGTTAAGTTCCATCGCAGCACCAGTGTAAGAGACTCAGAGAACCTCCTTACAAATCTCTGACGTTACCACAGCCAGAACCTAAAGGCAGGTTCAGAATCCTGCTTTTAGGAATCAGGGTAATGAAGAAACTGTACTGACCCTGAACACAGAACACCATCCAGCTCTGGAAAGACACTCGAGTAAGCAAAGACTTTGTGACAGTGGTTCATCTGTGGCATATGCAGAACAAGTTTTTCAGGAAAGAGATCAAGAACTGTTTCTGTGAGGACTGATGGGATGTGAAAATCCAGGGAAAAACAAAGAGAGATTTGGCCACTTGGGGAATGTATTTGTGGAGAGCCCAGGAAGCCCAGATACAGGAGATGACAGACTGAGATGGATGAAAGGACTTAAGCTACGCCAAGGAAAGTTCAGGTTGGACATCAGGAGGGATTTCTTCATGGAAAGGGTGGTCAGCCTTGGCAAGGGCTGCTCAGGGAGGCAGTGAAGTCCTCATCCCCAGAGGTGTCCAAGGAAGGACTGGACATGGCAGTCAGTGCTCTGGTCTGCGTGACAAGGTGGGGACTGGGCACAGGTTGGACTCAATGGTCTTGGACGTCTTTACCAATCTGGATGGTTCTGTGATATCACCACAACCAGAACCATTAAATAGTGAGACTGAATATTTCTATCTTGTTCCAATCTCTCACAGGGATAGTTGACAATACATGAAAGCTCCAACCAGCCCCATGTTGCAGCCTCACAAACATAATCATCCAACACACTGTGTTCTCCCAATGCATCAGTTATGAAAAATTCAGAGAGAACTAAATTCACCATTTTACCACTTGCAGCTATCAGCTCAATGTCAGGCCAACACAGGGCAGGCAGTGGCTCATATCTCTATAAATCTGCTATTTTTATGTCATTTAAGCCCTGAAATTTTAACCCACTTTAGCCTAAGCAGACTTCAGTGTCCCCAGGCGGATATCTGAATAACCAAGGGCAACTCCTTTCTCCTCTTGCCCCTCAGCTTTGGCTCCAAAGGACACTCTGCCACTGCTGCATTGAAAAAACCCCAAAACCCAAAAAATAACCACCATAGTGTGATAGATGGTCTGGCCCAGTGCTTTTAGCAGGTGTTCTTGAGGCAGCTGTAATCACTCATTTAAATCTCATTTATTTTTATTTTAGAGGGCTTCCTAACAACACAAAAGATTTCTTTCCTGCGTCTCATTGGAATTATGTGCACATTGCCATGGCAACACATGCCCAAGATTTTTGTGGTCCAGGACCCATCTTATTGGTTATTAAATATCTGTGCAATAAAAATGAAAAAAAAAAAATATAGCTTTGTTCTCCCATCTGTCTGTTCCATCTGTTTATCTCCCAGTGAAATACAACCATTTGGCTTGGACACAGCTTTCTCCCTTTCCTCATGGGACTGGCTGAAGGAAACAGAAATGCATCTACTGGTGGTCATGGAAGTGGTGGAGGGGAGGAAGAGGAATAGAAGACATTGATGTGGACACCAACCTGACCATCACATACATAGAAAAGCCTTTAACTGATGACAAAACCTTGTTGTCTTTAACTTTCCCAGTTATCTCCCAATTGGGAAGGGTAAGAGAAGCTCAAGAGGACTTCGGTCAACATATTCCCCATCTGCTGCTGGTGGAGCAGCAGTGTCCTGGCTGCAGCTCAACCACTGCAGGTTTGTTTCCTGCCACAGGGTCTCTGGGGAAGTGGAATCCAACTTGTGCCACTGATCAGCAACAGGAAACATTATAACTCAGCTGCTTCCACTGAGAGTCCTTCTTACCTTCCCGAAAGATAAGGACCAAAGTGTCACTCCATCCCAGTACACACTGTTCTGTGGAATGGAAAAACACCAGTAAAAAGATCTCTGTGATGAACAGATTGTGTTCTTCCCAATAGACCTTCTGTGCCACACTCACTGTGTTCTGTGGGATGTGACCATGGGGAAGACAGCATGGGAATGCCATGGGAAACTACAGTTTTTTAGGATAGGGCATTTCCCCAGAGTCCTCTGCCCCCCAGTGCAAATGAGCACATGCTCATCACCTGTCAAGTTGTGGTTGTCATCTCCCCAAGCTCTGGAAAGTTCCCCATTCTCGTTGTTTCTAATGGTTCTCTCTATAAACCACTCCTTCCCTGTTCCCTCATTGGCCCAGTTTATGTTACCCCATCCCTTATACCCTCTGCCCATTGGGTCATTTGTACCCTAGTTACTCCTTCCCTCCCCAGTTATATACTCTGGCCCCTCCTTCCCCGGGTTTTTTCAGAGTCTGCCTCCGCTCAGTGTGGTTGTCTCCCTGCTCCTATTTCTGCCTCCGACTCCGTCGATCAATCCTCAATAAACCCGCTCGGATTCCAGCAGCTCAAGAGTCCTTCCGTCATCCTGGTGGGGATTTTAATGATGCTATCCAGGCACCCGTTGACCAGCCAAGTGAGGGTCACCCTGCGGGACTCAGTCCAGGGTCACCTTCGGTGTTCCTCTTGACAGTCTCCTCCATGCTGAACTGACCCTGTTCCTCCAATAGCCCCATGTGCCAAAGTGACTGTTGCTCCCGACAGTTCCCTGCCTGGATCAGAATCCATGCCGACAGCTGTTTGACATCCCCCCTCCCAGGCACTAATTCCTTCTGGCAGTGTTTGCCTTGCCTACCCACTTCCACAGCTCTGCTGGGAGAGAGGATGTGTTCCCAGCCTCCCAGCTCCCTCTCATTATTTAAGCTGTCAGTTGTTAATTATAGTGCTGCATTTCAACTTGATACTTCCCAGGGGGCCAAACCATGACAAAAGACCAAAATTGCTTCCCAGAGGAATATTTTTGGAGACTCTGCTAGAAGTGAGCCTGTGCCTCTATCAGCTAGGGTGAGACATTACTGACTGCTCTCAGGAGACTGGAACTGCACTTGCTCCAAGACCCACACCTGCACTTGTTACCCTTCAGAGCCAACATTCCCAATCCCTAGATGGGAGTCATAGCTTTCTTAATGACATGAATATAAGGATATATTGCTTTTAATGTGTCACGGTTTGACACTGGCGCAATGCCAGCATCCCCATGAAAATGCACCTTCCCTAAATAAATGCTGTGAGATGTTATCAGGGACAGAGCAGAGCAGGCCCAAGCTTAATAACAAAGGAAAAAAACTTTATTAAACTACTACTAATACAGAAAACACATAAACTAAATCCAGGATGAAGACTTTTTAAAACCACCCCTCCTCCTCCCAATTCTAAAAACACCCAGCTATGAAACATCACCCGGGATTCTTGATCAAATTACCACCCTTCAGGTAATCTATGCTTAAACTATCAAGGGAGAGAGAAGTCTCTCTTGCACCACAGGCCCCCCAGGAAACACAGCTGCCACCCTGTGTTTCCCTGTCACACATGGCACCTGCCCGGAAGAAAAAATCTGCCAGTGTGACACTCTCCATTCTATGTCACAGTGCTCTCACCACCGTGCATGGACAGACTGCTCGTAGGGCTCTTTTAAGGATGCTTTGCCATGGACCCAAAGATACAACAGTTCAGTTTCTCATCCTGGGACCACAGTCCCCCCCATTTTCCCCTGGGGCCGAGGGGTCTAAAAACAGGACTCATCTTCTTCTCGAAGACAGAGGGTATCACCATTCCTTCTTCAGCTTTCTTTGTTTCTCGCCATTCTTGTGCTGTTCGAAGCTGAAACAGGTCTCCCTGGGTCACTACTGCATCTCCCTAAAATGTAGTCTCTATTGCAGGAGATTTTGGTTCAGTCCATGGCTAACAAGAAGAGTCTAGCTAAAAGCTACTTCATCATCTCCTCCTACCTAAATAATTCTTCCTCTAACATCTCAGGTCCCGGACTATCTCTCTTCCACTACAAATCAAGGAGAAGTAATACTTTTAAAAAGCCCTCATTTCTTGGAAAGGGTTAAAAGTTCAGACTCCCTGGACGGCCGATATCTCAGTCCGGCGTTCCGCCTCCACGCTGGGCACTCCCCCCCCTTCTCCTTCTCCTTTGCCGGCAGATTTCTAAGTGCCGCCAGGCTCTCTGTCTCTTTCCCCTTTGGGGGGGGGGGAGGGGGGGGGCAAAGGCATCTCCACTTCTCTCCACCCTTCCGTCCACAGGAGCTGGCTGGGTTCTAGACCCTCAGCCCCCTCGGCCTACCTGGGCAAGGCCGCGTGGCTTCCCCTCCCCCACCCAGCCTAAGGCTGGGCAGGGGGGGAGTCTGCACTCTCTGACGACTGGAACCAAAGAGAGAGTTTTCCTGGGAGTTCTTGCTTTTAACCCCCTGTGTTCTCAGAGGCGTGTCCATACTTTCAGTGGTCACTCCAGGTGCCAATATCCAAACCTGACCACTGATTGGTTTGACCCAACTTCCTGGAAAAAATTCACTTCCATGTCAAACCACAACATAATGATATAAAGCTATTAAAAAGTGTCCAAAGGAGGACTATGACGATGGGGAAGGGTCTGGAGGGGCCACACAAGGAGCAGCTGAAGTAATTTGGCTTGTTCATCTGGAGAAGAGGAGACTGAGGGGAGACTCGCTGGGGTCTGCAGCTCCTCCTAAGGGGCAGCTCTGATCTGTGCTCCCTGTGACCAGGGACAGGACCCAGGGAACTGCTGGAGCAGGGCCAGGGTAATTGGGATGGATCTCAGGGAAAGGTTCTTCCCCCAGAGGTGCTGACACTGCCCAGGCTCCCCAGGGAATGGGCATGGCCCTGAGGCTGCCAGAGCTCCAGGAGCGTTTGGACAACGCTGCCAGGGACACCCAGGGTGGGAGTGGGGGGGTGTCTGGGCAGGGCCAGGAGTTGGACCCGATGATTCTTTGTGTTGCTTCCAGCTCAGGATATTCTGGGATTCTCTGAATCACACAACCATGACCACTAGGCCTGTGAGACCCGCACATTCCTCTCAGTGGGGAAGGCAGTCCCATGAAGTTGCCAATCGAGTGGTCAGGTCAAGTGAGAGCAAACACCTAAGAAATAGATGTGATGCTGATATTCTTTAGCTTGTAGCAACATTACCCAGCCAAGTTGCCCCTTTGCTTCGTGTGACCACAGAAACCTCTGCTTCAAATGCAGAAACAAGTGAACAAGTGCAGTGATCAAACCATCAACCTGCTCAGGGCAAGAGCACGGGGGGGGGAAAAATGAGTAGACTGGATTACCAGGAAAGGCTTGAGGATCCTGACAGAAGAGCACACGTCTCCCTTGACTGTGTTAAGTGAGACATTGCTTTGCAGGGATTCTTTTCCAGGAGAATCAGATGTGATGGGTCAGATGTGCCAGAGGAAACTTATGGGCTGGATGAAGAGTGCTGCAAAAAGTACCTGCTGCTGGCACCACCTACCCATTGTGGTCACTTAAGGCCAGCTGAGCACCATAAAACACAGCTCAGCCCAGGGACAACAGCCAGGAGAGTCCGGCTGCGTCTCTGCCTTTCTCATCTGGCCGAAAGCATTTTACTCAACATTTACAGAGAAATCACTGAAAGAGAGTTCACAGCATACTTAACAGGATGTAACTCATCCTAAAACCAACAAAAAGTAGAAAAGAGGCAATAAATGAAAAGAATTAAAATAGAAACATGAAAATTGTATTGCATTGAGCTGTAACTATAGTTGAGAACAGCCTTTGCATCAGGAGATTCAGGGTAGCAGTTCAGCTCCTCAGTGCTTTGCCAAATTTGCATGAAAACACCTTAGTAATTATAATTTCATCTTGAATAAGTATTGTTTTAATTTTGACCTCTTTGCCTGCTCTGCACTAACTGCAGGAATCACAAAAGTGCAACACGAGGGCTGTGGATGACTTTGGCTTCTTCCTCCAGCCACCTCAGTGACCCATCAAGATCCTTGCTCTGACCCTCCAAAGTCTGTGCAATGCAAAACAAACCCCACAGTGCTGAAATAATTACAGCCCCAGAGGGACTATGCAAAGAAACCAAGTACCTTCCTACCCAGGACAATAAAGCTCCAGCAAAGCTGCCTCAGAACATGATGCCATGTACAGAACCATTGTAGCACTTTGTGGTGATGTCAGCAACTAGAGCTCCAGGTGGTTTCACTTAAAATCAACTCCTCTGACAGGCCACTGGTTCTCAGAGAGCTTAAACCCTCATCAAACCCTCAGAGAAACCCCTTTAAGGTATCACCTACTGTCATCTGAGTTCAATAATTTAATTCTCATTGCATGATAATCTAATATCCAGCCAAAAACCCTGGAACAGCCCGGTCTACTGTAAGGTGTCCTTGCCCATGTAGGAGGTTGGAATTAGATGGTTTTTAAGTCCCAACCCAACAATCTATGATTCTATAAATTATGCTGATATCTTCACTTGTCTTTCAGTGTATGTGAACAGTCATTTATAAAACACCATTTCTGGGACTGATAACCCCTGCCCCCTTAACCTTTTCTGACCTACCTGAACACACTTGACCCTGCAGTTCTGTGGAAGGAGTGGTTCAGGCACCTCTCTAATTTGTCATATTTTAAGGCATGATACTTAAAAAAAGACAGTGTCCAGCTGAGAACTCCTCAGCAGTGAGCAAAGTTCATTAATTATTTCCTTCATCTTGCATATGACAGTAAGTGGTGTATCCTTGGAGGAGGAAGAGCAGACCAAGTGGTTCATGGTCCTTTTGAGCTTGAAAGAAAATATATGTAAAATTACCCAGGAACACTTTTAATTAATTACTGCCTACTGACAGCGCTGGCAAAGTAACCCTTTGCCCACCAGCATTCAGACAATTAGCTCTGTCCACTTGAGATGGTGGAGCAGCTCTGTATTTATTCATATTTTGGGTGAGTTCAAAGTGAATCACTTCTGTGATTTATTGTCTGCACAGAAGAATCTCTACATCACATTTCTTCAAAGAGTGCAGTCTCCAGCTCAGGGAGATCAAAGAACTGCCAAGGAAACATTCTCCTCTGGGGAGGGTCAGGAATGAGTTTTCCACTTTGTTGGTACCTTTCGGCAGGAGTGGTCTGTGACAGAGAACCTGTCCTTAGAATCATAAAATGGTTTGGGCTGGAAAGGACCTTGAAGATCATCTCATTTCACCCCCTGCCACCTTCTGCTGGACCAAATTGCTTCAATGCCTCACTCTCTGGAATGCCTGTCTATTGCCACCGATGCCAGAATGCTGAAGACACTATGTAGATTTTCCTCTGGAGCATCTCACCTGTGTGCCACCCCTGGCTCATCCCATGTGTCTTCAGGACATGCACTACAGTCCTTTGGCCCCCTCAGACCCCCAGTAAGGGGGTTAGTCCCAGCAAGGGGGGGCTCTGATGCGGGGGGATAGTTTGAGCAATTCCTGAGAGCACAGAAGGAGCAGTTGTCATGGATACCAACATGCAGTGGGAGGGTCCAGTTCAGCTCTGCGTCCTCCCTTGGCCTGTCATGTGGATCTGTGGAGTACCCATTTCACAGCACGGAGGTAAAGAGAATTGAAAATTAAAATCTGCATGGGAGCAAAACCACAATATTTAAGGGCAGAGACCCCAGCCTTTCCAACCAGGACAGCTATTCCCAAATACACAAAGCCAGGACATACGTTGGGGTATACAGTTGCTGATTGTGAAAAGGAAAATGAGGGAAGAGGTACAAGCAAGGAAAGGTGTTTGGCATCTTGGGGAGAAGATCTAAATCCTGAACTTATTGAGGAGATAAACCCTTTCTCAGCTGCATTCAGGCCTCTGCAGAACACTAGGCAACAGCTGTACGTGGCACTTTCCCTCTGGCTGTGTAAGACTGACTCTGTAACCTCCAGAAATTTGAGAAATTTTACCATGTTTTCATTTTTGGAGAAAAACCTCTCCCCAGGTATATAGCTGACAGGTCTGATTATTTTGTGCTGAAATGTTTTGTGTTTCCCATTTGAAATGAGTATTTCTATTTATCCTGTACATTTTGTCTTTCGTTCTGGCCAATCAAACTTTCTCATTGCCTTTTCCCCACAGAGTTCATCAGTGTTCTGGTTGGAATTTAGGCATAAAATAAATTCTGAACCAAACTACTTTTTGTTGTGTTGTTGTTGTTTGTTTGTTTGTTTTAAATGGCATTTATTGTGAGAACTAGGAAAGACGAAATTTTGGTTCCTGAATTACTTCTGAAAAAGTTCTATTATATGCACACACATGCACAGAATTGCTCTAACATAAGACATTTTTGGATCCAGCAGGACTGAAATCTAACATAAATTAGAATATTTTCAAGATGATTGCTTGCAAACATAAGCATCAATTAGTTATCTCAGTCTGGTTAAGCAGCAGCGTGGGCAGATGATTACAAGTAGTTGTGTTGCTGCCACTTACTGCCTTATCACCCCACACCAAAAATCCCTTTGGTTTACCTAATGATCTTGGTCTTTTTCTTAGATCCCAGTCCAGGGAAGCATCTAAGTCTACACTGACACAAACAACCCCAGATGCTGAAAGTAATGTGGGTGCTTAACAGGCTTTTGAATTAAACCCAAACAGGAGCAGCCTTTGTTTATCACATTCATTAGGAACGGCAGCCCCAGGAAGGCAGGGGGGGGTTTAAACTATCACATGGTTTAGGGAAGCACCAGAAACGCACAAAACTTGATGAACCAAAAGGGGTTTTTCACGAATCCTAGGACAGAACATTCACAGATCTGTGTGCCAGACCTGGGCTTATTTCAGCCATGCTGGACATCTGCCCATCTCCAGGCAACCCGTCCTGCTCTGCTCAAACCTCTTCCATGGCCTGGTCCTTTGAACCTCCAGGAGGAGATTGACTTGGGTACTGGGAATTTCACTGCCAGGCTTTTTGCTCAGCCCTGGATTGTAGGGGTGAACCAGCTTGTATTGAGAACCATCTGCTCCTTCCCCATCAATTTGGACTCAATGATCCTTATGGGTCCCTTCCAACTCAGAATATTGTGTGATCTGTGAACTCCTAGTCCAGCCCACCCAGCCGGGGGCAGGGGAGAGCCCCAGCCCCTGCCCCCAGCCCCCAGGCCCCATCACAGACCTGCTAATTACACTTTTCTCAAGATTAGTCAGAAGGAATCTGTTCCCTGCAAGCTGAGCTGAGTTTGGGAGCAGCTGTCACTGCCTCCTCATGCCACGCTGTGCCAAACTGGCCTTGTGACACTCTGCTGGGTCACGGGCACTGGCTCAGCCTCCTCAAGGCAGCAGAGGGGCATTAGCTGTGCCTCATTAGCATGGTGGTGGTTTGGGCTGCAGCCCTGCAGGGTCATTCCAGAGGGGTTTCATAGAATCCCAGAATACCCTGAGTATGAAGGGACCCACAGGATCATCAAGTGCAGCTCCTCACCCTGCCCTGACACTCCAGCAATCCCACCCTGTGCATCCCTGGCAGCACTGTCCAAACGCTCCTGGAGCTCTGGCAGCCTCAGGGCCATGCCCATTCGCTGGGAAGCCTGGGCAGTGCCACTCTATATTTGCAGCCCCCTTCAGGATGTTGCAGAGGGGAGAAGCTGGGAGTGAGTGAGGAGGTTGAGCACATCCAGACTCCACAGCAGAGAGGGAGCCCCAGTGCTTCTCTGTCCCGGTGTCTCAGGAAATACACATATTTCCTCTAGGGGCTTCACCTCCAACCCAGCAGAGAAACTTTAAGGGACAGACCCAGAACTGACTCACCTCTTCCTCCATCTCCTTTCCTCAAGGTGTCCACTCTCCCTGATTCAGAGATCCTGGAAGCTGGCACTCCCTTCTTCTACACCTTCAGCCTACTGATGCCAAAGTTGTCTTTAAACCCCTTCTGCGGCCCCACAGACTGAAGAGCTGTGAGGAGCAGCAGAACTGTGGAGCTTTATAGGGAACCACAGGCCCTCCTGCAAGCTCCTTCCTGCAGCTCCCACCTGGAGGCTCACAGTCCTACCCTCACACAACCACACACTCATCCCCGACTCCACCTCTACTCCATGGAATTGTTCAGGTTGCAAAAGCCCTCCAAGATCAAGTCCAACCATTCCCCCAGCACTGCCAAGCCCACCATAAACCCATGTCCACTAGTGCCAGATCTGCAGGTTTTTTTTGAACGGTTCCAGGGATCTTGATTGTACCACTTCTCTGGGCAGCCTGTGACAGCACCTGACCACCCTCTCAGTGAAGGAAGGCTGGTCAAGACTTGAAACACTTTGCTCCTCTTCCTTCTCTCAGCTCCAGGCAGCTCCTAGCATTCCTGCTCAGGATGCTGTGGATGAATTGCGGTTCTTTCTTTGTTGAACCTCAGTAAACAGTTGCCAGCCCAGACTTCCTGTGAAATTTCTTGGGACAACTTCGTGCCCTGAAAGTACTGAGCACAAGCCTGGAGCTAGGCCAATGCCTCTGCTCTGAGTTTCATTGTATGCTAAAAAGCAGAACAAGCCCCTCCTCCTCCTGCATTTTAGATCCAGAATTTCTTTCCTGTAAAAGGACCCAATTTCTGTTAAAAGTGCCAGCTTCCTGCACAGTATTGCTGCCCTCTTCTGGGCTCTCTGGCAGCCGCTGGGCTCAACAAAATTCCAGCTACATACACCAATCCTTGAAGTCAAGTAGGTGACAATCCTTTCCAAAGCCCTGTGTCCCCACATGACAAGACCTGGCTCTGAAAATGAAGATATTTGAGGTTGTGCTTTCTCTTGCCTTGTCCTATGAACCTTGACCCTAGTAAATGCTCTGGCTTTAGCTCTTCTCTGGGGCAGCTTTTTCAGTGGTGTGTAAAAAGTGGTATGGGAAGGAAACTGAGTGCAAGACTAACTGGGAATGTTGTTTTCTTTCACCTCATTTAACCTCTATGGGTCTCCCACTAACTCCTAAATCCCACCGTGTCTGGAGCTGCCAGTGTTGCAGAGATCAATTAGAAGCCAATCTTTATTAGCAAAAAAGTGGTTGTAGTCAGAGCTATTTGGGACGAATAATTTAGAGAGGAAGGGTGTTCCTCTTCTCCATTGCTGGATATTTCAGCTATTGTGAGGTGGCTGGGGGAACAAACAAAATGGACAGTGGTGGCTGGAGGGATGCCGGGTCTCATGAGAGTCTTTATGTGGCCCTTACCTGCTCCACAGACCTGCTCCTTCCTTGGGGGCTGTTTTCCCTCCTGCCTCTCTCTTTTCTCATGGGAGCAGAGCCCATCACAGCTGAGAGGAGCCAGGATCCCTCTGCCTGGGATCCAGGCAGCCACCTCCAGCCCAACAGGATTTTGGCAGTGAGTCCAGGCTGCTCTCCCTGTGGATGAAAACATGGCCCAGGACAGAGAGAGAGAGACAAATGCTGGGGACACATTTGAGGAATTTCAAGGCATTGCAGAGAGCAGGCCTGGAGCCAAGGGGAGAGGAGGGCTGGGAATTCACTAAGGCAAGCTGGGAACCTGTGTGGCATGTGGATGGATACAGCCCCACATAGGACCATTCTACAGGCAGACTTGAGGTTGTTTATGTGCTTAGAGGAGAGAAAATGTTGAAATAAGTGGCAGGAAGTGAGTCTGTGGTAAGCAAAGCTGTGGAGACCACAGTCAGAGTGGGACACCTCTGCTCATGTTGGCTGTGACTGGGAAGCCATATCCTCTGCACAGGTCATTGGCAGAGGAGGCAGAGGAGGGAGGGTCCTGTCACCAGCACCTGGGCACAGGCTGGATGTAGAGAGCTCCCAGAGAGAGGAGTTGTGGGTAAAGGAGATCCAGCAGGAGACCTCTGCAGGTCTCACCTCTTGGTGTTCCCAGCTGGAGATGGCAAGGTGCTGGCAGGCAGGCACAGTGGCTGGGAAGTCCCAAGGCAAGGATCCCCAAGGGGGAAAGCAGAGGGCCAGTACTCAGGCCCAGCTCAGGGAGTGCTCACCTCACTCTAGTTCCTCTCCATGGCTCCAGTCAGTCTTCCAAGGAGTCAGAGTAGATTATATCCACCTTCACACTGACCTTTTACCTGAGCAATTCCAAAGCACCAGAGCTAGCATCCCTGGGGTCCCCAACACCTTGGGTCCCATGGGTAGACATGTGGAGCACAGGGCATTCTGCCTGCTGGGCATTGTGGACCATCCTGTTACCATGGCAACAAGGAATCTGCTTCTGCCTGTCACCTTAGTGATGCCTCACAAGCTGGGCAGCCTCATCTTCCTGCCCACCTTGCTGACACTCACCAGGTCGGGCCTTTCTGGGAAATATGGCCCTCAGAGGAATCTGGGAAGAGGAAATACGGCTGGAACATCCTGAAAGGAGAGCATGTTAGGAGAGATGATCAGAGGGATGGAGAAGTACGAGAGTGCTATTCAAGGCTTTTTTTGGTGGCAATTGTAGCAGAGCAAGAGGCAGGGAAAATCCAGAAACCCAGACTGAAGGTGAATTTACCTTGCACTTCATGAGGAAAACTCTGGGTGTCCATCTGTGGAGGGTACCTAGAACTGGCTCTGGGGTGGCTGAAAAAATAAGACTATATTGAAGAAAATAGGGAATTGCGATTTTGAGGGGAAATTATATTTACAGAAGTCTCAGGGGAAGAAAGGACAGAAATTGCTTAGCAAAGTTTAAGGTGTGGCCACACACTAGGGAGGACTTCTTGGGTCATCCTAAAAAGTACATCACCAGCTTCCAATAGGAAGTTTGGATTAAAGCCTGGGAGACTTTAGGCAATCTCTTAGTTTGGATTGGAATATCTTTTAAGAAGGGTGTGTTTTCTCAATGTTGCAGTTTGTCCTGAAAATGAAGTTTAGATTCCTATGATTGTCTATTGAGATCTACAAGTGAGAAGTTTAAATATATTGATAGCCAGAAACGTGGGAAGGGTAAAGCTAAAATTGCCTTCTCACTTGTACCAGTGTTTCTGGAGGTGGGATGTAGGGAGAGGGAGAAATGCTTTTAGGGTAAATATGTTCAGATCATCCTGCTGGCTTGTGAAAAAAATGTGTCTATGAGAAAACAGCACAAGGTAAAGAAAAAAAGAGAAATATGAAAACACCCACCACTTCATTTAAGATCCAACAGAAATAAAGTGCACACAACAGCTCAGAGAAAGCAGAAGACACCAGCAATTATTCTTGGGGAAAATCTTGCCAGGCTAAGATGTCCCTCCCTCCCTCCCTGTCCTCTCAGAATGAGGAAATAATGAGAAAATCCATAAAAAACTTACACTTCCCAGCCCCATGGCTGGGAGGGGTGGGGAGCAGACACAGCAAGAGCAGCCTCACCCCTCATCCTGGCTGGAGCCAAAGGAAAGGGCAGGGCTGGGGAAGCATGTTTGTTTCCAGGCTGTGCCTATGGAGAAAACTTCACCCTAGTGAACAATGGGATGAGCAAATCCTTAATGTTTCTTAAAAAAAAAAAAAATCGCACTACACCCTAGATCTAAGATTTTTTCCCCCCCAACAGTTGTAGCATAAATAAACCAAATCTGGTCTGAAATAAATTGGGATAAAACCAAACAGGAGAAGGAATGAAGATTTCCTTGTGGTTTGTGGTGTGGAGCTGTGCATCCCTCCTGCCTGGTGTGGGCTGAACCATGGGGATCCCCCATATCACCTTTTTTACTGAACATGCTGGAACTTGATAGTACCTTTGAGATCTTCACTTCATCAAATCGGAGTGAAACTCATGTTCAGAAGTTATTACAAAGAAGGCAGGCAGCCAGGCCAGACTCTGAATGACTCAATGGATCTCATTTCCTGGGGGAACCAGGCTAAAAATATAAATGATCTGAGGCAGGTGCCACATTTATGAAATTCCCTTGTTTTGCATTTATTTTAACTCATCAGCTCATTAAGGGATTTGTTCGTGAGTTCTCAGATGAGTTTAGCAGTCACTGAACATGTGCTGTGGTGGCAGGAGGAGGGATACCCTTCCTACATAGCAAAGAAATTCCTGCTTGAAATACAGAATTCTGGCTCACATGCAAAACTGAACTTGGCTCATCCATAGGAAAATGGCAAGAATATGGATTCACTTTCTTACCACCTTATAGTGTTTGTTATTCCTGTGCTTGTCTTGCAAAGGGAACAACCAGTGCATCAGTAAGTATATGGAAAAGCCATCCCATGTTCTCCTGAGAAGGAATTAACCTCCCTCCTTCCAAAGCAGCAAAGCGAGTTACCCCTACATGCTAACTCAATTTATAAATAGGAATTGATAAGGGAGGAGTTTCTGCACCCCTCCACGGTTGGAAACGAGGGATCTGGGATTGGTGGGCATTTTGCATTATCCCTTGGCTTATTTTACCCTGTGAAAGGCTAAGGGTTGTTAAATAAAGGCAGGAGCTGCCCTGATACCACTCAGGATTAACCCTGGTGGTGCCAGGCCATTCTCTAAGACCTGAGAAGGGCTTTCAGTGCCCAGGAGAGTCCAGATCTCCTATGGGCTGTTCCATATTTGTGAGCAATGCAGAGGGAGAAGCAGCATAAAAGTAGAGGCAGGAGCAGGGGGACCAGCTGGGGAGCAGAAAGAAAAGAGTGTGAAAGAGCAGGCTGGGGGTGAAGAGAAGCACAGCTACTCTGTATTCCGGATATTATAATATCTGGGACAGGGGTCTGGGTGGTCTGGGGGAGTAGAGGGTTGAGGGGACAGGAGGCTCAGCCTGAGGGCAGCGGGAGAGACTCAGGTGCAGGATTTGCAGGATGATGATGCCCGTATGGCAGGTGACACAGGGACATAAAGGAGGGAGGAAAATAGTGGTGGCCTCTGCCAGAGGGAGGTGAGATAGCGAGAAAAGGACAGCAGAGGGTAGCAAATGCCTGGATTCCTCTCCGGGGTTCTTATGAGTCGCAAGCTCAGCAGCCTGTGCAGCCTGGTGCAGACGCACAGCTCACATCTGGGCAGGTTTTGTTTAAAGATAAAAGGGGGAACAAAGCATTTTGATGAGGTAGATATGTTCTCACCACAAAGGCTTGTTCTGAAAGACATTTCCTTTAGAAATTTCCTGCCAAGATATCCCTAGTGACCCCACTACTGCCAGGGAGAAAGCAAGGCAGAATGTGAGGCTTTGATTAGAATCAGAGAAGGTTTTGACCAAATGAAAAGAAACTTCTCTATGTGGGGATTTAATTTCCCAGGAACAGCAGCAACGTTGGTTGCTATTTCTTCCTAACTTTTAAGGTCTGAGCTTTGCTGGGGTGTTGTGCCTGTGGCTTGCAGAGATGGAGAGTTTCACCCCTGGGTACCCTCCACATGCCACACTACTCTCTTTCAGAGGGGAAGCAGGCTTCCTTGCAAACATACCCAGGTACAAACCAAAAGCCCAGCAGGGCTTTGCACTCATATTTTAGGACCTGAAGCCATCCCTGGGCCTGAATCCCTCTCACAATCCCAGCTGGTCCTGCTGAGGTTTCATCCCTGGCATGTCCCAGTTTCCTGCTGCTCTTTGCATGCTGCATGTTCCCTATTTAATGCAGGGGATGTCTCAGGGGGATGATTACGAATGCTGTAAGCGTAATTACCAGCCCAGGGTTGATCATTAGGCAGCATCCTTTTCTCCCCCTCCTTCAGATGTAGATTATCCATGGCAGGCTCGGTGCTTGCCTTTGCCCCTAAAGCAGCTGGGAGATGGCCTCAGCTGCTGGCTATGTCATCACATCAAATAGGGTCATTCATCTTTATGAGAGCTGGCTGAACAAGGCTGTGTGTGCCACACCATTCCCTGCCCTCTGCCTGGGGGGATTAGGATTTTTAGGTGGTGAAGGGCACAGAGCCCTGCTAGGGAACAATTGCAGTGGTCAGTCCTGGGGCTGGTGGCATCTGGGGTATCCCAGGGCAGAGTTAAGGCTGGTCCCTGCTCTTCAATGAAAATCTTTTCAATCCTCACTGAGTTATTTTTATGACTGTAGGTGCCTCTGCCAAGCATAAAGGAATGGAGCTTTCTCATTGAGGTGTATTGGAGCCAGAGAGGCTCTTGCAGATGAAACATAAACTTTAAGAGATTTAGAGATTTTGGAGGAGCTAAGATTTTAGTTATAGATAAGCCTTACTAGAGTTAATTAAAATAAAGGGATTCTGTAAGTAGGCCTTGATGAAGTAAAGAGTTAGTAGTTAACTAATAATTGATTGCTTGCCAACACAATGTTTAGTTAGCTGGGTTTATAATGAAGAATATAGAAACTGACCAATAGCTTTTAGGAACATAAGACAATTGTGGGCCTCCTCTGTTCTGAAACCAATTGAAGACAAGGAATGGGAGTTCTACCAAGGTTCATTTGTCATATTTGCATTGAAAAGGTAGAAAGGTCAAAATGAGGAAGACTTCATTTACTTCCTTATTTTGGGACCCCTCCCCATGAAAGGGACCACCGACCCATTTCAAGGAACAAACTACGCATGCTTAATAGCTTTTGAAATGATTAGCATATGAAGCGAGGAATGGGATGTACTAAATGATGAATATGTATTTGTATTTTGGGTATTCAATTCTGGTGTGGATAAAAGGACTCTGTAATCATTTGAAAGGTGCGGTGTGTATTTGGGAGCTATCCCACATGCTGCCCGGCGTCGCAATAAACATACACTTTCTAACTTTAAACTGTTAGAGAGTTTTTGTCTGTCACAGTTGGATATCGGTGCTAGATCAATATCCATATTTCTTTAATAAATCACAGAGAGACAGGAGAAGCATCTTCTGTGTTCATAGGTGGCACTTAAAGTGATCCCCGCTGCTCATTTCTGTGATGAGTCTTGAGTACAGTAAGTGGGTTACACATGGGACAGGAGCAATTGGGAGGAAGCCTCTTACAAGACTGCTTAAATTTACGGGGCCTGGCATGTCAGGCACATAGAGCAGGAGAGAAATCACAAATCAGAGAGCAAATGGGAGATGCATTTTTGGGCTTGCAGGGTCAATATTCCCCATTTAGGCTTGGGTCTTACCATCCTGTCCTCCTGGCATGGAAATCCACAGTCAAACACAATCCTCTGGCCATGGGATACTGGAAAAGTGGCAGCTTGAAACATCAGCCTGAATCCCTGACATGTCTGAGAACACCTCTTCCTTTCCAGCTGGTTTCCCCTGTGCTGATGGCTGAAGAAGCCACGGTTCCTCTAATTTCAGCTGTAATTAGGGGTAATTTAGCCTCTCTCTGAAAGTGAGAGCAAACAAAAATGCAGTGCTTGGCAAACAGGGTGGGATGTTGGGTCTGTGGAATGGGTTACTCGCTCAGGGCTGGAAAGTGGGATTTTCCACGTCTCCTCTTCTGCTCTGCTTGAGATTATTTGGATGAATACATCCAAGTCACTTTGCTGCATCTCAGTGCCTTCTTCTATGGGAGAAAAAGATTCTGTCTTCTGCCAAATTGTCATGGTTTCACACTGGCCAAACGCCAGGCATCCACAAAAAAACATTCATTTTCCTCTGCTATAGCTGAGCAGAGGAGGGGGAAAAAACCCCAAAGGATTCATGAATTGAGATAACAATTTGGAGAGAACACTCTATATCTAAGGGCAAAATAGGCTTAAACTTAAAGGTATGAAGTAAATTTATTATTAACAGAGCTAGAGGAGGATAATGAGGAATAAAATAAGCCTCTAAACCACCTTTCCCCCCCCCAGCCCCTCCCTCCTTGCCACCGACAGCACAGGCAGACAGGGTGTGGGAATTTTGGTCAGTTCTTCACCCAAAATCTTTGTTCAGTTTGCTTAAGGAGAGGAGTCTCTTCTGCTATGCTGTGGAGTTCTTCCCATGGGAGACAGTTCTCTGTGAACTTCTCCAACATTCTTCTAATTGTCATGAGTAGCAGTCCTGCCCAACCTGCTCTAATGTGAGTCTTCCCACAGGCAAAGCAGTCTTTCCAAAACTGCATGGCGTGAGTCACTTTAGCCCATGGGGTGTAGTCTTTTAAGTATAAGCTACTCTAGTTTGGAAGCAAGGGCCCTCTTCCTCTATCTCTGGAAGCAAAGCCCCTCTCTATCTCTGGAAGCCAGGGCCCTCTTGCTGTGTTTGAGTCTCCCACAAGATGACAGCTTTTTAGTATCCACTCACTCCAGCGTGAGCACCTTTTCTCATGGGCTGCAAGTGGATCTCTGCATCCCTCCATGGACTTCATGAATTACAGGGAGACAGTTGTGTTATAGTCCTTACCACAGCTTGCAGAGAGATCTCAGCTCGGAACTTGGAGCGCCTCCTCCCCCTCTTCCTTCCACTGACTGTCGTGTGGCTATGTTGTCTTCCGCCACATGTCCTCACTTTCTTCTCTTTCTCTAAAAGGAAAATCCCTGCTGCTTGTAAGCACCACTGCCAACAAACTCCACCAGTTCTAAGAGTTCTGCAGGATTTTGCAGTGCTGAGAAGTTGATCTTGCCCAGGCCCCATGTCGGGGAATCACTCGCACACCTCTCACCACCAGTCCCGTGGCCCCCGCCCTTCTGCCTGCAGCGTGGCTGGCTCGAGGTGGCCTGGCCGGCAAAGCCTGCGGCTGGCCATGCTGAGCTGGCTGCAGCCGCACTCCTCAGAAGAAGTTTTTGAGTTCCTTCTTAACTATGTCATCACAGAGGCGTTACCAACTTCTCTAATTGGGCCAGCAGCACTTCCATCTTCAGCGCCGTTAGAGACTGGCTCTATCAGACACAGTGGAAGTGTGCAACTTTTCACAGAAGCCACCTCTGTGGCTTCCCCCCCCCCCCCCCAAACAAACAAACAAACAAAACAAAACCAGGCTGTGTTAAAACAACACACAAAGCCAGGTACCAAATCCTAGCCTTGGTGCTGGTACTCCCTGCAGCAGTCCCAGGGAGTGTGGAGGGAGGAAGACTTTGGCCTCAGCAGACAGGTGCAGATGTTTGTGGCATCGATGCCATCAGTTCTTAGATCTTCCACAATCCAAAAGAGGGACATGAAGATGCAGAACGGTCTGGACGGGCTGCACAAGGAGTGGCAAGGGTTACTCAGTCCATTCAGCTGGAGCAGAGGGGGCTGAGGGCAGAGCTCAGCAAGGCTGCAGCTCCCCCCCAAGGGCAGCTCCGATCTCTGTTCTGGGACAGGGACAGTACCCAGGGAATGGCTGGAGCTGGACCAGGGGGATTTGGGGATCTCAGGGAAAGGTTCTTCCCCCAGAGGTGCTGGCACTGCCCAGGCTCCCCAGGGAATGAGCATGGCCCTGAGGCTGCCGGAGCTCCAGGAGGGTTTGGACAGCACTGCCAGGGACGCCCAGGGTGGGAGTGGGGGGGTGTCTGGGCAGGGCCAGGGGTGGGACTGGTTGAGTCTTTGGGTCCTTTCTATGATCCCTTGATCTTCCCTCCTACACTACACCCATAAAGCAGCACCCAAAATCCTGTCTCCAGCCACAGCAGCAAGGTGGCACAGCTGTCCCAGATACAAAAGAACAGCTGGAAGTTTCAGAGAGCATGGTGCAGCCTGAGGCCATCAAGAGGTGGGCAGGAGTCACACCGAAGAGGCAGCAGGATGATATAGCATAGAAAGGGCCAACAGCCTCTACTTTTCAAAGGAGAGTGGATCTGGGAGCAGTCTGACCTCTGCCCATCTCAGCAGTGACAGTGAAGCTTTCTTCTCTCTTGCTTTTTCAGGAAAGAATCTGGCCCAGCAAAGGGCACCTTCACCTCTGCTGCTCACTGCAGACCCATCAGTCAGGAGCCAAGGCTCTAGTTTACCTTCCTTTAAAGGTATTTCTTCTACAAAGATTTTTCACATCTGGCAATGTCCAACCTTTGCCAGCCTCCATGCTGCCCACCCCAGAACAGGTTTCAGTCCTTGAACTGCTCAGGGCAAGCCTTTGGGATTATTTCCTGGCTCCTCTGGGAACCTCTGATGCTTCCTTTCCTGCTCTTGTATATCTATTCCTCAAGAGGTGCCAGGACAAGGGTGGTGACAAACAGCTTCCCTTGTCCTCAGGCAGTCAGTGTTGGAGCTGGCTGTGGCAGTGGCAATGCAGCGAGGCCCTGCGCCCCAGGGACACAAGATGAGAGTTCAGAGGCTGTGCATCCAATTTTCCTCTGTACAGAGGGCACACATCCCCTGGGAAACAGCCCCCACCTGCCTGGCAGGGCCTCTTAGCAAGGGGTTGTAGAACTTGCAGTTCTGAATAAAGGCAGATATTGTGGGACTGCTGGGGACAGGGATATAATAATTTCCTTACTGACACCTGCTTTTATATGATAAAATGTCATGAAGAGCAGAGTGGAGGAGGCTGGAGAGCTCTGGATCAGCTGGTGCATGATTGGTTCCTGGTGGGGGAACTCAGATGTTTTTTTGGTGTAATTCTGAGCATCCCAAATGATGGAGTTTCTAACTTTTCCACTTCTACAGGCTGACACTTTTTCTGAGTGTGCAGCCTGGATCATCCTACCTCTGCTTTCACACAGGCAGCTCAGCCATGCTCCCTTTGAACTCTCCCACCATAAAATATTTCCTTTCCTTCCTTCGCAGTGACATCCCTTGATACTTGGAGATTGCAATTATCTCCCTGAAGCTGAGTCATCACAACTCCAGCTGGATCTGCCTTCCTGGAGCCTCGATGTGGCTCCAGCACAGGGATTTTCCCTCCTCCCATTTTTAAGCTTCATCCACTGTGTCAGTAACTGACACTTAAACTCTTGCAGTCCTGCAACAGCATTGCTGGCTGTCCATCCATTGCTCCTAGGATGGAGGAGTTACATCACCTACAGTCATTTCTCCTCCACATAACAGTTGAGTAAGACACTGTAGGTGTAGTGGAAATCATTATGCATTACAGTTATGAGATTATTCCAAGGCTGGATGGAAAATAGTCAGCCAGTTTGGACATTTAAAATGTTTTAGTGCTTCAAATGGGAAGGGAAAAATTTCCCAAATGGGAAAAAAAATCAGGCCAAACTGTTCAGTGATTCATGATGTTGCATTTGCCTTGGTCATTTGCATCTAAATGTTTATTTTATTTTGTCAACATTAGTAATTAGAGCCAAAATATGTTTTGAACCAGAAAACTGGCTTTTTACCTCAAAGCAGCCAAAATCAAAATCTAGGAGGATTTTAAAGCTTTGCCAAATCTTTCCTTGAGGTGAGGAATACCTGGAGGAGCCATCAGCTGCTGAGGAAAGCTTCAATTTCTAGGGAGACATATCACTCTTGGGATGAACAGAAAAGAGCAGACACTGGAGCCAGTGGTCTGGCATGGTTCACATCCATCCTGGGAGGAAGGGCTGTGGCCATGAACTGCTGTGTCTGGGCCACTTGGGGGGGATTTTGCTGCAGCTCTCAGATTACAACAGAGACATCCTTCAGCATCACAGGAAGAAGAATACTCCAGATAAAGGGAAAAAGATGCAGAAGGGAGATGTGGGGATCCATCCCAGCGACTTCTGAACTCTATGTGGGTGCCATGGCATTTCTCTGGGATTTACTGGCTCTGAGCTCCTGGCAGAAGTGCTGCTAATTTTCCTTGCTCTTTCATTATTGACCAAAGGAGTGTTTATTATGGATCCCCGTGAAGGCACGATGACGAAAACTGCGGTTTGGAAAAGCCAGATGGTATTGTTTAGTGAGTCAAAGCAGAAAAGAGAGGAAAAACAAACTCAGGTACACCTTCCCAGACAATGCAAGTGTCCCTGCCCATGGCAGGGGACTGGAACAAGATGAGCTTATTAGATGTCCCATCCCAGATGCAGAATCCAGCACTTTCCCTTGTTGAACTTCACACGGTTGGTGATTGCTCATTTCTCTGATTTGTTGAGGTCTCTCTGCAGGCCTCTGCCCTTGACGGAGTCAACAGCTCCTCTCAGCGTAGTTTCATCTGTGAACTTGTTTAGTATCCCTTTCAGTCTTGCATCCCAGTCATTTATGAAGATGTTGAAGACCACAGGACTGAGGATGGAACCCTGCTGGACCCAATTAGTGACTGGTGCCAGTCTGATGTGTCAGCCAGTCACCCTTTGGGCCTGATGTGTGAGACCATTGCTCACCCACCACATGATGTGCTTAAGAGCCCAGGACCAGCACAACCCACTCCAGGTGACAATTTTTCACTTGGCATCACCTTCCCAGGTGCTTTAAAGCACTTTCCTGCCACCATGCAGCAGTTTCACAGCACAGCACAGCAAGACACTAGAAATCTTCCTCAGTTTTGTTTGTTTTATTTCAACCAGTGCAGCTGGTAAGCACCTGTCAGCCCCATTGCCAGGGGTGACAGGGAGCAGGTTAATTGTACCCAGGGTATTTTTAGCTTGTAGACACCCAAACAATGGCAAAACTGGCAGCTGAGATGCTTCCAGTGGGATGAAGAGGCAAATTCCCTCAGGGATATTTTCTCCCTGGAGAACAGTGGCAGAAAAAAAAAATCCCCTCCTTGGAGGATTTATTTGCTAAAAAAAAACTTAAATAACATTCAGCTCAGAGTTTACACAGAAAATCATATCTGCAAGCTGCAGTTGCTGGTGGTGGAGCAGCAGGATACCTGAGTTCTCTAATGAGCTCCAGTAACCAGCTGGTCTCCAATTCCAGGAGTCAGTGAGGAAAAAAACACCTCTAATATCCTGGTTCTCATGTCTTTTGTTGGTGGGATGTGGCGAAGGAGCAACTCCAGCCCCTCCATAAGGGCTGGTCCAAGTCACTATCCTGGTTTAGCCCAACAGAGCAGTTGTTGCTTGTCAAAGATCCTCAGGCTAACACTTCCCGCATCTCTGGCTGTGGTTGAGAAGCTGTTGGAAGGACGAAGAGATGCTGTAGGGCATCATTCCTCAGCTTTGCCAGCCCCACGCTCACACCCATCAGCCCCCTTTGCTTCTCAAGGGCTCACATCCAACCAGGAGCTGAAGTTTTTAGAAGCTTGAGGGAAAAAACAGCTGAAATCTTTCAGTGAAGTTTGTGCTTATTTTTTTTCCTGCAGAACCAATAAAGGCAGAGAAAGAGAGCCCTGTTATTGAAGAAAGACTCACTTAATCAGAGGTCATTTTCAGCATACATTTTTGTAACCTTTTCCAGTAAGAAATTGAATCCTTTTCAGTTTGGGAGGCAGGGAAAGGTTATTCTCAGGCAATCTGCTTGTGCTGCTGAACATCTGGACACATCCAGGTGATACCAGCAGTGGTGGGAAGGGGAGAGGTACATTCAGACCACCCTGCTGCAAAAAGCACTGAAAGCAGAACACAAATTTTGCAACACCACAACAGGAGTGGAGCCTGCCTTGAAATCCCTTTTGGGGGTGGGTGAAAGATGAGGACACACGCAATGACAAATGATGGATGGCTGGAATCAGCACCAGCTCATTGCCAGCCTCTGAGACACCTCCAACAGGGACATGTGGTTTTTGACTGCCTCACTGTGTGCAATTTCTGCCTTTAAGTCCAAGCTGAGCCATGAGGAACAGGGCGTGAGTCCAGATTCAGCCCCATCTAGGCCAACAGCAAGTTATTGCCACCTGCCAGTGTCTGTACAAAATGGGTTTGTTGGAGCTCAGTACCATTTTAAATGAGTTCCTGGACAGCACACAAAGAGTCACTGTAGCTTTTGGCCTTGGACAGCACTGGGTGACAGCTAGTGGGGGCGATCTGGGGGTATCAGGATGTGCCCCTTTTGTTGGGTGCTCTCTGCTCAGACTTGCTCCACAACAGCTGGAAATCCAAAGGCAATATCCCAATCCCATTCCTGGTTCCAGAGCTGAGCAGGGACCAGGTCTCAGGCTGCTGCTCTCAGCCTCCCAGCCAGCTGCCCCCTCTCACACCTGGTCTGTGATTCATGAGCCCCTCCTGCTCTCCTCCTCCCTGCTGCTTTGTCACCACTGTTTCTCTGCATATTTGATTGATGTCAGAGGCAGGCTCAGGATCTTTCTGTTCCTGCTTTTCACCATTTCCAGCAAGAGAAGAAAGATTAATCCTGTCTGTCTGAGTTATTACCCTGATGCCTAAAGGCCTATTTACACTGGGAGGAGGATGCTGCTCTCATTCCCGAGTGTCTACATTGCTGTCAGAGATGCTCCTGCATCACCTTGCTCCAGCAAACAGAGGCTCTGGACTCCTGCAGCAACACAGCTCCAGCTTTGGCCCTGGGATAGAGCTAAGCCACAAGCTCAGGTCCCCATAATTGTAGTTCTGCCCAGCATAGAAGCATCCTCGTGGGTCACAGTGGAAGTTCTTCTCATACTGCACATCATCCATGGCCAAAACCAAGTGCTGGGGTAAGAGCAGGTGTGTTCCTCACCTGCAGCTATTTGTGGCTTTGGGAATTGGTGAGGTTGAGGTAGTTTCTCTGTGCACTGACTCTCTGAATTTCCCTCCTACATGGTTATCTGGTCTCACTCATACTCCCACAGATGCAGCTGGATCTCCTTGAACAACCTCTGGGGACACCAAGCACCATCCTGACCTCTCCCACACCAACAGACTGCATGATAGATTTTATTAGATAAGGCTGAGCTCAACCTCTGGGTGAGCCTTGGCTTTGGCCCCAGGGGCACCAGTTTCCTATTTGGGAATACTCGGATTTTCCATCAGAAGCAACAAGCAAAACACTGGTCCCTCCTGGATTCTCTGCTCCCACCCCCTTGGCAGCAGCTGAGCTGAATCCCTTTGATGAACAGACAGCAGCAGGGTCTGGTCAATTAGCCTGTAAGGCAATAACTGCGGGCAAGATCTGGGTTAGGCAAGGATTTTGCCAAGATTAGCTGTGTTAGCAAAATCTTTAATTCAGCCCTGCAGTAGATTCACTCTAGCTGTGATAGCCAGAGGCAGCCAGCCCAGCATTGAACAGGAAAGCGGCTGGCTGAGCCCCACGCTGTTTTTTGGGCCTGCCTGACACTTTGAGAGGCTTTTTATGATGTTGAATTGTATCCCCATTCCTCTGTTTAGCCCAGAAATAAGCTTTGTGCCTTTAAAACTAGATCCGAGAGTGAAGGGGGGAGAAGGAAAAGCGGTGAAATTTTTGTGGCTGTGTTCAAAACCATAGAGATAACTTCAGTTCTCTCTCGGTTTGTGTTGTCTGCAGCATGGACAGGGAGCGGGAAAGAATTCTCCTTTGCTTTTAGTTCGTTTTTTTAGCTAGCTGAGGCAGAGTTCCCTGGACTGTGGTTTTTTCTTTTCCTGGAACTGTTCAAGCCTGCTCTGGACCAAAACCCAAAAAAATCACTGTGAGCTCACGCCTGTGACCCACCGGGGCCCAGGATGCTGCATTCCAGTGCTGCAGGGACTGACAGAGACTGAGTGAGCTGAGAAACACCCACAGATGACACTCTCTGCCATCTCTTCAGAAGACCAAGAGGTTTTATTTATTTATTTTTTTTTTTAATGCTTATGAATACTTTGCTTGTTAAATAAACAGTTTTTTACACTTTTCTTGAAGGAGGTCTAACTCCTGAACAGGTCAGAGGAAGGGCTGCTGAATTTTGCCCTTTAGGGAATCATCCCTTTGGAAGTTCTCTTCCAAATTTGTCCCAAACCAGGACATGAGCAAAGTCACCTCTCCCTTCAGTGCTGTTTTCTGCTGATAATGTTGTTCTGGGAAGAGGAGAGCCGAACCATGGATTAAGCCTTAAGCAGGGTGGACTAAGTGTTCCCATGCAGGGGAACAGGGGACTGGAAAGCCCTGGGGATGCAGGTAAGAATGTAACTGCCAGGGCTGGGAAGTGATCCAGCCTCCAAACAGCACGTCCTTAATGCAGAAAGAAAGGCAGGTTTTCAGGAACATTTGGCTGATTTTGGAGCTGAGCTCTGGGAACTGGAGCCCTTCTCAGAGGCAAGTCCCAGAGCTTTGAAATCAATTCCCACTGAAATTCACAGAATATTGGGAAATGAGCCAAGGCAGCTGTTTGAAATCAAACACCTGCACATGTGACTCTTGTCTGAAGTAAGATATTTTGGTACAATTACTTAGAATCAGCTCCTGCAAGCTCAGCCCTCTGTCCATGTGTTGGGGGCTGATGCCTCATCCCATGGACCAGGGCCCAAGGGTACAATGTCCCATACACTGCCCTGTGGCAAAGGCATCCCTGCGTCCTTCCCACCACAGCTTCTGTATGGATTTTAAATTATTTTTTTCTTAAGTTACACCAGTCCCATTTAAGGGCACAGGTAGCATGACTGGAGCTCTGTCTTCAAGCGGCAGCTTCCTCTGGAAAATCACCATGGAAAAATGGTGATTAAATTGGGACGGTCCTGGACAACTTAATCTTGGGAGCATCACACCTCTTACAGAGTGTCAGGGTGGATATGTACCCATGTGCTATGAACTACTGCATTTACTGCTGGAGGATTCCGTGACAGAGGAATTCTTCGAGGAAAAGGGAAAAGGGGAGTAAAAAAAGGAACAGGAAGAAAAGAGGAGGAAGATGGGGAAGTTGTTGGATTGATGATCTTATGGTTCTTTTCCAACCTAAATTATTCTATGATTCTATGATTACTCTTGTGGAATCAATTCCAGTTTAATCCAGTTTGTGAGCAGCTGGTGGACTCTTAGTGAAAAATAAGTAATAGGACAAAAATTAGGTAGGAAAAGTTATTGTAACTAAACACATATAGTATAGCCAGGGAAGCACTCTCCTGATAGAGAAGAAGATAAATTAAATCTCTGCAGCCTGATACTACTTTTCACCTTGAAAAAGGCACTGCATTAAACACATTTGGCCTTTGTAGCAGATGGAGATTTTTTTCTATAACTGTGAACAAAGAAATGAAGGATAAAAAAATTCTCATGGGAGCGTGTGAGTCAACAAATGTTCATGCTTGAGTCTAAATCTCATCCCTGGAAGTGTCCAAGGCCAGGTTGGATGGGGCTTGGAGCAACCTAGGATAGTGGAAGATGTCCTGGCCATGGCAGGGGGCTGGAACTGGATGGGCTTTAAGGTGCCTTCCAAACTAAAGCATTCTGTGAATTGCTAATTCTAAAACATTTCCATCCCAGGCAGGAGAGGGGCAGCAGCCTTGGGAAGAGCATTCCTCTGGTCATGATGGGATGGCCCAGCGTTCCTGCTTCTTCTCTTTCCTGCATTACCATCTGCCTAAACAGGCTGGTTCCGCATGTTTTAGACATAAACTTCATCCATAAGGAATGAAGAGTGGGGAATTTGAAATGAGCAGGGGTAGTAAGTTAATAAATTCAGTAAATACTAGAGGAAGATAAAGGTAGCAGAAAAATGTCCTTAGGATCATGCTAGACATGCTGAGTCTGGCTTTCTGCTCCAGCTCCTATTTATCACCCACCTAAGAGGTTTAAATGCTCTGTCACACTCACCCATATCTCTCTGCAGGCCAAGAAATCCTCCACCCATAAAACATAAATTCTCAAAAGGCTTTAAGAGGTTCGGCTTTTGAGCAATGGCATGGCTTGATTTCAGATTCCTGCAGTTTGTTGTATTTAGCCTGCTGTTAAAGACCCTGCAGCATCACTGGCATTCTCCTGCCTCAAGGAAGGGAAAAGCCAACACAAGCCAGCCTGACAATAAACACTGTGCTGTCCCAGTGCAGACAGTCTCTGGCTGCAGCAGCAATTTCTCTCAGCTGTCAGCAAAGTGTCTCAGTTGAGAGAGAGGATTGTCCTGCTCTGCCCTTGGTTGAGGCAGCCTCACTTCAAGTCTGGAGGTAGTTTTGGGCACAACAATATAAAAAAGATAAATAATTATTAGAGAGTATCCAAAAGACGAACACGAAGATGGTGAAGGGTCTGGAGGGGCCACACAAGGATTAGCCAAGGCTACTTGGCCTGTTCAGCTGGAGCAGAGGGGGCTGAGGGCAGAGCTCAGCAGGGCTGCAGCTCCTCCCCAAGGGCAGCTTCGATTTCTGCTCTGGGACAGGGACAGGACCCAGGGAATGGCTGGAGCTGGGCCAGGGCAGGTTCAGGCTGGAGATCAGACAAAGGTTCTTCCCCCAGAGGCTGCTGCCCAGGCTCCCCAGGGAATGGTCCCGGCCCCGAGGCTGCCAGAGCTCCAGGAGGGTTTGGACAGCGCTGCCAGGGATGCCCAGGGTGGGATGTTGGGGTGTCTGGGCAGGGCCAGGAGTGGGACTTGATGATTTTTGGGGGAGCCTTCCAGCTCAGGCTATTCTGTGATTCTATTCTCTGGTTGCCTTGTTGAAGCTCTTACTGGCAGAGCAACAAGGTAATATCTCTCTCCCTCTCTGTGCTCATAGTCTGCGTCCCAAGGCATGCCTGGCATTCTGGGAATGCAGGGTGAGAAGGAAGGGTCAGTGTTTGGCACAGCCATGTTCACCAGCTGCCTGGTTTGAACAGAGGGTTGAACACAGCACCTGTGGCTGCTCTGAGACAGGGGCATCACAGGGCTCTTCCCACAGCTTGCAGGGTCATTGAGGCAGCTTCAGCCTGCAAGTACCAAACGACTTGTCCAAGCCCTACTTTTTTTTTCCCGGTGGAGATGCTCTCAAATAATCTTGACTTTTCCAGGTGACACCATGCCGTGTGGCTGGGGTGGTAATGCTCCAGCTGCACTCAAGGGACCAGGCTGGTCTTTCTCAGAAGCACCATCCTCAGGGAGCCACCACTCCCTGAGGGCAAACCAAGTGGCCAGAAGTGATGCTGCTGATGTGGAGTCTCTTGCACTGCGCAGGGCTGGACGTGGGTGTGAGCATCCGATGCCCTCCCCAGCAGTCAGAATGCTGAATTAATGTGATGCCTTTAATTTTACAGGTGTGCAGGCAGGGCTCTGCCAGGAGCTTCCTACCAAGCTGGAGTGACTTCATGGAGATGGTCTTTGCATCTTAATGAAGATAGAAAACCAGATTATTCCACACAGAATTAATGGACTACCCAGGATGCAGCAGGAGCTGTGTAAAACTGCAGCTGGTCGCAATCCTGTGGGGAAATCCCATCTGATCCCACTACAGGTCTCCAAAAGTCTCCTTCCTGACTCCTTTTCAGCCCCTCTGAAATTTCTGTCATCTCTAAGTTCCCCCTGGCTTTGCTGCTACCCCTCCTAAGTTTCCATCCCATCCCAGGCCTCCCTCCTTTGCTCTCTGAGTCACCCAGGCATTCCCAAATGTAGCATTGAATGCTCCACACAGAGCCCAGCTAGCTCAGACAGCAATAAATACTCCAGACATTTACTTCCATCAATGAATGCTCATCCTGCCTGTGTGATGGAATTACAGTGCAGTGAAAGCCTCCAGGACTGGGATTCTCCTTTATCTGTGCCCTTCTCTCCCCAAAACAGTGAGAGGAGCTGTCTGAGCTGCCTAAACTTACCGAGATGTGTCAATGTATCCAGTGCTTTGAAAAACGAGCAGGTGCCTGGCTCCCCTGGCAGGAGCCCAGCTATTGGTGTTTGGCTGCTGCAGGTCAGCAGCCAGCCTGGCCTCTTGTTTCTCATTTTGAGCCTGACACCAGTTTTGTGTCTCTCAGAGGCACCCCTGGAGATAAAAGTGTCACAGTGCTGTGGTTTTTCTGTGTATCCATCTCCCTGGAGCTGTCACAGCCAGGAGAGCCTGGCAACACAGGCATTTCCACCCAGGATGAGCAGCTTTGCACTGTAGCAGCCAGAGGCCCTGCAAGGCCTGGTGGTCACTTGCCTAAGATAAGAAATGCCTAGGCATGATGACTGGACCAAAGAAACCCCTCTTCCGCATTCAGACCCTTGTTGTCTCTCTGTAAGACCATAGGTCATATTTGCCCTGACCCTGGCCATTGGACAATTTCCAACACCCCTGTACCCTATATAAAACCCCATTTCTGCCCAGTTTGGCAGAGGAGCTGTCACTGGAATCCTTCGCAGGAGCTGCCAATAAAGACACCGCTGTGGAACTTCAAACAGCCTTCTTCTCTCTCCCTGCATCTACCGAGGCACTTAGTGAGCAATGAGCTGAAATCACTTAAGAGCTGAATTCACCAAAGACCTGATCTCACTTAAGAGCTGCTCGCTAAACTTGCCTGCGGCTGGGAGCCCAGCCTGAGGGACCTGGACAGGTTGTGCCTATCAGCCCAGTGCTATCCAGGACACCTATGGCTGCCCAGGCTCGGATGGACCCTGGGGCCCCAGGCCACATTATTGCACTGGGAAGATGTTTTCTCCTAGTTATTCCTTTATCCTCAAGCAGTTGCCTGTACTCATGCACATCGTCCCTGTGTTATTCTGGCTGCTGCTCTTTCAGCAGGAGCTTGGTCTTGGAGCTGCGTCAGGGGAAGTTTAGGCTGGATATCAGGAAAAGGTTTCTCTCCCAGAGGGTGCTGGGGCACTGCCCAGGTTCCCCAGGGAATGGTCACAGCCCCAAGTCTACCAGAGCTCCAGGAGCATTTGGACCCAGGGATGCACAGGGTGGCATTGTTAGGATGTCTGTGCAGGGTCAGGCATTGGACTCAATGATCCTTGTGGGTTCCTTCCAGCTCAGGGTATTTAATGATTCTGTGACTTCTGATGATGCTTCAGGATCATCCAGAAGCGACGTTTCCCCTCCCCCAATTCCATTGCAGCAGGAGCTGCTGCTATGACACAGGACAGTGACACAGGACACAGCAAAGCTGCCACTCTCTTGGGAAACCCTCTGATCAATGCAGAGATGCATTGGTGTGGCATGAATATGCCCCAGAGAAGAGCATGGCATGCCTTGAGTCTCTTTCCAGCTTTTCCTCCATGAATGAGAGGCTTCACCAGCAATTTCCCTTCAATTGAAAGGACCAGAAGGGAGTTTTCCAGATTAATTAAACCCCCTAATTTTCTAAGAATTTTAGTGGAGGTGAAAGCAATTTAATAGAGAAAAAGGGAATGGGGTCACACCTCCATGACTTTCCCAGAATTCAATATTTGCTGAGAAATTCCGTTCATGGAAGGCAACACAGTGAGGAGCACCTTGCACATCAATTTCCTCAAGGAGCCATGTGAGCAAACCTCACCTTGCCTCTCCTTTTTAGTTTTGAGTAAATGAGAAGAAAATCTCTCCAGCTCTGAGACACTCTGAGGTTCAGTCATTAATTTTCCATTTGAAGGGAATTGAGGTTCTCACAGCTGCTGTGACCCATTTTTCCATGCCACGCTGTCCGTGCTATGCATGCCAAGCTTGGTGCCAACAGTGGTTTCCATCCCCTGCTTTAGTTTTGCAGGGGAAGGATTGGAGAGATGGAGAAGATCAAGGAATGATGGTGTTTAAATCAAGTAATTCCTCACAGGCAAATCAGCAACTCCACAGGTTAAGTCCACTCTTGGGCAGTGAATCAGTGAAGAAAGAGAGAAAGAGTATCCAGATGTGGCCAGGAACATCCAGGACTTCAAAACTTCATCAGGAGCCATGGGGGAAAGGCAGGTCCAGCTGAGTCCAGCAGGCAGAAGACACTTCAGTCTCTGCATTTCTCCCTTCCCATTGAATTTTTGATTAAAAAAAAAAAAAAATTAAATTGTTTTCTACTGCTGCTGTGGAGAGATGCCACATTAGGAAGCTGCCTCTACTCGCGCATTGCTGCTACCCAAAACAGATGCCTTGCCAATATGTCCCATCTTGAGATCCTTTCTTGGGCTTAAGGAATGTGAAACCAGCTCAAATTAACCCATAAGTCACTGTGCAGGAGGAACTGGGATGTGGAAGAATGTGCCAGGGATCCTCAGCTCTCACCCTACCACAGCCATGAAAACATGAAAACACATGACCTGTAGACAGAGGTGATGAATGCACAGCCCCCTCCCAGACTACATCTGCTCTAGGACTTTTTAGAAATAATTCTTAACTGAAAACATTAGATACTAAGAAGAGTTTAGAGGTTTTAAAATATTCCTTGGAAATACTTTCATGATTTTGGTTCCAGGCCAAAACGTCACAGTTTTTCAACAACTGAAAGCTGGACACTTTGCCAATAAAGTATCGCTTGGGCTTTTGATCTTCCAGTGGGAAAGAAAGACAAGAAAGAAATACTTTATTAAGGAAGAAAAGAGTAATCAGTCCCAAAATGCAAAAAAATAATTTGACTGAGTGTTTATGAGCCCTGACTAATTTTTTCCTTTTATTGTAGGAAAGAGATGATGGTGAAAAGAGAAACACCATCAACCTGGCCATGGTATCAAAGGATATGATTGTATAATGTTATATTGTACATGAATATTATTGAACTGATGAAAAAGCTCCACTCCCTTGGGTAAAGGAAGCGGTGCAGATGCTTTTTAAAGTGCATCTCTTTGGAAACTGGATTGGCTATTAAGTGGAGCAGGGAGAGACCTCAGAGCTGGGGGTATTAGGGACAGACACAGAGAACATCAGCTCAACTCCAAAGTCCCCATTAATAAAAGCTCATACATAAATACAGATGTGACCATAAATCAATACAGGTATTGATTTTCCTTTGCAAGCTGAGTGCTTTCTCCTGGCTAATGAAATGCAGCCCCTTCCTTAAAGAGAGGTCACAGTGTGGTATATCCACAAAGATTTAATGGGATGGGAAAATAAATAATGCTCCTCTGAGGGAAAATGCAGCTGATCTACCCACTGGAAAATGTCTGTCCCAGCCTGGAAACAGGAATTCAGACAAAAGCATTTTGTGTTATGAGCAGTGCTGGCACACACTGATGTGTGTAGGCCTTCTGGTGGAATTTGTCAGTCTTCCCTAAAATCCAGAATTACTTTTATTTTGTCCTTAAAGCTTGAAATATTTTGCTGTGACATTTCAAAATTGCATGATGTGGATCCCTCCCAGAAAACAGATTTGGATGGAAATTTACTTTTAAAAGGAATGAGAGGGAAGTGTCTGTACAAACAAAATGTGAGCCTGCTTAGATAAACCCAGATACTAATAGGTGAAAGAAGCAATGGGTGGAACCATACATTTCAGAGGAATTCCACTAATTGACACAGCCTGTTACTTACCCAAGGCCATGCTAAATTCCTGGAGTTAGAGAAAAAGAACAGAGATACAAAGAAAAAGATGAGTGAGTCCACATTAGAAGGCGGTCTGTATCAGGCCATTCAGGAGTTCTATACCACTCAAGTACCTCAGGTAACAGGGAAGGAGAGAAGGAAATGTGACCGGGAAGTTAGGATAAAAAGGAGGCTGCATCCTCTAGCAATTTGAGAGACCCCGTGGGAAATTCCCCATGGCCTCTCCCTTTATTCAAATAAAGTTACAGAACTCCTCTCTCTCCTTTTTGAACATCAATGTCTGCTGTTTGTAGATTAATTTTCTTGCCACTTTCAAAGCCTTTTTTTAGGTTGGGTTTGTTTTGCATTTTCTTGGACTCTCATCAGCTCTCATCCACCGAGGAATTCCTAATCCAAGAACAGAGTAAGTGATGGGGAAGGAGGTAAAGAAACACTTTTACTTGACTTTACTTTCTCTTAACTAGAGAAATCTAGTCTAATACAAGGTGTTTTGGTTTGAAAGACAGGTGTCTTCCAAGGAAGGTGAGAACCTTCCTTGGAATAGAGAATATGACCCCCCCTCCCTCTAAATTATTGTAACTTTGAAATTAAGGGGCATTCAGGCAAAGATATAGGAAAAGGAATAACAATTCTTTAGTAGTATGCATATAACAAGGCAAACAAACAACAATAATGACAGCAACAACAAGCAAAAGAAAAAAACAAAACCAGAAAACCCAGTAAACCGTCTGTTCCCGGCTCTTTAAACATTTCCCCTTTGGTGCCGTTCCAGTCCCAGCCAGCAGGGGCGCTGCTGGCTCCTGACTGGGCAGGGCAGGTGCAATGATTCCCCCACGGCTACAGGGGGCGCTGTGGCGTGAGTTCGGGGACGACACGGTAATGCCAGCTTGGCCAAGATGGGAACGGATGGAGAAAGGGCTTGCTTTACAAATGTCTCAGTTTTGAGACAATTTTAGGAGGAAAATTCTCTGGAATGAACATCTTGTCTACAGAAGGTAGGTTTTGGCACTCTCTCTCCCACTGATATGAAAGGAATCTTGGAGGGAAGTGAAAAATCCTGTTTATTGAACAGACAGAGGGCCCGCAGGGCACGACGGAAAAAAAATGAATAGCGTTGGACCTCCTTGCTGCAGAGAAAGCTGATGGATTCAGAGTTCTTTCTTTAGCTGGCTTCCCCCGAGGTCCAGAGCTGGGATGTGGTGTTATACAGTGCCCTGTCAGTCCGCGGAGTCAGGCTTGTTTTGGGATTTTTCACAAACAGGACGGGACCCCTAGGATGTGTTCCTTGAGCTCTATTGCTGTGAGAAACTACTGCTCACTTTAAAAATTTAAAGGTTTTATTCAACCTTAACAAAAATACAACAAAAAGACTAAATAAGGAAAAACAGGCCTGGAAGCTGCCCTCATGGCTGCCTACCACATGGCTGGCTTGTCTTCAAGATGGATGCTTCGCCTTTTATACTCCTGGGGGTTGTATCAGCCAACCCTGGCCCCGCTTAAAGTCTGTCAGTCAACTTTTCTCTGCCGTTTATTGTGGAGACTGCTTTCTTGCAACTTGATTGTCATGCCATGGCCCCCAGCAATAAGCTTTTCCATTCCCAACTTCCCCATGTAAGAGACACATGTACATGCCTTCTTTCTACCTGTCCTAGGCAACCCAGACTGTCCAATGGCAACAACACAGAGGGGGGAGAAAAGGGAACTATGGGGAGGACAGCGGACATTTAAACCACAATAACATAACTATACATCAATAATACTTCTCTTAATATTCACACAATATTCATCCCTTAATTGGGAGAGCCAATCATCTCATTATCCATCTATAACAAACCCCCCTTTCTTTTTTATAAGTTATTTGGCTCGAGCAATTAACTCGTTTTTTGATTTTTTTTTTTACAAACTACTCATGTTTTTCTTAAGTCAAGTTTGATTTTGGATTAGTTATAATAGCATCTGTTGATGTGGGTGAGGACAGTGGAAAAGGGTTTTGAGCAGATTGTTCTGGTTTGAAAGCAAAGCCAGTGAGAGACTCCAAGTCAGAAATACAATTTATTAGGAAAAGGGTAAAAAAACCCAAAATACATGCAATAATACAAAAGAAAAACCACTGACAGGGTCAGAGTACAACCTGACACCCTGTTGGTCAAGGTGTTGGTAGCAGTCCAAATTGGAATGGCTGCAGTCCTCCTGGAGTGGCAATTGTGGTTCTGTTGGAGCAGTGATCCTGTAGAAGGGTGTAGTCTTCCTCTGAAGATCCAGTGGAAAACCCCAGCTGTTCCTCTGGGAATCCAGTGGAAAGGCTGAGACTGGTGTCCCAAAAAGTCAGATTATATCCAGTTAGGAATGCCTGGCTCCTCCCTCTGGGCGGAGCATCTCACAATGGGATGTTATAACTTTTACCAGTCATGCAGTGACATTCAATAGGCCATTAACAGCAGATGTCTCCCTGGAGGGAGGATTGGTTTGTGGAAGAGATAAAGAAAACTGCCCAATTAACAGAAAGTTACTGCCACACCTCTAACAGATGGACAATGGAATACATATTGCCTTGCAAGCTAGGACAAAAATGATTGGTGGAATTTGTGAACAGAGGTCCAGTATGGCTTTTACCCCCACCTACCATACCTACAGGGTTGCTGCATGCAGCTGGGTTATAATCTTCTCAGTGGTGAGTACAGGGGCCAACCTGGTCTTGCCCTCTGGTTCCCATCATTCTTCAGTTTTAAGTTAATAATTTTAACACTTTTCACTGTTCCTACCCTTAACAGATACTTGTAATTTTCATAGGACAATTATATTAATGACTAATACAATTTAAATTCTCCATTCAAAATATTACTTAAACAGATATATAAAGCATGTAGAGTAGTCCTGTGAGGCTTTCACTTGTCTTTCACAAAGTACAGTAACAGGGAAAAACGTTAGTCTATCAATATACAAGAATGAGTTCACACATTTATAAGTTCTAACAAGTCTACAGCAAAATTAAGGCACGAGGTAAGAATAGAAATAACAGCAGTTTGAATGGGCTGGTTTGTATTTCTGTTATAAATTAAGTTGAATTCTACATATTGTAATAGAGTGTACACAGGGAGTTAGGAGCTACTTTGGTCAGTAGAGCTCAGTAGTGATCCATACACATAGACACACACAAACACACATGTCTGTTTTCTCAGCTGGGACAGCAGCCGGATGCACAGAGCTGTGCATC
This sequence comes from Vidua chalybeata, assembly GCF_026979565.1. NCBI lineage: Eukaryota > Metazoa > Chordata > Aves > Passeriformes > Viduidae > Vidua > Vidua chalybeata. Next base: position 5,823,400 of record NC_071555.1, on the reverse strand, counting down.
CAGAGCCATGTTTATGGGTGTGCTCAGCCCATGTCTGCACATGGGGGTACGTGCAGAACTAGTACACACAGAGGTACTTGTTCACTAGTATAGAGCCTTGGCGTACAGAGGAACTTGTCAGCAGCACACACCTGTACACACACAAGGAGCTGTGCACGCTCTACTTGTACATGCCAGCACACATGTGCCACAGAGACACTCACTTATGTAGTCTCTCCCAATGCTCTACATCCTCACAAGTATGAGACTTGCTCATACATAGAACTTGCGTACATTAACACAAGTGTATAAGTCTGTGCCCACTGATATGTGTAATGTCATCAACACATGTATCTTACACAGGGCTTTGTTCACACTTGCAGAGCCTGTGCACACTCACAAACACAGGGCTGTGCACAAACTTAGTCACACCTGAGAGGGGGTAATTTAACACACATGTATATAGTAATCCACACAATAAGTGTACACCTTGGTACTTGTGTGTGTGCACCCAGAGCTGTGCACACTGGCACACTCAGGTACTGTATGTGCAGACTCACACACCCTGCTACACATGTACACAGAGATATGCACTGGCACATATATGTAAAACATTCCCCAGAGCTCTTCTGGAAAGAGAGTAGTAGGGCATTTACTGTCTGTTACCATGCTGCTACTTCTAGGCAGTATTTTACCCTCTGTGCCTTTGAGGTGGGAACAGACAGTGTTGTTTTAAAGGAAAGGTTAAAGAAAGACTGGGTTCTTGCTTCCTGTCTCTTTCCCTACAATGGCAGGAGGGAACAAAACTGAGTACTTTTTGTTGTTCTGTCTTTCCTACAGGCTTGATTGTCACGAAGGAGAGGTAATTTATTTAGATTGTGGAAATTTGGACAAGTACTTCTCTTACAAAGAATAATTTTAGCATAACAAGTATAAAAAAATTGGTCTATCTCCTTTATAAGGAAAAGAGATTTCTCATTTGAAATGGATACAAACTAGAACTAGAGAGAAAAGCACTGAAAAGAGAGAAACAAGGTATAGCACTGGCTGTCACCTGTTCTCAGAATGATGAAAATACTGAGGCACTTTCCAGTAGATGCGACTGAAGGCTTTGAAGTGAAGAGGTGCCAAATTCTTAAATTCTCTCCATGCTCCCATGGCATACATTAATATGTCTCATCCTGTACCTCTATTCCATTAAGGCCAGGAATAGATTTGTTGTATCTTCTCTGAAGAGGGCAATACAAAAACCAAACCCAAGTCTCCTTCCCCCAGCTGCTTAAATAAGAATATATCTTTCCTTTTTTGTTAGGTAAAATTCAAGAGGACTTGATATAATGAACAGCATTTAGAAATACAATAGAAAAATTCTTATTAAACTAGTTTCTGAATGGCCCTAATTATTCAATACAATCAGGCAGTGCATCAAACCTCCCACACAGAAAGAACAGCTCAGCTCTTTCTGATATCATTAAGATGTCACTTATAAATAAAATTTAAAATTGTTAACAGCATTTCTGTGTTAAATTTCCACAAGGTATTTGGAAACTGCTTTCTCTGGAAGGCTTTGCAAGTTTACAAATGAAGTAATTTCAAATGCACTAATGAAAGCAGAATGTTAGTAGAGGTTTTCTAATTTATAACTTCAATTACCTTTGGATCTTCATAAAAAACTTACCAGTAATGTACAACATCTAAATATATGATAGTGATTAAGTAATCCCCATAAATATACTGTTCAAAGAGTAAATAAATAGGTTATGGTATTATTCACCCCTTACACAGCTACACTGTTGTGTTTTGCCAAGGGATACTTCTTACCTTTTAACTAAAGGTGGGGGGTACTTGTGGTCATTGTGGAGGTTTCCTCACAGTTCATTCTTACTACAGGCTCTCTAGACAGAGCCTGCCTCTCTGATAGACTAACTACAGGCTTTCTCGACAGAACCCGTCTCCTTGATTAGTTAGAAGGAGAGAGAAAGAAAGGAAAGATAGGAAAAAAAGAGAACGAAAGAAGAAACTTTGCCTTCTTCTTGGAAAATAAAAGCAAATCATTAGTTTACACTCTAGGAACACCAGTGGAAGCAGCTGCTGAGCTGCTGACATGGTGCTCTCGTGTTCCCACAGTTCCATGCTGATGAACATCGCAGGGGAGACTCCACAGCCTGGTGCCCCTGGGCCAGTCCCACCAGGCGTAGCTGCCCCTGGCATCCTTGAGTCACCACGGGCAGCTCCATACAGGTGAGCCCACGGCACCGGGGTCACCTCCCAGGAGGCACCTACCAGTTGTGCATCCTGCACCCCAAGCTGCTGCCCTGTCGCTGTTGAGGCAGGGACAGGAATGAAGAGACTCCATCTTCAGAAGGCAAAAAAAGAGCGTTTATTCAAAAGTACGTCTCTCTTTTATAGAGAACATTGTGAACATTAATTCCATTGGTCTTAAAGTAAAAACATTTCACCTGATTGGTACACTGGACTTAGGTCAGTGTGGTAGAACATATCTATAAACAATGTGAATGGAAAACAAGATAATAGATTGTTTACATTCCTCTCGGACTTTTTCCCAGGCTTAGCCTGGCAGAAATCTTTCTCTTTTTCTCTCTGACTGAACTGAGAATATCCACACTGCCCCCTTCCTGTCGAGCTGGCACTACGCCCCCATGCGTCCCCACTCCGCATCTGCTCAGCCTCATACTGGTGGGTTGTGGAGAAGCCCCTGCACAACCAGGAGTTTTCGACTCTCAGCAGAGAGGTCTCCATGCAGAACATGTCCCGCAGCACCGCTGCCAGGCTAGCGACCTCTGTGGTATAGAAGATCCTTGCACAACCGAGTCCGCCCCTGATCCTCGGCAATGCCACGTGCGAAGCGCCCCGTGTGCCCCGCCATGCCAAGCAGCAGCCTCTCGCTGCCCATGGCTCTGTGCCTCTGAATCTCTCAGTCCCTGAGAGTGTGGCCCCCACTGCCAACAGCACTGACAGACTGATGGGTCTGGGCTCCAACGTACCAACCCCTGGCAGTGCCGAGCCCAAAGGCTCTTGGCGCGTGTGGCTCTTGCTGCCAGTGGCCCCGTGCTTCCAAACTCCCCCAGTCCATGAGCGCAGCCTTCACCACTGGCAGCCCCACACTGGCAGACTGGCGGCTCTGGGCTCCAGTGCATCTGGTGGCCACGGTCACCCTCAGTGGGGTCGGAACCACTGAAAGTCATCACACCAATGCCCCATGACTGCTACTGCCCATGCAGGCTCACCAGTCCCTGGCTTGGAAACCCTGTGCATTTGGTGGAAGTCGTCCCAGTCACTGCCGGCAACCCTCTTGCTACCCACGGCCCTCTGTCACCTCTGGGCGCCATTACCCACGTGGCGCCCAGGTCTCACGGCTCCACAGGAGAGCCGTGGCAGACCCCACGCCCTGGCCTCGGGACACCCGCACCTCGGCCAGTTTCCGACTGCTAGCAGCGCTGCATGTAATCTTGGCATCGTGCCCCCGCCAGCCTTTCCTTATCCTCATGGGGTCAGTGCATATCGGAAACTCGCCGCACTGAGCGAGGCAAACACAACTCTACACAGTCGCCTCCCCCCCCCAGCACCGGCTTCCTTTGTGCCCCATGGGTCGGGGAGACCCCGTCCACCTTCTTCCCAGCTCCTGGGCACTCCATCACCAGCTGAGTCTGCTGGACTCTACCACTTGGCGCCACCAAGTCACTGCGGCCAGGTGCGTGGTACTCTTCAGTCACCGCCATTAGCAGTGGCACTCCCTCGCACACCTCGGCTGGCAAGCTTTGGAAGTTATCGCGCTGATGGTGCACCAGAAGCTCACCACGCTGAGCGTGCCGCTGCTCCACATGAGGCCATCGTGCAGCCTCTCTTCACCCCCCTCCCCCTTGCCGCCCATGGATTGGGAAAGCTGCTGTGACTACTCACTTCAACGCAAGCACCTTCTCCACTGAATGACGATTTTTGCCATCACTCTAACACCCTCTAAATCTGGTGACCCTCAACCTGATGTTTCCAGATGCTCGTGGGTCTCCATAATTCTAATATCTATCACATGCATTCTGCCAGCCACAGGGTCCTCGCCTTCTACGGGATCCCTGCATTCATCTTCTATGCATCCCGCCTTAAAATGCCTAACCACCCACTTGTCCTTAAGCTCCAGTGGATTCCCAGAGCAGGTCCCGTGTATGACTTGCCTGAAGCTGGCTTTTGTACACTTAGATTACAGATGAAAAATTTGGCCAAAGTGATTATGAGGATATTTTAAGTTCCATATATATCCCAAGCACATTCCCGAAATTAACCCACTCCTACTTGAAGCATACATACACTCAAATACTCACAATCCTCTGGATTTACAGTTTTCAGGGTTTGTGGTTTTTTTTTTTTTTTTTTTTTCTTTTCTTCTTCCCCTTTTTCTTTTTCATTATTTAGTCCTCTATTGTTCCCGGTGCTGACCTGCAATCACCGATGGTCGCAGGAGAACCCAACGGAGCTGCTGAACTTGCAGCAGAGCACGCTTCTCCTTCGAGATCTCCTGCAGCCACAGAGACGAGGTATTGATCCTGAACGAGTCCCCGTTTTTGTGAGAAATGACTGCTCACTTAAAAAATTTAAAGGGTTTATTAAACCTTAACAAAAATACAACAAAAGGACTAAATAAGGAAAAACAGGCCTGGAAGCTGCCCTCATGGCTGCCTACCATGTGGCTGACTTGTCTTCAAGATGGATGCTTCACCTTTTATACCCTGGGCGATTGCATCAGCCAGCCCTGGCCCCTCCAAAGTCTGTAAGTCAGCTCTTTGCTGTTTATTGGTGGAGACTGCTTTCAACTTGATTGGAGGGTCAGATGTTGTCATGCCATGCCTCCCAGCAACAAGCTTTTCTCTTCCCAACTTCCCCAAGAAAGGGACATATGTACCTGCCTTCTTTCTTAGCCTGTCTTAGATAACACAGGCTGCCTGATGGCAACAATACAGAGCGGGAGAAGGAAAGAGAACTATGAGGAGAACAGAGGACATTTAAACTACAATAACATAATTATACATCAATAAAGCTTCTCTTAATATTAACACAATATTCATCCCTTAATTGGGAGAGCCAATCATCTCATTATCTATCTATAACAATTGCAGTATCAGCCTCATTACATTGTTGAGACAATTGGAAGATGGCAAAAGCTCACGTCCTGCCAGCAATAGCCAAAGATTTCTTTGTTATAGAGCATTTTAAAAACTTTCTAGCCAATAGCATATTGCTAAAGCTTACAGACAGTTGTTCTAGCCAATCACTAAAAGCACACATATACTTGCTTCACACAATGCTTTCTTGTTTGCTTTCTATTAACAATACTCCATTATTAAGCTTAAAACCTTCTACTATCTTGCTAAGCATATTTTTCTGCAGTGTTAAAGTCTATCTTAGCCAAGCCTAAAATTCAAGCTATTGTTTCATGTCCTTGCTTGCTATACTATTGTAACTTTTCTACTTTCAGACTTTGCAGCTGCAGCTAGCTCTAAGTTTTCTGTTCTTTCTGTATCTAAGACCTGCTTTTATAGCTTTCTGGAAGTATTCTTACCTTTACTATTTCCCACAACGCTCCCACCTATGGTCTGGTTTTCGGACCGGAGCTAAGCTGAACAGTTCCAGAAGAAGCCACAGAAGTCACCGGAGGATTGCAGTATGCAGTCCAGGAAAATACCTTGCCTCAGCTAACAATAAGCTAGCTAAAGGCAAAGAATGTAACTCCCTCTCTGCTGCAAGGCCGAGCACGGGGGAGTATGAGAGCTTGAACACAAACTGTACCGAAAAATTCCCTCAGCTCCCTCCCTCTTCCAGACCTAGCTTAAAGCTACAGGGCATAAAGCAGATGATAGGGGAATACAGTATTGTCATAAAATCGCCTCAAGACAACAAACCTCCCAGGGACAGCCGATCCTGGTGCCCCAGCAGGACCCTCGGCAGCAGCGAGATGGAACGGCAGAAATGAGCAAACATCCCGGGGTGGTAGACGAGATGTATTAGAAACTCTGCAGGTGTAGCTGGAACCGCGAGAGGAATGTCCCAGGGCGTGCGGGTCTATAGTGCAGCAAAAAGCCCGGAGCAGTGGCAAAGCAACGGAAGGGCTGGGCAGTGGTAACCCTGTTCCCGAACATGGCAGAGAGAGGCTCCCTTGGACGGGAAAGGGGCTCAGGGATCCCGGGGTTTCCCCTGAGGCACTCCAGCAGATGGCGAAGGGTCCTCTGTTTGGTGAGGTGACACGACACGGCCGCTGCTCACGGTAGAAGAAAGGCAGCAGGAGACGGAACCCCGCAGTGATAACGAACTCTCCCCACAGCCACCGCAGCCTCTCTCCCCTCTGAATGCCGAGAGCACAGGATGCCTAGGAGCTGTGCCTAGCCCCTTTCTCCCCAGCCCCATTCTCGATAACTTTGCCCTTCCGAGAGAAACTCCTCAGCCCCCACAGTAAAGCTAGCCGCACTGCTGCCCCTTCTCCGTAGTTACTTCTTTTGTCTCTCTTAAGTACCGATCATTATTGTGTCTTAGCAACAAAAATGGGAGAAGATTCCCCGAGAAAACAAAAGGAAGAAATCCTAAACCCCAACCCATGGTGTCCCTTCCCATGGCAGGGGTATGGAACCGGGTGGTCCCTTCCAACCCAATACCATTCTGGTGTTCTCGGATTCTATGACTTCCTCCTCCACCACTTGAATCCCAAGTATGTTTTTGACTTGTGCAGCTGGGTAACTCTAGACTGTGGCTTCTGTGGCCAAATTTGCCAAATCACTGTGACACTACACCATCTTTTTGCAGCAAAAACTGGGAAAGTGGTGTCGTCTCTCGTTTTCAGGAGGCCATGACACTTCATGCCCTGAGCATTGCAATGAAGAGAGCCACTGGCACTGCACCCTCTGTGCCCTGAGAGCACTGCCCGCGCCCCTTCCTGCACTTCCAGCCCTGTGCTGCCCGTGAGGGACTGCTGAGGTGATAAACGCTGCCGCAGCTGCCTCCTGTGCCATTAAGATTCCTCTCACGCTGAGTAATCGTCCTCTCCGAGTGCGGGGAGAGGCCAGCCGGGATTTTCTCCGCAGTTGCTTTGCAGCTCTGCCCGCCGTGGTGCAGAGCTGCTGGCTCAGGCTCTGCCGGGGGAAGGCTGCAAAGAACAATGTGTCTTTCATTTCCAGTGGCACAGATGATTATCGGCCTCTTGTTCATTGTTTGTTATAATACATCCCAGCCTTTATTGTGCCACATGCCCAGGGAAGTGTTTTGTCCAGTCCCTCCCTCAGTGCACCTTTGCCTCCAGAAGACTTTAGCCGACCTACTAAACAGGCTCTCCAATTAACTGAAAAACTTTACATCTAAATCCAGTTTTTGCCTCCTTCCCAGACATATTTTACTTTCTCGAAGACTATGGTCCTGAACAGCGTCAGGAGCAGATTTAAGGGTATTTCGAGGACTGCTCTGCTTTGATGGGCTGTAACAAGAGACAGCCCCTGAGTGACCTGCCCCTTGTTAGTGCCAGTGCTATAGTTAGGGAAACAGGTTTAAACTCATCCCAAACCCTGCGAAGGTGACTGAACTGCTTGAGGCTGGATTTTGAAGGCAGGACACCCAGCTGCATCCTGCTTCTGCTCTGCTGCCCTTGCTGTGCCACTGCCGCTGTAGTTTGTCACACGAGTGTGAAAAATGCATATTTTATGATTGGCTTTACGCAATAGTTGCAATGAATATTATATGTGTAATGTTGGAAAGTTATGCTGTATTAATTCTCTCAAGTTGTGTGTTGAATGTATTTTTAGGTTATAACACAATGTTAAAATAGAAACTATACTATGTAAGATACTTTTTAACTATCTCAAGAAAGAGATGAGATAATCAAGGAATTCTTCGCACAAAGATAACAATTACAGAAACCCCTAAATTTTCCAGAGGAGAGGAATTTATGACTTTCCTTATCAACAGAAACGAACTTTTTCAAGCCTGACTTAGACTCAAAGGCACCTGGGAATTAACAGAAACTTTTTGACAAGTACCAGACGAAGTTCTTGTTTTCAATAAAATATATGCATAATCATGAAGTGTTTTGTATATGCAACAGGCTATTGCTTTTAAGGTTATTCCTTTGTTCACAAGGCATGCTTGTCGTGGCTTAAGTGCCCGAGAGCATCCGGACGTCCGTAATTCTTTGCTTTTTATTGTCTTGTAATTGTCCTAACTCTAAATTTTTATTACTCTAATTGTATTACAATTTTTATAACCATTTTATTATTATTAAACTTTAAAAATTTTAAAAACCAAGTGATTGGCGTTTTTCACACGAGCAAGTCAAGAGGCATTAATTACCCTCCATCAAGGAGCAGAAGGCCACAGAGCCTGCGGGAAGGCACATGCATGTCCTTCCTGCTTTAGCACCGGGGTGTGATACCCCTTGGGAAGAGGAGCTGTGGTTGAGGCCATGAGAAATTCCAGCTCAGTTTCCATATGCCAGAGGCAGGGAGCTGGGGGAGCCTGAGGGATGGGTATTAGCAAGTGGCTGTGAAGTGCAGGGAGCTTGGGGGCAGCCATGAGAAATAGGAACACAGTGCAAAAACAGTCCATGCAGTACCTGAGCAGCCCATTAGCAGGGTCAGTGCCTTCCGCAGCTCTTGCTTGATCCTTCCAGGCAGGAATAACCCATTTCCTACCCACTTGCCAGGCATACTGTGTGTCCCTAGGGTGGACCCACAGCCTTTAGTCATACCCAGGGTAGCCCAGGAGAAGGGCAAGACCCCCCTGATGGATATTGTTAGACCTCTTCACCATGGGTGATCTGGACATACAGTCAGATGCCTCTGCCACCTGAACGCACCTCCCCACCATACAAGAGGCTTAATTTGCCTCAGAAAGAATCAGATTAATCTTGAAGGGGCTATTCCTGCTGAGGTTTAGAAGCAGATATGGCCATGATACACGGATAGACTCTAAAACTCAAACACAAAATGAGTTATAAAGTAGGTATGCATTTTCAGCCAGACGCATACGGGATACCTCCACAAAGGCATGTGCATCTACCTGTTCTCAGTGTTCCTTTTTATCCTCTAAAATATTACATACACATTAGGTTTTGCAGTACATTTATGCATATTCATTTCCTGGTGCCACCATGTCCTGCTTGTATGTTAATTATCTTATCAGTCCCTTGCGCCTGCCTGCTTGTCTCTGGTGGTCGTCTTGGGGGTCCTTGGGGGTCGCAGGGGGATGAAGTAAGTAGTCTTCATCAGAGTTGACCTTCTCACCCTGTCTTCTTGTGCAGACTTACTCCTGTGGTCACAGTCCAAACCATGAGGTTGGTTTGATCTGGTTCGGGGGTCCAGAGGAGCTTTGTTATCTTGGTAACCTTGTAACTTTGTCCTGTTTTGATGAACATCCTTCCCTTATCACACATCCCTGCATTCTTTCATGTTGCTCTTGCACGTATACCCTGTCCACCACATACCTCCTGTCTTCCCTTGACAGGCAGTTAGCACAGTAAAATGCAGCAAATATTAAACAATATTTCATCTAAATATCTATTTCTAATCATCACCCCTCTAATTCCTAACCCCATGTCTCAGCTGCGTGCCACTCTGTGTCCACCACTGCTCAGCCAGTGCTGCGGCTCGGGCGCTGGGAAGGCCCTGTGGCTGCCAAGTGAACGTTCCTGGGAGCAGCAGGATGCGTGCAGGAACAGCTGCTCTTTGCAGGCATGGACAGCTCTGCATGGAGCACGGTGTCACTGTAGAGCAATTAGCTCCCGTTTATATCTGTTAGGTGTGTGATTAGTGTCCCATTAATGCAATTAGCACGGTGACATTAGCAAAAGTATGTAATTGGCACCGAGGCAGCTGCAGCTCAGCTGCTGAGCACCACATGGTGCCTGTTTCGGGTTTATCTGAGCTTGGTGAAAGGAGACACCCGGTAGTCCCCTCTCCAAGCACTGGACAGGCTGATTTCTATGTGCAGCCCTGGCTGTGCACTCCAACCCTCTCCTTGCTTACTTTAGCTGCAATAGAAAGCCATTTCCCACCCTCTGTTCTTGTTTCAAATGCCCAGAGCTCTTTCAGGGAGCTGATGAGGGGTGTCCCAACTGCTTCCCAGAGCTGCAGGATGCAGAGCTGGGGTTTATCCTTTTAGGTGGTTGGAGGACCAAATCTGACCTCGGCTGGACACAGGTCCTTTTCTAAGCCTTGTATTCTCCTTGTGACTGTCCATGTGGTCACTGCCAGGGGAATGAGGGTGGACAAGGAAAGGAATCACGTCTTCCCACTCCCAGCCATACCCTGGGCCCCATCCCATCTTGGAAAGATATCAGCTCATGTCACAGCTTGGCTTTCGCAGTATTGGCAAACTCTTCCCCACAGCACCAACACCGTTGGTGTGATAGATGAGTAATGCAATGATTGACTCTCACAATTAACAGACAAATATCATGTTTATAGGTTAAGAAAAGTTTTATAGATTTATAGTTATGCTTTACCCCCTTGCGTTGTTACCAAGGGACAGCCAGGGTTGGGACATCTGAGAGGGTCGGCTTGTCACTCTGGCGACATCTGACCTCCAATGAAGATTTAAGGAAGTAAACTCCACCACTGGACAGCGAAGAAGGGGTCGATAGACAGAAGTTTGGGAGGAGCAAAAGGGTTAAAAATAGAAACCTCCATTGTGTGGTTGAGCACATGGTGGGAAAAATCCTTTGCTCCCGGTGCCGTAATATTTTCTCTATTCAGTCTTCTGTTGTATTTTTGATAAGGTTTAATAAACCTTTCTAAATTTCTGAAAGTGAGTAGCATTTTCTCACAGTTGGCCTTTCAGGATGTCAGGGAAGGAGAAGGGCTGTGTGGGATGGGGACAGGGTGTGGAGGGTCCATTTCCATCCAGCTCCACCAGAGACGTCACCTTCCCAACCACCAGTGTGAAATCCCCAGCCCTTTTCTGGAAAGACCAACAAGCCACTGGCCTCTTCTGACCAGTGCATTCATGGGTGAGGCTTGAGCAGAGGAAGCTGTGGAACATCAAAGTTCCCTGCCAGCCCTCGCTCCTGTGAGGATGTTTGGTTTTGGGAGAGCTTCTGACAATCCTGATTAACAACCTTTTCATCTATTCATGCTGGTGATAAACCATGGGAGCTCTGGGCCTTTGCAGCCCAATCAAGATGGTTTGAAAGAAACAATTTTCTCCTTCTGTAGCCTGGTTAATTCTCTTTTAATTGCTTCCCATTTTGCATAGATTTCCCTTGTTTGCCATAGCACTGGCTCCACACTTCCTCCTTTCCAGCAGTGCTTGACTTGTGCCTTGTTTTGCCAGGTTGGGATTTGTGACGATTTAGTCTATGCCAGGGCCTTCAAAGCTCTCCACACAATTTAGGTGTACCATGCCCGAGTTGCAACTTCTGTAGGAGAAAATCTCCAGGGGACTGAGCCAGGTTTTGTTCCTTGCTATCACATTATGTGTGGCCGCACTGCTTTTGGAAAAAGAAATGGAAAAACTTGGGAATTACACACAGGTGGGAAATTTAGCAGCAGGAAATGTATCTCCTTTGGAAAAAACAAACCCAACCAAGCAGAATTAATTATTTAAGACTGAAAGTTTTACCCTGGGGGTCAAAAGAGGTGAATGGAGCCTTTGTAAGCTGATCTGAATTAAAATATGTGGGGGTTATCACTTTTAAGGTTGGGTTTGTGTGCAAGGGCTAACAACAAGGAGAAAAGGAGTTAGAACCCTCCTGACCAAAGAAATAAGGAAGCTGATGAAAGTTTTGATAAGGAGCTGGGGACCAGAATCCAGGTGGACTCAGTTGTGTTGGGAACACCTGGTCCTGGGTGGAAGCAGTGGGACTGCTTCAGATGTGGGTGAGATGCACTTTGATCCAGTTTGTGATTTATGTGTCAAACTTCAATGCTGGCAGTGGAAAGCCATTCCCCTTTTCCTGGTACTCCAGGCCCTTGTCCAAAGTCCCTCTCCAGCTCTCTTGGAGCCCCTTTGGGCACCTGAGGGAGCTCTAAGGCCTCCCTGGAGCCTTCCCCAACTGAACAACCCCAGCTCTTCTTGCGTGTCTCCAGAGTAGAGGAGCATCTCTATGGCCTCCTCTGGAATCACTGCAGAAGGTTCCATGTCCTTTCTTTCTTGGCGTCTCCAGAGCTGGACACAGCACTCCCTGCATGGAAAGCACTCCCTCCATGCAAATGAGGCAGAACATTCCCCAGAGAGAAAAAAAAAAGTCTACTTCATGTGCTTATTTATTATTATTCAATGTGCAGCCTTTAAATACACCTTAGCCACATCTGCATTAAAATATAGCTCCCTTTAGCCATCCAAATAATTTTAATCAGAAACATGAGCATTTCTATTACTCTGGCTTGGGTTACTGATGGAGTGTCACTCAAACTCCAATCAGGATGCAATTATTCTTGCCTATAGTCCAAGGCTTTTCCTTCATCCTATTTTCCTTTTGAACTAGCTAGCACAGTCACACTGCTTTTTCGTGACTTGTACTAAGATCCTGCTTCTGTGCCTGTGTGTTTCATTCTTAGGCTGCAATTTCCCCTGTCTGTGTTTCTCCAGGTCTCGGGCTTATAGTGCCAATAATTGTTGCTCTGCTATTGGGATTGCTGGAAGTGCTTAACCCAGGGCTAACCTTTTTGCCCCATATTTCACATCCCCACAGTATTCTTCAGAGCCACCAGCTCCTTGGGACTCTCCAGCCATCCCACTGCAGGAAGAGCCTTATCCACCCTCCAAGACGTCACCTGGCATGCCCAGAGCTGCAAGCACAGGTCTGGAGACCCTACTGGTTGCAACATCACTGGATCACGTGCTCTTGCAAAGGCTGGTTTCATCCCCAACAAAGCTGACATCCTTCTGGAAGGAGAGAGATATTAATAGTCCCTGGCAGTCAGAGAAGATCCTTTGGGACTGAGCCAGGGGCTCTGACACCTCATGTTAGGAGGTCAGCCACACTCAGCGCACAAACCCCAAAGATTTTTTGCTGGCTGGGCTTTGACAGCCATGTCACCAACCATGTGCTGAGAAGGGCAGGCAGGGACAGGTCCTTGGTGATTTGCCTCTATGAAAAATGGGGAGGCAGAAAATGAAGCAGCCAAGGACCAGGAGAGCACATGGACATCTGGATCTCAAGCATCTGCATTGGGCCCACTGGGTACTGGCCCTGTGGGCACAGTGCTCAGTGAGGGAAGTTGTGACCCTTCTCCTGCTGCACCCAAAATTAGGGTCTGGCAGGCCACCTGGATACATCAGCCAGCTGGCTGGAAGTGGAAGCTCAGAACAGACAGCAATCATGTTTGGTGGTGTTGGCTGGCTCATGGTGGTGTGCTGTGGACATTTCCTTGGGGCAGAAGGAGGCTCTAGGCTGCTGAGGAGGGTGTCTCCTGAAACAGGTCTCAGACCTGGACGGAGGATGCTCTGGGGCTAAAGGATGCTCTACAGCAGAGGTGTCTGTCAGGATGGTGCTCAGCCAGCAGAGTCCAATATTTCCCAAAATCCATAGCAAATCTGTGCCTCAGTTTCTACACTAGCAGAAGGCTCAGAAACAGATTTCAGCAGCCTAGAAGTAACTTTCCCATGGAAAATTTTGCCTGACAGGGAGGAGGGCAGGGCCAGGGATCTCAGCCACGGTGCTTGCAGAGGCTCTCCTAGGAGCAGGTGGTTGGGGACTGCAACTTTTTCCAAGCAAACCTGGAAAACCTGGACAGTCCTTGGTGCACATCCCTCTGGATGAGGGCGCCAGCTGGGAGGATGGACTCTGTTGTGGGTGAGCCCACGAATTCCTGGTTGTGGGATTAACCCATCCCTGCTCTGTGCAGGTGCCAATTCAGCAGGCTGTGTGATCATACACCTCTGCTGCCTTCAGTACAGTCCAGGGGCTCCTCAAGCATCCTTCTCTCTGTGGCTGAGCACATGAGCTCTCCCATGGAATCACTTGTGTCTCTGATCTTTAGTTTTCCTCCAAATTGGAAAAATATGTCTCTTTGAAATGTTCATGAGGGTGGCAGAGCTGCCTGTCTCCTACCACCACCATGTGTGTCTGAGAGCCATTTAACTGCAACTGTGGTGATAAATACCAGCATGAGGCTCGTGCTGGAGAGAGCAGTGAAGGAGGGGGCATTGGAATTAAAGGATTAAATACTTATTTGGGAGTTTAGCAGTGCTCAAAGGACAACACATCACAGATGAGAGGCATCTTGGGGTGGACAGTGATGAAAGCCACACTGAACCCACTGGACTGTAAAACTGCCACAAGATTTCCTCTCCCTCCCAACCTCCCACCCGTTCCAGAGTCCTTACCTGCCTGGGAAGGTACAGCAGGGTTCAACATTCAGAAATGGCCCAAAGCTGTGGGCCACCAGACAGATCTGTGTTGTTTGAGGAAGGGGAATGACAGTCCCACTTTGCTTTAAATACCAGCCATAAACCCATTTACGTGCCATGGAACTGGGAGGTCCTGGCTCTGGCAGTGGGGATATTAGCAAAGGGCAGCCTAGTTGGAAGGTGTAATGAAGACACAGATCCTCCACAGGGGATTAGCTTCATGAGCTTCTCTCTGCCTCCATTCAGGCTCTGGAGGGCAGGTTTTCTCCACCCTGGCCCTTGGTTTGCTGTGGTTATATCTCAGGGCATCCAAACTTTGATCCCAGGTGGTGGGGCTGAGGGTGGGAAGTGACTCCAGGACTGGTGACAACCTTCATGGTGGGTTTAATGTGCCAACCAAATAAACAAGCTAAATAAAAATCCATCTCAGTGTGTTGGAGAAGCTCCTGTGCATCATCCCACTGGGGTATCCCATAGCAGCACGAGATCCCATCCTTGGACTCCTGTTTTGCTTTTCCCAGCCCTGAAAGGTACCAGGATAACATAAAGGGTTAACACAGGAAGATCCCAAGAGGCTTCAGCCTTGTCAAGAGCACTGGATTGGCAGGTCATTAATCTCAGAGTTACTTGGTAAGTTTAAATACAATCACACAATCAGCAGGAACCCATAATTATTATTTATGTGCATGGTGCTTACTAAATTACAGTGTTCTCCAAGGCTCTGTGTGATGAACAAATTAATTCTGCATCAGAAGAGCTTGACCAGAAATCTGTTTGTGTCTGAATTTCACTTGTAAACATTGATGTATGAAATGAAAGTTGAGTTTAATTGGCCCTCCCTCCTGCTGTGAAGCACATTACATTTTTATTCTGTATTAGCTCACCTGCCAAGGGGGAAAACCTGGAGGACTTTCTCCATCCCTGATGGTACTTGTCTGGAAAACCCGTGTGGAATTCTCTTGGATGAGATGGTGTAGATACCTTTGTGGAGAGCCACCTCCATGCTCTGGGCACATGGAGTTGGGGTAGAAAGGAGACAAAAAAGCCTCTGGACTAGTGGGATGCTGAGCCCACTGCAGTGTGAGGATGATCCCATGGAAACTGGGGAGGGCCCATGCCAGGGTTGTCTTTTCCAAAAGATAAACATGCTCCAAAAGTCCTTGTAAGAGGAATTGAAGTATTTTTAATCAAACAAGACTGAGAATACACACTCCAGCTATGGAAAGCAAAGTCACATCAGTTGGAGCAGACCACCAAGAGGAGAAGGGAAAAACAGTGATGTGAACACAGATGCTCCTGTTCGGGTTTCTTTCTTTGGTTTTTCAGTTCCCAGCTTCTTTCCACCAAAGGACCCCACTTTAGAAAAGTCCAAATGGAACATGTAGCACGTCATTTTTTGGCAACATCACTTGCAGGAATGAGGAAAAAAGCTCTCTGGGACATTGCCCCTTCTCCATTGCCAGCAGATCATTATTAGCTCCTGACAAAGCACCCAACAGAGAAACCAAGACATAGAAGAAGCAAATCTACTCCTTGTAGGGCACCAGCAGAAAGTGTCCATAGAGCTGGAAGCTGCCCCTTTTCCCATTGCATAACTCAAGGGGTCTTTTTCACATCCATATTTTGAAGAAGGGGCAGTTTTTGGGACTGTTGGCAGTGGCTGAACTTGAACAAAGACTGAAATGTGCCCTATGTGCAGGGTATGGTCCTTGTTGTGGTCACTGTGTCATACTGGGAACTGTTGCTATTCCCAGCAGATTATTGGAGTCAATGGGTTATCTCCAGTTTTGCTGCACTGTAGACATGCAGGTAGAAAATCAAAATGGGAGGGAAGTGGGAGGAATTTGCTCCAAACGACTGAATTTCACAAATGTTTGAAGAAAGAACCCAGAGTTTTTTCCCCTATGCTTCTCTTTAAATAAAAAGATGCAAGATTTTATTCCTTTCTGGTGGTATATCCTGAGGAAATCACAAAATACTGCAATTTCAAAGATGCTTAAATCTCCCCAGGGCAGGAAACATTTATGCCTGTTCTTTATAGTGGGAAAACTGAGGCAGAGAAGCGTGAAGGGGCTCACACCAGACCCTGTATGGCCCCAGTGGCAAAATCCCTGGGATGCAGAGGGAAGACAGCCCATAAAGCTGCTGTAATCTGTCTCCTGCCTGGGCATCCCCAGACCTTGTATGGGACAAGGAAAAGGTGGCTCCAAAGAGGTCAAGGCAAATCCACTTCTCTGCTCAGCTGCTTTTGGTGACCACATGGAAGAGGGCAATGAGAGAGGGGGAACTGGGGACAGTCTGGAGTGCCCAGAATGGGGAGGGCGATAGGAAGAGAGGGAAGGGAGGAAAGGAGGCTGCTGCTCCTCCAAGGCACTTAACCCCAGTGTGGGGATGGTTTGGTGCCATCCCCTGCACAAGAGCAAGGAGCAGCTTTGGCACTGGGCCCACCTGCCCAGGTAAAAGCAGGGCAAGCAGGAGGGGGCAGAGCCAGGGCCTGTCCCTGCAGTACCTACCTTTGGGGCCTTCAGCCACCACTCCACTGCAGGGCTCCCTCACCTTTCCACCCTCTGAGCAGGGACATGGAGTCAGCCTGAGGTCCAGAGCTTTGCAGAGACCTGTGGATCCATCTGGGCTGAACCAGAGAATTTAACTAATTCCTGTGTTTCCCTCCAGATCAAGCCAACTCTGTGCGGCTGTTCAGAGCCCCTAGGACCCATCCCCATGGGAGAGGGAGTTACCTCTCCTCTCCCACCCCACTGCTTTACCCCACCTTTGGTGTCTAGATGAGAAATGACCTAGTCAGACCAAGCAGCAGTTATAGGACACCAGGAGACAGAGCAAGTGACAGGGGAACAACTCAACCCCAGCGCTACAAAAACACAGCCACGTGAAACAATGTCTACAGTCACTCCAGGGCTCTCTATCCATCCCCTTCCAACACATAGGACTTTGGCTTCTCTAGAGGGTCCCCCCCTACCAGCAACATTCTAGCATGTGCTCACTGGAAGGCTGACCCAGCTTCCCAGGGAATCAGCCCCATAAGCTGTCCCAGCAATGACCTGGTTTCCTGTCACCTCAAAGCAGACAAACCTGATAAATCATGCCCAAACCCCGAGACATCATGCCCAGGATGGAGCTGGCAGAAAGCTGCTGCAACCTCTCCAGGTCCTTCTGGCTCTTTCTGCCATGCCAGTAGGTCACACAGCTGCCAGGGAGATGACAAAGCAGCATCTCAGCTGTCCTGTCCTTCAGGTCTGCCCAGCACATGGGGCAGGAGCTGTGCAGGTGTCCCATGACCAAGTGAGTTCATGCTCTCCTTGCGGGGCTGGTCCTGGGAGGACCTGGTCTTGTGCCGTGCCCCGCTCTCAGGGGCTCCCCACGTCCCAGTGGGGATGTTGGCTCCCGGTGCGGCCTCTCGCTCCCGGCTCAGACAGCCGTGGATTGCTTGATGCTGTGGAAGCTGACGCGGGTCGGGGAGGTGGGGATGGACATGGCCCTTGCCACGCGGGCACGGATGGAGTGCTTGTCCTGCCACCGGTGCCACAGCTTCCGCACGGCTGATCGCACCTGGGCGAGACGAATGAGGGACATTTGGTCATCACACAGAGGCTGTTCAGAGGCACCAGCCATCCTTCTCTTCAGTCCTCCAGCCAAAAATGGATTAGTGATATGTGATTTGCTAACAAAACAGGTTCATGCAGGGTAAACTTTCCTGAGTCAGCAAAGGTGTGAGAGCATTTGGAGGAGGCAGAGGAAAGAGCGGCCCAAATATCTGGACCCAGGATTCACTTCTACTCTCAGCTGCTTTGCTTTCTGCTGTTTGTGTTTTGGGTCAGAGCCTGGGAGATATTCTCATCCATGTGCAATCCACATATGTATGGGGCTCACCCTGGGGAAGGATTTCCCTGGAATGGGGAGGACCCTTGGCTCTGCTGCACCAAATCACACAGGTGCACCATGAGAGCATCTGTTCTTGGGAGTGGATTTTCCTCCTCCAGAGGAGGAGACAGACAGCAGCCATTCCTGTCTTGGCAAAATCTGAGGCTGCAGGTATAGCTAGGGCTGGACGTGAAGCAGCAACTCCGATCACCAAAGACCTTCAGATGAGGAATTAGGGACCAGCACCCTCCAAGCCCTGTGCAGCAGTAGAGCCTTGTGCTGAACTTGTCTGCTTGCAAGGAAGGGTGTAGGCCCCCACAAAAAACCCCAGCCCACTGTGCTCACCTCACTGTTCAGGAAGCAGTAGAAGACAGAGACGAAGAAGCCCTGGAAGGAGACAAGCAGCAGAATCACAGCCAACAGGTACCCCTGAGCCAGGAGCTTTGGAACAGCTCTGGGGTTTGGGGGTGTCTGGTTTTGGGAGGGGGCAGAAGTGGGATGAGACATCAGCCAGGATGGGCTCCTCCACATCCCTTGGTGAGAGGACTGGGATGGAAGCCAGTGTGGAGGACCATTACCTGGAAAGATTCCAGAAAGGAGTTGAAGTAGATGAAGACTATCCTGGAGATCTCATCCTCCCCGGGGTTGACAAAGAACAGCATGTAGGTGATCCCCAGCAAGGGCAGCAGCACCAGTGTAGCCTTGACTGCTTTCCTAGGGAGAAAATAGGGACCTGAGCTGCTACAGTGCAGCCCTGTGCACAAGGACTCTGCCCATCCCACTCCCAGCACCAGCATGGCTTGGACTGGTCTGCTGGGACTTGAAAACCAGTGACTAGGGGAGGATGGAGCCAAGTTGGGTGGTTTTCCAGTGCAGTTCCCAAGGGACTGGGCTGGTTTGAGCACTGGGCCCCTGCTCTGCTTCTCCACCCTGAAAAGGGCAGTGGAGAGCAGAGGCCTGACCTTGAGCTGGCATGGAATGATTGCTTGGCTGATCTACAGCTCAATTAAAAAGGAATTAAGGAGGGTAAAATAATTCACACCCTTCAACATGAGTTTGTGGAAACCTTACCTCAGGTAATTAGTTTGATATCTTGATGAGATTACAAGTACAGTTTGTGAAAAATCATAGTGCTGCTACAGAGAGTGTGGGAAGGATAGGGGCTTGGCACCTCATTCCTTTGGATCAGGGGACAAGAACAATGCCAATTCATCACTTTTTGCTTAAAAAAATCCTATTAATGGACAGATTCCAACAGTAGATGGTCATCCCTGGAGGGTCTGAGCTGGGCAGGGAGGGAGGGGGTCTGGGACCTGTTTTGCAACTCTGATTTAGAGGACAGAACGGTCCCTGACACAAATGGGCTGATGACATGGAGGAGCTGGAGGGAACTAAGTACAGGAGCTGGAAAACTACAGTATAGCACATTCACTGGTGTAGCTTTCCCAAGAACAGAACCAGAATTTTTCCTTTCTCAGCTGAAAAAGCCACCCTCCATGTCAAACCAGCTTCTCTTGACCTGGCACACAGCAAGATTCCCCAATTCCTGCCCAGAAAATGATCCAGACAGAGGCAATGATGACGCCCAAAGTGTCTTCTATTCCAGGTACTCTAGAGAGCTGCTCTAACCATGCACCTCTTATGTTGTCTGCAAAATATTCCCCAACAGGCAAGGAGGGGTTAAATCTTCCTGCCTTGTGCTGTGGGAGTACTGTCTTCTTTACAGGGAGGTGTTGGGGTGGCATCGATTCATCAGCTTCCTCAGCTTTTGCTTTTCTGTCAAGCAGTGATTTAATTCTCACCTCCATGCCAGGATTTGCAGCTCCCAGCCTGAAGAGCTCACCAGGTCCCACCAGAACAGGCTTTTGCAAAGAGACTCAAATCCCAAAGGTTCACTTCAAAGGCAGAAACAGCCATCCACACTCTACATCACAAGGCTCTCCCTGGCCAGATTTAATGACCATGTGCCTCCAAAGAGCATTTGAGGTGCTCTTAGGTGTCTGTCCATGCTCCCATCCCCTTGCTACCTGGCTAATGGGGCTGGTCCCATCCCCACTAATCATGAGAGAACCTGGTTCCTAGGTTGGCTTCTGGCAGGGTCGCTCATGCTCTTACCTGTACTGGATTGTCTCTGACGTGGTTGAAGCTCGGAGCTTCGTCATGAGGATTCGGACAATGTTGAATAGAAAGATGAAGTTGATCTGGGAGGAACAGGGTCACTGGTTAGCGTCTGCTCCCTCAGTATTTCCTCCTGTTTCTTCTGCAATGGCAGGGGGAAGGGGGGGGCTGGGGAAATGGGAATGTTTCCTCTTGAACCTGATCTACTGCCTTCCATGCACCATGAGAGGATGTCTGTCTTTTGTAAAAACAGTTGAACAATAAGACTTAGGAGTTTGGTCAGGGGATCAGGGCAGCAGGGCATGCCAGGAGATTGCCAAGGAAGGAAAAGTGCTAGAGGAACGGCTGAAGGTGAAAAAGCAGGAAGAATCTAAGGTAGAGAGTGGCTGTCATCACATCCAGGGTTTGCCCAGTCGCTCTCTTGGCTGCCAAATCACTAATGAGGGAATGGGAAGGAGTCTTTGGAGCTGAGCACAACTGACAGGAATTAGTAGTGGCCTGGCTGCCTGACGGGCTGAGAAATAGGAAGCAGAATCATGCCTGGATGGGAAATGGGAAGCAGGATCATGGGAAGCAGGAGCATGAGCATTCCATCATGCTGGTGATTTTTACTCCCTTGAGTTTTCTCAGCACTGGGCAAGGAGGAAGGAATAGTTTTGGAACTTTGGTTTTCCTCTTGCAAACACAGGTTGGACCCCCAGCTTGTGACCTGCCACCTCTGCTTTTCTTTGCCCCTCCCCAAAAGACAAAGCCCCATCCACGTGACCCTTGGATCAAGCACAGCTACTCAGCTGGGGATCAGGAACAGAGAGGTGGAATCAGGATCAGGGAATGGAGTCAAGGATCCCAGGCTTCTGCAAATGCTTGGCAAAGCATCCACCCACACCCAAACCGTGCCATGCAGGGATGGAGGGACCTACAGATGCATGTTGGGTCTGCTGACAGGACACCCCTGTCAGAGTGAGGTTTCCAGGCTCCTTCTGCAGCCCACCCCTCAAGGGCAAGGGGCAGTTTGGGCACAATGCTGCTGTGGGGCAGCAGAACCAGCCCCAGCAGAGTGAAGCTAAAGGAGGGGGCAATACCCTGTACAGAAGCAGCTGTGTCCCACCTGCACACAGAAGGACTCTATTTAGCACACAAAAGGTCACTTTGCTCTTACCAGAAGCACCAGGATCATGGGGCCTTGGTAAATGTAGTCAGTATAAACACCTGCTCGCTTCCCAAACCAGCACCTGCAAGGCAAGGACAGCGGTGTCAGGGACAAGGCTGACATGGGAGTGACCCGGATAGACTCCTGTCCTTGCACAGTCTCTGTAAGTCACTGTCTGTTAGGTGAAAGCACTAAAGCTCAAAATGCTGTAGCCATTGTGGAATAGCTTCCCTGGGAGCTCAGTAAAAGCAAGTGTGTGTGGGCTTGTGGGGAGTGTTTATGGGCCCCATATGGATGTGGGAGCTGGTTACTGCAGGACAAGCAGGGACACCCTCCTCACAAAGGAGGTGACTGTCCCCACTCTGTTCTGCCTCACCTCGTATGCTGTGGGCAGTTTTGGGCACAACAATGTAAGAAAGATCTGAAGCCATTAGAGAGCATCCAAAGGAAGGACATGAAGATGGGGAGCAGTCTGGAGGGGCCACATGAGAAGCTACTGAGGACATTTGTAATGTTCAGCTGGGGCAGAGGTGACTGAGTTCAGACTTCATCAGGGGCTCCAGCTCCTCCCCAGGGGCAGCCCCCATCTCTGCTCCCTGTGACAGGGGCAGAACCCAAGGAAAGGGCCTGAGGTTGTGTCATAGGGGAATTTGGGGTGGATAGGAGGAAAAGTTCTTCCTCCAGAGGGTGCTTGGGCACTGAACAGGCTCCCCAGGAAATGGTTACAGCTCCAAGGCTGCCAGAGCTCCAGGAGCTTCTGGGCAATGCTCTCAAGGATGCACAGGGTGGGATTGTTGGGGTGTCTGTGCAGAGCCAGGGGCTGGACTGGATGTTCCTTGTGGGTTCCTTCCAGCTCAGGACATTCCATGATTCTCCATAACCTCACACACAGGTCTGGGTCAGCTCTGTCCTCAGCAAACCCTGCAGGAGCTCACTCAGGTGTATCCCTGTCCTGGGAGGACCTTGTCAGGGTTGTTCAATCAGTGCCTGTGTGAGTAGCATGGGACTTCTGCAGTCAGGAGGGAAAACTACCTCTGGAAAACAGAACAAGCTGCCATTCATCTCCATGGGCTCCTTTCAACTTCCCACTCTGGGATGAACTCTCAGGTACCTGTTAAGACCTTCATCAGCAGGTGCCTGTGAAAATGGCTCAGCTGGGGGTAATTTAGATCTCTGCTGGTTAAATCCCAGCTCCCTTTGGCAAACTTATTGTAGGAAATCTGGTTTAATCTCTTTTTCCCCGTAAAAATCACATTTGCCTTTTGA
Organism: Vidua chalybeata; assembly: GCF_026979565.1. NCBI lineage: Eukaryota > Metazoa > Chordata > Aves > Passeriformes > Viduidae > Vidua > Vidua chalybeata. The sequence goes on along the minus strand of NC_071555.1, from coordinate 5,800,668 downwards.
GGAGAAACAAGCAGGGGCAGGGCTTGTGCTGCAGAGAGTTGAGAGGTGGGATAAAACAAAGAATGGAAGAATATTATCCTTTTTTTCTTCCCTGACAGAATTCCTGACACAACTGATCCCTGAGGATTTGGGATAGAAAGAAGAATGGAGGATAAGAGTAATCAGGCTCACTTCTCATTGTCGTAGTAGAGCTTCCCAATGGCCCAGGCAACGATGATGGGAAAAGGGATACCTGCAGGGGAACACACAGCTCAGTCTCAGAGGTGCAAGGTTGCCACAAAACCAGACCATAACAGAGGATTTCTCACACACAAACCACCCAGTGAGATGAGGTGTCCATGCAAATCCCATCCTCCTGCTCCTTTTTGAAGCTCTTTGTGTGCAAGAAGAACTGGAGCAGAGGCTGGAGGGGGCATCACCCATCATTAAACCCTGGGGACCACTGGGTGAGGGGAAGCCTGGAACTCACACCAGCCGATGCAGATGAACATCCACTTGCGGAGCTTGTCCGTGGAGTACGTGAGCACGATGGCTGTGTGCAGATAGCAACCCTCGCCGAACATCCAGAAAAAGTTGGTGACATGGAAGTAATTGTAGGCAGCAGTGACCAAGCGGCACCAAACCTGTCAGGAGATGTGGAGCCTGTCAAGCTCTGTGTCACAGTGGTGCAAGCAATGCACGGAGCAGCACAGACCCTGGCAGAGCAATCAAACCCGTGTTTCGCATACACATGGGGTGCCTGCCAACCACCAGCCAGCCCTATTTGTTCTCTGAAGTTGCTTTTGTAGCCACATTTTAGTGACTTCAAACTGAAAGAGAGTAGGTTTAGGGCAAAAATTCTTCCCTGGCAAGGTGGTGAGGCCTTGGAACAGGTTGCCCAGAGAAGCTGTGGCTGCTCCATCCCTGGAAGTGTCCAAGGCCAGGTTGGATGGGACTTGGAGCAACCTGGGATAGTGAAGGTGTCCCATGGCAGGGGGGTTGGAACTAAATGATCCTTAAGGTCCCTTCAGACCCAAACTACTTTGTGTTTCTGTGATCTCCAGGGTCCTCACACACCCCAACTGCTCAGGACTGGGCTCAGCCTGGAAGAGCTGCACCTACCACATTGCTCTCATGCACCTCTGGGTTCATGGTGAGCTGCACCACGAACCACGTGGCATTGCGTAGGATGAAGGCTGTGATCAGGTTCCAGTGGATGATGTTTCGCAGGCACCGGATACTCCTGGAGAAGGGTGGAACAAGGCACCATCAGAGGAGGGGGACTGGGGACAGTGCTGTTTGTAGAGCTGAGTGTCTCTGTTGGGACCCCAAGGGTGACCTGCTGGGACCATGCCCTGGGTGAGGAGGGCAGGAAGAAGACCAGGAGGTGGAAGGCACCAAGGAGGACCCTCTGCCTCCGTAACTAGGTGCTTTAAAAAAGCAGCAAAAGAAAAACAACCCTGACACAGGCAGGATCCCTCCAGCCTGGAGGGCAGTGGCTGTGGCAGAGTAGATGGCAAAGCACAGGAGCTGGGTCCACCCCTGCCCGAGATGACCTTGCAGGAACACGGCAGCAGGTTTGTCACTCACCGCAGGCGCATGAAGAGGACAAAGGCCACGAGGAGGGCCCCCAGCGAAACACAGTGGCCCAGGTAGTTGATGATGACAGCGATGTGGTAATGCAGCTTGCTCTTCTTCTGGGAGTAGGGGAGATGGGCAGAGAGTCAACAGCAGCCCTGGTACTAGCACAAACCCACCTCCTCCGCCACATCACCTTTGGCAGCAGTACCTCAAATTCTGGGCCCTTTTTCAGGAAGCCATTGGAGCTCACCCTGGGACAGGACAGTGGGAAGGGAAGGAGATGGGGCTGATGTGGGAAGGAACCAGCCTGGTTTCACATCTCACTTGTACCAGAGCAGCTTACAGGACAGCTCAATGCTGGGACATTCTAACCCCTCCTCTGGGGAAACCCTGCTGGAACTCAGCTAAGCTCACTGGAATCTTATATCTCAGTTCATCCCCCGTTACCCTGGGGGCAACTGAGAGGCTAGGATGAATTCGGGCAGAGGAAAGTGTGAGTGATAATTGAATTAATTGATCACTCCTGCTGTTAGGCACTCATCCAATCAGTAAATAAGCAATTAAGTGAGTGAAAAAAACATTCCTGGCAAGAGATATCAGCATCTTAAATACCAGAGTTGATATCAACTGCAAATGACAAACTCATATCTCCTCCTCTGCTTCAAGGGGTGGCTTGACTTACTCAGGGGCTTGATCCCCATTCTTTTATCTTTTTCAGCTTCCTAAATATATCCTTTATTTCACTGCCAGCAGGGAAGGATGGGGTTTTCACTGAGTGCTGTGTCAGGAGGGAGCTGCAGGAAAGTGACAGGGCTGATCTGTACCCAGAGGCCCTGGGGATCTCACCTTGGCAATCCTCTTGGATTTTTAATGGGGATGGAAACAGGCATGGCTTTATTTCTGATGGGGAATAAAAATCCAAATCACAAAGGGGTCATAATTGCCATGTGCAACTTTGTCACTGGAATGCTGCTGCATGCTCAGCCCTCAGCTTCCATAGGCCATTCCTGGCCTGGATGCTGTTGCCTTTCAAAACTCCATCACCTGTCTCTTGCCCTCTTGCCAAGAGCCCAGGGACTCCCAAGCTCCTACCTCTTCACTGAGGATCTCCTGGCACTGGGAGTAGTTGACACGTGCTGCCCAGCTCCCGTTCGCGAGGCATTCCCTGTACCCATTATCTGAAAGAGAGAATGCCCATCCAAGGGTTAACAGAGCATGAGGATAGGCACAGGCTTGTGACCTGACTGTCACTACTCAGGCCAGGCCTGGCATCTTCTGCTTTGAAGGCAGCTCAGCTACTGCCTTGGTCACAATAGCAGAACCAAAATCCTTGGAATATTTCAGACCCACTCAAGAGTTTTGGGTCTGCACCAGCTCTGCCTTTGGCACTGCAGGACCCCAACACCTCCTCACCACAGACAGGGATGCAGCAGAAGCAGCACCAGTTAGACTCTTCCCTTTCACTCTGCTGTTTGCTTGGGTGATCATGTGCCAGCCCAGGCTCTCTGCTAAGATGGCAGTATAAAGTTTCACTTAGCTCTCTGAATTAGGAGGTTTTTTGCCTCCCAGCAAGGACAGTAGGTGTCGAGGCTGATGGGGAAGGAATGGCCCAGGCACCCCAGAGAATCTGTCATTGGTATCAGCAGTGGGGCAATGCCAGCACTGGGGTGAGACTGGGTTTCCATTAACAGGAGGCTGTGAGCCTCATCAGGGTGATGGGATGGGAAGGGCTCAGAGACAGGCTCAAGTTGTGATTAATGCAGAGAGGCTCTTACAGCGGCACAGGAGGCACCACAAAGCAGGAGCTGTGTGTCTGTGCCATCCTCCATAGCTGCAAGAATGTGCAGGATGGAAAAAATCTATGTTTTTTGTGAGAAGCAAGGTATTTCTTTCATCAAAAGCAGCACTTGGGTGGTCAGAAACACAACCTTATGCTAGGAATGACTTTGGGCACTTTTCATATCGCTACATCCTCTACTCCCAGCATGTCACTGGCAGTGACAGCGCAACCACCTGTGCCAGGAGAAGACAACATTCAAAGTCCGCCAGTCTTTGTTCAGCTGGGGGCTTCAGACCCCTGTACCACCTCCAAGGGCAGGGCAGGATTACTCCTCTGCCTGTGTCCCCAAAATGGGGACATCAGACCTTTCCTCCTCCCAGGAGGACCTGCTTATAAAGCTGCTTCTCTGAAATGACCCTCCCTGAAATCTGGGGCCTGAGGTACTGTTTTCTTTATGGTTGATGAGCTTTGTTCCCAGAGGTGTATTGTCACTTGTGTCCCAGAACCCTCGCCCGCCGTGTCCCCAGCAGTGCTGCCCCTCTTACTGGTGGTGTTGTACCGCACGCCATAGAAGTACTCGGGGCAGGGCCGAGCCACCAGCTGCCCCACCGCGCTCCGGGGCCAGCATGTGCCGATCAGGTCCACTGAGGCGTTGCACTGGGGACCTGCAAGGACCAAGAGCACAGGGTCAGCAGAGGCATGTGGGCCACCATGGGACACTTCCAGGCCATTGAAAGGTCAGGATTTGGCTGGAGAGCTGGGACTGCTGCATCAGCTGATGGGTCACCACAAGCTCAGCCCCCAGAAAACCCTCGTGGCAGACACCAAATGGGGGCTGTGAAACACTTGCAAGGGCTGGTTGAATCATCCTGGCCATGACTTGTAGCAGTGGGAACAAAGCAACACAGACCCCCTTATGCATCCAAAGGAGATTGCCTTATTGTAAGATCGGCCCCTTTTTACACCTTTAGTTTTAACCTGACATAACTGAAACCAAACCAAAACTTAACAGAATTTAACAGAAAGAAGGCACCCATTGGCTGGCTTACCTACCATGTTGCCGTCCATTCATCCTACCATCCAATCAGCTTCCTGCTCATACACTGTCCACGTGTTTCTCCAGCCAATCACAACCTCGCTTCCAGCTGTCACTCAGCTGACTCTCTCCTCACTCATAACTGCCTCTCAGCCCTCAGCCACTTCCAACCATCCAGCCTGCAGCTGTGCCTTTCCCACAGGGCCTTCTGGTGAGCATAAGCCGTAGCAACTTTAATAATTATAACCTTATATCCTACAATAACTATTACTCTGGTCCTGTCTAAACTACTGGCTAAACCCCGTTCTGGCACAAACTTAGTTTCAGACCTGGCTTCCAAGTCCCCTGGCTCTGGTTTCCCAGCCCTGCTCCTTCCTTCAGCCATGATGTTGGCATTCAGCCCCACAACAGGCAATAAGTCAGACTTGCTCTTCCTCAGTGGTGTGTCCAGTCTGGTTCTAAGCCTCTCCAAACATCTCACACCTCCTAGCTGCAAAATCTCCTTCCCAGCCATTCACGTTTGTCTCTTCCAGTCTTTCCTGGGTAGAAAACTCCAAAGCTGCTGCTATTTCAGATTTCAAAGATTTGTGGGCTTTTCCCAGCTACACAAGTGTGCTAATGTAGGCATTATGTAGGCATTAGGTAGGCCAGATTGCAGGCTTTTTAATGTATAATTTGTGTATATTTAGAACAACATGTACTGTAGCTAAATATGTCCCTGCTTCATCTCACAGTGAGGTCGGAAGCACAATGGCTACAAAATCCATATACTACAATCTCAGATAAGCAGAAAATGGGTGAGCAGGAAATGCTGGAAGAGGCAGAGCTCAGTCCAAAACACTCCTGGGTACCAGAGGTGTTTGTGCTGCTGGCACAGAGACAGAAATTGCCATTTCCTAATACAAAACACAGCTCCTTGTGTGCCAGAACACAGCGTTTCCCCTCCCCCTGGATTTGTGGTTTTTTGAATGCCTTTCCCAAAAATTCCTATGGACAGAGCTGGCTAAACAGTGACCAAAGGAAAAAAAAGCAAAATACTATTGATGATGATGATGATGAAGGTTTTTATGGAGGAATATATGTTTTCATCGATTATCTGAAAAATTGGCTCCTTGTTATTTTACGATGTTCTCAGAGAAAATTTTCAGGGCTTTCAGTGTCTTCAAATATCTTAGCAAGGAAAAACAGCTTCCAAGCATGTGAGCTGGGGAAGCATCAGAGCATGGTGAGTGTTACCTTCTGCCTCCCATAGCTTGTAGGGAGAAATTAATTTTAACAATGACCTTTGTTTTTAGCTTTGCTAATGTGTAGGGTTGCTGTGGCAACCTTCCCGTTGTGTTTTAAGTCTGTATTTTGCAGGAAACAAGGTGCCTTTTATCACATGTGTGTCTGTGCTTTTCTGCATCCATTTGGATTTACTGAACTCCTTTGTTGTTTTGACCCAAATTTGACAGAGAAGTAGAGGGTCATAGTTAAAAATTTTATAATAACATTCATCCTTGTAAGGAAAAAACAACCAGTAATTACTTGAACTAAGGACGAAGTTAAATTGCAAGTGCTCTCCCTGTTAGCTACCGAGGTGAAAAGCTGTTTGAATGTCTGGAACAGGAAAAGCTTCACTTGGAACAATGCAGCACAGGAAAATGGAGCTTGCACAGTACTAACGGCCCTGGCTGCTCATGCAGCTATCACAACCCCTCGCGGGGACTGGTAGGGCTGGGCACAAACTCAATTTTCTTTGCATACTCTTTTGCCTCAGTTTCCCTCCTGCATTTCAGGGTCTGTTTTGGGGGACAGACAGAGATTGCTCAGGGAGGACAAACAGGAAGAGCGAATAATTGAAAGTCAGCAGGGCCAGAGAGCAACAATGATGATACTCTCCACCCATAAAACAAACCCACAGCAATGCTATTAATAACCAGCCCAAGAGAGATTCATGGAAATGATTTAGCCAGACAGAAGCACATCATTCTGTGATGTGTCTGCTCGAGGCTGGATTTAATATCTCCACCTTTCTCCAAGGCATGTGGTAGGATGCTGCTTGGCACTCCTGTTAGAGCATGACAGGATCCCACCAGACACCAAACCCAGTGGGTCCCACCAGTCCCACCACAGGGAAGGTGCACCAGCATAACCAGGAACTCAGCCCTCCTCGTCCCATGGGTTAGGGTGGTGCTGTGAGGTGACATTGGGGTCTGGGGCTGCAGTCAGATGAGGAGACGCTCAGCCAGGCTGTCGGATGCTCCTGGACCTCTCTGTGCTTCACCCCTGTGCTGCCACTGGCAGCATTTGGAGCTCTGTCCCACCAGGTTTTCATCTAGTGGGTGGCTGTAATATTTTTCCCAGGCTTACACTGAGAAAGGCTTGATGAAGAAAAACTGCAGAAAGCAGAAGCTCTCTTTTTGCTCTCTCCAGCATAGAGAAAAGAGAAAAAAATCCTCCTGATGGGGAAGCGATATTAAAGCACTGAAGACAAAGAGTGCCACGAGGGCTGCAAAATCCCTTTTGCCCAGCACAACTCCCTGCTCCAGCTCCCCCTCGAGTAGCTCCCAGCATTTAGAGCACTGTTTAGCATGGAAATGATATGTATCAGTACTAAATGCTTCCCTGCCTGCTCCATGGCCCATCCGTGTTTGCAGAGGGACTGTTCTCCAGCTTCTGCACGAGTGCTCCGGCTTCTCAGCTCCCTTGGCAGCACAGGTTTGGTCTTTGCAAATTTACAGCACAAAAGGTCAGTGAATTTCCTACCTGCTCTCAATTCCCCGAATTTGGCTTCTTCCCACACAGAAACATAGTGTTTGGAGGAGGAAGGAATAGGCCCTACTTTGAGACAGGGAATGTGGCACAGGGGAAGTCACTTCAATCCCTTCTCACCCTATTGCCTTTGAGTTGTGCTCTCTGAAGCAATATAAAGCTTCTTCTGAAGAAAAAAGTGTCTGTCCAGGGACTTACACTGAGACAGCTATATCACAGTAACTGTAGCAATATCCCATCTGTTTCTAGAAAACATCCTTCTTCAGCCTGCTCCCACCACTTGCAGAGACCTTCAAGATGGCTCTGAGCTAAAGCCTCAGAGCCATGTGACACCTGGCAGGGTAAAGCTCTCCACTCCCAGCTAATCTGCCAAAAGATTTTTGACCAAATGGAGGATGGAGCATATTTATCCTGGTCCAGCAGTACCAGACGTGTGGCCACAGTGCTCTTGAGCTGGTGCCAGGAGGTCTGAAGTGTTATCATACCATAAAGCCATTGCTGGGATGCTCTGAAGAGGGGTAAAGCAAAGCATGTAACTGTGCTGGTAAACATATCCTGCTTTACAGTGGGCAGAGCTATGCACCAGCACAACGTCCCAGTTTGCTGCTGCAGACACAACTCTGAGGGGTGGAAGGGTGAAGCCTCTCTCCCCTTCTACGATGCAAAGGGGCCAGGAGAGATGATGGAAATCTGAACTACAGGCTCATTCCTGTGGCTGGGAGTGGTGGGGTTATTTATCTAAGGTGTCTCAAGAGCCTAACAGCTGAAAGTTGTTAACTCATATCACTACCTGTCCTGAGCTCTTCTTCAACCATAGTTATTTCTGTCCAGCCCTGATGTCCTCTGTGACTGCATTGTCGCTGCTGCATTGAGCCTCTGGTTCCCTGAGAGTGTCCTCTTGTGTCTCTGCTGCAATATTTGCATTTGGCAATCAGGGCTTCATCTCCACATCTAATCAAAATACAACTCACTGTGATGTCTGATGCATCAACTGTGAAATTGCACAAAAATCTCTTTGTCCCTCCCAGGCAGCTCCACCAGAGTGGTGAAGAAGAAACCCATTTCATACCTTATTGCCCCAAAACAGGGGTCTTTTGGGGATGCTTTTACTTTCAGGTGCTGGGCTGCCAGGGAGGGGTGGCTGGGTTGAGCTGCAGAGTCACTCAGATGTTAAATGCTTGAGTAGCACCTTTGGGCATTGAGGGAAATGGCACTGGGGGACAATTTATATAAACATGGGATAGAAATTGGGGTGGTGCAGCTGTTTGCCTTCCCTCTGAGCAGGAGTCGGTGCTCAGGATGGCTGGGAGCAGCTGCGGCTGCCTCAAAGTAGATCCTTACTTACACTCTACCTCCAGCACTGCTTTCAGTGGTATTGGGGGCTTCTATTTACCTTTGTAAGACTCCAGTCCTTAAAAAATCCCCAGAAATCCTCCCAAGCACTCAAGTTCCATGATCCTTGGTGTAAAATAATTACCCAGGCTAATTAAGCATTATGGTAGCTATGGGTCTTTGTAATGAATTTTTGACTTGTTGCTGTTCACTGTCACTGACTATCCCCTTGGGTCTTCGATGCTGCTCTGGAGAAGAATAAATAAAAGAAACCAAACCTAGCTTGTGCTATTGGTATCTGATGCATCTGCTCAATGTTGTCACTTGTGATGATCCATGTTCAGATTTACAGCATATATATGTATGTATGTATATATATATATATATATGTATAATGCAGTGGGTTGCGTTTGGGGCTTGTCTTGTTCTCCTGACATGAACCACGGGGTGTTTGGAGTTGTTTCATAATTAAGTGTGGCAGGAAGTTCTTTATTCCCTGGTGGTGGGTGAGTGAAACATCAAATCCTTCCCTGGCAGTTTTCCCAGCAGAGCCTTCTAGTTTGGCTACAACTGAACAGTCTCTGGCAGTAACTTCACTGCATCCAGTCCAAAGTACAGTTTAACTGCTGTAGCTGCTACTCACACTGGGACATGCTGGGACACAGTTTCCTACTGGAAAACCTCTTCATCTTCCCTCCTCCACTACAATAAAATCTATGAATATCAGTGAGTTGCTGTTAACATCCCTGTTTCCCAGATGATGGAACAGAATGACCTTACTGACACCAGTATATATTTAAATCCACTAGGATTTTCCATATAAATGAGAGTTTTGTTTCCCAAACCTACCCAGTACCATGTCTCTCCCTCAAGTCTCTGCCTAGACTCATTGCTGCATCTTTAACCCTTGCTCAGCTCCTTATTAATATTTCTGCCTCAGTGGGAGAGATGCCAATGAGACTGAAAAGCGTTGCTGGTATTAATTTGACTTTTATGAATTTAAATTCCAGACTCACCCCAGGGGAGTCAGTGAGTGAATGAGAGCGCAGTGGCACGTGGGCTGCTGGAGCAGCGTCAGCGCTTTGGGAGCTGAGCTGAAGTGGGTGAAAAGGCTCTTGGTCAAATTGTCACCCACTGAGAAAGGTGTCACCAAATTTATCTGATAGTGCCTGTGAAGGATATGTTCTCATCACTTACTGCTTCTTAGCCTAAGGATTTTGCTGTATCTGGAACAGTTAGATTTGCCTTATTTAATGCAAAGCTACACTCCCTTTCCCCCTTGAAAAAGCCTTCAGTTAAAAACCCACAGACATTTCTTTTTTTCTGCTTAGCTTTGGTGTCATTTTTCTTTGCTTTAGGTGAACTGGCACTGGCATGAAACATTTCTTTCCTGACAAGGAATTTTCTGTGCTCCCCTCTCTCTCCTAAGCACACACACAGGCTTGAGAGTAAGAATTCATTGTGATAACAAGCTCAAAGAAGTGGATCGTGCAGTCAGGACCAGAGGGGTATGTGAGCAATTGGGTGGCAACTCCTTGGGCTGATCCAGGCTTAAGAGCTACGAATGGCAAAATAACCCTTTGAGAGTGCTCCGAGCTTGCTCTGCTTGAGTGCTTTCTGCAGAGCTGCTTTGGAAAAGCCTCATTATTAATTAGGAAGAGGGTTTCCCATATTCTCAAATTCTCCTTTCCCTCCCCAGGGAAGCAGTCCTGCAGCTGCAGGGAATGCTTTGCTTCGGTGGATGAAATGACCTTGTCCCTCCCTGATGGATTTTGTGACAGGGCAAGAAGCAGCTGCGCACAGACCCTAGGGAGCTGAAATCAGCCAGAGAAATCCATGGTCTGAGTCAGTCCATGGGCTGAGAGCCTTTGGGACAGCACCTGTCCACACCAGACAAGGGATGCTGATCCTCATTGTGTTCCTTGTCAAGCCTAATTTGAGACTTTGATGGCTTGCAGATGTTTGGGGGTGCAGCTGACCTGACTTCCTAAATGCACCACATTGACCTCAAGTCCAGTGTGATATTCCTTCTTCACTGCTACTGTGGGAGGCATTTCTGATGGAGCATCCAGCTGTGCCCCTGTGTCCCAGTCCCAGCCAAAATTGGGGGCTCACTGACAGGAATTTTTGATGGATACCTAGACTATCAAGTTGGAGCATCACAATGAGCCTGAATTCCCAGGGATATCACCCTGCACTGGGGGCTTGAAGGAAGATGGGTAAAACCATGGTGATAAGATGTCAGCACAAGGGGGCCCCTGGCTGGGTAATAATTAGCATAGACTCCATGCATTTACAAAAGGCTGATCAGTTATTCTTTATTAAGAAACCCATTGCTTTTTTATACCCTAATTCACTACAGGTGGACCTAATTGGTCCTCCAGTCCAAACACTGTCACCATTGGCTAATTAAAAACCACCCTTTGGTAAACAAATCTCCATAACACATTCCACACATCACAATACCGGGTGCAGCAAGTGAAGATAAGAATTGTGTCTCATTCTTTTCTCTGATCTTCTCCCAGAACAATGCCTGGGAAAGGTCTGTTTGTCTCTGTGGCCAGAGAGCTGCTGCCACAATAAGAGGGCAGGACAGGAGAGCTCTGTGAGGCTCAAGTGCTCCATGTCCTGGGATGAGAGTTTGCACCCCCTGAGCCTGGACAGCATTACCCCAGTGTGCCTCCACCCTCCACACCACTGCTGTGGCAGAGACTTTTCCAGCTCAGTGCACATGCCTAGAGAGTGCTGGCACCCTGGTGACATCACTGTCCAGCTACATATCATCTTTAAAACTGAGAGATTAAGGGACTGGTGACCCAGGAGAGGAGGAGAGCCCATGGTGGGCTGTGCTTTGGAGGAGGGATGCTGCACACAGGCGTGAGGCAGTACCTGTCCATGCATCCAGCAGATCCCCTGACGAGCCACGTGCTGGGGAACTGCTGGGCTCGTGTTATCAGCATGTGTCATTTCCCAAGGGTTGTGAAGACATTAACAAATTAAGTCTCAGGGCCCTGCTGCAATTCTCATTAGCATCATCCTAACAACTCTTCATGTTAAATAGCTCAAATCAAAGTTTCCAGTTTAGTAAATATCCCTCCATAGGAATCACTGTCTCTATCAGGCAGGGCCTAAATGGACTCCAAGGACCAGGACTGTGCTGAATTCCACTTCCCAAACAGACATAAGACAATTAGTTTCACTTCTGCCTCAGGTTCTAAGTCCCGTCCTCCAGCTGGAAGTGACTCTCACATGTGCCAGCCCCATCCAAATGAGTTGCTCAGGAATTGCAGGTTGCATGTGTAGAAACAATGGACAATTTGCAAATCTGAAGCCTCGCATTCTCCCCTCTGCCAGTGAGATGGACACTGAGGTGCACTAAATCCTGATTGTAATCATGCTGATAAATCCCCACTGAGCAAAGCCCAATCCCTGCAGAAAGCAGCGCTCAGTGTTTGAGGATGGTGGTGATTCCAGGGCAATCAAACAGCAAACCACAGCAGAAATTCTTCCCCCTTTCTGACCTCTCTCTCGGGCTTGAGAGGTTCCAGCAGTGGGTGGAAAAGGCCATGAGCTAGGCATGAGGATTCTTTGGGACCTGCCTGCTGCCTTGGGTCAGGATTTAACATGGCCAAGGACAGGCCCTTGCTGAGCAGAGTGATGAAACTTTCAGGGAGCAAAGCACCTGAGTGATGACCAAGTTTCTTGTATGACCAGACATCCAAGCATTGCCATTCCACAGACAGCTTTTGCTCTCCTCTGGCTTTCTGCCTCCACCTCATGGGCTTGGGAAGCTTCTTGTAGGGCAAGGTAGCCTGGATTTGGCCAGCCACTGGATTAGCTGGTGCCAAGATGGGATTTGTTAAAAAGGAGCTGTTAATGCTGCTGTTAATGGGTGGTGGGCAGCCATTCCTCAGCTCTGGGTCGCCATGGCCATCCCTCAGTGCCCAGTCCTGTGGCCATTCCTCAGTGCCCAGTCTTGTGGCCACCTGTCAGTGCCCAGTCCTGTGGCCATCCATCACCCTGACAGAGAGTTCCTTGGTGCGTACTCTGATTCTCATTCAGTCATGGAAGATCAACACTGCAGCATCCCAGAGCTGGGGAGGACTTTTCTCCTTGTCCCTGTGAGCTCCACTCCTTCTCACACTTCTCCTCCCCCAAAACCTGTCACTGAACCAGACCTGTCACTGCTGAGGTGACATCCAAGTCACATCCTGAATATAGGCTAAAAGCCAGTTTTGGCACAAGCTCTGACCTGATTGGATCAAACCCATGTACAATGTTGAGTAGGAGTGGGCTGTCCATGACTGCTGCTCCCACCCATCAGGGCTGAGCCACCCCTGGCCATAGCTGTGTCCCCAGAAGCTCTTTGTGACTGGTGGCCTCCCAAAGTGCGCAATGGCACCTGTGTAGAAGTGCTGAGGGGCAAAAGTTGGCTGAGCCCAGAGCCATGCTGGCCACACTGCACTGGTGACGTTATCTCCACAAAAAGTCAAAACCTCTGGTCATCATCTCTGGGCAGGGGGATGGTAGAGGAGGATGGACATAGGGGCCAGTGCCCCCATGAAAATACACCTTTCCAAATAAATGCTGTGAGATGTTATCAGGAACAGAGCAGAGCAGCCCCAAGCTTAATAACAAAGGGAAAAAAAACATTATTAAACTACTACTACACAAGACACATGGACTAAATCCAGGATGAAGACCTTCTAAAACACACCCCTCCTCCTTCCAGTTTCCAAAACACCCACCATGAAACATCACCCGGGATTCCTGATCAAATTACCACCCTTCAGATAATCAATACTCAAACTATCAAGGGAGAGAGAAGTCTCTCTTGCACCACAGACCCCCCAGGAAACACAGTTGCCACCTCCTGTGTTTCCCTGCCACACATGGCAACCGCCCGGAGAAAATCTGCCAGTGTGACACTCTCCTTTCCATGTCACAGTGCTCTCACCACCGTGCATGGGCAGACTGCTCATAGGGCTCCTTTAAGGATGCTTTGCCATGGACCCAAAGATACAACAGTTCAGCTTCTCATCCTGGGACTACAGTCCCCCCCATTTTCCCCTGGGGCCAAGGGTCCAAGAACAGAGATCATCTTCTTTCTGAAGACAGAGGGCATCACCATTCCCTCCTCAGCTTTCCTCTGTTCTTGCCATTCCTTTGCTGGTGGTTGCTGAAGCAGGTCTCCTTGGGTCACCACTGCATCCCCCTAAAATGCAGTCTCTATTGCAGGAGATTTTGGTTCAGTCTATGGCTAACAAGAAAAGTCCAGCCAAAAGCTACTTCATCATCTCCTCCCACCTAAATATTCCTTCTTCTAACATCTCAGGTCCCGGACTGTCTCTCTTCCACTACAAATCGAGGAGGAGTAATATTTTACAAAGCCCTCATTTATTGGAAAGGGTTAAAAGTTCAGACTCCCTGGACGGCTGAAATCTCTGTCCAGCATTTCCGACTCCCACGCTGGGCATCATCCCCCCTCTTTCTCCTTCTCCTCTGCCAGCAAATCTCCAGGTGCTGTCAGGCTCTCTGTCACTTTCCCTCTGGGGGGGGACAAAGGCATCTCCGCTTCTCTCCACCCTTCCATCCACAGGAGCTGGCTCGGTTCCAGACCTTCAGCCCCCTCGGCCTACCTGGACAAGGCCGCGTGGCTTCCCCTCCCACACCCACCCCATGGCTGGGTAGGGGAGAGCCTGCACTCTCTGACGACCGGCACCAAAGAGACAGTTCTCCTGGGAGTTCTTGCTTTTAACCCCCTGTGTTCTCAGAGGCGTGTCCATACTTTCAGTGGTCACTCCAGGTGCCAATATCCAAACCTGACCACTGATTGGTTTGACCCAACTTCCTGGAAAAAAATTCACTTCCATGTCAAACCACTACACCTGGGCATGGCATAGAACAGGCAGCTAGCCCTGATGTCTCTTTGTCCATGTCTGCCTCTGCCCAACAGACATTTATTTTCTCTATTTTCATCTGCACCTTCTATCTGCCTCTACTGTCACCCTGCAAGGAAGCTGCAGCAGCACCAGCAGAGGGCTGCGATGCATCATTCGCATGTCCCACCTCCCCAGAAAAGATCCATGCAGCAGCAGATGAGCCCAGAGACACCCCTTGCACCCTCTTCCAAGCACTGGACACCTGGGGGGTGGCTCGAATGGGCTGGGGCTGGGGGACACTCACCAGTGTGGTTGGTGACGGGCAGCAGGCTCTCGCAGTACTGCTCCTGGATGGAAGTTGCAACCGGGCTATCCCAGAGGAGAAATGCCTGGATGGGGAGAGAGCAATCAGGGGTGGGGTTATATGTGCAATATGCTGCTTCCCCATCCCCAAATGCCTCCTTGGGTCAGATCTGAGCTTGCCCATGTCTGGGTGGGTACTGCCCCCAAAGCTTGCACAATGGACATGTATCATTTACAGGATGGCTTCCTAGGGAAACTGTGCTTATCTGAACCAAAGGCTGGGGGACTGCTCTCTGTTTCCCACGCAGTGATCCTCTCCTGCCTCAAATACCCGCCTCAGCAAGCCCTCCTGCAGACCCTGCTGAATCATGGAACCTCTGCTATTTATCATTTTAATCAACACTTTTGGGTTTACCATCTTTCAATCCTGAGAGCAGACAGGGGAAACATGATGAGCCTGACACCACGCTTGGATTTTCAATCCCTTACTGAAATCACAGCCTTGTAAGCTGTCAGTGGGAAGATGTTCATATACATCCTTAAGGACATCTGATCCACAGACAACCAGCTCTGGCTAAAGTCTTTTTTTTTCAGGAAAATTGTCAGCAAACACCAGCATTCCCACTGAGTTGGAAAGCACTGACCATGATCTACTCAGCTCTGCTAAAACTCTGCACAAAGAGCTATTTTGGAAAAATGATTATTGAATTATTGTGCCTTTGCAGGAGTTTGGGAAAAGTGAGAAAGGCAATTGCCAGAATGAAGGGATTGCAAAGATGGCAGAGGGATTGTGTTGTTGGTCTCACAGCTCACCGCGGTGCCAGACGAGAGAAGG
Source organism: Vidua chalybeata (assembly GCF_026979565.1). Lineage (NCBI taxonomy): Eukaryota > Metazoa > Chordata > Aves > Passeriformes > Viduidae > Vidua > Vidua chalybeata. Next base: position 5,785,186 of record NC_071555.1, on the reverse strand, counting down.
AGAGGACCTGATATTTTGCAGGAAAGGGTGACACAGGCTCATCCCCTCTCCTCCACCAGCACTAATGGTGGATGAGGCTCAGTTCCACTTCTTTCACCTTCAGTGACTGACCAAACCCCCTGGAGAAAAGTCACTGATTAAATAACAGAGCTGCTCCCCAGAAGACATCACACATGGGTCCCTTGTGAAACAGCCCTCAGCCTGAAGGCAGGAAGGGCTGCACCTCCCCTGCTTTCAGGCAAGCTCCCAGCTTCTCAGGGACAACAACCTCTGCCTTCCCCATCAGCCAGGCTGATTCCTAGTGCCTGACCCCCCTTCCTGAGTGCCATTTACCTCCCAAACTGCTCTGAACACAGAGAAGACATTCCTCCTCTTGTCCTTGAGCCATAGAAACACTGTCTGCCCTTGCTGGCATACCCAGCCATCCTCCTGCCATACCATTAACAGGATTTATTCAGACACAGAGACAAGCTCAGCACCCACTTCCTCTTTTCCGAACAACTGTTTACTGCCTTGGGAAGCTGGTTTTGACAGCAAGAGTGATGTCGGCAGATGTATAAATGGAGCTGAGAATAGCTGCTTTGTTGTGACTGCTCCAGATGGCACAGAGGATCCAGCAGCTCAACCCTGCCCTCGTGCGAGGGCTGTTTGGAGCTCCTGAGTGCTGGTCCTACAGGAGCTCAGCACCTTCTGAGTCTCTTTTCAGAAAGCTGAGACCACCCAAACTCCAGACAGGGAGGAATCAAGGTGTAGGGAGTCTGCTCCCCTCTGCATTGATGCCTACAGCTGGTGCCCACCACATATGGTGGCTCTTGGCATTGGCAGCTGGGAGAGAAGGGTTCTGCCCAAAAGATGTCTGGGATGGTTTGTCTATTTGAATAGGCTTTCAAGTGTTAACTGGATGTATTTCTCCTAATCCCAGCCTGTTCCAGCCTGGTAGTGCACATTCTCCTTCCAGACACAGGGAGAGGTCTTGGCACTGAGCAGCACATGGACCAAGCCACAGACTGAGAGGGGTGTGGATGAAGCAGTCACTGGCTCTTTGTAGGCTTTGTAAATGACCTGAAACAGCTACAGAAGGGAGGAGGAAAGGAAAAAAAGGATGCCCAAAACAGAACTACTAAGAGCTTTTTTACCAGGCTCTGAGTCTTGTCTTACTGCAGTGTGGCCAAAGCTCTTGATAGAGGCAGAGTTTTGTCCCAGTCCTGTCAGCATTTTGAGGGGAATAAGCAGAGGTGGTGGCAGCTGCAGGGGGATTTGCCCCAGTGAAAAAAATTCTTATTGCTGGTCACTGTCCTATCTGTTTTGCTCTTTGTGGGTTAGTGCAACCTCTCCCCACGCTTTTACAGAGAGAACAGGTCAAAGCTCCGTCCTTGAGGAGCTTCTCGTGCCAGAGCATTGCTGCTCTATAAGATGCCACATGGTACCCAGCAGGGCCCAGCCTGGCCGGGCTGGAGCCAAGCTCACCTCAAGAGCCCCGACACGGCAGTAGGTCGTGCTCGGGCCAGAGAAGGGCCGTGTTCCTCCACCCTCCTGACCCTGTCTTCATACAGCTATGGCAGATCCTGCTCTGCAGGCAGAAACACCTCTGTGACCTCTCTCAGCCTGCCAAAATCCTGGAGAGCCTCAGCTGAGCTCTCAGCTGTCCGGGAAGGAAGGCAGTCTGCTCCTCTGGAAGCAACTGCTTTGCACAGTGCTCCCAGTTAGCCAGGGGAGCTGCTCCAACCGGGATGGATGATGGTTCTGCCAGGAGCTGCACGGGCCCTGTGAGTGCCCGCACTGGCAGCAGCTTCTTCCCCATCAGGAGCCACCATTGTCTTCCCTACTGTTTTGGATGCCTCAGCATCCGCCCAGCTCCCTTCCAGGCTCTGTGACATCCGTGTTTTATACACAGAAATGGTTCTGGTTTAGTCTTGGACCTTATGGAGCACCAGCTCCTTCCTTTCATACCCACATTTTCTATGGCAGGACCAGCCCCCCCAGTCCTCACTGCACAGCTCAGACATAAAACCCTGACACTGCTCCCATGTTTCCTGCATCCCACACAGAGCAAACATCTGTTGGGATTGGTGTCCCACCACCCACCATTCCAGGGCTGTCCCAGAGGGGAAACTGAGGCACTGAGGACCATCTGCCTCAGGTCACTCAAGCTGTGGGGCGCCGTGTGGGACAGATTTCTCCAATCTGGACACACCAACCATGTCCTGGTGCCTCCAGGGCTCCCTCCTGTGATGGGACAGGATGGCAGGTCCCCTGGGCTAGGAGATGCAGCATGGTGGACTAGGACAGTGTCAGCTCATCAGCACTGGGAGTTTGGCTGCTGCTGTGGGGGTGAGCAGCACAATCACACACACATGGCGTCAGTCTCTGTGACCTGCCACTGACCTGGCAGAAAAATTCAATTAATAACAATTAGGTATTAATGTCCCCTTGCAGTGCTTTCGCTCTCCGAAGCAATCCATGGATACTAATTAATACATTCACATCCAACTGCAGTATCACCCCCCTGCACTGTGCTACTCAGAGACAAGCATGTATCCCCCCCACTATAATGTTGCCTCAGAAAAGAGGGGATCTGCATGGCAGGAAGGGCTGGCAGCTCTGAGCACGAGATAGATGACTTGTAGCCTAATTAGCAATCTAGGAGGTCCAGTGCCGAGGGGCTGTAATTGGAGAGCGGAGCGATTAGCAGGATTGAAGCCTGGGATGAAGCCATGGGAGACAGGGGCTTTGCACAGAGCTGGAGAGGGCAGTGGGAGCAGTGGACAGTGGTGGCCACTGTGACCTTCCTGGGAAGTGGAACAACACCATCCACTCTGGAGTTGTCCTTGCTGTAGGGACCTCTCTCACCCATCAGTTCTGCTCTCTGGCTTGGCTGGGCTTGCTGCCCACTACAACACTTGGTGTGGAAGAGGAAAGACCTCCTGGAACACATGGGCTGGAAAGGGCTGAGCAGCTGCTGCCCTGGACCTTTCCTGAGGTTCCCTGAGGCATTAGGCTGGGATGGAGCCTGTTCTTGGCTCTGAGCCTGCAGCAAAATGTGCCAGACTTTGGGTGTTAAATACAGTGAGTATTAAAAGAGCTGGATGCCAACTTCAGATGGCAGAGCAGCATCAGTGGTGTGGAGAGGGAGCAGCACATCCTGCCAGGACTGCAGCTGGAGGCTGGAGGTGGCCTGCAACAGCCTGATTGAAAGAGCTGCCCCCCAGATGTGCTTGGAGGTGCCTCCAACCCCCACCCCCGCCCCGTGTCTCCTGCCTTCACTGCAGGGGATCTCTTTGCCTTTGTCTCCTCCGGCTTCCAGGCATTGTTTTCTGCAGCTGGGGATCTTCTTACCTGCTCCACCTTGAGGGCTTTCACTTGGAAGAGTTTCCAAATGAAATCTCTAGGCAGCATCTGGTCCATGAAGGACCCTCTGTTTTAGACCTGGCAGTAACCTGCTTTGCCACCCATGACCTCAAGGTTCCTCCAAGCCCCTTCATTGCCCTACCAAGCCCCCGTTGCTGCTTCATTTCTCTTCCAAAGCCCCATCCCAAGCCCTGCCGTCATTGAGACATCAAGGCAAAGCTCAGGCAATGGAACACGGCTCAAAGCCCTGGGGGGGGATTTTCCATGGCTAGTGTTACTCAGTGGGAGAGCAGGCAGTGAGAACATCTCCATTCTCCATCTGGCATCAAAATCTGCGAGTTTATTAATTTATCTATATTAGAGGGCCAGTCTTTGTGGTGTGTAAACAGGAGCTTTGGTGAGAGCGTTTATTCTGTTTGGAGTCTCTCTCCAAGTGTGCTGGATGCAGATCCTAACAAAAGAATATCAATCAGGGCTAAATGAATGCCCTGTAAAAACTGATTTATGAGCAATTAAAGGTTTTCCCGGATTAAGCTTGGGTCTCCCTCGCTTGCCATAAATAATTCTGATTTCATTTACTGTCAAGAGAGACATGAATTTTTAGGGACAGGTGAAAAAATGACTAAGGGCATTTGGGTGTTGGAAGCTAAAGGCATCATCAAGCTGGAGAAGGGCATGCAATCCATTCAGCTCCTATGGGATCTGGATTTGCAGGGACAAAGGCTGCTGAGGAAGATTGGAGTGATGGACACAAGCCTGGGGAAGAGCTGTTTTTCTAAGGCAATTTTATTAAAATCTCCTGCAGATTGTACATGTGGAACTCCAGTGCATTGACAAGTATCTTCAGTTTGGGATTGGAGATTTTTCCCTCCAGTTCTGTCCCAAAACCCTCATCTTGACTGCTCCAAACCCCCTCCTTTCCCCATCACCTTTTTAGGGTTGAACACCCACAACTAAATTCCCCATAATTTTTTTTTCTGGTGTATTCACATTCACAGCTCAGGAAAGCTTGGCCACACCAAAGCTACATCTGCCACTGCTTTTCCAGGGTGGATAGTGCAGATTTCAGGGTGGAAGAGGGACTGTGATCTGCAAAATACCAACACACTTTGCCCTTGGCCATTGAAATAGAAGCGACTGCTCCTAGGAGAGTGACTGTAGATAAAGCAGAGAAGGAGGGTCTCTTCTATAGCTCAGAATACAGTTAGGGAAAAAAAGGAAAAACAACAGATGGGCCTGGTGTATGTTATTCCATCTTCAGAAAGAGCCACCCTCTCCTAAGTGACAGCTCTGAGGTGTTGGACAATGGCTCCTGGGCTCCACTTTGTGAGGGAACCCCATGATTTTGGGGTTGGTTTGTGCTTTCTTTGGGTTCAAAAACTGTTCTCACAGACAAATCCATGGATGCAGACTCTCCTAAACACTGCAGATTCAATTGCAGCTTGAGCTTGTCACTCACAAGGAACTTCTAGGCTAACCCTGTGCAGGATTTTGGGTGCGTAGGACTGGATTTCAGGTCAGGGTTGAGCTGGTGGTGCAGGATATTCTCATTGTATTCCTATACATCCTATGGTGACAGTGCAGCTATTCTGGGAACAGGCTGTGCCTTTTCCATTCACTTCTTTGCTGGAGATGCGAAAACACAGGGATGATTTCATACACACTGAATCAACTCCAGCTTTTAAGGAAAGTGAGGACTGGAAGAGATCCCCAGGGTCAGCATGTCCTGCAACTGTAGCTCTGCATCTTATGCAAGGATTTGAGCACGGAAGGGGCAGGGGCTGTTTTTGGGGCTTATTGCTGCTAGAGGTGGTCAAGTGAGACCAAATCATCAATCCCTGATTTTTCATAAAACGCTTTTGCAGTTTTATAAGCCCCAGAAATGTCATTGGCTCCTGACAGAGCTGCAGGTGGACTGGTTTATTTTTAATCACTTTTTTAGTTTGTTTCAGTGACTTGCAAGGGTGCCAGGGAGCACTTGGCAGCAAATTTGGCTGCCTGTCTCCTAGTCTGTCTGTCCAACCTCCTGAGGGATGTCTATTCAGTAAAGCAACATGGGCAAACTGATGCTAAAGTGGAGGTGCACGGGGAACACCTAAACTGTGCCAACCCAGTATCTGCAGGGTTTGTCCCTGCTGAGCTCTGCGTTGGAGCTCGGCTGCTGCAGGTCTCTGCACTCACAGGCGGGATGCTGCTGCAGGTACACCTGGCTGCAGGGATGCACCCACAGCTGGAGTTTCATGGTCCTTTAGCCCATGCTGTCCCCAAGAGAGGGTTGGGATTGTTCTGGAAAAGCATCTGAGTTTTGAATGCATGTATTTATAAGGAAAAATAGACAGCTTGACTGCAAAGGGGAGGATGGTTATATATTGGCTGTTTCTTTTTGGAGCCAGCTGGGAGAGGCTTCTCTTTGTCTGGTCTGGTTTTTGTGACCCCACCTCCCGGTCCCAGCCCCAGCACAGGGATGGTTTTGTCTCAAACTCTGGAAGATTTGTGAGGACTTGTTGCTCCACCTTCACAAGGAGAATATCCTTGGGGAACATCTGGGGATGGCAAGGGAGTCCCCTGAGCCTAAGGAGCTTTGACAGAGGATGGGAGCTGTGTATCAGCACCTCTGGGATTCTTTTGTACCACTTTTTGCTCACCGAAGTTATTAGGAGCTGTCACGCTCACATGGCTGTCCCCACCAGAACATGACCTTACTGCACTGGGTCTGTGCTAGACCGGCCAAGAAGGACCTAGGCTGGGGGAAAAGATTCTGCCCTGTCTCACCTTTATTTCTTACATCAGAGCCAAACAAAACCTGAACCAGGAAAGTAACAGCAAAAGAGCTCCCATAAATCCTATCAATCAGGCTTAGTGGGTTGCAGCAATAAGAGAGAGCAGCTGCTCAAAAGAGTTTTTAGAAGCAACACCAGCTAGGCAGGGGGTCTCCTGGTGCACATCAGCTCTTCTCATCATTTAGGTGAGAACTTTCCTGGCCCAGAGATGCAGCTGACGTGTGAGGTACACAGTGGGGTGACCAGTGGGGTGCACAGCTCGCAGGGTACGAGCCATAGCGGTGACAATGAGGAGGGCTCTCCCTCCACTTTATCTGCTGTTTTAACTCTGTAGTCCCAGCTGGGACACTGAGACACCATTCTGCAGCCAGCCAGGCAGATTTGCTCTTTTACCCTTCCTTGACACAGAGGTTTTATCAAAAATCTGATCATTTTGTTTAACTGCCACTATAGGCTTGTTCAAATAAAATTCAAGATTTCACTGGAAACCCCTTCATCTTGTTTGTCCAGGGCTTGGGATTTAAACAAGTTTTGGGGCTGTGAACGTTTCCCTCCTTGATGAACCCTCAAGGAGGAGGAATATTGCTTCTGACAAAGCATTTGCATATTGTGCAGAGCTGCAAAATTAGCAGTGGCTACAGTTCCACTGCGAGCAAATTAGAGAGAAAAAGTCTTGTGCTTTGCAGGTGCAGGGCAGTAAAGTAGAGGGTTCCTTAGAAAATTAATTATGGGGGGTACAACTGGGCTCTGCATTTGCATTGTCCACATCCATCACATCCCCAGAGTGGACACCCCCTCCCAGCAGCCTGGGAAACTGGTGGCAGCTGGTTTCACTGGGAGGTGCAAGGCTGGGAGTTACTGGGAGCCCTGGGCTGTGCTCAGGAGGACCTGGCCGCAATTCTCCCCCCCTTTAAATGATCCTTTCACTCACTTCAGCCCCCCTCCCCGATAGTTTTTGAGCATCACGAGCTCTTGCCAAGCCCCAGTGCCTCGACTGGAGGAATTCTCCCGAGGGCCCTTTGTGTTGCTCTTTCTCTTTCTACTTTTCCCTTCAAAGAAATTGAAAAGTCACTGCGGAGAACGCGGGCGATGCACGGCGCAGGGGTGATGGGGAGGGGACAGAAGGGCCCTTATGGGAGAAGAGGATTTAAAGCATCTTACCTGCAGGAGGAGGAGGGCAGGACGTAGGCTGGGCACCATCCTCAGCTGCCTCTGCGCTCAGCTCCCCGGGGCATGGCTGCGTCCCCGCTCCTGCTGGGCTGCTTCTGCCGTCGGGGAGAGAATCCTCTGGGCTTCCAGTGAAGGAGCCTGGCGGGTCCCCGCAGGGCTGCGCGGAGGCTGCGGGTCCTTCTGCGTCCCAGTCCTGCCTTTTATAACCTCCTCGGAGCCGGTCCTCCGGCTGCCCACCTTCCAGCTCGCCTGGCGATGGGCTACATCCCTCCTCACCAGCCTCCCACTCCCCCTTCTCTCCCTCCTCCTCTTCCTCCTCCCCTTTTCCTTCCTCCACCTCCCTGGTGCCTTCCAACTATATTTTATTTCCCCCCCCCCCCGGCCCCCCCCCCCCCCTTTCTCCTTCCGTCCCTCAGCATCTTCAGCAGCAGAAACTTCCCACCGGTCCAGGGACCGCCCTCCCGCCTCTTCTTGGAGGGGGTTTTCTCCTCTCCACCCCTCTCACTCCCATCGTGCAGACGCGGTGGGGTCTCTCCTGCGGAGCCTGAGGGCTTCCCTTGTGTCTGCAAAGGGTCTGGGGCTGCAATTTGCCGGGGATGAGGGGATGACTGGGTGTTACGCATTTGGGGATTTCGCTCCAGGTCTGTCAGAGGAACTGGGACAAGTTTCCCAGTTTCCCCGAGGTTTCCCCCATCAGCCTTTGCAGCCCCTTTGCAAAACGCATGGTGAGCACGAAGGGAGGGCAGAGCCCCTTTTCTCTTCCACAGGCACGGGGTGGAAGGGGTTTCAGCCCTGCCTTGTGAGGGAGATGCTCCTTGAGGGAAGGACCGGGATGTGGGGCAGGTGGATGCAGGTCTTTCACACGGCGGGGCTGTGCGGGGGATGTTTGATCACAAGGGGGAACCCGGAGGAGGTGGAGGTGCTGCTGGCACCGCGCTTTGTCCCGTAGGCTGGGTTGGTGGCAGGAGCAAAGGTGATGGGACAGGAGCAGGGGGGCTTGAACTGATAGAGAAGGGGGAGGACAAATGTCCCGGGGAGGGTGGGGGACGGTGGTGTGGGAGAGCCTGGATGATGCTCCTGAGGTCTTGGATAATGACATGTCCTTTCTCCCCTAGCATAACCCTCAGGCTTTAAAGGGTCTCCTGTCTCTTGGAGTTGATATGGTCAGGATTGCGTCCATCCCTGAGTTGGCTGGCTGGGTTAAACCTGCTCCCCCATGCCAGGGCAGTTTCAGAGCATGCCTTCTGTACTCACTGAGGTTTAGGGGGGTGCCCTGGCTGTGGGTGCTGCACCTATCCTGGGAGTAAGCCAAGCTCCATCAGCCTGAGGTGAGCCGGAGCAGACAGCCAGGCAACACGTTGTTGCTTCCTTCTTTCCTTGAGGAAATAAGGATCAATGAGGTGTACTGCTGGGAAGGGGGATGCTGGAAAATATTGCCATGGGACCACCATCTAGGGGTGTGATATTTCCCTTAGCTGATGATGGTTCATCCACCACCAGCCTCTCATGGGGTGCTGGATCACTCTCCCAGCTGCAGCCTCTGCCTCTGGGAATGGCTGCAGACCACAGCAGGTTGCAGATGGATCAATAGGAGGGCAGTGTCCCTTGATGAATTCACGGCCACAGCCTCCATCCATCTTCACTGAGCTGCTCTTTGTCTCTGGAGCACCTGCAGCTGCAGAACCAAGGCACAAGGACTGGCCAAGGCTGTGTCCCAGCATGGGGGGGCACCCAGTGACCCATCCTGGCCCCCAAAGGGTAAATGCTCCCAGGCCAGTAATTAAGGGGAATAAACAACACAGACATAAATCTTTTGGCATTAGCTGGGTTAAATCAATTGTGTCACTGCTTTGGCAAAGAAATCTAAAAATATATAAAGCTCTGATAAATTCAGCAAACCTTTTGTTTCTGAGGTCTCTTAACATCCCTCCTGTGACAAGTATGGGATGAGACAGACTCCAGAGCCACCCTTGTGTTACCTCTCACTTCAATAAGCCCATGGAAAATGCAGAATTTTCTAATAATGGCTTGAGAAAGCTTGCTCCCAATAATTTTGAGCATCCTGGATTCAGCTGAGTGCATCACAAGATCATGGAATAGTTTGAATTGGAAGATCATGTAGTTCCAAACCCCTGCCATGGGACACCTTCTACCATCACAGGTCTAGGGCACAGCTCCTGGTCACAAAACACACTCTGGTTTTGGGAGCTGCTCAGGGCTTTGTGCACCCAGGGGACAGAAGGGACCTTGCAATGGGAAGCACCAGAGACCAAGGATTGTCTTTCATCATCTCAGCCTGCCCATGGCCACCAAGTGGGACATGTGGGATGGCCATGCTCTGCTCAGGTGCCCTAAGTGTGAGGTGATGCGGGGAAGGCAGAAGTGAGCACTATTTTTAGTTAAGAAATTGGTTGCCAGGGACATGAAGATAATTCCTTCCCCATATATCAGGGAAAAGGCTGCAGTGCTGTTTGAAGCACCTAATTGAGGGGATTTATAGTAAAATGCAACTTGTCAGATGTGGCAAAGGAAAAATAGAACAGTCCCTGAGACACAGAAATCAGTCCATTTGTCATGGTTAATCTCAAACTTCTTGATGCGGCACAGAGACAAACGTGGGAGATGGGTATTAGGGATGGAGACAATGAAGAGAAATATATATATTGGATCTCCAGGAATGAGGGAGAGGAGAGGTTTAGTCTGACTTATCTGCCTTTGGTAAACTATTATTATTTTATGTAACTGCATGTAGTTTGACAGTCCTGTGTCTGAGCAGCTCCATGACAGCTGCACTTTGGGGCTGTTTGCAGGACTTACACCACTGCCCTGCTCCTACCCTGTCCCTGCAGCCAACCCTCCCCTGGTTTGGGAAAACTCCATGTGTCCCTCCTGCGGTATAGGGATGGGACTGGGACTGGTCTGTGCACTGAAAGGGTGCAGGGAAATGCATCCCTGCTTCTCCCATGGAGCATTGGTAGCAGGGCTTTGCTTCCAGCTAGGACATCTGTAGGAGAAAATAATCCTCAGTGTCCTGGACATTTAGGTCAGGTTGGTGGAAGGGTGAGGTTTGGCTTCTCAGCTGAAATCCCAGCTGAGATCAGCAGTGTGCCTCGATTTCCCCACCTGTGTGTTGGGACTGTTTCTTTCCCAGGAGGCTCAGTGGAGCTGGGAATGCTTGCGGTGCTGCTCGGGGGAGGACAGGCTGTCAGCACGTGGGGCTATGTTAGCAACTGCAGGCCAAGAAAAAATCCAACCCACCACATTAAGTTTCTCCCAGGAGACTTGTTTTTTGCCCTGCTTTTAAAATTAGTTTCCAGGTTTTCTGTCCTGTGTCCTTTTCCCTCCTCCTAGACCTGCAGTGAGGGGAACACGCTCTCAAACTCTGCCTGACTAAAGAAAGTGGCTGCTGGGACCAGGTTCCCCTCATTCCTACTTACCACATAGTATAATCATGCCTCAAATTTGAGTATCCCTGTTGTATTTGACCACTCCGTATCACCTGCTTCACCCCTGCAAGTCTCACAGCTGCTCTGAGGCGAAGAGCAGGAAAACTGAAGCCACAGCCCCGCTGAAAACATTGCACGGAAAGAAACCAAAGTTTGTTACCAACCTCATTTAGTGAGTATTACCTTAGAGCTGTGCTGGCAGATTTTCTTCCTCTTGAAGGCCTTACAAAATGCTTGGGTGGCCTCTGGACACTTCAGACCCCTGCTCGTCCCATCAAACTCTGCTGGAGATGCAGAAGTGTCCATGCAGGAAGACAAACTAGTGTCCTGCTGGGAGAAGGAAAACGCAGACACATGGAGCTGGGTTTACTCTGACTCATTGCTCCATGCAGCAAGTGACTGATTCCTTCATTTACATGGATAATTCCCTCCTGCCATTTCTTCTTCCCACACTGTGTGCATTGATAGGAGATCCCACATTTACAAAAACATGGCAACTGCAAATTAAAACAAGCAAACTCAAGGAAACCCACAAAGATCTGGGATCTAACTGAATTTCTCATTTGCTTCCCAAGTTTCTCAAAAGTGTTTGCCATGTTTTTCAAATTGCTTTTGGGAGGATGTGTCAATTTTGAATAGAACAGAAAAACAAAAGCTTTTGTTCTTCAGCTAATTAAACCTCAAGGCAGAATGCTAAACTGATCATAATAAAAGTCATAATTATTATTTTTCTCATTCAAAGCAAAGTCAACTGAAATTTCCCAATCAGCAGTTGGCATTTCCCATCAAACAGATCACAGTGGTTTGTGGTTGGGGAAAAACTCCATGGTTTTATTCTGGAAACTGATCTCACCAAAGCACCAGCGGAAGGTGGCTCTGTCTTCACACCGTGTGTGACAGAGAGATGCACAACCCTGTCAGCTTTGAGCCTCTTTGTGGCTGTGTCTGGCAGCACAGACACCCATCACGATTCTGCTGCATTGTCTGTTGTTGTACAGATGTACATGAGTTCCATGGATATACAAGGATGTACAGAGGCTCTTGCATGGATCATGGAATCATAAGATTGGAAAATCCCTCCCAGACCATGGAGTCCAACCTGTGCCCCATCCTCACCTTGTTACCAAGCCCAGAATACTGAGTGTCGTGTCCTGGTGTTCCTTGGACACCTCCAGGGATAGGGACTCCAAACCTCCCTGGGCAGTCCCTTGCAATGCTTATTAGCTCTTTCCATGAGGATATTCCTCCTGATGTCAAACCTGAACCTCCCCTAGCAGAGCTTGAGGCCATTTCCTCTTATCCTGTCTCTTGTTCCCTGGGAGAAGAGCCCAACCTCACCAGCTGCCCCCTCTTGTCGGAGTTGTGGAGAGCCAAAAGGTCCCCCCTGAGCCTCCTTTTCTTCAGGCTGAGCCCTCCCTCTGTCCCACAGAGGAATGGGCACATCCAGAGTGTTGCACTCACACCTGTTGGCGTAACTCCACAGCATCATGGATGTGGACATGTCATGGGTGATGGAAATGTCCTGCAGAGATTGTGGCAGGGATTGTGACGTTCTCAGAAATAGCTTGTGGTAAAAATACTTCCCCACTTCTCAGGTCTGCAAATGCCCATCAGGGCAGGAAAGGTTCTGGATGTCTTTCAAATCTGGTTATTTATTCCCTGTATGTTTGATGAAATATTAATCTCCTCATCTCCAAAAGGCAATCAAATAAAACTGAGAAGAGATGACGCACAGGGACTCAACACAGACAACAAAAAGCAGCAAAATAAAAATGAAATAAAATTCCAAATGCAATGTAGAATTCTATAAAAGACATCTCTGCTCTAGCACAAAGGGCAGAGACTAAGTGACCTGCTGTCCTCAGGACTTGGCAGGCCAAGCAGGACCATGCAGGGAAGGGGATGAAGAGGACTTGGATCAGGCAATAGCTCAGGTTGGTCTGAAGCTTTTCTGTGAGAGCTGTTGGTGGGATTTCTTTGAAGGTTTCCCCTTCCTTCTCTTGTGCATTAATTAGAGGGTGGGTTGGTGCCAAGGCACCAGCCAGCTTGAGCCACTGTGCTGGGAATGGAGGGAAGGCAGACATGGATGTGTTGGAGGTGGTGGCGGCTGGCACTGGGAGCAGCCGTTCAGTGTGATGGAGACTGGCAGCCTGGTTGGAATGGAACTCCAGAGGGGAAGTCTCCCTGCAGAGCTCCTACAAGGCCCCAGTTCCATCTGCTTTCCTGGTGATGCAGCCTCAAACTGGACTCAGTCACTGTATGAGGAGAGACGCTGCTCCGTCTTCCTGAAATGGGCCTTGGAATACATTCACTGCTGCTGTGGATGGTACTAAAGGGATTGCACATGCAGCCAAAAAGAGTCTGGCAAAGTTTTGTTCAGTTCGTGACCTCTCAGCCCATTTTCTTCATGTATTTGGGTCACATCTCTGTACAATAATCTCGCAGATAATCTCCTGACATTTCATGAGGCCAAAAACTTTCCACCGTCTCTGTTTCTCTGGCTCTTACCAGTGTGCAGGTGATGTGGGAAGTGGTGTGAGTACCTTGTTTAATAGTTGCGGTCATAAAATAATTTGGTCGCATAGGTAAAAATCCTTTTTCAAATGTTTTTTTCCAGGCACGTGTTAACTATGATCCTGTAGGTCCTCAGTGCTTCAGCTGGGGACAAAGGCCAGTCATTTATTTAGGATGTCTTTGGGTTTCCCCTCTTGTTCTATAAAGTCCCTCAGTCTATGAAAAGCCCAGAGATTATTAGTATATATATAATGCTTTATCCCAGAGAGTTTAAGGTTATAGCATACTGTATTCCTAATGTATTCCTCATGCATATTTTACTCCATCATTGCTCAGTCCGGATTTTTCCTTCTTTAGGAATAATTACCCACTGAGTAAGGGCCAACCAAAGGGCTGCAGTTTATTGCAGGGGAAAGAGGAAATCTCAAAACTGCTCTGCTGAAAGGGATCCAGTTTGCACAGGGATCTATTTCCCCTTTCCTCACATGCCCTTGGATGTGTTGCGGTGGCACCGTGTGTGAATGGGAAGCTTGTGCATGGCAGCTTATGGTCCCTGCAGGCACAGGGAGCATTGCTGTGGCACTACACAGGTCACTGCTGGGGAGCAGCCAAGAACAGGGCACAGCTGCCCTCAGAGCAGGGCAGGTGCATTTTGGGATGTAGAAGAAAAAATAAGAGGAAGAAGAGAAAGAAAGAGGGGAGGGGAGGGGAGGGGAGGGGAGGGGAGGGGAGGGGAGGGGAGGGGAGGGGAGGGGAGGGGAGGGAAAAAAAATCCTGCTTTTCCTCCTTTCCTAGCTCACTGAATAGCAGCACCTCTCACTTGCCAATCTCTCCTCTTTCTCCTCCAATTCTCCTGTGCAGGTCCCAGTGTCGTGGGGACAGGACATTTTCATGCTCATTATCCCAATCGTGGTTTCTGTTCCCTGTCCTCAGTTTGTTTTGTCTTCCTTCCCCCCCCCCCCCCCCCGGCTCGCTGCTGGCTTGCTGCTTGGCTTGCTTGCTGCTTTGGCTTGCTGCTGGCTGCCTGCTTTGCTGGCTCTGCTTTCCTCTCTTTTTTCTCTGCTTTTCGCTGGCTTGCTTTTTTGCCATTTTTTTTCCCTTTTCCCCGGTTTCCGTTGTTCCCTTCCCGCCCCCCCCCCCCCCCCCCCGAAGACATCGGACCTACTCCGGGCAGGAGCTCCCCCGGGGTCTGCGAAAGAAGCTCCGTACCCTCTGCGGCGAAGAGAGATACAGCTCAACCCCCTTGGACTGGTGAAAACATCTGTGGTCATCTTGGGCTATTTCTCTTGTGCTGGGGAGTGTTTTTTGTTGTGCCTTAATAAACAAGTTTTTTCCACTTCCCCTCTGAAGGAATGCCTCCCGAACCCGGTGGGGGGGGGGAGGTTGTGGAGGGTTTGGTTTCCTATAAGGGGCTCCTTTGGAGGTGTTTTCCCCTAATTTGTCCTAAACCAGGACACCCAGGCTGTCTGGGATGGGAAGCCAGAGGCATCTCCCACATCCAGGCTTCTGTTTGACCTCAGGCTACCAGGGAATTCCTGCTGGCAGAAATTATTTTCACTAGGGAAAATGCAGCCTGTTCAGACTCCATGCATGCTGATGCAGGGCTGCAGGAAGGCCTGATTTCCCAGTTATTCAAGGCCAGCTCCAGACTGTGTGAGGTCACTAGTCCTTGCCATGACTGGGATATGCACTGGGAAAGGACAGTCCTCACCATATCCCAGCCTCCTGGCATTAGCTGTGCTGAACTGGGAGATGGAACACCATCCCAGAACCTCCCAGCACTGCAATTCCATCTGACATCTTGGCTGCACTGACAGATATCTGCTGCAGCTCATTCTTCCCTTCCATCCTTCTCCCCTGATTTTTCCTGCCTGCTGCACAGCTGACAGGCTCCAGGGTTTTGGGACCCTGGAGCAGGGCTGGGATATGCAGCTTCATCCTCAGCATCTAATTCAATCCCACTATCAATCTTGCTGCTTGTGTTTTGCCAATTATCCAGAAAGACAGCTCAGAAAGCAGCCACACAGAAAATGGCAGGATTACATCTTCCATGCAGGAAGGGAATGGGAAGCAGCTGGAGCCACCTCTGTTCCTGTGCCAGAGGAAGGTGCATTGGCAGCACTCTTACCTGTGAGCAGACAAAAGCCACAGTCAGCTCTGCCAGGCTCAGTCTGTCAGCCCAGCCCAGGAGCTTTCCAACACAACCACATCCTTTCCAGAGCAGGGACATGGCCTCATGGGTCTTTTCCTATTTGGATTTTGTTGCTATAGAGGATGACTCAACACAGCTAAAGCCTCCACATTCCAATTAACTCGAGAATAAGCATCTAAATTAATTAATTTGACAAGGTTTGGCTCCAGCTTGGCACATCAGTGCTCTGGTCTGCCCAGACCTGCCTCTGGCTGGAGGATGTGCTCGGCAAAGGCACTGAGCAGCATTTGTCCATCTAAGGCTGAGTGAGCTGCTTGCCTTTGAAAGCTTTGCTGTTGTTATGAGAGGTGTCACTGTGTCCATGAATTCTCCCCACACAGGAAGGAACTGGCTCTATTTGTTTTCTTGCTGCTTGGGTTTACTCTCAGTCCCAAAATACTGATCTGTGTTCACACACCAGCTCCTGACCCTGCAGGAATGGTCACTGTCCATTCACACAGGAAAGTCAGGAAATAAAGGTCCAAAGTGACCCAAAGACACTCAGCTTAAGAGGGCAAAACCCCAGAGTGCTTTTTTTTTTTTTTTTCTTTTAATAAATCACATGGAAATTTAGGCTTTTTAATGACTGGGGCTGTCTAGTCAGTGGGGATGACACACTGAGCATCAGATGAGAGGCTCCCCTGAAGCTAAAGGTGACAAAACCTTGTTGAGTGAGGCACAGAAATGCCCTTTGAGAAGTTCTGGTCCAGGAGATATTTTTCTTGGCACTTCCAAGGGCAGATCGCAGGAGCTATGGCTGCTTCATGGGAAGCTGTCACTTCTGCCACCCTCAAAACCTCCCAAATATTTCCTTCCAGGAAGCCACGGGGAGCAACTCAGCTCTTATAGAGTGCCTGGAGCATCCCAGAGGCTTGTCAGCTGATAAAAGGCCTTTAACCTAAAATTAGCTGTGTGGCCCAGGCAGGGGAGCGGGTGGGGAGGCAGCTCAGACTGGGAGTGCAGCGGCTGCTTGGGACACTCACCAGGGTCCCCAGGAAGGTTATTTGTGGTTCTCCTCCGTTCCTGGGGTTACTAGTGCTGGTTTATCTTTCCGACAGCTAATCCCAGCCCAGACAGTGCCAGCTCTGATAACATCACCTACTCAGCACCTTGTACAGATTCAGGATTGAGTGAATTGTGGCTTTGCCAAGACATCTCTTCCCCCCCCCCCCCCCCCCCCCCCCCCCCATGGACAAGGTCAGGTCAGGGTGTCCTCTACAAGTTAATTTTGCTCCTCTGCACCAGGAGGACGCAAGGATGAGCATAAAAGCCACTCTGGGCTGCTGAGGTTTAAATGGGAGCCTAGTACACCCTCTGAACGATGCTCTAAGGTCCTGGTGTCCTTAGATGCTGGGTAAAGGATCTAAAATATGCCTTAGCAAAGGAAGATTTCTTAAAAGAGAAGGGTTGTGTCCTTGTCCTTGGACGAATTATGTCAGAATGGCTTCCACCAGGGCTGAATCCTCAGCTCCTCCGTGTGCAAGGAGGTCAGGACAAAACGAGTCTCCAATCTGTCAGTGCCTCCAGGCACAGACCAGACGTTTGTTATCCAGTGGTACAAGCACAGGGTAACATGTGTCCTGCACTCCCAGCACACAGAGCAGCAAGGGCAGCAGAAGCGATGATTTATGTTGTTCTGCCAACATGCTGAGCCAGCGCTGGATCCCGCTGCATCCTGGCCCTTCCCAGGGCACTGAACTGCCTCCCCAGCTGAATCTTGTGCTCCAGGGGCAGCAGTTCCAGAGAACATCCTGCTCTCCAGTGAAAGGAGGTAAGTCAGGGAGCTGCTTCTCTGAAGCACCTCCATCCCTCTCACACGGGGGAGAGGACAAATGCCAGAGTTATTTGCAAGGCTCTGCAATCTAATCACACAGTCACAGAATGGTTTGGGGTTGGAAGGGACCTTCAAAGGTCATCTCGTCCAACCCCCATACTCAGAAGATAAACCATGACACTGTTAGCCAGGGATCAGGAGAGCTTGGCTTCAGTGGTGGGAAAAAGGGTTCTGTGCATCTTGATTGTGATCAGCCCTTCTTCCCCATGGTGCCATCAGATCCGGGTGCTGCTCTGGTCCCTTTAAGTAGCACTCGACTGTGCCTAAGTTTTACTCTGCCATGAGCTTTCTAGGGCTGCAGGTCCTGTCATGGATCGGGAAGGGAAACCCTGCTGATGCAGACCAGGCTTTAGCTGTGGGATTCTGGGCAATGGCTCAACCAGTTTCTACCCCTAAATCCATGTCTGGAAGCTGAAATCATCCTGTTTCCCAATAGCAGGACAAGCACAGAGCCTGGCTCTCCCCCATGCCACGCCCAGGGGAGTCTCTGCTTGTGCTGCTGTGCTGAAGGTGAGGGGGGAGCCTAAGCCACCAAAGCCATCATGGGGAAAGGAGTTTGTGTGATTAACCTCATTATTCCAGCTAAAGGACCTGGAGCAGCCCCAGACAGCCTAATAGCTGCTCTGTGGATATTACCCAGCCCATCCATCTTCCATGTAATCAGCAGGCTGTAGGGATGAGACAGACTGATCTATGGATATCTGCTGCCATTTAACCAGCTTGGAACTGGGAATATTTAACACAAAATGATTTGGGGGCTGGAAAACACCATTCAATGGGAAATGAAATGGGTTCACAGTGTAAAAGGCCTAAAGGCATCCTGGTACTGAGCATGGGAGAGGTTTCTAAAGACACTGATACATTTCGCATAGTGAAATTACATATTTTACCTTTTCATTTCAGTTCATTTTGTTTTAACTTTTATATTGCTGCATGGGGAAAAGTTGTAATTTTTCACTATGGAAGTGTCCTCACTGGGACTGGTCACCTTATACTCCTTCTTTCCACCCCAAACAAGACATCTGCTAGATCAGATAAATCAAACCCTTAGTGAGTTGTAGACAGAAGAAGGAAGAAAGTTATCAGATACAGGGGGAAAATATCAGCTCAAGGAATGGACCAAAAGCAGAGAGTGAAGCCTGGCTGGGCTGTGAGAAACCTCTGCTTTGAAAGTCAGAGTTATTTTCTGGATAACACATATAAAAATTTCCTAAAACCTTCCTGAAAAATGAGATCTAGTTGAGCTGATGGAAGGGAATTATCCAGTCATACTCTGCTAATGTATTGTGACAAGGTCCCTGCTGCAATGTGTTAAGTTCCCATGTAAAAGCAGTGGACAGACAGAGCGTGAATTGAGTGAAAGCTGGAGTGAGATTCCTGTGCTCAGCTGTGACACCAGGACACCTCAGACAGGAGCAAAAGCCAACCAGAGACACTGGCACTGATCCATGGCAGGAGATAGCCTGGCTGTGTCAACAAATACTTTGGATTATCATTGGTTCTGAAATTGGGCATGGGTGGTAGCGTTGGGTTTCCAGCTTTGATGCTTCAATGAGGACTGGAGACTAAGAAAACCAGCCAGGGATCAAACTCTGGTCTGGGGGATGCTGGGGAGCTACAGCACACCACTGGACTCTTCAGTATTACCTGGAGGCTAATAAATCTCAGTCAGATCCTACCAGCAAAAAAGGTGGTCCTAAAGAAGTAACTTGATGCCTTTGTTGCTCTCTATCCATATCTCAGAATGTAGGAACTCATTTCTCCATTTCTGCTGTTTCAATACCAGCTTTTCCCTGGAGGATTCTGGAGTTGGTACCAGCAGGAGAAAAGAGACTCACCCATGTGAACTGGGAAACAGCAGCTTTCATTCCACAGTGATTTGCAGAAGTTTTCTGACTATGAGGGTCTGCAGGACCGTGGAGTGTTTGCAGGGAAGATGCAACCAACGGGTCATTGGGACCAATAGACCAAGCAGGGGGCATCCTTCATCCACCTGGACTGGCTGGATCTGGATGAAATTAAGACATGGACAACACACCAGAGGGCCCAAGGAATCACAGAATCAATTACGTTGGAAGAGACCGCAGTGGATCATCCAGTCCAGCTCAAGCAAATTCAGAGCATGTGGCACAGGACTGGCACAGAGGGTTCTGGAATGTCTCTAGTAAGAGAGTCTCCACACCCTCCCTGGTGTGATGTGTTCTAGCCTGTGGTCACCCACACAGCAAAGTTCTTCCTCAAGTTCAAGGTCAATGACTTTAGTTCAGTGGCTGGAGGCAGTTCTGCTCCAGACAAAGAGTATCTGAAATGCAGAGTCTGAGCCACCTCCTCAAAGCAGAGCTGGACACAGCTGAGTGTGTCCCCTCCTACACCCCCACATTGCAGAGCAGTTGAGGATGGGACAGGTGCTTAACAGGTGGCTCCATCAAAATCCACAGCTGACTTTTCCAGTGTCCACTGCACACAGTGGCTGTTGGATGTCTCACTGCAAACCAGCCAACACCACTGGATGCCAAACACTGCCCTGATGGTGATGGGGGGAGTTTCTACTCACAGGGCTGTCCCCCCGGGGTAGGCTTGGACAGAGGTACTTCTCCCTTGCAAACAGAGTGGAGACCGGTGAGGGTCCGTGGTGATGCAGAGTTCCCAGGCGGGTGTGAAGGAGAGCCGCTTTATTCCAAAAACTCAGTCTTTTTAGGCCATTAGCCAGTTATCAGCTGCATCATTTTAAATCCTAACAAACATAATTCAACCAATCACCATACAACATGATGTGAACATGCAATGGTTATGTAACATGTTTTTCCATCCCTAATTCAGCTGAGACTCTTTCCCATAGTCCTTTTTTACTTAGATGAAGTAACAAGCCTGAACCATGATTTTACAAGGCCTCTCTTTTATCAAACCTTACTTATTAGTAGTAACAGAGACTCCTTTGCCTCAGCCAGGCTGCTGGTGATTTCCCTCCCGGTAGAGGGAATTGCTAGAGGCAAAGATCAAATCCAAAGGATCAGATGAGAATCTGAGCAATGCTGTAGGAACAGATGGAGTGCCAGGTCCAAAACAGAGCAGAGCCCTGCAGCTGAGACCAGCTGTGACAACTGCTCTGCTCCACAGGAAGCTGCCTGCGGGACCTTTGCTGCATTAGAAAGTGTATTTCTGCCCCTAATTGACTTGACAAAAGTACTCCCTGCCAGAGACAAGACACAGTCCCAAGTGCCGTCACTTGTGCCCTGGCCACTGACTGCAGAGTTTTCATCCAAGCGACTCCTGATGGCCAAACCTGTGTGTCCAGGCAGCTCCCACACACTTCCTTTCCAATGCTCTCCCTTGTCACCTCCGAAAGGATGCGAGGGCCAGGTGGGTGACAGAGATAACCAAATTGCTGTCCCCCTGAGTCCTCCCCTGTACCTGCCCTTGCTCACTCTCCTGTACCCTCCTCCTGCTCTCAGCTCCCTGGTCATCTGCCATGGATCTGGGTAGATGCCAACACTTCTTTCTTTCCTTGACTCTTCTAGCTGACGTTGGACATCCAAAGCCTTGCAGATGCCTTTTGTAGAATGGATAAATACTCATTCTATGTCTTCCAAACAGACACTTTGCAATGATTCTACAGCCTTGATGGAATCAGCAGAATTTTCCGCAGATTTCCAAGCTGAGTGCCAATCACATACAGGAATGTTCTGCCTTCTGATTCCTCCAAAGTATCACACTGAAGTCAAAACTGTGACTCCTTCCCATGGGAATCTATTAAGTCCTAATATTATGAGCAATGTTCATTTAATAATGTTCCTACTTAATATGCCACAAGCCTATGAAGGGTGATGATCCAGCACAACTCGTAGCTTGGTGCCCCAGAAATTTAGTAGTATATTGATTTTCTTTTTTCTGCGTGTGTCCTGTGCTGTGAGAGCAGCACTGTATGAGGGTGCTCCAAGGCAGGTAGAGAAAGAAGCCATAAGCTTTATCAGAGAAATTGTAATTGAAATTAAATTGCATTCGATGTATGATGCTTAGCAATTCCAGAGTGAATGTGAGACAGGTAAAGTGACAGTGCTCATGTGAAATGCCTTGTTCAATCACTTCTCCACATTATTAAAATCATTTGGAAGCATCATTCCTTGCCATTGGCATCAACTTGCCTAATCCAGGAAATGTGAACTCTGAGTGTGTCATTCATGGCCCAAAAAGCTGAGAGGGTGGGAAGTGCTTTGCTCTCTGAAGTGTGTGGTACATCCAGGGCTGCCCTGTACAGACTGTGGAATGACAGGCTAGAGAGCAGCTCTGGGAAAGGGACCTGGGGCTCCTGGTCAATGTCAAGGTCATTGAGTCAGCAGTGCTCTGGAGCCAGGTGAGAAATCCATGTCCTGGGAGGCATCAGGGAGGCCAGGCCAGGGAGGGGATTGTCCTGCTCTGCTCTGTGCTGTGGGGGCCCCACCTTCAGTGCTAGGGAAGTTTTGGGCACAACGATGTAAGAAAGATCTAAAACTGTTGGAGAGGGTCTGTCTCAGTTTGAAAAGCCAGGTGTCTGCTAAGGAAGGCAGGAGCCTCCCTTGAAATGGAAAATGCAAACCCCCTCCCTCCGAATTGTTATAATTTTGAATTTAAAAGGCTCTCAGGCAAAGATATGGGAATGGGAATAACAGTTCTTTATTAGGAAAACTAATAATACAAATGTAATAGTATAAACAACAACAACAAAAAAATACTGACAGAGTCAGAATATGACCTGACACCCTGTGGGTCAGGGTGGTGGCAGCAGTCCCATTCCAGGGTGGCTCAGCCTTCCTGCAGTGCCAGCTGTGCTTCTTCTGGAGCAGGATCCTGGACAAGGCTGGAGTTTTCCTCTGAAGCTCCAGGGCTGCTGGAGATGTGCCTGGGCTCCCTCTGGGAATGCAGTGGGGAAGAAAGCTGCTCCTCTGGGAATGCAGTGGCCAACGGCTGCTGTGCTGTTCCAAGGTCAGATTGGATCCAGGTAGGAATGCTTGGCTCCTCCCCCTGGGCAGAGCCTCTCCCCATGGGATGATGGAATTTTCTCAACCATGCAGGGACACTCACTGGCCATGAACAGCAGAGATTTCCTGGAGGGAGGATTGGCTGTGGGAGAGAGAAAGAAAACTGCCCCATGAACAGCAGTGAGCTGCCCCACCTCTGACAGATGGCAAACAGAATACACACATTATCTTTCAATCCAGGACAGGGTCCAAAGGAGGGACACGAGGATGGGGAAGGGTCTGGAGGGGCCACTCAAGGAGCAGCTGAGGGCACTTGGCCTGTTCAGCTGGAGGAGAGGGGGCTGAGGGCAGAGCTCATCAGGGCTGCAGCTCCTCCCCAAGGGCAGCTCCAATCTCTGCTCTGGGACAGGGACAGGACCCAGGGAATGGCTGGAGCTGGGCCAGGGGGATTTGGGGAGCTCAGGGAAAGGTTCTTCCCCCAGAGGTGCTGGCACTGCCCAGGCTCCCCAGGGAATGGGCACAGCCCCGAGGCTGCCAGAGCTCCAGGAGGGTTTGGACAGCACTGCCAGGGATGCCCAGGGTGGGATTGTTGGGGGTGTTTGGGCAGGACGAGGGTCTGGACTCAGTGATCCTTGGGGAACCCTTTCCACCCAGGATATTCCATGATTCTAAGTTTAAGCCCATTTCTTGCTGTGGGTGTGGAGCTTTGCCTGAATTGAAAGCCTCGCTCTGTGCGCTGGTGGGCCAATCCCTACCAAAATCATCACCAAAAAGAAAAGGGGAGGAATTTAAAACAGATTTGGAAAGGCTGGGCTAGCAAGAAGTTTACGTGTAAGTAGAGAGGCAGCTGAAGCCGTAACTATAGTAATGTCTTTCCCCCATGGGTGGATCTGCTGCAGATGAAGAGACCTCAGGAGGATATCCCTTGAGTAGGCTGCATGGTACCAATGACACCATCACACAGCAGCAGCTGTGACTGGACTTCAGACTCATCTTCCTGGGGGCTTTAGCGAGCCGTGGCTGTTGTCAGTGTCCTTCTGTATCCAACTGCCACCTTCTAAATTGTTGAAGTGCAGCTGGAGAAGCAGAGGAGACCAACCTGGGAACCTCATGGAACAGTTTAGCAGAGACTTTCCATTTTCAGTTGTGCATATACACCCTGTAAGCCCCCAAATCTGTCCCTGGTGGCCCACTGGGTTGCGATGCCACAGTTACCTTGCATGGTGGCAATGCCTAATTAAACATCTGCCTCCTTCTCACCCTGTTCATCACCCTCAGTCCCTTATGAGGCTCTTGGTTGTGCTGTACAATTTCTGTGTCTGCTTAGTCAAGCTGGACAGGTTGGATGGGGTTCTAAGAACCCTGGTCTACTGGAAGATGCCCTTGCCCTTGGCAGGAGGCTGGAACTGGATGATCTTTATGGTCCCTTCCAACTCAAACCATTCTAGGATCCAAATGAACCTTTGAGTTTCTCCCTTCTCTCATTTTATTTGATGTACTTCTAAGAGCACAAATGCAGGAAAGGTGTCCCTAAAGACTCTGCCTCACTGTTTTCCAGGACCAGGTGCAGGTTCCACTGAAGGAAGTTTTCTGAATGCAGAGCAACAGCATTTCTGTGTTTGTTTATTATTCAAAGGAGGTTCCTCAGATGCTTAAGGGTTTTCACCACACTGAATTTGCAGTAATGCAATACCAAAACAATAATTTTGAATCCTGAGAGAATGACTCTTAAATAATTCAGTCAGTGAGATAAGCAATTCCAGGATGTTTATGAGATGGATGAAGGATTTTTAATTAGTCAGCAAGACTTCATTTAAACACACGGAACTCCAGAAAGGGGATATCAACTCCTTTGTGGAGTTTTATGCTGTTTCCAGCATGTTTCTAATGAACTTGCTTTCATCAGAAGCAGAATGCAGCTTTTTTAAACCATGATAAGAGTCCTCAGGATGAGAAGAAGCACCCGGGAGGTCCTGGGTGTGCAGCAGGCAGTGCTGGGGAAGGGGTGCTGGAGGAGAATGAGGTTTCCCTCGGAACAGCAGGAAGCTGCTGCTGTCTGGCAGCCTGCCCAGGCAGGGACTGCAGGGATTTCTCAGTCATTGGAGATGCTGCTTCAGAAATGTGACTGAGAAACACCCTGGGGAGCAGCTACACCCCCAGCTGCAGTAGCTGGAATGAGCTAAATCAGCATTTCAGAATGCTCTGTCCAGATAGGGCTTCAACGTCCAGGTACTTCAGACCTGGCTGCTTTTACTTTTCGTTAAGGATGGAAAAGGTAAAGTTTTGCCTGAGTTACATCACCTCAGGGAAGGTGAATTCCTTTGCTGCCTTCAGCCCTGCAGACACCCCCCTTGTGAGTCATCCCCCAGTGCCACTTGCTCAGTGCCTTCTCCCACTCAGGCTGAGTCACTCCCAGCTAGTGGGGTCCCCCCAGGATGGCACCAGCAGCAGGATTTAACCTGTAATCTGTGTTATTGGAGTGTAAAGCTGGGAATCACTCCTTGTTTCTGGGAGGAGGGAGCTAAAGGAAGGAGCTGGGCTTTGTTTTGAATTTTTGGAGCAGGTGCAACATCTACATCTAGTTCCCTGTTCCTGGACTGTTGCATGCAGGTTCATGGAGTAATATGTGACTGCTGCTCACCTGGAGGATGCAGTCCCACTGGAACCCGTAGGTAGAACTGCAGAGTCACTACTCAGTTTTCACATCACTGAGCTCTTGAGCCTGATCATTGCTGCTGGACACAGGCTGTTTGCTGGAACAGCACCCAGCTTTGCTCTGGAAACAGCAGAAGGATGGCTTGTCTGTGTTGCATGGATTAGTCATGCTCAGTGCAGAAGAACCTTCTTGGCCTCATTTCCAGTGCAAAGCTGCCATGGTTCAGATCCTCACCACTGCTTCTGTCTCTGCATTCAAGACCACTTGAGTACCTTGTATTTTCTCTGCAGGGAAGCTCTTATTCACTGTGATCAAATCACCTCTCAAGCTGTCTTCTTTACGTTTTTTTCCATTTTTGAGCAGCAAACCAGACTGAGCTCTGTAAGTCTCCCACAGTGTGGCATTTTCTGTAGCTCTCCAATCACACCTGGTCTCTGGTTTCAGTCCCCTCTGAATTTCCACCTTCTTTTCAAAACCACAAATGCTGGCAGCACCTGAGCTGTCCATATAGGCAGGGCCAGGACAGCACATATTCATTAGCTGGGCATTTCTGGTTCCGTTGCCTCCAGCCCTTTTGGCAAGGCTGGTGTTTGATGCTCATGTAGGTTCATTTTCTGAGCTGTCAAATTCCCCCTACAGGTAAGCTTGGCTTGTCCTTAACTGGTTTAGGAAGGATGAAGGCAAGGAAGAGGCATAAAGAGATGGATTAGAACAGGTTTGTTGTATGGGAGACTTGTAACCACTGGCCTTTCTTCTGTTCTTTGATATTCCCTAAATTATTGAGCTTTGCACATGACTTGGTTGCATTTGATTTTCCATCTGCTTCAACAGTGGTGATGAATCAGCAGAGAAGCATCTTCTAGTGGAAGGTGTCCATGGCAGGGGGTTGGAACCAGATGGTCCTTTAGGCCTCTCCTAACTCATTCTGGGATTCCATGATTCCATGATCTGGTTGTGGTTCTGCAGCTCTCCACCAGAAACATTCCTCCCAAAGATGGTTCCTTTTGGCTGCTCTTTATTCACCTGCGTCACCAGCACTTGCAAACCTGACTTTGCCAGGACAGATGATATCTTTTCACAGTCCAGCTGGGCTGACAAAGCCATTTTTGGTTCAGTGCTGATCTTTTAACTGGTGCTAAGCCAAAGGTCTTTCAGAAATCAAAATCTACCAACTGTAAATTGAGTCTGAAAATCCTCTTGACCAGAGACAGCCTCAGTCAATGAATGACACAACATTCCCAGCCTTCAGTTCCCAATTTGCTAAATCCCAAGATCAATTTTCCCATAATGTTGCCCTTGACAGACACCTGTTAGTGACTGTGGTCTGTGACAGTCTGCTTTTCTTCTCTGCACAAAGCTGCGTTAGTTTCTGCAGTTCCCCAAAGGAAGGATTTCCCACCCATTAGCATTTCATCTTGGTGTGCTGGACAACATTCTGACCATCTTTTTGAAGACTCAGGAATAAAAATAACGTAAAAATATTGATTTGAAATTATACAAATACAGTTTTGTTCTCATCTGAAGTTGCCTAACAACCTCCTTAGTTACTAATGGACCAAAATGTAGTTTATTTCTCTGATGCCATACAAGCGTATTTTTCTGCTCCTTCACTAATACAAAATATAAATATTATTTGAAATCTTTTCTAGACTGCCAGCGTCTGTTTCTCAGGGATTTACAGCAGAATGAAACCTCATGAAAGGATGAGTCTGGAAATAACCCAGTTAGTGTTCTCAGGGAAAAACATGACTGATGCTTTTGTGAGAGAGGAAGCTATTTCTTAAAATACTTTGGAAAGAAAAGCAAAGACAACCTCTGACTCTTGTTCTGCAAATTATACAGTTACACACAGCACTTTAAAGCCCCAAACAATCGTTTATAGCACGCAATGTGAGAAACTGAAGCCTCCACAAAAAGCTAAATGAAAAGGAAGAAGGACATAGAAATAATGGACTAACTGTCCCACTATTCCCTCATTTCTGCTGGAGGACACTGCACATTTCAGACACCCACCAGCTGCTCTCTGTCTCTCCCCAGCAAGGAAATGAGTGTTGGAAGGACTGAGCCTTCCTCTTATCTAAGGCCGCCAAAAAAATTCTGGTGTCCTGGATAGTGAGACTTGCCTTGTGGTCAGAGATGGGATGGAGTTGAGCTGCAGGCTGTGGCACGCACCTGCAGGAGTACATCGGAGCACAAAGAAGCACATGGCAGCACAGAGAGGCTTGTCTCTGCCTGACCTTGGGGGGAGGAGGTGCCACGTGGCAGAGCCAGGCAGAGAGGAGCCTGCCGGAAGTTGACAGATGGGTGAACAGCAGTGACCATCCCATAGAAGGACATTAAGAAAGTGTGTTGCTGACGTGGTGATGTGTGATCGGTCGCTTACTGAGAATTACTGTAAAAGGAAATAATTGTGTCGTGAAGAAGCGTATAAAAGCAGCTTGTTTCTTTGAATAAATGATTCTGATTCCTTGCTGGTCTGAGTCTGTGCCTCAGTTGTTACATTGCCTCATCCCTGATACACTTGTAACCAGAAAATGTCTTTGAAACAGGAGTCTGAGTTTCTGCAGGCACCTCTGAGGTTTCGTGCTGCCTCCACTGCTGACTGCAGTCACATTCAGGAATTGAAGGTGTGAGTACAGCCACGCTCCTGATGCTCCTGGATGTCTCAGTGTCTCCCGGTAGAAGTGCTTTGCTGAGGGCCAGCAGAACTGTGCCAGTAGGAGCTGGGGCTCCTGTGCTGTAGTGGATGTCATGCTGATTAACTTGGAAAAAAACATTCTGTTTTCTTTCTACTGACAAGGTCTGCATGGTCATCCAAACAGAATCTTCCTTACTGCTCCATCTGAGCCAACTCTTCTGTTGCAAGCCCTTACACAGAATCCCAGTGCACAGAAGGAGGGGTGAAGGATTTGTGGAGTGGCATAGGAGCTGGGGGGAGCAAGGCCCTTGCACTGAGGGTGGGTTCAGGTTCATGAACTGGGCACTGAACATTCCCCAGGCTCTGAGGAGAAGCGCAGGGCAGGTACCTCATCCTTTCCCAGCAAACACACACAGAGACCCAGCAATAAATCAGCTCCAAAATAAAATGGAATTTTGTCCCAGAAAAACCTGTGTTATGAAGTTTAGGAGCAGGATGACTCAGGTGTCCCAATCCACCTCTGCAAGTTTAGACTGATTTCCAGCTTTGACAGAAAATGCCTTTCTCCATCCTTTCAACTCCCTGCAGCCATAGTCATGGGAAGCAAAATGCTCCCTAGAAACCCTGGGAGCCCTGAGCCTCCAAGGCCTCCGTGCCATTGCTGTTTGTGCAGCTGCTTGGAGGGGTCACATAGCAGCACTGGGAACAGGCACTAAATCCAAATCTGTGTGGCTTCTTTCCACGGCTCTCCTTGGTCCCATCCAAACCCAGCTGGGGGTGGTGCTGGAAATCCAGTATGGACTGAAGCGGGGTGGGTGGGTGGGTTATAGTTTGTGCTTGAAACTTAGTTTGAAATCTTTACTTAGCCCATCTTAGAAAATCAAGAAGCAACTTGAAAAGACACCTGGAGCTGATTAGAATTTCTAAAATATTGTGACTTGAATCACTCACCTCAAGTTGTAGGAGAGGGGAAGGATGAATCCTGATTTCCCAGAGTGCTGGGGGAAGGGGTTTAAGAAAACCAGAATGAGACAAAAAGGTGGTTGTATTTTCATGAGGTGCCAAACTCAGCCAATCTCTGGATAAGTTGCACACATACATAATCCTCATTATGTATTCCACCAACAGCTTCCACTCTGCTTCCAGACAGCCACCCACCAGCCATTGATGTTCCTCGCATGACAGCCATGGAGTTCAGCAGCTCAGGAGTCACAGAGCACAAAACTAAAAAGGGAACTGTGCCATCACCTCCCTCATGTGGCTTCACCTGGTGCTTCACTGCCCAGTGAGGGCACAGGCCTGGAGCCAGGGCAGCAGGGTGATTCCCCACACCACATTTTGGGACTGAATCATAAACTCACGCAATGCTTTGGGTTATAAGAGGCCTTAAAGATCATCCAGTGCCACACCCTGCCATGGGCAGGGACATCTTCCACTTGACCAGACTGCTTCAGGCCCTGTCCAGCCTGGCCTTGGGAGGGTGCTGATGGAGAATTCACTTGCAGAAAATAGAGGTATTTCAGCACTGATAGTTTTGGATCAGGAATTCTTCCTTTGTACCTCATGGCTTCAGTAGAGGCTGACTAAAATTGACACATTGAGTTCAGTTGCCTGAACACACATGGCTGTTGCTGTCTGAGGTGCTACAAGCTGTCCATGAGATCCTTGGGGCTGGAAAACAGGATATAGGACCAGTGGGAATATTGCATTCTTCTAAATACTGCATTCTTCTAAAGATACAGCCAAAGGCTGAGGAGCTCCCGTTGCATCCAACAGAGAGAGAGACACCTCCAACTAGGCCACCATGAGAAGCCCCATGGCTGGTGAGCTGTCCCACTCTTCCTGTTCCATTCACTGCCTTCCTGCAGCTGTGGCTCGAACACCAGCCCCATGGCAAGGGTTGGAACATGGTGGTCTTCAGGGTCCCATCCAACCCAAACCATCACACGGTTCCATGAGCTGACACACTTCATGCTATCTGTGGATGCTGAACCTGCCATGGTCACAGCCTCTCAAGCGGGATTCCAGAAGAACTCACCAGGAGTTCGTTGGAGAAACAAGGGGACAAAGTCACTTTGCTGTCTCAGGCAGCCAAGACAAGGATGACTCAGCTCTCCCAGTTCCCAGGTGCCTGAATTTGTGACATGGACAAATGCTGCAAAACACAGTGGGATGCAGGTCCTGCCCCTGAGAGCACTTACTGATTTTATTCCAGTACATTGATGGATCTGCTATTGGGTCTGGCTGTGAATCCCATGGGAGCAGCTGGAGCAGTGGTGGGTTATGAACAGAGGGATCTATGGTCTTCCACTGTGAAACCAGCTCAACTTACCCCTTCCAAGGGTAACATGAACAAAAGAGAGATCTCCCTTTCCTTCCAGCTTCTGTGGGGCTTCAGTTTCACTTGAGTCCACTCTTCCTGTGGACTCAAATGTACATAAAATCCAATTTGGCCTCCGAATTTTGCTTTCTTACAAGCAAATGTAACAGAGACAACACATTTTTGGGTTGTCAGAACAGCAAGTTCAGGTTGGACCAGATTGGTACAACCTGCTTCCATGTCTTGGTTTGGAGCAGAGTCTCAGGCTGGACATTTAGTTAAGGATGGACCAGCACTTGGATCTTTGGCATTCAATATCCCAGGATGGGAATGTCAGCCAGACTGGCTTTGTGACAAAGCCCAGTCATGACTACCTTTTCCCCTCAGTTCTAAAACTGGTATTTTCCATTAACTTCCCCCAAATTAACAACAAATTAACAACAACCAGAACAACTAATTATTTTTATGCTAATGGTGGCTTCCAGCACTGATCTAAACTTGGGTGAAAGACCAGAGGGTTTAAGTGAGCTCTTGTTTATTGAGATCTGAGCAAGAGCCCTTTGTGTCTTGGAGTGGGTGGAAGAAATAATGCAAGGACAAGAAATATTTGTTCTTTGCCTGCAAAAGAATTTCCCTGTAAGTTTCACCAGTGTCCTGAAATACCCTGACATGTTATTTTCTCTTTTCTCCTGTTGATTCTTGAAGAACACTGTCACTGTGACAGACAGAGGAAAGTGGTCTGCAAACCTCCCTCTCAACAAGGAAAATTTTCAGCTTCCTTTTAGCTTTTTGTTTAATTTGTATTTTCATACCTTCACTGTATTTTCTGTACCAATTCTTCAGTTCAAGAGGGGGATCATTTGTTTCCAACCTGACTAACTCACAGACTATCTGATTTTCTCATTATTGTGTGTTTCATAATTCCTCCCTCATATAACTCTGGAAGCAAATTTTTGGTCTGAGAATTAGGTGCTGAAAGCTAATAATGGGCTGGTTAAAAAATTAATTGTTTTACTTTGTAAGGAAAATAAAGAAATTAGTAAAGATTAACAGCTGTGCTACCAAAACAAAATACCAGTGGCTGTCTCAAAGCTGGTTGGTGAGAGAGATGTTTCTGTGAGCCACTAGAGTGGTCTGTGGAGATCATTCCTCAGATGGATCTGCTCCATAGGCCTGGCTTCTCTCAATGAGCAGAGTATATTTACTGTACATTAATTAGCCGTCTGAAATGGGTTGAACATATTTATAAACCTATTCCAGATGCCTGAATTTAAGTTCAGGCTTTACTCACAGTCTGATTTTTTTTTTAATCTTTGGGCACAGAAAAGCTGCTTGATGCCTCTAAGTCTGGTTGCCAGATACGACAAAGAGTTTTGAAGATGATTCAGATCTTGGATGCTTCTCTTCATTCCAGGAGAAATCTCCACCAGAGTGACTGAGGTGGGATGTGACACAAGGAGCAGGGCAAGGAGCAGGGAGGAGCTGGGTGCTGGCACTTGACAGCACAACATGGGACAGATTTATTGTTGAGCGATTTCTCCTTGTGCAGGACCTGAATAAATTCATGAAAGGGATGAATGAATATCAGAGGTGTTTTGGATGCCCTGGTTCACAGCTTGTGTGTGGACTTGATGCAATGTCTGTCATGAAAGAAAGCCATATTGTGGGGATAAGACAGAGCCTGAAATTTAATTTTTTACTATCCCAAAATATTACAGCGTTGGCTACTGTGATGTGGGGACTGAAGGTGTGTCAAGGTGGATGTGGCAGGACTAGGAGATCATCTCTTAGTGGGGTCTTTCCTTCTTGTCTATAAGGTGCTCATGGACATTCCTGTGGGATCCAAACCTCCAAACCTCTAACTGTGGATTTACTTTAGCATTTCTCTTTCCTTCACAGTCAGGCTCAATATGCCTTATTTCTATAAGCACAATAAGGGAAAATTCTAAGGGATTGGAAAAAAAACAGTGACTTTGGAAATGTCAGAGTATTTTAGCAGGTTTTGATTGAGTCAGAGACCTCTGCATTGTCAAAATGGAAATTATTCTTTTGTATTCATTCCAAGACCATGAAATGCCATTTCACCTCTGCTCAAGTGAGTAAAAAGTACCAGATGGCAAGTACAGAAGGGGAACTGAGAGAAAGAAATTTCTTAGTCCTTGTGATCTGGAATCCCATGGAGTATGTGGGGAAATGCAATGTGGGGTTGAAAGTGTGGTGTAACTATAGAGCCCTTTGGGCTTCTGCATCTCCACTGCATCCCTGCTCTGCTGAGACCACCCTGCTCTGCTGCCTCCAGCTTGGGGATCCCAGCTGAGGACCTGGAGCTGCTGGAGAGAGTCCAGAGGAGGTACCAGGACCATCAGAGGGGATGGAGCAGCTCTGCTGGGAGGAAAGGCTGGGAGAGCTGGGATTGTTCAGCTGGAGAAGGGACCAGAGGTAACCTCATTGTGGCCTTCCAGTGCCTGAAGAGAGCCTACAAAAAAGATGGAGAGAGACAATTTACAGGGGATGGAGTGACAGGATGGGGGGAAAAGGTTTCCCACTACCAGAAGACAGGTTTAGATGGGATATTGGGAAGGAATTGCTCCCTGTGAGGATAGGGAGGCCCTGGCACAGGGTGCCCAGAGCAGCTGTGGCTGCCCCTGGATCTCTGGCAAGGCCAGGTTGGACAGGGCTTGGAGCAGCCTGGGACAGTGGAAGGTGTCCCTGCCATGGCAGGGAGTGGGACTGGATGATGTTTAAGGTCCCTTCCAAAACAAATCATTCTGTGATTCTGTGACTCAAAGGAACAAACCAAGCTCCCCTGTCAGCCAGAAGGAAGTTGATTAATACAACATCCCCATTAGAAATGCCTCAGTCCTTTTCCAGGTAGGTGAGAAAGAGTTGATCTCCCCCTACCACTGAGGGTTGTGGGAAGAGACAAAACTTTCCAGTATCAGGCAAAGAAGCTTATTTCCAGGGGCTCTCTCCCAAGAACTCAATTCACAGGTGCCAAACCACTTCCTCTGTAACCTCAGCTGGAGATAATTAGAGAGCATTTAAAGCAGAGCTTCCAACTTCCCCAAGCTCACGTGGTGCTCCCACTCAGGATGGCAATTCTGCAATTTCCATAGGTAGATTTTTGCTGGGAGATTTAATGAAGTCACGGCAGAGAAACTGCAGGGCATTAGTTACAGAGGTAAGGAAACAAATCTCACAGCATAATCCTGAGGTGCCTTTAATGTTCTAATTAAACCTATATATAGAAACTGAAGGCAGGAAAAATTGTGTGAAGTTTCTCATCTGCTGAGTATTTTTCCATCCCTCCACCCCCCCCCCCCCCCAACTCCACCTCCCTTAACCCAGAGAAGGGCTGAAAAAGGTCCTTCACATTGATTTTGATGGAGAAAGAGAGAGAAATGCCAGGCAGATAGAGATCAGCAACATTTCCATTCCGGCCCTTCGGAAAGACACAGCTCTGCCAACGTCTGCTGATAAGGCCAGGCCAGGCCAAACCACAGAAGGGGTTTAGGAGCATTAGGAGCCTCAGATTTTTCTCTAATTGAAAGGTGGGGCTGGAGATGGGACAATAAATGTGAGGAGCTAGGAAATCACAGAGACTGTCTGAGAGAATTAGTGTTCAGCAAAAGGATGGCAGTAGGACAGGAGAACCTCACTGCCTTCCCATTTAGGAAGGGTCACAGGAGACAGATGAGGAAGGAGGACAAAATCCTGCTGTCTTTGCCACTTAGCAAAGACATCAAAGTGATGGATGATGAATCAGAGATCGAGAGAATTGTTTAGGTTGGAAGAAACCTCTAAAATTATCTAGTCCAACCAGTGTCCCAGCACTGCCAAGGCCACCACTGACCCGTGTCCCCAAGTGCCACATTCATATGCTTTTAAATCCCTCCAGGGAGGGTAAAGAAGTGACTCCCCCATTGCCCTGGGCATCCTCTTCCAGGGCCTGACAACCCTTTCAGTGAAGACATTTTTTTTAATGCTCAATTGAAACCTCCCGAGGTGTGAGTAGAGGCCTTTTTATGTTATCCTAGTCAGGACATGAGTTTGGGAGACAGAAGACCCCTTGAAGCAGAAGAGGGTGTTGGGTGAGAGCTGCTGAGACTGCAAGGCCATCCCAGGATCCCAGTGGCTGCAAGGACATGGTGTTGCTCAAGCTGTTACACTTTTAAGTTTTTGACAAATGGTCCTTCTGCCTACAATTTACCATCTGTGTTTTGAGCTTTCCTCCACCATGCATTGGACACAGAAGTTCTCATGGAAACAGCACAGGAACATACAGGGAGGTGGCACTTCAGGCTTATGCAATACAGGGAGGCTGGATTGAATTTAAAGTGCAAATCCTGAAGAAAGGAATCCCAGTGTTAACAGAAACCTCTTTCAATCATATCAAACATTACCCCAAACCAGTTTTTTTGTCACTTGGAAGAAATGCATCTGCTTTGGCAGAACTCTCGCTATTAGTCACAACCCAGTTTGGGGTCCAGCTTCCTGTGGGAGCTCCTGGGGTTATCCATGCAGTAACAGACACTTCAGTGTGATCCTATTCCATCACAGCAGGACTGTCTGAGACCTCTTTCTCCTTTCTTTCACTTCCCTTCACAAGGTCTACTTGAAGCTAACAGCCAGGGGTATCTTTATCCCTCTTTTATCCCCAGGCAGCAGAGGGAAGGGCCGAGCCTGCTGATGCAGAGGCAAACTGAGATGTTCATTACCACCCTCTCCATGCCAAAGGAGCCCCTCCCACAGCAGGAATTAGTCTGTAATTAGCTTAGAGAATAAAGCACTTTTAATTAAGGATTAAAATTCAGCAGGCCATCTGCCTCATTTGATTTGTAAGCAATAGGCATCTTCTGCTGGCACCACCATTTTTCCTCGTTCTTCTCTATAAACCTCTCATTTGGGCTGAGACTAGGGCTGAGCATGGATGATGGAGCCAGGACATCACATCCACATTATCCAAGGCAATGCAGTGCAATTTGTTGGTTGAAGCCTCTCTCAGAGACAGCCATGGAAGCTGGGATGGCACCTTGCTTTCCTTCCAGCCTTCCAAGCATTGTGACAGCTGCAAGGATCCCACTCAGCAAACCTAAGCAGATGATTGCCCTTAGGTCCCATATAAGCCCTTTGCTTTGCTCTGCAAACATTTAGGAGGTTCTGAAAAGCCAGAAGCACAATTCCTGACACTTTGCTACCTTGCACAGTTTTGGGAGGTAGTTAGATGAGACATTAGGAAGAAATTCTTCCCTATGAAGGTGGCAAGGCCCTGGCACAGGTTACCCAGGGAAGCTTTGTCTGCCTCATTCCTGGAAGTGCCCAAGGCCAGGTGGGAGAGCATTTGGGCTTTAAGGTCCCTTCCCACCAAAACCATTGTGGGATTCTATAATCCTAAAATTAGGACAGGTCATATAAACCACAGCCATGGGATTGTTTGAGAAGCCTGAGGAAAACAAACACAATTCTCAATGTCCAAGAAACTTTCAGTGAACTTTGATGTAAGTTAAAACTAAGTTATATCTATTTTACTCCTTTTTTGTTTTCAAGCTGCAAATGGATCAAGCCCCCCGGCCTTTCTGCAGTGCCCTGCTGTGAGACATGGGTGCTGCTGCACATATTGTCAAGGAACCCAAGGGTCTCAAGGGCTCCTTGCTACATGGAGCTTTCCCAATTACTGTCATAAAACATGAGAAAGGCAGGAGGCACACCTGAGGCAGCTCCCTCTATTCTAGAGATGCTCTTAGAAAAGATTTTTGTGGAGCAGCTGACTCATACCCACATGTCTTTTATTCCAAATGACTTCCCATATACTCATGTTAGTTGACAAAACTGCTGCTGCAGCTCTTTCTCCTCTCCCCCAGAATTATTAATAATAATTGCCATTATTACTAAGGGCACAACATGATTTATTTTCTGTAAAACAAGCCATGTTATAGTCAAGGAAAATCCAAACTGTTGGGTTAGTAAGAGACAGTAAAATACATTTTGTATGAAAATGAAAGATCATAAGCAGCTTCTTGGCAGATCTAATGTCTTTCAGGACTGTTCTTTGGGAATAGCAATTCCAGGCAGGGACTCTGGAAAAAAAGTAGAGTGCATAGATAGAATGAGAAGCTGTATCAGAATGGATATACATGAGCTGGGCAGATTAATATTTAATGAACAGTGAAGCCTGCTATCCCTAATCATGGGGTGCCTGGGATTTACGAAGTGACTAATTTTAAATTATTTTGTATGGAATTATTCGTGCATTAAAAAGTACATTACTCCCTTGCAGTGAAACGGAATTAAACTCAACAAAATTTAGTCATCAAAATGTCAGGTGTCAGGTCCAGCTGAGACAACAGGGCGAGGGTATCACTCTTATTGAAGGACATGGTGGAGCTGGAAATGTCAGGATTAGGGCACACAGCTTCCTGCAGGGAGGAATAGCCTCATTCCAGTGGGTTTTCTTGGGAACCCAGAGCAGACAGATTTTTTTTTGCTTTTCAAAGCAAGGAAGATCCAGAAGAAGAAACAGGACCAGCAAGAGCTCCAGAGCAGGAAAATTATGTGGCTAGATGAAAAGGCAACACAAGGATTCAGGTACTGGGGCAGGAGCAGGGCTGGGTCAAAACCAGTGACATCACTTGAGTGACATCTCTGACATCACTGTCATGGTCTTTATTTTTGTTTGTATTTTGCTTTGAATGGTGTCTTCAAACTTCCTTATTGATCCAGAGATTAATGAGACTTTGGCTTGAACAAATGTTTTTTTGGACCTCAGCTCAGACAATTCTCCTGGTACTTCTTTGTATTTTCCTCACTGGTTTCTGATAAAAGGAGGGTGTTCCAAAGGAAATGTCCTTTT
The DNA here is from genome assembly GCF_026979565.1 of Vidua chalybeata. Lineage (NCBI taxonomy): Eukaryota > Metazoa > Chordata > Aves > Passeriformes > Viduidae > Vidua > Vidua chalybeata. The sequence goes on along the minus strand of NC_071555.1, from coordinate 5,748,484 downwards.
CACTTGGAAAATGGGGTTTTAGTTGAGGGTGGGGAGGAAAGATTTTTTTCCCCCGACATTTTTTAAAGGTTTCCACTTTTTCCCTGACAGAAAACAGTTTGTTGAAGTTATTGTGTCTTTTTGAAAGCCATTGTTTAACCCAAACATGGATTTTGTGAAAATCCAGGAGGTAGAGGAGGCTGAGCCTTCCTGTCCACACAATCTGTGAACACAATAAATTCATTGGTTTACTGAGAGGAGATAAAAGAAACCACATGAAGGCTGTTTACAGCTATTTGAGTGCTACTAATTGCACCAAAGAGCGTTCAGGAGAGGAGAGAATTCAGCAATAAAGGAATGGGAAAGGCAGGGGGGACGGGACAGGTGGGAGATGCATTTCCTCTCCCTGTGCCTGCCCGGAGCTGAGCCAAGGCCAGGCTGCCCGCACGGGCAGTGACAGGTCTGGCTCCTGCCAAGGTGACGGTGGCAAATGCGGCGCCCAGGAATGAGAAAATCTCACAAGTGGGTCGTAGCTGTTAGGAATGAGATGCTTGACTCAGCCAATATATCAAGCAGCAATTCAATTTATTAATTAATATGGTAACATATGAGCAAAGACAGCGCTGGGTGCCGTGGTGGGGGTTGTCCCCTCTGACTGCACACCGGTTGTTGGGCTTGCTGCTAATTATCCATCATATTCATGCATATTCATAAGCTTTTCCCAGTTTCTAGGCGAGCTTTCGACAGTTTCCATTTCTTCCTTTAACATCACAATTCTATACTCCAGGATCATAAATCTGTGATGGTGATGTTTGGTTCCTTTCCAATTTCTATACCCTATTGTGTATATCCCAGGACGTGTGTGCAGATGGTGGGGTCCAGCTTCTATTTTCTGGGATCATTGATCTATGGTAGTGATGTCCAACTTCTGCTTTCGAAGTCACCAGTCAGCAATCTTGATGTCCATCTTCCTTCTCCAGGAGCTTGAGATAGGGTCCCTTTTCTTTTCTGTTTAAATCCTTTGTACATTCTAAAGCTACAGTTTAAAATCCTTGGTACTAAGCAACATTCTAAGGTTATAATTCAAAAGTCCTTATTACAAACCAGCTTAAGACTTATAATTGTTATTTGCACACAAAAGATTGGCTCAAAAGCCTTCTGTCATGCTTTCCTCAGTTGTTTATTAGAACTTGTCTTTATAGCTGTCCCATGGTGGTGTTCCACACATTTCATAACCACAACTACACAGGTTGCCTTTATTTACCTGACACGAAACACAACTTTGTATTTCACATAGCTGTGACCCTGGAAGAGAAATGAGTTTTGCTGGTCAGGAGGGAGGAAAGGGAGGTGGGAATGCGCAGGATCTGTGGCCTCTCCCTGGGTTTGCATGGAAGCAGTTGGAGCAGATGCATTTTGTTATTTTTAGAACAGAATGTCGACTCAAAAATCAATTCATCCTTTTTCTGCCTAAATTAAAACAAAAGGTGAGCCAGAAAATGAGGAGAAAACATTTCATATCAGCTTGAGAAAAATGCTTTAATCAACCTGAAGTAAACAGATTGGATTTTTTTGGTTTTTGGTTTTTGGATTTTGTTTTTTCTTTGTTTATTTTTGCTGTGGCCTGGGCAAGGATTTAGAACTGGGCCTGTCCAAAGGTTATTTATTCTTCCCTCATCATTTTTTATGAGATCCCTGAAAAGAAAGATCCATTATTTTCACAGCAATTATTCTAAGTACAGCTAGAAAAAGCCATGTTAAGTCCTAATTTGAATATTAAACATAATTAAAAGGCTTTTCTACATTGTGAATTGTTCTCTTATCTGCCTGCCCATAAATGTCAGTGTATTAATGGTCACAATTTGTCTCAGAGGTAGGAAATGGCTTTTTCCTCCCGCTGCCTTTTTTGAGCAATGGGAATCAAGCATAGCCGGTCATGCCCATACAACCAGGCAAAAAAGTTCCTGCCTACACTTTTGCTTCAGCTTCAGTTGAAAATCCAATCCCTTCTGGCCAACTGATTATTTCTGCTCTTAAATACAATCTTTAAATCAAGAATTGTTGTCTAGAAGCAGAAACAGGCAGAGATATATTTAAAAAGTCTTTAATTTACTAAACTACAAGCCAGAACAAAATTGGAGAAATTAATAACTCAGAGTGTGATTAATATGAAGTTTGTTTTTTTTTTTAATAGCTGGAGAGACAAGGAATTGGAAACTTGATGCTTTCTAATGATGTGGAGAAAAGGTTCATCTGGGTGTTTGGGAACTGCCAGATTCTCACATCCTTGTGCTTGGCCAAGGCTTTTGAAACCACTGACATCCCTGCCATCAAGGGTCTCTAGCCTGGAGAACTCCTGTTCCCTGTGATAAATTTCCATGGACTTTGTGCAGGCTAATGGCCTTTATTTATTTATTTATTTTATTTGATTTAAAGTCCATCTCTTGGTGACTGCATCTTTTAGAGATGCACAAAAGGATGGCTCCACCACACACTCCATGAAGTGTTGCACAAAAAGGTAGAGAGAAATAAAAGTAAAAAGAAAGAACATGCAATTTTTCATTCCCTTGGCCAGACCAAAATCTGGGTTAGGGACAATTGGAAATCATTGTTCTTGTAAAAAAAAAAATGAGGCAAAATCACAAATGTTAGACCTGAGCATTGCTGCAAAACAGGCAGTGAGATGTGAAACTTTCCCCTTTTTGTGGTGTGTGACATTTCTGAACTTGCCAGGTACACAAAAGGTAGTTTCCTCTGCTTTCCACTGGCATTTCTTCTAATTTGCACCACTGGCTAGAAGTGCCCCACAGGTTCAGCTTTTCAGCTGCAAAAAAGGATTTAAAGAAACAGAATGTGCCCCTGAATGGACTGACTTTGTCAAGAAGAAGATTGAAGTGGAAATTGAAGCTTTTTTCCTCAGCTTTTATTGAATTCAGGTAGAGAACTGAACAGCTGTGGCTGGAAGGGGCCACCAAGCCACTCTGTGCTGAAGCATTTCAAGGTTTGTCAACACTTGTCACACTCTTCCAAGGCTTTATTTAGTGGGTGATTTCAACTTGTCCCCTGTGCTGGAAGATCCCAAGGTGTGTTCTGGGACGTGTGAGCCAGTAGCAGCAGGAAATGCAGCAGTTTGGGTGAGCAGAGCTTTGGCTGCTGCTGGGGGCCACGGGGACCCTCATGCCCACATCTGAATGTCCCTCCCAAGAAGATGCTGTCGACCCTTTCCTTGTCCCTGCTTTCTTCTGCATCCACAGTGCTTTCTCTCCTATCCCTTTCTGTATGAAGAAAAGGATGAAAACCCCATTTGTGGATTTGTTAGGAACATGCTGAGCACAACTCTGTGAAACCCTCCTGAGTGTGAATGAGCCCAAGGTGTTGTTTTGAGGCCTTTGCTCCTCTACCTCCTCCATCACGTTGATCTTTCTGCTGCTCTGGAGGAAGGTGGGAGGGAAATGTAACTTTTCCATGGCTGTGGAGGTCCAGCCCAGCCTGGAATTCCCAGAACAGCCACAGGAGGCTGGAATTGTGATGGGAAGAGGACATGGCAGCTGCCTCTGCTGGCAGCTCTCTGTGGCTGGCACAGCCCAGATTTCCCCCTTTCTTACTTGCCAGGGCTTTCCCCCAGAAAAAAACTCTTGGTTCTGCAGAGTCTCGGTGCTGTCATTGGCCTGGCAGAGAGACAAAAGCACTGGGTTAATTAAAGATCCAAAAACATAATTACAATTAAACCCAAACAAATTGCTGAATCAGAACAGCAAATTGCCTGGAGATGGGGGAAAGGCTGCTTTGCTTTGGCTTGTTTTTCTCAGAAAAGCTGAGGAGGCACAGGCAGCCAAGCAAATGCTGCAACAAGGACATGCCACTGGCAAAGGTGTTTAACTGCTGAATAAAAGATAAGGATATGGATAAAGGCAGGATTGGAAGCAGCATGGCTGCTCAGGCCAATTCATGTTGGTTTCATTCTAGGAAAATCCCAGGAGTCTGGGAAGTGTCTTGCATCTGGCAAGTGTCTTTCCAGCTTGGCTGGAAGCCTTCCCCAGAGCAGGCGGCCCCACTGATCCATCCCACTCCTACTTCCCTATCCCAGTGCTGCAAACCCATTCTGGAGTGGTCTGATGGCCAAAGCGCCTCCTTGGGCTCCTTGGCCCTCACCAGAATTCATGCCAAAGATGTTTTCCCAAGGGATCTGCAGGAAGGACATGGGATTTGCTCTGCAGCCTGCCTGATCTTCAAGGCAAACCTCATGGATACATCAGGGACCATCAGAAAATGAACCTGTGAGACATCTCTGCCCTGTGCCTGGCCAGCAATGCCCCAAAGGGTGCATGGAGGAAGTTTTGGCACCTTCCCACTTCCACTGCACAAGTTCTGCAATCCTTGTTTGCAGCAGATCCATCTATTCACTCATTCCAGGGCTGCTTTCTTGGAGCTGCTCCAGTGCATCCTACTGAAGGCATAAAGTTGAAAGAAGCCAGTGAATTATAAGGTCCCCAACAGCAGGACTCAACAAGTGGCTGCTGTTAATCTTCCCTTTGCTACTCAGTTTTTGTTCTGCCTGTAATAAATCCCTATGCCCTTTGCTGTTCAAACTACTGGAAAAGGGAGGGGTGGCGGGGGTGTGGGGAAACGCTGGAGATTGCTATGTGCAGAAATAAAATCAGGGATTCACATCTGAGGCTGGCCGATACTTCTCCTTATTGAGGTCTGAGCCTTTGCGTGATCAGCCAGTGTTAAATGAAATGCTGGGAGAACTCAGGCTGAACCACAACAGATTGGAAAAGCTGCTGGATTAATGCAGGAAATGGGGCAGATGGTACTCTGTGTTTTCTTTGAGCAGGGTAGAATGGGCAGTTGGAGACATGATGTGACGTTGCTTCCAAATCTGGAGTAACAGCAAGCTGGGAATTTGTTAATGAAAGTCTTTTCCCCAAATGCCACCTCTGTGGATTTACAGCTACTTGTGGTAAAGACAGTATTCATAATAAAACTTAGAAAAGAAGAAAATCTAAGAATATCTTCTATTTGCTTTGATATGAGCAAAATAATAATTACCATTTTTGTTTCACAATTTCTTCCAATCTGGGGATTTGTATAAAACAGAAATTAAAAATATTGAAAAGTAGTAAGAGAACATAGCACTCGGCAGCCCTTGAATTTCTGCACTTCTATGCAGATTCTTCATTTGTGAAAAATTCTGGATTTTTTGACTATTCACCTGCACCAGAAGCAGAGAAAAAAAGGAAAAAAAAAAAAGAAGGTAATTCAGAGAAAAATGGCATGAGGGCTTTGCTGCAGAGAAGGAAAGCAGCAGATCTTCTGATGGTGAAAAAAGCTGTATCCTGGTGACAATTCGAATTTCTCCATCATCCCTCCCAGTTCCCTGGTCCCTTTGCTCCCACACTGCTGGGATTAGTTTCCTGTGGCTCAACAAACCCCTAATCCCAGAGCTGATTTCATGGCCAGGGGGTTATTTAATGGGTAGTCCTGATTCCTGTTGACAACAAGCTAACTTTATACTGCTCACCAGGCTTGGGAGCACTGAGGAGGGTGCAGAGCTCCATGTGCGGCCAGGCAGGAGCTCTGGGACACTGGCTTTGTGTCACTGGGAATCACATCCCTGTGGAGCTGTCACTGGAGCAGAGCTCGTGCCTGGTGCTACAGAAGATGCAGGTGGGCATGGAGAGACCATAAATGTGGTGGCATGGGTGAAGTGCATTCAGAGGGATAACCAACAGATAAAGCTGGGAAAGGGAAAAGCTTTTGACACCACACACTCTGCCCCCGCTCCTGCCTTTACTTCTTCAGGGCTATAAAATATTACTGGCTCTTTACAGCCATACAAACAACCAGTTCTATCTGTGGGGCTGTCACGGATCCCATCTGCAGGAATTAAGGTCAAGGAGGAAAAATGAATGCCAAGCCACGCCATCCACCAGAGCAGGGAATGAGGTTTTGGATGGCTTGGGGAAGGAGCTGGAGGGGACTCCTCATATTTAAAAGACTTGAGACCTCACCAGCACAGCTCCCACCTGGGGCATGGCCTCTGGCTCCTTCCAGCACAGCTCCAGAGAGACTCAGCAGTGGGACACAAGTATAGAATGAATGGAATTGTTAAGGTTAGAAAACACCTCCAGGATAATCAGTTCCAACCTTTGATTGAATAAACCACATGCCCTGTCTACTTGTTTTTTGAACACCTGCAGGGATGGTGACTCCACTCCTTTTCCAGAGCTTGACACCCCTTTCCACAAAGAAATCTTCCATAATATCCAATCTGAACCTCTCCTGGCACAGCTTGAGGCCGTTTCCTCTTGTTCTGTTGTTCCCTGGCAGCATAGCCTGACCCCACCCCCGGCTGCCCCCTCCTGTCAGGAGTTGTGCAGAGCCAGAAGGGCTCCCCTGAGCCTCCTTTTCTCCAGGCTGAGCCCCTTTCCAGCTCCCTCAGCTGCTCCTGAGGCTCCAGACCATTTCCCAGCTCTGTTCCCATCCCTGGACATGTTCTAACCTCTCAAGATCTTTCTAGTTGCGAGGAGCTCAAAACTGGATACTGGATTTGAGATACAGCCCCACCAGTGCTGAGTTCCAGCTGCCTGAGACTGGTGGAACTGAGGGTTTGGGCCTGTTGAGAACCCCGCGGAAATAAGACCAAGCAGGATTAATCCTAGACTCTGTAACTCCTGGGCCTTGGTTACTTCAAGCAGCACATGAATGGTTTCCACCTGGATCTTGAAAATTTCCAGCAGAATTTTTGGGAAAGGAGGTTTTTAACACCACACTTTCTTTGTCTGTGGTGGAAGAAACCAAGGCCGATGGGCTTCTTCCAACCATGTTCCCAGGGTGGAACACCAAAGCATTTCCTTTGAGGATAGTTCTATTTTTTCCATAGCCCCAGTCTGCGAATGCTGTGGATTGGTCTAGAAACCCTCACGATGGGAAGAAACTTGAACAGGTTGATTAGAACAGTAGAACATTTTTAGCATGAAAAATAATTTCTTTTTTGAGCAATTCTCTTGTTTAAATTCCAGCAGATAAGGAGTCACAACGAAGTAGCATTGAGTAGGAGTTGAATATGAAAAACAGACTCCTGCAGAGGGACGAAAGATGTGAACTTAATGAACTTAGAGTCTCAATCATATAAAACTGCACAAGAGAGCAATGTGTTTTCTCAAGTGACAGTTATGTCGCTGTTTCCAAAAGTTATTTTTTATTCCAACTATGCTAGCTGTGGTAATAAAAGATACGACTTTGCTCCCCATACTTTGCCCAGTTGATTTTTTTTCAAATACCAAATCCTGTTTCATGTCCTCAGTAGATGCAGAATTACCCAGAGTTGCCCCCACTTGCAAGTGTAAATCTGTTAGAAATGGCTTATAGTAACACACGGGCTTCGCTACCACAGCAGAGGGAAAATGTTTTCAAAAATGGTGTAGACTTACTCCCACAGAATGAAAATCCTTGGTCTCCTTGTTCCATTTGCATCTTACACTGTTATATCAACTCTGGTATTTTTGATACATTTTGTAGGATGCACTGAAGGGATTTTTAATATACTCAGATGTTGAAGAGTGCTGAACGTTTCACTTTTTTTTATTTACCCAAACCTTTGGACATTATTATAAAAAACCTGTGTGATATTTCTGAGGCAAATGACAGAAATTTCAAAATTCCATAAATGCATTTTCAATTGACGGTGAAAATCCAGAGCAGGGATTTGGATTTCCACAGCGTCAGACCCTTCCTGCTGTGATATGACAATGGGAATTGCCCATGATTTCCTGTAAGGGCATTTCCACTAGATCCGTTTGCTGCTCTGCCCAAAAGCAAACATGAGCCCTTTCTTCCATTTCTTCCAAATTGCTGCATCCCAGCTATTGGTTGTGGGTCCTTTGTGTAAAGAGAAGAGAAACCAGCTGATTAAATCCCAGAATAGTTTGGGTTGGAAGAGAACATTGAATGGCGTCAGTACCAACCCCTGCCATGGGCAGGGACACCTTCCACTATCCCAGCTTGCTCCAAGCCCTACCCAGCCTGGCCTTGAGGGTGAGGATGTGCATCCAAATTCATTGATGGGGGTGTGAACCCCACTCCCATCTCTGCCCTATCCCTGTGGGGCACCACAGCCAGGCAAATGAAAGAGTTAAATGAGCAGCTTGTAAAGAAAATATCTGTGCTTGTGTATTTTTCCTTAATTTACACCCTCACCAGAGGTTGCAGGTCTACAGCTGATGACACAGAGTTAAGAAGTAGAAACTTTTTAGCTGTGTTTTGGCCTTCATGAGGGAAAAATATGGTAACACTGGGGAGGGTGGGCGGGGGGTGACATCCTTTGTAGGGAAAGACATGGCAAAGCTGACAGTGAAATATTGTTCTCCAGGTGAATTATTAATGTTGACATAGGAAGGGATATTCCTTGGAAATTTGTTATTACTGAAATAACTCCTGCTTCTCCCCCTTCCCCACAGTTCTCAGACCGGGGTTTAGGCCAAGGGCAGCAATCTTTGGGTCTCCAGGGAAAACAAGCTTAGAGGTCACAAGAGAATTTCTCCTTTCATTAACTCCCAACTCCAAAAACTCTGACTTCACTGCTGGAGTCCAGCCACTCTGAGCCTTTGTGAGTCACAGCTGGTGACAGGAGTTCAGAGGGGTCACACTGGGCTGTGGCAGCACTGACACCCCATGGCTGCAGCAGGAGATGATGGATGGATGTGCCTAAGCCTCCTGTAATTGGCTTTGGAGAAAACCAGCACTGTCCAGAGAGTGCCACCAGCTAAAGTCAAATGAGTATTTCCATCTGCAGCTTTGTCACCATCTACAACTCCTTGGGACAGAGGAGTTGCCCATTTCATTGCCAGGGAGGTAATTTGGGGAAAAATTTCTCTTTTAGCCCTCACTGTACCTTCCTCATTTATGCAGTGGAGCTCGGTCTGCCTGGATGTTCCCTGGAGCCCTGAGGGTTTTGCTTCTGGAAGGTGCACACTTTCACTCAGGGATGAATTTTATTTTCATTGTTCATTACTTTGGGTGAGGATTATTTTCTTACAAGACTCCTTTTGCCTTCTGCTTTACATACAGAGTTGGTTTCTGAATGCTGCTGATAGATTTCTCTGGAGTGGTACAGGACCAGAAAGGGGCAAATCCTGTCCCAGTGGGAGAACGGGCTCTGTTTCACATCCCCCCCAGCGCTGGGGTGCCCAGTGCCGAGGACCCTGGGCAGAACCACTCCGGGCTTTTTCCTTTGCAGTCACTACCACCTAGTGCAGTCCTCTGGAACTTCATGTAACCGCCTTGGGTTTTATCCCGAAATTGCAATCGATTGGTGGAGCTGGTGGAATAATTGTTGCTTAATGAATTAGCCACTGCTCCGAGGTGTTTGTTTTTCTTAACCACTGCAAAGGAACACGATTTCCACAGCCAGGCAATGGGTTCATTGTCACCAAAAGGGAATTTGCAAAGCGACTGCTCTGGCTGCTCTTAAAGGAGAGACCTTTTTTGGATTTTGAAGTTGACTCAGTCCCTGTCTAGGAAGGCAGGACAAAATCACAGAATCCTGGGCTGGTTTGAGTGGGAAGGGACAGTAAAACCCATCCAGTGCCACTCTGCAATGGGCAAGGGAGGACACCTTCCACTATCTCAGTTTGCTCCCCATCCAACCTGGCCTTGGACACTTCCAGGGATGGGACAGGTGCAATTTCTCTGAGAAACCTGTTCCAGTGTCTCACTACCCTCACAGGGGAGAATTTCTTCCTTATATCTACTCTAAACCATGGCTAGCCATAAGCAAAAGCAAGGGAAAGGGAAAATCCTCCCCTCCTGGGAGGTTTGTTTGTGAACCTCACACCAAGTGAGTCAAGGCTGTGGATGTTTCCCAAGGGAACTGGAGAATTGAACAGGGCCTTCACATGGAAAACCTTCTCCTCTGATGCTTCCCTGCCTGTTTACCCTTCCAAGCTCTCCATGCTTCTCAGTCTGGCTCGTTTTTCACATGCTCCAAAGGGATGCAGCACTGGCCTGGTGTGCAGGAGATCTTTGCTCCTCAGCCAGCACTGACTCCTGCTCCCAGAGTCCCACTGCTGGATCATGTGTAGAAAGTGGAAGGTGTGAACAGAGGTCCCTTGGCTTTTCCATACTTGAGGAGTGTCTCAGAGTTTGTCTGGATCATGCCATGATTTTTACAACCTGCTTTTCTTTCCAGGGTGCTGGCATTTCTCCCAAAATTAGAGAAAGAAGGAGCAATGTGACTGTTACCTCCAGGTGAGGTAGCTTTACATTTTGGTTTGCCTTGAGATACTCAGCCAACACTGGTTTCAAACAGAGGCTGATTTTCCCAAATATGAAGACAATTCCAAACTTTGTGGAGATCTGCCTGCTAAGACATGATGTAAAGCCATGCCATGTGCCCCCTGTTTGTCCCCAAGCCAGAGCATCCTGTTTATGGTCACAGCTTGAGCACAGAACCACAGAGCCCTTTCAGTTGGAAACAACCTGTAAGATCATCAGATCCACTGGCCTGCCACACTTTGTGGGAGTGAATGATGAGCAGAGAGCTCCAGGTGGTGGTAATGTGGATCCTCAGCCAGCTCCATCCCCACCACTTGCTCACAGTCAAGCAGAAGTTGAAACAGTGGAAATAAAATTATATTATTCCAGGCAGAGCTGATTTCATGAAAAATACATTGTCTTTCCACAGCTTCAGTGAAAATATATTGGTTTCTGCCAGATTAAATTAGAAGTCATCTATTCTTAGAAACCTGTGAGGAACTGGCACGAGAACGGAGTGGATATGAGAGACTTCTAATCTCTTGCAGGGACTGAATTAACTGACTGCAGCCCTTTGCCTGCAAAGGAAATTAAATAATGTTTCCTGCTAAATATACACTGCAAAATAATCATATGAAAACACTAAAATATTCATTTCCACTGTTACAATCTGAGCTCAGGAATTACTGATTTGCTATGCTTTTGTTTGACAGGCATAGTTTTGTATTAAAAGGTGAACCAAATGAGTATGAGTAAAACTATTACCTACCTTAAAAACAGGAGTAATTTTAGATAAAACAGGAAGTTGTATTCAACAACAACAACAACAAAAAAGTCTCTGTTTAATTTAAAAGGCCTTAAAATTCTGGGTTTGTCTGGCTTTCCCAGTTTTGTATCGTGGCTGTTTCTGAGCTGAAAGTGCTGCAATGAGAAATCAAGACACTTCATCTGGCAAGTGTCAAGACAAAGAATCTTCACTTTTCCAGTTTTGCTACCATTTCTTTTGAGCTGAACTCATCAAATCCTCCTAAATCTTTGGGACTGTCAAAAAGGGCTCAATGTCTCTTTTTAACCCTTTTCAAACTTTAAAAAGATGAATTAAACCCCCATTTGCTAAAAGGTGGTTGTGTTGATCAAAGACTTGTATCATTCTGTTGGCATTGGCTTTGCTACCAGACAGTCCCGAATACATCTTTCTGCAAAATAAATGGGTTTGGATTAACTCAGTTTGGATGCTCTTGAACTGCAGTGATGTCTCCTTGTGGTTTACTCTCTGACACCAAATTAACCTTCCCCTGAGCAAGGCATTTATATTCTGGAGTAAATGCACTCTCACACAGAGTCATTCTGCAATTACATGAACTTTTATTTAGTCTCGGGGTGACAAGAGCAAGTGTGGAGAGCACAGGGTAAGCAGAGGATGAGCAGCTCGAGCATCCCCTGCTGCCTGCAGGGACAGGCTCTCTGTGCTCACCTGCACTGGTTTCTGAACTTGGCATTTGTGCAGTGAAAAGCAGTCCTGGAATGAACAGTGACAAAAATGGGACTGCCCAAAGCTGCGGTTTGCACCTCAGGAATCCCAATGAAATCCTCGCCAGGGTTTTTACACTTTGTCTCTGCAGGAGGACAGTGCTTTAACAGAGGGGACATGAATCATCCTCAAAGAGGTTTGCACATGCTCTGACTTTGCTTTCAAGTGGTTTCATGTCTATTCCTCTTAAACTGATTGGAAACTGGAGAGAGGATGAAACAAGAGGATGTTTTCAGAGCCTGTAAACATTCAAGGGTGGATTTAACTGGGCTTGAAAAAAACTGGTCCAGTGGAAAGTGTCCCTTCCCATGGCAGGGAGTGGAACTGGATGAGCTGTAAGGTCTCTTCCAACCCAAACTATTTCAGGATTCAATGAAAGAGTGTAAACAGAAATGTGCCATCAGACAGCTCATCCTGACAGCAGATCCCACTGCTTGAACCAGACTGGTTTGGTAATACTTGGGCAGGGAATGGAACATAGAAATGCTTCACCTTCCTAAATACCTGAGTTCCACCACCACAGAGCAGCTTCCTCTGGAAAGTCAGCCAAAAAACCAATGGCATACTGAAAGTGACTGCCCCAGGACCTGGGGCTGCCCCGTAACCCAGCCACTGAGTGCTGTGAATGCTGAGTAAATGTAGGTGACTGAGCTCTGGCAGAGGCTGGGTTGCATTGCTGTGTCTGCTTTTGATTTACAAGAGTCAGCCCTGCATCCATCCTGCACATCTCAGCAACTTCCCTGAGAAGAGGAAGCAAAGCAGCTTTTGACAATGTTCACTCAAGCAAATAACAATTTTCTCTTTAAGAAGAGAAAAATTACCACTCTTTTACCACTTGCAAATTTGCTTTTCTTGTATTTACAGCTCCTTCCTGGCCAGACTCCAGTGTATGGGAGTGACCCACAGCAGAAATGATAACTGCAAGGGCATGATGCTGAAGGGTTGGAGTTACGCCACCACAGGAAATGCTTTCAGGAGGATGCTTTCAGTAGATGCTTTCGGGAGATGCTTTCAGGAGATGGTCTCAGGAGGATGTTTTCAGTAGATGCTTTCAGGAGGATGTTTTCAGTAGATGCTTTCAGAAAGATGCTTTTGGGATATGCCTTCAGAAGGTGCTTTTGGAAGATGGTTTCAGAAGAGGCTTTCAGGAAAATGCCTTTGGGAGATGGTTTCAGGAAGATGCTTTTGGTAGATGCATTCAGGAAGATTCTTGCAGAAGTTGTTTCATCTCCACCATCTCTGCTACTCTAGCTCAGCTACAATGACTGCACTGGTGATCCTTTCCCACTTGCTGGGCTTTGCTCTGCTCATAGAATCCAGACTGCTTTGGTTGGAAGGGACATTAAAGAACCCCAGCCAATCCCCTGCCATGGGCAGGGACACCTCCCACTGTCCCAGGCTGCTCCAAGCGCTCTCCATCCTGGCCTTGGATGCTTCCAGGGATGGAGCAGCCACAGCTGCCTCACCCTCAGGGGGAACAAGTCCTTCCTAATCATCCTCTCAGCACTGAGTCAGTGAGACCTTTCCTGGACACTTTGTAAGAGTCAATATTATTGAAATGCTCTTCCATTCTTAGTAGCAGGAGCTGCAGCTCTAGCAATAACTGCTGTCACACCTGGCTTCAAGTGCAGATGAGTGATGGCCAATTTTCTGCTGATTGTGAATTTGCTTTTGAAGTTCCCCACCTGCCCTAGAGAGCTGTTCCCTCACCACCCTGAGCAGCACCTGGGATCTGAGTCCCAGCTCATTTTCAGCAAAACCTCCCTTACATCCTGCCTGGCCAGAAATATCATCAGACACAGAACTACAGCAGGGAAACAGGCAGTGCCTGCTTTGTTCTTTCATTAGAACTTGATTTGGTGCTGTATTTAAACGTGAATTACTGAGAAGGCAAAGACAGGGCTCTGCTCCTCACTGACTGTTATTAAAACTCTAAATCAGGCTGCCTACGGAGCCATTCCTGCTACCTTTGCAAAATGAAACAGGGGATTGGCCCCTTCTGTCTCAGAGGGAGGGTGCAAGCACTCTCAGCGATCCTAATAAAGCCCCAGGATTTTCCTGAACCTGCCAGTTTGCAATGTTGTAAATCACCACAACAGGATTGTGGAGGAAAAAGACTTGGGAACATTCTTCCTAAATGATAACTCTACTGTAACTTGGACAAGCAGCTGCCCAGATCTCATTCAGCTGTAAATTCTGTGATGAATTTCTTAGGGGTAGAGATTCATACCCCAGAATTTCACATCCAGCCTAAAACTCCAACTCAGAAACATCCCCCTTGCTGGGACATCTCTGGAAGGACTGCAGGGACCATGGTGTGAATCCTGGTTTAACCCCTGTTGCAACTCAACCTCACACATCCTGGTGGGATGGGCAAAGAGAATCAGAAGGGTAGAAGTGAGAAAACTTGGACGGAGGTAAACATTTTAATAAGTAAACCAAAACCAGTGTGTGCAAGCAAGGCAAACTAAAGAGTCCATTCCCTGCTTCCCATCACAGGCAGGTGCTCAGCCATCCCAGGAAAACAGGGCCTCATCACTGGTACGGTAACTTTGGAAGAAAAACCCCATCACTCAGAATATTCCCTTTCTTCCTTCCCTTAGCTAAGAATGACTTCATATGGTCTGGGATATCCCTGGGATCAGATGGGATTAGCTGGGATTCTGGCTGTGCCTCCCCCAACTTCTTGGGCACCCCCAGCCTCCCCTCCGGTGGGGTGAGGAGTAGAAAAGGCCCTAACTCTGTCAGCCCTGCCCAGCAAAAGCAAAATATCCCTAGATTATCTTTAGCACAAATCCCAACCACAGCCCCAGACAACTGAAGGAAATGAACTCTCTCCCACCCACATCCAACACATGGTGGGATGGGGACATTAATCTATTATATTTAGGCTGATATAACTGTTTCAAAATACAAAAAAAAAAAAAAATCCAAAGTTTTGGTTTTGTTTGGATTTTTCATTGTTATTACACAAGGTTTAGGTTCTTTCAATTTCATTTTCCAGGCAGCCTTTTCCTGCCCAGATATAACTGACCAGCTTCACCACAAGAAGCTCTGACTGACCTGAAAATGCATTTCCACTGCTCAGATAATTGATCTTCACTGCTGTCTGCCAAGTGAGAGCACTGAGTCACTCCCACCCTCACCAGCCTGGTCACAGCCTCCCCCAGCCAGGCCAGTAAAGCTCTCACCCACAGAGAGGACTCAGCAGAGAGTTTTTTCCTGTATGATGGGAAAACAGAACCTTCCTTCATCTTCTGGAATGAACCTTCTGCCCTTCTATAGAGAGGAGACCAGCAAAGATACCGAGGTAGAGGACTGGTGATGCATTTCATGCCATCAGAGAATCCCTGAGACTGGTTTGGGTTGAAAATGACATTAAGGCTCATCCAGTGCCACCCCTGCCATGGGCAGGGACACCTCCCACGTCCCAGGGTGCTCAAGCCCTGTCCAAGCTGGCTTTGGACACTGCCAGGGATAGGGCAGCCACAGCTGATCAGGGCACCTTGTGCCAGTCTCACCACCCTCACAGGGAAGAATTCATAGACAGAAATGAACTTGGGTAAAAGATCTGTTTAGTCCAATTTGCAATTTTTTTCCCTCTGGAAGCGGACAAAATTATTCTTTAGCTTTTCTGAGCCTTTTTTCTCACCCATCACCTCTGGTACCCTCTCAGAGAACATATGATGAGCAAAGGGCTCAGGGTAGGACCCTCTTCTGTCACATCTTACACAAGCTGAAGGGACCTGTTAGACTGGGGCAGCTCCATGGAGCAAAATGCCTGAGCTGCTCAGCTCTGCCAAGAGCAGCTCTGGGCACTTATTACTGTACTGACTTAAATCACATCCAAAAGGAACACATGAAATTTAAGATGAGATTTGTTCTCTTGGTGTAGGAACAGCTCCTCTGGAGTAGATAGAATCCTGCTGAGAGTAAATGCCATACGAGTTCCTGTCCCTGCTGCTTCTCAGCCCATTGAATAACCATGAACTAAATCACCCAACGTTCACGAGGGGGGAAAGTATTAGGCCCATCCAGCGCACTGGGGAGCACAAATTGAATTACATGTTCCAAATTAAATTACATGTTTCATGTGGCCTCCAGCAAACTTCACCCCTTATCCATGACTCTGATTTCCATAAAGTTCTAATGATGCCACAGGACACATCTCCAGTATTTCAATCTGTCCCCACAGCAACTGTCCTTTCAGTCAGCTTCATATTTCTGCCTTTGGGAGGTCCCCCTGCAGAGCTATCTCCAGGTCAGGGGCCCCAGCACAGGAAGGATGTGGAGCTGCTGGAGCAGGTCCAGAGGAGGCCAGGGAGCTGCTCCAGGGCTGGAGCCCCTCTGGAGCCAGGCAGGGAGAGCTGGGGGTGCTCACCTGGAGAGGAGAAGCCCCAGGGAGAGCTCAGAGCCCCTTGCAGGACCCAAAGGGGCTCCAGGAGAGCTGGAGAGGGACTGGGGACAAGGGATGGAGGGACAGGACACAGGGAATGGCTCCCACTGCCAGAGGCAGGGATGGATGGCTGTGAGGATGGGGAGGTCCTGGCACAGGGTGCCCAGAGAAGCTGTGGCTGCCCCTGGTGCCCTGGAAGTGTCCAGTGCCAGGTTAGATTGGGTTTGGATCAGCCTGGGATAGGGGAAGCTGGGATTTGCTCTCAATACAAATACAAGCACAAGGTTTTTACCCATTGGCCCTGCCCAGACACTCCAACACTCCCACCCTGGGCACCCCTGGCAGCACTGTCCAAACCCTCCTGGAGCTCTGGCAGCCTCGGGGCTGTGCCCATTCCCTGGGGAGCCTGGGCAGTGCCAGCACCTCTGGGGGAAGAACCTTTCCCTGAGCTCCCCAAATCCCCCTGGCCCAGCTCCAGCCATTCCCTGGGTCCTGTCCCTGTCCCAGAGCAGAGATTGGAGCTGCCCTTGGGGAGAGCTGCAGCTCTGCTGAGCTCTGCCCTCAGCCCCCTCTCCTCCAGCTGAACAGGCCAAGTGCCCTCAGCTGCTCCTTGAGTCGCCCCTCCAGACCCTTCCCCATCCTCATGTCCCTCCTTTGGATACTTCCAACACCGTTGGATCTTTGGCACAGAGAGATCCCCCTGGGGACTTCCAAGGAAAGCTGTCCCATGTCACCTCCCAGCTCTTTGCAGTCCTTTGGCCCAGGATTGCAACTAGCTTTGAGATTGTTTTTTTTCTTGTTTTCCCAGTTCAGCCACTTGAGGAAGGACAATCAAGGTTGCCATGGCAATGGAAGGATGACTTCTTAATTTGTGGGATTCTTTAATTATTCTGAGAATTGTAATCCCATGAAAACTGCCTCCCTTGGAAAAATTCAGTTAAGAGCTGCACAGGCACTAAGGAGAAATTAAAAAGAAAGGAAAGCTAATGAAGATGGTTTTTGGGCAAAAGAATGAAAAAAAAATTGGTGCATTTTTCTTGCTTGTTTCATGTGCCAACAAGAACAAATGTCTGGTGTTATCCAGAAACAAGGGCCTGGAATGGGTCCTAAACTTGAATTATTCATGAGAAATTCAAGGTGTTTTTACAGACTTTCTGAGAAACAAGAGTATCAGGCAGAACTAACACATATAACTGAAAATGTGTAAAACTTAATGGATAACAAGTAGGATTTCAAGGGCTATTTAAATGGAGAGGCACCAGAGAAAATACAATTTTTTGGTACATTTTTTCATCCCCAAATCTTAAAACTCAACACACAGAACAGAAGCAGATCTGCTTTCATTTTGTATAGGGTGAAGAGACACCGTGGCTTGCTCAGGATGGGCAGTGAGGCACAGGCACAGGAGGATGAAGCCAAAGTCCCTGGGATGTCCCAGCTGGCTTTGGAGCTGAGCAGGTGCCACATGAGTCGCCTGTGATAGGAACACCTTGGGACCCCAATGAACACAGCCCTGGAGATGGGCTGGTGAATTGGTTATTGCAGAGAAGCTAGGAATATCAGAGGGAGCAGGGCAGTCTCTGAGTGCTGGGAAGCACCTCTAAAAATCCAGTATTCCCTCGCTGGGGCCTACAGCCTCCAGGGGAGTATTAATGTGCATTAATATTTCTGCAGGAGGAGGAGGGGGAGGAGGAAGGCACCTGGAGCATCCTCTCTGCTGCTGAGGGAGAAATCTTCCCCCCAAATCATTCTTCCAATGGAAAATGCTGGTTCAGCTCTCATGCCAATATGATGTTTTAATCATCGCCTTTCTTTGGAGGGAAATGTGCATGGAAATGGAGCATTTAATTGTCTTACTTTCAAACAGCTTTGTTGCCCAGAGCAACTCCCTGGAAGTGCCCAAGGCCAGGTTGGACAGAGCTTGGAGCACCCTGGGATAGTGGAAGGTGTCCCTGCCCATGGCAGGGGGTGGCACTGGGTGATTTTAAGGTCCTTTCCAACCCAAACCAGTCTGGGATTACATGACCTTTCTTTAGAAGGCATTTCATGCAGCCATTTGAATATTTTTTGTTTTCTTTCAAGGAGACTTCTTTTTCTTTTCAATTGCTTTCATTGCTTTAATTTTATACCCCATTATAAATCCAAGCACGATATTAAATGCATTGAAATAAAAATTTCAATTTTCTCTATATATTAAAAAACTGTTTAACTGAGCAAAAGCTACTCTGGAAGTGATCAGATTTAATTTCAGGGGAAACATCAACATCCAACATTATGTTCTTGTTTAGAAAGGTGGACTCCTTTAAGTAGCTGAGCCCTCTGCTCACAGGAGCTCTGTGTCCACACTTTGAAGACACTGGTAGTAACAATTTAAGTGACAAGAGAGTCCAAAAAGATTGGGGAAAGCCTGAGAAATGGAGGGGGAGTTACAGATCACGATTAACTTAACCAAAGTCCTTCTTCCAGGAGTCATTGTTCTTGGCCCAATTCTCCCTGGCTTCCCTTCCAAATGCCTGTTGTCCTTTCTGCCTTCAAAGCCCATGGCAAAAGCAGCATCCTGTGAAATCCCAGTGGGACACTGATGGGACATTTCCCTGGTGCTCAGTGCAACCACAAAATGATCTGCAGCTGGGCCAGGGAAGGATCTGGACCAGCTGAGGGAGCTGGGAAGGGGCTCAGCCTGGAGGAAAGGAGGCTCAGGGGGGACCTTGTGGCTCTGCACAACTCCTGCCAGGAGGGGACAGCCAGAGAGGTCGGGCTGTGCTCCCAGGGAACAGGGACAGGAGGAGAGGGAACAGCCTCAGGCTGGGCCAGGGGACGTTTGGATTGAAGATTCGGGGAAATTCCTGCATGGAAAGGGGTGTACAGCTGCCCATGGCCGGGGTGGAGTCCCCATCCCTGGAGGGGTTTAAAAGCCATGTGGATGTGGCACTTGGGGATATGGTCAGTGGTGGCTTTGGCAGTGCTGGGTCAACTCAGTTGGACTCAATGGGCTCAGAGGACTTTTCCAATCTAAATGATTCTATGATTGTCAGAAAAACCTCTTCTCTGGACTGCAGCCATCATTGGTTTTTTCGTTGTTTGTGTTTTTGTTTGTTTGAAATAATTTTTCTCTTCAGGCCCAGAGGGGAACATCAAAAACAACAGCGATTTCCAGGGTTAAGGAGAGGGCTCTGGCTCAGGGCCGTGGGGACCATGTACTGAGCCACATGGGGGACCAAAGCACCTAATTTTCTTTGTAAAACATCCCTGCTGTGTCTCTGAGGCCAGTCCTGCTTTTCTCATTGCAAACCCTTTACCTGGGCTGTGCTCCTGGGAGGGCTCAGGTGGGGCTGTGGAAGCAGAGGGGCTCACACAGGTCGGGACCCTTCTTCATCCCTTTTCCTTCCTCAAATAGAGGCGTTTTTCAGTGTTTCAGGGTGGGATCCCGAGCACTGCAGCAAGTGCTGGAGACACAAGAGGGCAGGCACAGACTGTGCAAAGCCCTCTCTCCTTTGCACAAACTGTGCCTGCTCTCTTCCCAGCCAACCTGGCCCTCTCCACTTCCCTCCATCTCTGCAAAGGGGTGAAAAATGGGATTTTCCTCAGGGATATGTCTCCTGGCCCTGTCTGGCTCTCTGCTGAAGCAGATTTGAAGCAGCATGTTCTGCGAGGAGCATCCAGGGGCTGAGACTGGGCTATGAGCTCCCACAGCAGTTCCTCCACCTGCCAGGGATGCTCCACATTCCGGGGCGTTCCGTAGTGCAGGTGTCCTTAGCTGGGCTCTGCCACCTCAGGGGGTTTATGGGACCAGCCAGGCTGCCTTATCCTCCCCCTGCGTGTCCCCTCAGAGGCGTTGTTCACATGGGTGGCCGGAGGGGCCATCAGCCCTTACCAGCCCTTGCTTCCCATGTCCCTCATCCTTGCTGGTGTTACCCCATCCCCAGCCACAGCTTTCCTTGGCTCCCAGGACATCGTAGCCGACGGCAGCTCTTGGGCACAGCCTGAGCCACCAGCCCTCAACAGAGTGGGACAGTGGCTGCCCCTGGATCCCTGGAAGTGCCCAAGGCCAGGCTGGACAGGGCTTGGAGCATCCTGGGATAGTGAAGGTGTCCCTGCCCATGGCAGGGGGTGGGATGAGGTGATCCCTTCCAACCAAACCATTCATGATTCCGTGATTTGTCTCCCTGGTTTGTGCCCATCCCCGGGGGCAACGGAGCAGAGCCAGTGCTGGAGCCGGTGCCGGAGCCGGTGCCAGGCAGCTCTGCTGGGCACGGGGCTGTTCCCTCCAGGCTGCAGTCAAAGCTCCCTGCACAGTTCAACAATAAACGGTAGCAGATGGTTTATGGTGTGAATTACAGCAAACGGGATTGCAAAGGCAGCACTAACGGGGAACAAATGAAAGCATTAACAGGGAACAAATGAAAGCATTGAAAGCATTAACACACCGCCCGGCCAGGCATGGGGAAGGGAGAGGGATTTGCAGATGGGCTGGGAATGGGTAGGAAAGGGAGTCCATTCCGGCCAGGGATTTTCTAGAGGGAAGGGTCTTGTCCCTGACCATGCAGGGATGATGAGCACAAGGGGAGACCCGCAGTGAGGTCTGGAGCCAGGAGTAAGGGTGCTGTGACCACTCTGCTGCTTTAATTCTGGGCCATAGCTTGTTTGGGTGTGCTCAGCTCTGCCTTTTCCACCCTCCTGGAAAGGGCACCACAAGGTGCAGGAGGTTTGTGCATCTGTCCTTGTCTGAATTTCTGTATAATGCAGAAGGAACACAGCTCTGTTTAGTCGCCAATGGACTGTATTGAGAGCCTGGTTTCACTCACAGGCACAGATGCAGGAGGAGGGACCATATTTTGCATTTCGGGGCTGATGTGGATTTCTGCAAGAGGAAACCAGACTCTGGAGGCAGCTCCTGCTCCCTCTGCACCCCAGCCATTCATGACAACAGGGTGCTGGAGCCTTCTGACTATGAAAGGAGGCTTCAGCTTCAGAGCAGCAACCTGGTACGAAAAGTCCTCCTGGGAAAACCAGCTCGGGGCTCCCAAGTCCTTTGTCCCCTCTTTGCCTCAGATTCCCTGGTGTAAAATGGAGAAAGTAGTGTTGTAGCAGGGCTGGTATGGGTAGCTCAGACTGAGAGATATTCCCATAGGAACATCCATGCTGGGGGATGCCACAGCTCCACTTGCCTTTGGCTTCCAAGGCCAAATGTGTAGACAGCAAAGCTGAAATTATCTTTGGGTGAAAGTCATCAGGGGGAGGATGGCTGGCTCACGGCCTGGGGACAAGAGTCTTGGGGGTCCATCAGTGAAGTCAAGCACCTGAAAGGTGAGGGGGCCAAATGGTGCAAATGGTCTGTTGTCATGATAACAGCACTCAGGGTTATAAATCCAGAAACTGGGCTCATTTAATCTTTAAAGGTGGCTGAGAGTCATGAGGCATTGCCCTGCAGGCCGTGACAGGCTCTGCCTGTGCTTCAACCCTCTGCTCCTGCCTCTTTCCAACTGGGAAAGTCATGTTTTGGGTGCTTCCATGCCCTGGGACCCTCACCTGCTGTAGGGCTGGGTGCTGTACAGAGACAGAATTGGGGTTTAATTATGATTCTGAAAAAAGCGAGCAAAACCCCTGCTGTTCATGGAGCCGATATGGAGGGGAGTTACTCCGACCCTGCTCAGACCCAGCACCTCACACCTCTGGTGTGGATCCCCGTCATTCTCACTCCTGTAGTCGCACCACGCATGCACCGAGGCACCGTCACAGGATCTGCAGCATCTCCTGGGTAGAAAACCCAGTTTTTCTCCCCTCCACCCCCTCCTTCCCAACCTCCCGGCTGAATGCACATCTGGGAGCGCCTTCCCCAAACGCATCCGTCACAGCTGCCCTCCGGCGGGCAAACAGAACATCTGGAGATCCTGCTGGTTCGGAGGCTTCCGAGCCTCGGGGGGCTGAGCCGGGGGCCTCAGGAGCTGCTGGGCACAGCCCCCCCGGCCCCGCCGAGGCACGGCCACGTCCAGACTCAGCCCAGCCTGGAGCTGAGGGTGTCGGGTCGCAGCTTCCTCTCCCTGCCCTGCCGCAGGGCTCCGGATCCATGTGCGACTCACGGCCCGCAGCGCTTCTCCCTGGAACTCCTGCAGGGCAGGAAAGCTTTGAGATAGACAGAGGAGAGATGAGAGATGCTACAGCCCCTCCGCTGCCGCTCCCCGGGTCTTGCCCTGACTGGGTTTTGCTCGGAGCTGCCGTGTGAAAGAGAAGTGGGTTAATGCACTTCTTTCTAATCTGCGTGTGTGCGTGCATGGAGCTGAGCAGCAATCCCCTTCTTTTCTTTTATCTTTCAGCCTTTCCTTTTATTTTTTAGCCTTTCCTTTTCCCTCTCCCTTTTTCTCTCCTATTTCTCCGGCTGAATTAGCTGCCCACCTTTCCCTTGCAAATCACACCGACAGCACGGGCTCGGTTTTCGGGGTGGTGTTTTCTGTCCAAAATGGAGAAGTGGGGAGGAGGAGAGATGCCTAAATCCTGCAGTCGCATCCCCAGAGTTCGGGGAGCATCTCCCGGTCGGGCTGAAGACATGGGGGAAGCAGCATCCTCGCCTTTCCGCGCTAGTTAACAGCCTGCGAGCTGCCTCCGCTTGTTTTAGGCTCGCTCGCTTAATCTCAGCTCCCCTCAGCGCGTGTGTGCTTGTGTGTGTGTGTGTGTGTGTGTGTGTGTGTGTGTGTGTGTGTGTGTGTGTGTGCAGGGGGAGGACTTTATTGCCATTGGCTCAGCTTTCGCTGCCCACCCACATCTCTTCCACATCACCTTGGTGTCTCCCTAAATAAAACCAGCCCTCCTTATCGCACCGAGGAAATCAAGAGCAAGAGTTTGAATGGATTTTATATAAATATTTACCCCGACGAAGCTACTGCTGAGCTCGTGGAATAAACTCGCAGCAGCTGGTCTCACTCTGCTTCTCTCGCCTGCCCCTGAAAGGATTTAATTACTTTAGAGAGGAGAGGGGAGAGATCCAGATCCCGGTTCTGGCTCCAGACTGACCCAAAAAGCAGGACCAGGATTTAAATGAACTATGGATCTGAAGGACAGCACCAGCGAGGGCAGCATGGGCAGCCTGCAGCCTTCCAGCATCCAGATTTTTGCCAACACCACTACGCTCCATGGGATCCGTCACGTCTTTGTCTACGGGCCGGTCACCATCCGGCGCCTGCTCTGGACCTTGGCCTTTGTGGGCTCGCTGGGTCTCCTCCTGCTGGAGAGCTCGGACAGGGTGGCTTTTTACTTCTCCTACCAGCACGTGACCAAAGTGGATGAGGTGGTGGCGAACAGCCTGGTGTTTCCTGCTGTCACCATCTGTAACCTCAACGAGTTCCGCTTCTCCCGGCTCACCACCAACGACCTGTACCATGCTGGGGAGCTCCTGGCTCTGCTGGATGTCAACCTGCAGATCCCCAACCCCCACCTGGCTGACCCTGCTGTCTTAGCCACCCTCCAAGAAAAGGCCAACTTTAAGCAGTATAAACCCAAAGTTTTCAGCATGCAAGAATTCCTGGCACGGGTTGGCCATGACCTGAAGGATATGATGCTGTACTGCAAGTTCAGAGGCCAGGAGTGCAACCATAAGGACTTCAAAACTGTGAGTATGAACAGACACGCTGCTTTTCTCTTCTCTGGGCACGTGGACTGTGGTGTTGCAGGACCAGGACAGCCCTGGAGGTCACTGGTCAAGCTGTGTGGGTCTGGTGTGGTGAGACAGTGGCTGCCAGGCTCTGACATGGCAGAGGAGGAGCAGGAGGAAGCCTGTTGAGCTGAAGTTTGGTTGTTGGAGTCCTAATGGGGGTTTTGTGGGGCCAGATCTGCAAAGAGTTTGTAGCAGGTCCAGCCTACATCCTGCGTAAGGCCCATGGCTCCCAGTGTTTGCTCAGGGTCAGATGGATGCTGCTGAGCATCACAGGGGGCCTGAGGGTCTCTTGCCATGGCCAGTGGATGTCAGCCAGCTGAAGGCAGCAGAGAGGGCTGGACAGAGTCAACAAGAAGGGCAGGTGCTTGGGGCTGGTCTGAGCAGTGTCCAGCTGTATTTCTCCAGGTGTTTGCAGCGTTGCTGGAACTCTGGAGGGGGAAATTTTTCTTCTTGTTCGTGGTGTTCATGGCTCATAAATCCTGGTTTAATACCCTAGTGTGGATAGCAGCTGGGTACCTGCCTGGTGCTGTCCTTCCTGTGCTGTGTTAGGTGAAAGGAGGAGAAAGAGAAGGAGAGGAAAAGCAGCTGAGAGGCTGAGCTCTGATCCCAGTCTGCTCTGAGACGGGGGGAGGTGGAGTGAGCCGGGCACTTGAGCATCCTGAGGGAAGTAGCTGCTGCTGAGTTTCCAGCTTCTGGCTGGCACCCTGGTGGCAATGCAGGCTGGTGTGGGTGCTGTGGTGGTAAATGTGTCAGTGTAAAATAAAAATGACTAGGAGGTTGTCTGGATGAAGTGATGCCCCTGTGTGCCACTGGGGCAGGTGAGGGGACCAGGCAGGGGGCTGCAGAGGGGGCTGAGCCCCATCCTGACTGAGCTGGGGGATGCTGGGGTCTGGGCTAAGTCTCACTGTGCTCTCAGGCCACGCTGCGCAGTGCCTTGGCTCTGTGATCCTGGAGTCAGGAATGTTACAGGTTTCAGTGGTTATTTCTTGGGAGTGCTGCTGCTTGTTCTGCTAATTATGGTGTGTCCTGCAGAGAGCAGGTCCTGGGCAGGGTTTGTGATCCCCTGGTTCATCAGCAGAATCTTTGGTTTTGGGAGAAGGGAATATTTTCTGTCTGTGCTGCTTTGAATCTCCGAACAAATGAGTCCAACTGACTCCAGCTCCAAAGTCATTGCCATCTCCTGGACTGTGCTCTCTTTACACCTCTGAGCAGGAACATAGAATTTCATGCCTCAGTTGTTACCTGTGCATATCTCTGAT
Source organism: Vidua chalybeata (assembly GCF_026979565.1). Lineage (NCBI taxonomy): Eukaryota > Metazoa > Chordata > Aves > Passeriformes > Viduidae > Vidua > Vidua chalybeata. The sequence continues at coordinate 5,723,414 of NC_071555.1, read as the reverse complement.
GCTGCGTCTATTTCAAAGTGGATATTCAGGCAAAACGTTCCCTTGTTTCTGCTCCCTGGGCAGGGGTTGGGTCATCCAAGTTGTAGGAAGGTGTCAACCAAGCTCCAAGGAGAGGAGCTTGCTAAAGAAAAGCCATGTGTGAGCAAGCCTGGAGAATGGGATAAAAAGGGAGAAACAGATGCAAAAGTCCAGGGAACAGAAGGGTCAGGAAGTGAGGTCAGATCCCAGGAGGATGGACAGACCTCTCTTGATGGTAGCAAAGTGAGGGGAGTGGGAGCTATTCTGCCTCTGGACTTGCTAAAAATGAAATAAGAACTAGCCAAAAGCAAAAACCTCAAAGCCGGGGAGCAATGAGCAGTTTCAAAGCACCTGCTGGGCTTAAAAAAGGACTTTAAAAGACAGAAGACAGGAGCTCTTGGCAGCCCCCCTGGGACCCACCAGGGTGTCACCTCTAGCTATTGAGTTTTTGAGAAAATTGCTTCTGAAACAATGATTTTACTTTTTTTTTTTCTCATGGGGATACTGTAGTTTCCAGAAAGACCAGAAAGACAAACATTCCCCATCTGCCAAATAAATGCTCTGCTAAAACAGATCAGGGCAAGCTAGAAAGAGACAGGCTATTATGGACTGACAGTGTTTGTCCTTGTCAAAGTGAGAGACTGAGTGCAATACTTCAGCCCATTCTGTGAAGCAGCTCCTACCTGAGCCAGAAGACAACATTGTGTCTCACAGAGGCAGGGCTTCAATCTCACTGACTCCAGGTGATCCCCCAAGTTATGGAAATCCAGGAAATAGCACTCAACAGGGACACAACAACCCTGTTTTTCTTCCAGATTTTACCTCTCAGATAAAAGGCAGGAAAAAGTGCCTGTTTGAAGGATGAGTAGGTGTTTCCAAAGGGAGAATGCTGTAAAGGTCTATGAGCTGCCTCTAGGCTGAATCAGAACCTCATGTCCTGGATGAATTTTGCATTTAATCACCACCAACCTGTTGCAGCTGCACACGGGCTCACTGACAGCACATCCATCCTGCTGCAGCACCTGCTGGAGAAGAGTCATCACTGAAGCCTGATTTGTTTCCTGAAGGGAAACAGGGTGTAAATCCCAGGACAGTTCTGCAATATGTCATCAGGGTGAAAAACTATGAGGGTTTTATATACACTCCCCAAATTCTGGCAGTTGAGAGCAGAGGAGGCAGGAGCTTTGCAGCAGAGGGCTGCACCAAACAGGAACTCTGCAATGAGGTGCTGCTGGAGGAGTCAGTGCTGAGCTGCCTCTGGTCAGCTGTGCCCTCTGGTGCATGGGGGTTTTGTGTGCAGGGTGTCTCCGAATAAAGCCCACAGTGCTGCTGCTGCTGCTGCTGCTGCTGCATGGAGAGCAGGAGCTGAAACGGCAGCATCATCTTTGAAAACACTTAACTTTACTCTCCTTCCTCCTCCACTGTCCTGCTTATATCCTCTGTCACTGCTTTAATAACAGGACTTGAGCTGTGTTTTCTCTACACTTCCTGTTCCTTCTCCCTCTAATACCTCTCAGACAACATTTCCCATATTAAGGTTTGCTCATTGCAGTGAGTAGCCACAGCTTTTTTGCAGAAATATCCCAAAGGGAGCAGCCAGGTCTTAGCAGGATGTGCTGATCCTGCACTGGCATTGCCACACAGAACAGCAGAGAAGACAATGCAGAGCTCTGTTGTAGGCAAAGCCAGTGAAGAAGAGAAAATTGGCAGAACATGCTTTAGCAAAGCCATTCCCTTGGAGTATGTGAAGGAGGAAAGCCTGATAGCAGCAGCCAAGGAAATCCCCTCCTTGTTTTCTGCACTGCTCCCCACAGGAGGTCCTGGTTGGAACTGGCCTCACAGATGGCATTTTCTGGGAGGAGCTGTGCTCCTGCTGCTCAACGTGACATCAAGGTCTTCCATCCCACTGCTGCTGAGCCTGGCAAAGCTTGGGCTCATCAGCCCTCGCCGCACCACTGTGATGTTCTGGGAGTCCCTGTGGGTGTGTGCAGCAAAGCCTCTTTCCCAGGGCTGCTGGTGTGGCTTGTGGCCTTCACTGTTCCAGCCTGGGATGATGCTGGGCAGTCGCAGGGGACACTTGCAGGAGGATTTTGTGTGTGGCCCAGCAAATGTGGGGGGCAATGGGGAGAAAACCTCTGAAAACTTTTTCAGCCCATGGGGCAAACATAGCATGAGGGATGGGATGGCTGGGAGTGGATACTGGGAATCTAAGCAGCAGGGGAATGGGATCCCTCAGTCCCTCCTTGATGAGAAATGCTCTCCAGCAGCACAGCCCTGCCTAGCACAGCCTGGCCATGGCTCTGGGGGCTGTTCTGGGTGTCTGTTCTGGGTGTCTGGGTGGTACTGCATTCCTCAGTCGGGTCATTTGCTAAACGCAGTGTTGGGCTGTGCTTCCCCGTACATCCAATCATTCCAGCTAACACAAACTTTTCCCTTGTGCCTGCTCTGCCTCATCAGGTGTCTATTTGTTGCCAGTGGTCATGACAATTGAAGGATAGAATTCATTTATTTTCAATGCACATTCTTCTGACTTACAGGGTGCACATAATGAAGTGTGTCTCATGTGATTATTGCTATTTTAAGACACAAATGTCTGTCAATCTGTCTGGCTTTCTCTATACATATTTTTTCTGCCCTTCTTTCTAGTGTATCTATCAGGCCAATGTTTAGTGAATAGTTTTGGCTTTTTAGACTAACTAGTCCATTCTCATCTGTTATACAACTTTCACTTTCTTCAAGAAAAAAAGTCAGGATAGTGCATACTTGATTCAGAAAAACATTACATTTCTTATTTAACAATTTTTTTCTGGAGAGTCACAACTTCTTCCAAAGTTTGCTCCAGAATCTGAGATGCCTTTATGAGATGTGCAATAATGAGATGTGCAATTATGAGATGTGCAATTCAGTGATAACTTTTACACAGATGGGCCAGTTCTTCCAGTAGGAAATCACGTAGGAAATCCAATAGGTGTCTGTGGAGCCTTCCCAGTCTGCACTGGAATATCTCAGTTTTGCAGGTGCTGTTGAGGGTCTGGGTGTGGGCACAAGCACAGAGGGAGTGCAGGGTTATAATAGCAACCCCTGCCCTTGGGAAGTGCAGACCCTCATTCCACCCAGTGGTTTTCTAGATTAAATTTCTCTGTCTTGTAAGGATTTATGGGTATGGCAGTTCCCTGTTACACAGATGGGGTTTGTATTTCCTTTATTTATCAAAAAATGGTAGGATAATATTTTATATTTTGCAGGAAGTTTCATGGATGGATTCGAGTTGGGATGAATGCTCATGAAAAACCATTCTTGGGTTGGAATGGTTAATAGAGTTAAAATCTGATGAAAGCTGTGGAGCTTCAGTGGGGCCTTTTCATGGCAAATCCAGTTTTAAATCCTTTAATACTATGTGTTGGTTTGGCACAGCCTGGTTTTTGGTAGCAGGGGGCCACAGGAGTAGCTTCTGTGAGAAGCTGATAGAAACTTCCACCATGTGTGACAAAGCCAGTGTCCGATGGCTCTGAAGATGGACATGCTGCTGGCCCAATTAGAGAGGTTGGTAACACCTCTGTGATAACAGAGTTAAGAAGGAAATCAAAACAACACCCGCCAGTTTTTTCCCAGGGGTGGCATGGCAGCGCTGGCGCCATCCCAGTGCGGCCCATGGCGAGCCTCGCCTGCCTGGCTGCCCCTGGCCAGCTGTGCTGCCAGCAGAAGGGCAGGGCGGTGGTGGCAGCCTCCCCTTCCCTCTCCTCCATGAGGAGAGGCATTAACTGGTGCCAGCCGCCACTGCCTGTGTGGTGGTGGTGGGGCCGCGTGGCTGGCAGTGAAAACACGATGAGCAATTCCCCAGTGCAGAACCTAGACAAGATCAACTTCTGGGTGCTGCAGGATTTTGCAAGAATCTTTGAATTGGTGGAGCTTGTTGGTGATGGTACCTATGGGCAGCAGTTTTTCTTCTAGTCAGAGAAGAGGACAAAGTGAGGACATGTGAGGGAAACCACACAACAGCACCAAGGTCAGTGGAAAAAGAGGGGGAGGAAGTGCTCCAAAGCACTGGAGCTGAGATTCCTCTGCAGGCCATGGTGAGGGCTCTGGTGAAACAAACTGTCTGTCCCCTTGTAATGCATGAGGTCCATGGGGGATGCAGCGATCCACTCACAGCCCACGAGAGAAGTACTCATGCCAGAGCAGGTGGATGCCAGAGAAAGCTGTGATCCAGTGGAGACCCAAGTAGAAAGAGAGGACCCTGCTTCTAAACTAGAGCAGCCTGACTTTAGAGGACTGCACCCCGTGGATGAGTGACCCATGCCACAACAGTTTTGGGAAGACTGCTTACCTGTGGGAGGGACCCCATGGCACAGCAGAAAAAAGTACTCCTCTCCCTAAATGAACAAAAAAAGGTCTGGAGTGATGAACTGACCAAACCCCCCATGCCCTGTCTCCCTGTGCTGTCAGTGGGAAGGAGGGAGGGGCTGGGAGTGAAAAAAGGTGTTTTAGGGGCTTATTTTACTTTTTTACTTCTCATTATCCTCCTCTGACTCTGTTTAAAATAAATTTACTTTATACCTTTAAATTTAAACCTCTTTTTCCCTCGGAGTGTTTTTCTCCCAGTCCTTACCTCAATTCATGAACCTTTATTAATTCTTTTTTTTTTTTTCTCCCTCTCCTCTGCCGTACTGTAGCAGAAGAAGGTAAGCGAATGACTTTCATGGATACCTGGTGTTTGGCCAATATCAAACCATGACAGAAGTGGGCTGCAGGTTGTTAACTTGGGACATTGGTGCTCCACATTTAGGATGCTGATCTGACTGCAAACCTGACCAGAACAGTGACAGTCCTCCTTAATGGTCTTTGAAAAGGGCTGTGTTTGGATGTGTTTTGAGCTGTTTCTTAGCCAGGCATGCTGCCCTCCCTCCCTCAGGCTTTGGGATGGGGAATAATTTAAACAAGTGGAAATGTCAGGAACAGGCACAGCCAAAGTGTCAGAGCCAGTTGGAGAGCAGAGGAGGATGGATGACAAGGGAGATGAGGTGTGGGGAGGGCCCTGGGAGAGGAAGGACAAAGAATTTGTGCATGTAAAAGCCAGATGTGGGCTCAGCTTCTCTTGCTGGAGCAGCTGGCACTTGGTTTGGAGGAGAGCAAGAACCGCTCCTCACTTCTGAGTGATTCCCATTTGTTAGAGTTATTTATCAGGAGTCCAAAAGAGAGCTCCTCCATCCTCCACACCCCACCTGCCTGGGGATTTGCACTCCAAATAGCAGCTGGAGCTGGAGCAAAATGCAAATCCCACCCTTGGAATGGGGAAGAACTGCTGAGCAAGGAGGGTGTCATTGGAGTTCCAAGGATAGAGGAGATGTTTGAGAGCTGCCAGAGTTTATCAGAATTGTCCTGGGAATTGTGTGAGGCTTTTCTTAGTGTTGGAAATACCTCTGAGTGCAGCTTCTTGTGCTTCAGCTCATTTCTCCTGGACAGACACTGAGAACTGAAGTGCCCAAAGCAGTGGAGAGCCAAGGTTGTCAACAACAGAGAACAAATCTGATAACCATCTGGCACCATGTCCTGGTGCCTCCTTCGTCTGTGGCTCTCTGTGACTAGCACAGTTGATGTCACAGGGTCTCCCTGACAACTGGCCTTGGATGAGTTCTCCTGGGTACAGTTTTCTGTCTGCAGTGGGTGGAGGGTGAGACCACAGGAAGCTTTCACATGTACTTGTGCTCTCTCTACAGGAACCAGACTTAGTCTATCATGTCCAAAGCTAGAAGTAAAGGCCAGGAAGGACAAGGAATATATAAAAAACCCAGCATGGTTTCCAGCTGGAGAGGTAAAGTAGAACAACATAGCTTGTGTATACCCCCCATGCAAATGTCCCTTGGAGTCTTCTTGGCAGATAATAAACAACCTTCCAGATGTCACCTCTTGAGGAATTTTTGTGTTTATCTCACCAGATGCAGTGATACCCTGGGAAAAGTCACGGTATGACTGCTGTGGGTTTACTCTAAACCCTCCCTGAGAGCTTCTGAGTACCAGGTCCATGATCCCCATGGACAGAAATGGGTAAAAATCTAAACCAGTTGTCATGAATTCAAACAGGAGAAATTCCCACTTGATAAAAAAGGAAAACAGGTCAGACTTCAGTGGGGACCTCTGGCCTCTTGAGATCCCTTCCAAGCTGAATTATGATTCTGTAACAGAAAGCAGGTGAAGACCTTCTGGGTCTTAAATCCTTTTGCTATTTTTGGACCATCTATTTTTTTCATAGAATCCTGGAATGGTTTGGGTTGGAAAGGACCTTTAAATAATCCAGCTTCACTCCCTGCCATGGGCACCTTCTACTATCCCAGGCTGCTCCAAGCCCCATTCAGCCTGGCCTTGGACACTTCCAGAGATCCAGGGGCAGCCTCAGCTTCTTTGGGCATCCTGTGCCAGGGCTTCCCCACCCTCCCAGGGAAGCATATTTTCCAAATATCCAAACCTGCTCTCCTTCAGTTTAAAGCCATTCCCCTTTATCCTGTCCCTACATGCCCTTTTCCAAAGTCTCTCTCCATCTCTCTTGGACTCCTTTAGGCACTGGAAGGGACTCTAAAGGAGATCAGTCTCCCCAGAGCTTCTCTTCTCCAGGCTGAACGGCCTTGCAGGACCTTGCACTTGGCCTTGATGAGCTTTGTGAGGGTCACACATTCCCACCTCTCCAGCCTATCCAGGTCCCACTGGATCACATCCCTTCCTTCCAGTGTGTCACACAGCCCGGGGTCATCAGGTTTGCTGAGGATGCCCTCAATCCCATTGTTCGTGTCACCAACAGTGATGGAAACCACAGCTCTAACCCTGAGGAGCTCTGCCCATCTCTGTCCTGCTCTTGTGCTCAGTTCACCCTCATCTTTCTTGAGAAATGAAAGCCAGTTTGAGAAGACGATCACCTTCCTCTCTGTGAACTCTGTGTACAAGTTTGCATTATTGACCTAAGGACAAAAATTGCCCTAAAATGCAGAGCTGCTGACAGCTCTGTCTGCACTGAGCATTGAGGCATTCGCAGCTCTGATTCCATAATGAGTCCACCACAGTTTCTCTGAGCAAACCCCTGTCTTTTCCGATTTCCTGAAACTATCCCTATTTGCTTTAGAAGCAGACAGTGGTGATGAAAAAAAAAAAAAAACAAACCCTCAGATTCATCACTAAGCTCCTGCTGACAAAAAATGTGCCTGGCAACTCCCGAGAAATGACAGGATGGGGAGATCATGCTCGGCATTTCCATCTCTTCTGGCAGGGTCTGGAGTCCCTCATATGCCTTCCCAAAGGCATTTGTCACAGGATTTATGCCTGGAGTGCCATCCAGGCTCAGGCTGGCCATGCAGCAGAATTCTGCATCCACTGGCATGGTCAGGGTGAGGGCAATAAAGGTGATAAGCGATTGTGATAAGGTAGGTGTGAGCAGTGTGTCAGGTGGTTGTGTTGCTGCCACAGCTACACCAGCTCTATATGGGACTCAAAAATACAAAAAGCATTCTGCTTACTGGGCTGGTGAGATCCTGCAGCGTTCTGTAGGAAGAGCTCTTTGGGAAAACAAACCCATGGAAAACTTTCTTGCTTACAAAGTGATGACAGCTATGACAGGGCCGGGAGTGGGGAGGACTCAGATCTTCTTGAGGGAGGAAATGGTGATCTGTGGCTAAATGTGAAGGTTGTGAAAGTCCGTGTCTATTTTGACACCTGCATCTGCTGAGAGGTTGTGATGAAAAGCCTTAACAGGTTGACTTTGTTGAGGGATGAGTGCACCAGAATGGTCCTCTAGTAGCTTGTTGGGTCTTTCCGACCTATGGAAATCTGTGAGGAAACCTCTCAGGCACCAGAAGCTCAACAAGCTAAGAGGGAAGATGAGGTAGATGAGGAGGTCATGTCTGACTCCATCTGCCATGGATTAATGTATGAGACCTGTGCCAGGAAAACAAAATCGCCCTTGGAGGTAAAAGATACTGAGAGTAAATTCAGCACGACTGACACCAGTGTGCTCAGGGCCATCAAGAACCAATTTCCACCCAGCCATGAATATTTACAACCAAGCACATGCCATTGAAGAAAAGCTGAATTGTTTTGATCATTTGTTGCTGTTGTGCTTTGGAAGGAAGGATTAAGCCTGTGTGTTAAGGCAAGGAGTTGAAGTGAAGGAGTGAAGGGTAATGGAAAATGCACATATATTTGTTCAGGGTGAGATGGATGAAAGGAGATTTAATCTGCACTTGGATTTCCCAGAGGAGCCCATCCAAGGGAATGGGACCATCAGGGATTTTCATGTGCAAGAGGAGCTGCTCAGTTGTCTGCTCCAGTCAGAGGAGCTAGTTCTGTTTTGCGATTTCCTCAGAGACTGAAATTTGAAAAGAAAATCAGAAGTGAAAAAGACTGAGTCAAATTTCATCTCCTCCTCAGGTACTCCCCCTCACTGGTCTGACCTTGCGTGAGAAGGGGATTACAGGCTCTTGTCTCGTGCCAGGTCTGTAGGTTTCGCTTTCAGTCAGTCCAAAGGTTGTCCAGAGCTCACTTCCAGTGTGAGTTTCTTGGGAATTGGAGTTTTTCCTGAGGGAAACTGATAGTCATGAGTCTGTCCACCTTGCCTATATGAAAAGAATCCCAAACCAAAACCCAAACCCCCAAACTAAACCACTGAAGGTCCAAAAATTTTAGAAACTTTAGTGGGAACAAGATTTAGCTTCTCTATAAAATTGAGTTTTCATTGTGCTGTTTCGGTGGTGATAAGACTAATATATAAATGTAATATGAAGATGGGCATGAAATTAAAGTAATGTAAAATGAAATTTAAATTAAAAATTATTAAAACTTATTTTGCTTTTTAAAGGTTTTGTCATTATTAGAAGAAGAAAATCAAAGCAACCCATTTAGACTTTTTTTGGTTTCTTGTTCCATTCGTGTTTTTCAGGCTCTCTGAAGTCCCATGCTCGTGCAGTGGAGTTGTGCAAAAATTTCACTTTATGAAAGGGGCTGAAACCCACAACAAACAGTGAATGCCATCCCATAACAGCGATTCAAGCTTTTGGTTCACCTGAAGGTTTGAGGGACATTAATCTTAGGCCAGGTGAAGAGAATAAATAAACTCCAGCAAATGCTCTCTGGTGATTCAGCTGTGTTACTGTGAGAGGGGTAATTTAAGGGCTCCGGGACAGGAGACTTCTCCCAGCTCAGTAGAAAATGATGAGCTGGAGCTCTGGAACAGCGGGAGGATAGGACAGGACAGGATTCACATGAGGTTGCTCAATGACAGCCCAGCAAACATCACTGCAGATGCCATAGGCAGGACTAAATTAATTGCAGAGGAGAGTTAATGAGCAGTGGGAGGAATTAATAGAAGCTCAACCCTTGATTATCTAAACTTCCAACACCACACTCCACTGCTCCCTGGCACTGAAATGGATGGTGAATCCTGAGACATCCAGGAAAGTCTCTCCATCCCTTCCAGGGCCTCCTGCAAGGCTTTGGTGTCACCAGGGCTATGAACTCCTCAGCAGCTCTCCAGTGATAGAGGAACCTGTGAAAGCTGAACCAGGATGTTCGAGAGCTGTCAGTTCAACCTTGAATGGGGGATGGAATTATATTTTGGGAGATGGGGGGGACTCTCAGCCATCTGTAATAGGATGGTTCAGCTGAAGAGGACCTTGGATGGGAGCTGACATTCACCACCAGATTTCTTGGTGTTTCTGTGAATAGGTGAACCAGAATTCTGCTCAGAAGTACAGTTTCTGTTCATCATACTGGTGCTTTTCTCTTGATATTCTGCTGGGATTAGGGTTAGGGGTGGGGATCAGGATCTCACAGAACACAACAAGTCGTGTCCTCTTCAGCTCAGGAGCTGCTGGGGTGGGGGGGGGTACAGCAGTCACACAACCCTGATATATTAGTTTATTCCTTTGAAGCATTTACTGTTTGGGGAATTTCTTTTTAATGAAAAGTGGCAAGTTTTCCCATAAGGCTTTGGGAAAACTGCTGCTCTGGTCATTTCTCAAACAATGTTTCCATCTAAACCAAACTTTATGTAAAAGATGGGAACAGTTTCCACGGATAGCACGACCAGGGTGTGGAGATCATGCTGGGGAGAAGGAGCTGCTGTGCTGGATGTTAAGATTGATCCTTGTTGATTGAGCAGCATTTTTAATCCTCTACCCTGGCCTCAGATGCTGCAGCCACCATCCCTTCTGCAGATACTGCAGGATCACTCTAAACAGCCATTAACTAATGCTTAATTATGATGAAGCATCTCCTGAAATACCTGTGACTTCCACATGAATAACAAATGGATTTGTTTCTGTCAGGTATGACAGGAGTTTGGAGCTGATCCACACCAATCCCAACAAGTCCCCCAGTAATTCCAGGACAGGCACGGAGAGAGGAGGTGCTGGGGTGTACATGGCAGTTCAGGACAAGCTGTGGGAGGAGACAAGTTCCATGCTGACAAAGCAGTCCCAGTTTATAGAACCCCAGTAGAGTTTGCTTCCTAAAGACATTGAGGGTGAGATCCCTCTGTTAGCCCCCACAACTGCATCCATCCCTGCAAAAATAATTCTCTCCTCATTATCTCGTGGTAGAACAAAAAGACTCTCAGAGGTCAGTCTTGTGATGATGTCTCTGTACATCTGCATCTCTCCAGGGAAAAACAGGTCAAGAGGGAAAGGATTTTTCTATGGTGCTTATGCATGATACCAGAAAAATGTCCAAGTGTCTCCTGGGATGAGATTTTCCATGTAAAAAATGAAAGCTTTTTGTCTTAAAGCATTTCTATTTTCCATGAAGTTAACTCAAATAAAAATCTCAGTGCAAAATAAATCATGGAAGCCCTGGGATGCCTCATTAAATGGATCATCTGGTTCAGAATGAAGTAATGGAAAAAGTGATGCAGAGATGGGGAACTTTTCACCATGTGCTGCCTCTACATCTTGCTCTTGTAGGTCAGCAGGTTCTATTGCACCCAGCTTCTATTTTATATGGGTTTTGAGGCAAACCCTGGTGTCATCTGAGGTTAGTGAGGGGGAACCCTGAGTTACATATTCAAGTCTGGCTTTCCCTGAATAGAGGGATTTAATTTACTGCTTTCAAACGAGTCCCCTCTTTCAAAGGGCAGTCAGAGCAGGATGCTTGTGACAGCCCAACGTCTGAGCTTTCTGGAGATGGTTTTAGGCTTATTTCCTGATAAGATGAGGTTTCAGCAATTTTCCTCCATTTGCAAGAAGAGGAGAAGTCTCAAAACCATGTGATTTCTACAAGTTTCACAAAAGCTGGCAGCTGGGAGAGACCCAAACTGGAGCCCAGGGAGGAAAAGCAGGGTCAGTGCTTGTGTTTTACATTGTATCTGACAGGGACCAGCTGGCCAACAAACACATGTGCCCCACTTTCTCCAGGAGCAGCCTGGCAGTAATGAGACAGCTCACACTTCTCTGGCAGCACAGCAAAAGCAAGATCAAAGCAGGATGCAGAGAGCTGTGCTCCCTATGAGACACAGGGAACCATCCCAGGGGAGGTGTGCATATGAAGGCAGGTCCTGGGTGTGCAGGTTAGCTCCTCCTGGTTTCTTCTGATGCTGTAAGGAACCTGGGACAGAGCTGGGAGAGGTTAGAAAAGAACAGGAACATGAGCTTCATTCATTTTTCTGTTTCAAATTCTGAATAATTCCAGCACTGGGAGTAGGCCCACGGTGCTGCAGGTGCACTGCAGGACTCTGAATGCCTGGAGTGACCTCAACTTTGCATCCCACTCCTCAGGTCCCGGGTGGGAAATCCTGTCCAGCTCGGAGCCTCCACAGCCCCCGGCCAATCCAAGGCTCTCACTCCATTCTTTGGATTGGCAATAAAGCTGTCATCTCCTTGGGGCAAGCGCTGCTTTTCTGGTTTATGTTTGCTATTAAATATTTATTATTAAAATTGATTAAACTTTAACTAAGGGAGGGGAATTGCTTTAACCTGCTTCAGAGAATGACGTGGGCTGTGATTTTGTACTGACACGAGAAAATCCATCATTCCTGGTTGGAAGGAATTGAAACCAAACAGATTTTTCTACAAATGTCTTCACTCAAAAAGCATTCTGAAAGCCTTTCTTACTGCATTTGCAAACCAGGTACACAGAGTACCTGAACACCCCCAGCTACTGCAGCTCTGCAAACCCCAGAGAGCTTCTGCAAGTGCCTGCAGGCTGAACAGCATCCTGAGGTAAAGTGTCCACCTCCCTTCCACTTTGGAATGCTGTTAAATGCTGATGGGTATTTCTGAGCCTAAATCACTCCTCCTTTGGGGGTGCCCGTGGCTGTTTGTTGGAACAATTAACTGCAGCATATTTTCCTCCCATGTTTCAAGCCCATCTAACACCAGGTGTTACAGCAGAGTTACCACAGGTAAACTCATGGACAAACTATTTCTGGAGATCAAGCAAGGGCAGTTCAGTTACCAGGGGCAGGGAAATGTGGTGTGCATTTATTTTGTTGTAAATAATGTTGGTTAGTACAGTCCCCATTTGCAAAGTAATATTGAAACATGGGGAAGAGCTGTCAACTGTAAACACAGTTACTGTGAGTCCTCTGTGTATTCTGGTATTTCCATGGTTTGTTTTGGGTTTTGTTTTTTTTTTTTTTTTTTTCTGTCAGGAGGAGAAATAAGTGTCTGAGTCAAGTATGTTCTTGTAATCCCACTTGTCTTTCAAAAAAGACACACTTTCATTAAACCCAACAAACCCAGAAACCAGCATTGTGGCTTTAGTGCTGAGAAACCCTTTGGTTCACCCCTCCTCCAAGCTGTGCCCGAGCAGCTCCCTCTCCCTGCATGCTCCTCACTTGGGATAATTCCTCTCCTCTTTCACTCCAGGCACATCCAGGTGTGTGATATTCCAGCTTTTTAGTGTGCACCAGGCTTCTCCCCTGGTCTCACCCATGGGTGTTTGTCAGTCAAGGGCACCTGATTGTTAAAGATGATGATGATTTGAAGATGCAGATGATGAGTTTTTATCACCTATTGCAACAATGATGCAGTAAATCCCAGCTGTAGGCATATGATCCTTGCTACTCACAGGGAATCTCACATTCCTAAAATATCAAGGGGAAGAGATAAACCAGCATCAAGTAGCTCCAAGGGAGGTTTAGATTGAATATTAGGGAAAATTTGGGAAAATTTATTCACAGAAAAGGTTGTCAAGCATTGGATCTAAGGCAGGGCAGGGCACTCACCAACTGCTCCTGGAAGTGTTCAAAATGTTATGGATGTGGCACTCGAGGACAGGGTTAACAGTGACCATGGTGGTGGTGTTGTGGGTTGGACTTGGTGATCTCAGATGTGTTTTCTAACATGAACAATTCCCTGATTCTGAGATCCAGTTGGACATCCCCACAACAGAGGTTTGGTGTGCTGCTCCTGAGCTGAGTGTCTGCAAACTGAGGTTTTCTGCTCTCCCAGTGTGCACTTGGAGAGGGAGAAAGGGCTGGAGGAAGGGGAAAGGTTGGGAGCGGTGCCTGGGCTGGTGAGGGTTGGGGAGGAGATGCAGGGAGGCAAACAGGAGCAGCAGAGGGCATTGGCAAGGGGCCACACTGGCGTGGCCAGCCCATTCCTTCCAGGCACGTGAAGTGGCTGAGGGAGCTGGGAAGGGGCTCAGCCTGGAGAAAAGGAGGCTCAGGGGGGCCCTTCTGGCTCTGCACAACTGACAGGAGGGGACAGTCGGGGGTGTCAGGCTGTGCTCCAGGGAACAGGGACAGGAGGAGAGGGAACGGCCTCAGGCTGGGCCAGGGGAGGCTCAGGGTGGACACCAGCAGGAATTTCCCCATGGAAAGGGGGCTCAGGCCTTGGCAGGGGCTGCCCAGGGAAGTTTGGAGTGCCCATCCCTGCAGGTGTCTAAAGAACACCGGGAGGTGGCACTCAGGGCTCTGGGCTGGGGACAAGGTGGGGATCAGGCACAGCTGGGACCCGGTGATCCTGGAGGGCTTTTCCAACCTCATTCTTTCTGGGATTCTATGATTGCTGGAAATAATGCTTATCTATATTCTTTCTCCATACTTTTCATGCCAAGCTGACATAAAAAATGCTTTCATGCTGTGGTTCATGCCTTTCCTCCCTCCCTTTCTAGTAACATGGAATTATATCCCCATTCCTTTAAAATTCTGAGGTTTAGCAAGCACATAAACTATGCTTAAACCCCAGCCCCAACTGTAAAGCAAATATTCCTTTTTCTCTCAGGGAACCATTTCTTTGACATGTTATTTTGAGCTCCATCAAGGTTGTTGCATGCAAAGGCAACTCTGTGGAAAAGAAGGTTAAGTGCTAAGGTTAAAACAGGTTCAAGTATAATCCAGAGTGCCCTTGGCAAAGACAGAAGGGTTTTAGTGGGTCTCATTTATCATTGCCTGACTGCTTAAAGTGCTTGACTGACTCATTATTGTTTTTATATGCCTGTAGAAGAGCTGCAAAAGAGACAGTGAGGAAAGTATCACTATTTTCCTTGTTTAACCCACACTCAACAGGGAACAATAATATTTAAGACTTCAGAGAGTAGAAGGTTTCCTCTTCAGAAACCAAATTCCCTGGCATGAGCCACATGGAGCAGCTCGGGCTCATCTCCACAGGGGAGGTTTCTGTTGGTGTGGAGTTACATCTATGGCAGAATTTTAGAGGTGAGACCCTGGAGCTGCTCCTGCCACCTGGAGTTCCCAGCCCTTCCTGAAACAACTGCCTGTCCTTCAGCCTTTTCTGTTCAGCCATTCTGCCAAAGCTTTATCCTCCCCTGGCAGGGGCTGTGGGCTCTGTAATGGAGGGAATGGTTGTACCATCCCTGGAAGTCAGGGAGTGGCTGGAACAGGTTTCCCAGGGTCCAGGCCGTGGACTCTCCATTCCTGGAAGTGTCCAAAGCTGGGTTGAGCAGGGCTTGAAGCCACCTGGGACAATGGAAGGTGTCCCTGCCCATGGTAGGGGGTGGGAAGGAGAAGAGCTTTAAAGTCCCTTCCAGCTCAAACCATCCCGTGATTTTGAGATCAAGGAAAACTAAAAAGAGCATTTTGGAGCACAGGTCTCAGACATCAGTGAGCAAAGACCTGCTCCATGCTCCATCCCCGCCTGTTTGTTTTGCACATGGATCCCGGGGGATACAGGCAGTGCTCACAGTGCTCTGCAGCTGGGGATTTGTGTGCAGTTGTGTAAATCACCAGGACAATATGGCAGAGGTCCTGACTAGGGGGAGCTTTAATTAAGTGGCTATTTTAATTCGTGGTACCTTGCCAAGGCTCTTTACAAAGCTCTTCTGGAGCTCAGGAGATGTTAAGGCCACTGGAAAAGGCAGTGGCTTCATCCCAAAGCAGCTGAATCCGACCTGGACAGAACAAGACTGGGGGGAGGATTAAGGAAAAGAAACGCCTCTTCTAGAGGGGAGATTATGAGAATTGAGCTTGTTTGAGTGAGTCTGGCAAAGGCCTGAGTGAAGGACTGGGATAACTCTGGAGAAATCCATCAAGGGGATGATGACTGAGGAGGGGGGAAATGGAGCTATTTCAGCCAAATAACGGTGCTGGCTTTGGAGCAAATTGTACAAATTGGTCATGGATAACTTGATGCTGGAAGTTGGAAAGGTTTTTTTATTGTTATTATTTCTTGAAGTGACAAAATTCTGAAGTAATGGGGATAAAGAACCCAGCAGGGTTTTAACCAGGATCATCACTTGGTGGTGGGATTGTGTGAGGTGGCTGCCAGGAACGGGAGGGTTCAAGGGCCTCTCCAATTCCATGGACAACAACATGGACTGAAGGAATGGGTTGGGTGCACACCTGGATCGTGGGAGTCAGGCACCTCTCACCCAGGTTAAGCAGAGTGGTGGGGTACCTGGGAAACCTGGAAAAACACAGCCATGTCCTGGAAAGCTTTCCCCTCAGTTCCTGGAGTCATACAGTATCAATTCTGTCTTTCTTGATCCTGAGAAGACTTTAATACCCAGCTTGTCAGTTCTCAGAATTCCAGCTCCTGTCTGTGTCTGCATGAAGACAGGAATATTGAGTCCACAGGGGTGTAAATCCTGTGAGTGCTTAACCCTGGCCAGGGCTGGGTGAAGATTGCACGTGAAGGCTGCAGCAGCTTCCCTTGAGGGTGTTCAAGCTGCCTGCAGTGAGAATCTGCCCAAAACATGAGTGCAAGACACCCCAACTGCAAACACTCTCTGGTCTGAGCTTCCCGAAATTACAGGTCAATGTTGAGAACACCCATGAGTGTTATTCAATTTCTCCGCTGCAAGGGAGGGTAAGAACACCCTGGGATCCTGTTATTGGCCAATTTGACGGAAGTCAAGGCATTAGATGTGGCTGGGTTTTTGTTTATCCATATTCATATCCCATCTGGGAGCCCCTGGGATGCTGTTGTATTAGACATCACACAAAAATGGAGCAGAAATGTGGTCTCTCCTCTCTGCTGCTTAAAAATAATAACATTTTCTCTCTGATTTATGGGGTGTCTGAGCAGCAAGGGAGAAAAGGGAGGGACAGCATCTGTTTGGTTCATTCTGACCAGTACTCACAATACATCACAGAGAGAAAGGGAAAACCTTTTTTTAAACTATATTAATAAATTTCCTCTGCAGAAATGAGTTACTTGGGCTCGATTTTACCCACCTGGGAACTCTGATTTTTGTCTCATGAAACAGAGCACCTGCTCTGTTATATCATAAATAAGGGAGAGCAAATGCATTGTGTGTTCATTCCAAAGCCTGGCTCCCCCGCAGGGCTGGAATGTGCTGCAGCAGAGGGAAGAGATTTGGAAGTTTGCCCTCCGGTTTCCTAGAGAGACAAGGCTGCAGGAGCAGTTAGAGAAACATTCACTCTGCCCGCTGGGGTTCCCCTCCATGGCTCAAAAGTGCTTGTTGCTGCTGTTAATTAGAGCTGTGTGGAAACATCCCCGGCAAAGCTGGAGCCACAGCAAACGTGCCTGGCAGGGCTGTGGTCCAGGCTTCAACTGCAAATCAGCTGCCCTGGAAGATTTGGAAGGGAGCGGAAGAGCTGGAGCTCTGGCATCAGTAATGTGGGAATGCTCACAGGAAAAACCAAGGTCCAGATGTGGACTAATTAAGAGCCACTATGTGTTGACTTAGTGGATATTTAGCTAATGAAGATGGGGCTGGCAGCCCAGCTTTGTGCTGAATGTGCAGTTCAACCTCCTTTCTCTTGGTTTTAGTGGCAGCACTGGGAGTTTGCTCTGAGTCCATCCTGTCCCTTTTGAATCCTAAATTGTGGCCTCAGAATCTCCACCGGAAGCAGGGCAGTGATGACCCTAAGCAGTGATGAGCTAAGACCTGTCTGCGCTGCAGGCGGAGCTGGTACTGCTGACACCCTTGGGTGCTTTGCAAGGTTCTGCGACTCATCTCCAGAGGGATTATTCTGAGGTAAAGGATGGATCAGACTGATAGAGCTGTGCTGCTCCTGCTGCAGAAGGAGGGATGCTCTGCTCAGCCAGTGCAGAGAGCCTAAGGAGAAAATCCATGCTGGTTGTTTGGGATGAGGGACAATAAAGCTGTCAGAGAGGCTGGGGATGGCTTTGCTGGAGCTGCCTCAGACACTGAAATCCCATCTGGACAGCAGTACCAGGTTCATGCTGTGAACACAGCCATGAGTGTGCAGGATGTGCCCCAACCCACAGCTCAGCCTCACCTTGAGATCTGTGTCAGACTGGGAAGTGAGAGCTTTCTATCTCCTGCTGCTGTGTACCAGATCATTTGCTTTGACTCTGGGCATATGTTGTCAATTCACCAGCACCTTTATGCAGTTAGTTATAATTCACATTTGCTGGTTTTTAATGAATGTTTGTTCACTGGAGCATTTGCCAGGGAGTGTGTGTGGTGTGCAGAGCCAGCCCACATCCCAGCAGCCTCCAACTTGAGCTGAGCTGAGGAATCAAGCTCAGAAACAAATCAGGAATGTGTTTTGTGACACGCACTGCCTGCGGTATGAGACAGAGGGGACTCTGTGAATGAGAGTCTTGCAAGAGAGTCCCAGCAGCCACATGGATGGAAGGCTTTCCTGCCAAAGGAATGGAAAATCCCAGAGATAATCAGGGCCCTGCTGAAATTCCCTTTAAATCCAATTACAGGCTCAGTCACTACCACTCTGGAGCACCTCACTGTCTGCTGCTCCCACTGCAAGGTTTGTTGTCCTGGCTGGTATTCCCATCATCTGGATGGGGAATGGAAGCAAACCAGGATATATGGAATAATGATGATGAGGGGCCTTTGAGAAACATCCCAGGAGTCCCAGACCCTCAGGAAAGCATTGAGAAACACAAGGAATACAGACACAGCTAAGGCTGAATGTGATTGTTCTAAAGATGCAGGACTCACCCAAAAAGGGAATGTGGGGACTTCGGAAACACTTGAGAGTGTTTTGGGAGCCCAGTCCACTCTGTTGGTAAAGAGCAATGCAAAGTCATAATTACTATAGCTAAACATGTGGGAGTTAATTACTTATCCCATTTGCTGGCTGTGTAAAAGTTGTGCAGTGATGAACAGGGACTGCTTCCCCTGTTCTTTGCTGGAGAGCCAAGGCTGCAGCCTGTGCCACAGAAAGATGTGTCAGGAAAACCAAAAGGCTGACAAAAGAGTAGGCTACAAAGTTGAGCAGCTCTGAGTCTTGCCAGGCAAAAACCTCTGACCAGGAAACTGGATTTCAGCTTTTCCTTCCATCTCTTTGCCTTCAAATGCAGCTGCTGCTTGGACAAAATCAGCCTGGCTTTAAAGTAGGTCAGAGCTGAAGTCATCTCAGGATGCTCTTAGAAGAAAAATACATGTCAGTGTGGCACCACTGTGGCTTTTAATAGAGTTGTTCTTCACTGGCTGCTTCGTGGGACTCAGATCCGGAAGAAAAGCTGCAGCCAGGTGGGACAAACCATGGATCACAAATCCTACCAGAAGGGATGCACTCCAGCAAAGACGAGGACAGCGCAAGGGGAATGTGGGAGTGGAGGTCCAAATTCTCAAACTACTTCCAAAAAAATGGACTTGGAGAAGCATCGGGGTCCTGAGCACATTCTTAGCAGCTTTGGGGTCCCAAAAACCTAATTATGCACTCAGAGTCTGGTGTCTTAATGAGTAATCCAAGGGTTTTTTTTGACAGACTGGCAGCAATACAGTCTGGGCTATTTTAGTAGCATGAAGACGTCCTGGGTACTCCTTTTAAGTCTCAGACATGTAATTAGCAGTTCCAGGTTCTGAGCCGCTCATTAGTGTTTGGGCAATTGGGAAGGGGACACCAATGAATTATGATTTCAAGCACCTGCTCAGCAGCTGTGAGTTTTGGATCCCTCCTGTTAGCAATGCCAGTGAGTTCCAAACCTGCTTTCAGGGAAGTATTTTCATCAGGCTGGAGAGAAATGCACGCTTTTTTTCCCCTGTCGCTGTCCAGCAGCCAAATTCTTGTGCCTCGTTTTCCTGGGAGGATGGTCCCAGGCTGAGCTGCAGTTTTCCCTGTTTGACTAGGCTCTAAAACCTGCCTTTAGCTGAACACATTAAGTTCATCTGCTTCCCAAATCCAGCTGCAACTCCAGCCCTCCAGGGGAGCTTGGCAGTGCTGTTGTTCTGACACAGCTTGGGCAGGAGACTTTTTGGGAAGGCAGAGAAGGGAAGGAGAAGGAGGAGGAAGATGTAAAAGCAGATCAGCATAGCACCTCAGAGGAGCTTTCCATTCTCCCTGAGCCATCCACCACTCCACAGACATACAATAGAGAAGAGAAAAATAATATTTGCTGACTCTCTGAGGAATGCGAGGCTGGAGTGAGCTCCATGTGAGGGATACATGCATTATTTATGGCTCTGGGCTGTGCTATCCCCTGCTGGATGAGCCAAGTGTTCTCTTTCAGAGAACAGCTCCTACCAGGCAGTTTAACCCCCATCCCTCTTGTTTCCACTGACCTGAGACTGGAAGACACAAAGGCAAAGCTCAGCTCCTTGGTGTGCCCAGGTAAGCACAGCCAGGAGGGTCTGATCTGTGCCTGGGATGGGATCCCTGGCCCTGGAGAATGGGAATGCTACCAGTGCCCCCCCAGTGTCCCCCCAGTGCCACTGAGCCAGCAGCAATCAGCCCCTGCTCTCCCTGGCCAGACAGGCCTGGAATGGTCAGAGCTCCTGAGCTGACATCTTCCACATGGGTGGTTTGTTGCTCCCTGGGAAATGCTGCTGCTCTGGGGTGGGTTCCTGTCCTGCTGGAGCAGTGCCCAGATAAAGCAGCTTTTTGGGACCAAATTCATGTTCTCTTGCTCTGTGGTGCATGTAAAATCCATCAGAATAAAAATCAGAGCAACATGAGGGTAACACTGGTGTGGGCTTGTTTGCATTTTACTCCTTTATTGCCATAAAATATGGAACTGTGTTATAACATGATAAGGTTTTATACTGTGTTACACTGGGCTTCATAGATTATAAAGAATTTGTATTAACTATGAGGTTAAGTAGGTTTCCAAGCACATATATTAAGGGGATACTTTCATTATTATAAAATGCCGTCAATATTTCAGTACAGCAACCTGTTACAGATAAAATGGATTAAAGAGACAAGTTGGTACTGTCTGTTTCACCAGCCTTGAGTAAAATATTTCAGCATTTTTGAAACTAAACAAGAAAACCCATGTGATTCCTTTGGACTTTTGATCTGAAGTGGATTTCACTAAATCAAATTGACATTTTGCAGTGAAATGTTAGAAACGAGATGAGACCACATTTTCCTCTCAAGGGTTTTCTGATCTTCATGGAAGGGGTGGTCAGGAATTAGAAAGGGCTGCCCAGGGCACTGGTGGAGTCCCTGTCCCCTGAGGGGTTTCAAAGCCCTGTGGTTGTGGCACTTGGGAACATGGTCAGTGGTGGCCTTGACAGTGCTGGGGGATGGTTGGACTCGATGATCTCAGAGAGCTTTTCCAATCTGAACAAAGCCATGATTCTGTGATCCTTTCCCCACACAGCCCCTGCCCAGCCTAGGGAATGAGCATTCCCCAAGCCAGGGCCAGTGGGCTTTGCCAGGCTGGTGGCACAGTGGGAGCCAGCAGAGCAAAGGGTCTGAGTGTTTGCAGAAGAGAATGTTCAGTACCTTGAGAAAAACGGCACGTGTGGGCCCATCCCTCTGTATCCTCTGCATCCTTGTCTCCTGGGCTTTCCCTACTATTGGCATTCCCCAGGCAGCAGAGGGAGAGCAGCAGGGCTGTAGGAGCTGCTCATGTTGCATTGTGCATCCACAGGGAGTAGGGGAGGGTTCTCCAGGAGAACAGGAATCCCAAAAGACCCTCCATGAGCTGGGAGCAACCTGAGCCCTCTGATACACAACATCCCACAGACACACGGAAGGAAGACATGCCAGAAACACAAGCATTGATCCAAACTCTGGGGTTTTGGTGACTGCTCTGGGGTATAAGTGACTGCTCTGGGGTATTAATGACTAATGCATTCCTTGTTCGTATAATCCCATCTGGGTGACAGCCTGGGACAGAAGGATTTGTTTTGCTTTAGTCTCTGCATGTTGGATTTCTGAGGAACCTCAGGAAATGGAGCAGAGAGAAACTCAGTGAGGCAAGAAGCTGTTTTACCTCTGTGGAAAAGGCTCCAGAAGGCTCATCGAACTCCATTCAGCCATAGGAAAACCCTCTGAGGGAACTTTGGGCTGAGCTGGGGCCTCAAACACTGCAGTGGTGAGAGATATCTGTGCCAGGGGAAGGCTGGAGCTGTAAGGAAAGCTCTGGCTCTGGGATCTGCAGGGATCTGCTGATGTCTCTGTTTACTGGCAAAATATGGCCCTGGGGAAGCCTAAGGAAAAGTTAACAACAAACAAGGAATGTGAGTGTTGGAAGGCAGCAGGGACCTCTCTGTGCCACAGCAGCTTCCAGCAGGAGGAAGAGAAGGGAAGTTTGAGGAGCCATGAGGAATTTCTGAGGCAGATGCTGATGGGTTTGGGCTCGGACAGCTCAGCAGATCTTCTAAATACATCCTTCAAGGGAGGCATTGAAAAGGCCCTAAAATTTGGGCCAGCAGGTCTGAGAGTACTTCAAGGAAATGCTTGATTTTGGAGCTCCTCACCCTAAACTGGACCTTCCTCAATCAGAAGGGGAAGCTCTGAGTCTTTATTGTTGTTATTAAAACAGGAACAATATGAATGTGATTTCTTAATTAGTGGACCATAAACAACCCTTCTTCCTAAGGGATGATTTATGTAATTTTTTTATCTATGGGGGAAGTAGGAAAGAAAGAAGAGATTTCTTTTGGCTCTGCAACCCATCTGTGATAGAGAAAACCGTTCCCTGAATCCCACCCTGATGGTTCAACCCCTGCAAAAGCCCCTGGTTATGGGCTGCCATGGGGGTGTGCAACCAAAGAGACCACCTTGGCTTCCAGCATGGGATAACTCCAGGCAGAAGAGGAAATACAGGATTTGAGGGGGTAGGGAGGTGTCAGAGCTTGGTCCAAGCACCTGGGAGGTTCCTCTCCTGACTGCTGGAGGATTGTCCCACCAGTCCCGTGGCTTTGGAGCCAGGAGGAATTGGGTTTCCCAGATGCATTTGTCAAGGGCTGTTGCAGTTTGAATTTATTTTATTGATTCCTTGTTAAGTGGTTCGTTCTGTTGTGCCTCCATGTCCTCCCTAAGTTAGTTTACCCCTGGGTTTTACCCTCATTCAAAGCTGTCCCTCATGCCATTCCCCACCCCTTGTTCCAGCTCTTTCCCTGCCTATCAAGGCAACCCAGGCCTTGATTCCTGAACCTTCTCTGCCACTCTTATCTTGGGCCAATCCCTGTCTGCAGTACCCCTTTGGAATTCCCCTATTCCTCGAGGCCCCACTGGCCCGTGTAGCCCATCCTCTCCACCCTCCTACCCCAACTGGTAGACCAGAGCTTGGTGTGATCCCGTCACTCCTCCCCTGAGGATTCCCTGTTGGTTCCCTGTTTGTATCCACTCCCTGACTTCTATCGGAACAAAACCCCTTGCACAGGAGTGCCCTGGGCTCTTTTTTTCTGGTCCCTTTACGTGGAATAAACCCTTCCTTGTGGAACCTCAGGATGGAGAGCCTCCTCCTCTCTCCTCTGCCTGGTCCCTGTCGTGGCTTGTGTCTGGCAGCATAGAGCAAGTGGCTCTAAAGGTTCAGCCTCTGGTAAATCCCCATCCCGAGGCAGTTCCCCACTCCTGGATTCTGAGAGCTAGCCCAGGTTCTGGCAGTCACTTCAAAGGGCTCCATGGCACTACAAAGAGAAGCACTGCAGATCTGTCAGCATGGCACTGGGAAGACATCTCCAAGGAAAGCACCATCTTTCCTCTCTCTTCAAGGGTCTTTCACTTCTATCCCGTACCCACACAAGACAAAGGTCAGACTTGTGCTGCAGAAGAAACGCCTCATCCCTTCCAGGAGGCTTTCAGCCAAAGGGATGGGCTGTAAATCACCCTTGTTTCCACGTGCAGCTCTGGGTTTTATGTTCTGGGCTGAGGAGGTAAACGCACTCCCTACTCACAGCAGAGAGTTTGTAGCATTTATTTCCAATCCTGTCCCCCCACACACCCACCCTGGCATGACAAATCAGAGGCTGTAATTCTCTGGGAGACAAGTTTTATGGGAAGCAATGCATTTTTCTGTCTCAGCTGCTAAACAGTCTGTGGCTCTGCAGCTGATACCAGATTTGGGCAGTTTAATCTCTGGCAGACTTGCCATGATTTTCCAATTCACTGATCTAACATGGGATGATTAAGAGAAGTCTTCCCTTCTTGCTACTGTTATTCTTCCCCTCCACCATGTAATTCTTTCCCAATTTACTTTTGAACAAAGGGGGCTCTTCTGTCCTGTACAGGTCTGAGTTTTATGTTTTATTTCTGTCTTATTCCCATGTCCCACAGAGAAAGTTCGAGGAGCAGCTTTGTGTGGGTGTCTCAGTCCTGTTGAAGTTCTGTGTTTTCAAAGCTGGGAATTGGGTGATATTTAAGGTCCCTTCCAATGCAGGCCATTTTAGGATTTTATGAAACCTGAGGAATTTCTGCTGTGACCATTAACTCTTTAAAGTAATTTAAAAGCACAAGCTCTCCAGAAGAGGGGGATATGCAGCAGATGACCCCCAGTCTGAGGCACAACTCTTAGCTGTGTTGAGGATGTTTAGCTTTGGATTGAGGTAAATCAGCTCCTGAGAGTAATCTGTGCTGCCACAAAGCACTGTTTTATTTAAAACAGCTCCAGGTCCCACCAGCCCCAGGGGTCTGTCATTTTCAGCACTGTTTCTGTGGAATTTATTGGCATGTTTGGCTCTTTCTGGATCCTCGTGCAATCTCTGCTGCTGATCCTGGCATTTAACTGGTCATCATCATTATCTTGACACAATTTGAATGCAGTTGTGTGGTTAGCAGGTTATAGAGCAGCTCTTTGCAGCACAAATACAGCCCTGTGCTTCCCCCTGGGAAATGACAAAGAATCTATTAAAAAATATCTGTTGTAATGAGGTAGGGCCAGGCTCTTCTCCCAGCTAACAAGTGACAGGATGAGAAGAAATGGCCTAGAGATTCACCAGGGTGAGTTTAGGTTGGATATTAAGAAAAATTTGTTCATGGAAAGAGTTATCAAGCACTGGTACTAGTTGTCCAGGGCAGTGGTGGAGTCACCATCCCTGGAGGCATTCAAAGAACGTGTGGATGTGGCACCTGGGGACACAGCCAGTGGTGAATGTGGTGCTGGTGCTGGCCTGATGGTTGCACTTGATGTTGTCCAACCTCAACAATTCTGTGATTCTATAAAGAGGGTTAGGATTTTTTTCCTGATGGTAGAGAAAGAATTACAGATAAAGACATTGCACTGGGTTCCAGGGAAGCTGAGATTATCAAGGCAACTTTCTGCTTTTGTTTTGGAGTACAGCATAAATGCATCGTTTAGGGGAATCTGGTACCTTGACTCTCCTGTGCTTTTTATTCACTCTGCATTGACTGGAGGATGCAGAGTGCAAGATCTACAGGGCAGGCTGTGTACACGCTGTGAACTGACGGGGTAGCACAGAGCCAGGGATAAATTCCCTGCTGTGCTACAGGAGTGTGATAATCTTCAACGCCAGAGGTAACAGGAGCTGCACAACTACCAGCACATTCCCAGCCTAGCCTTGGTGGCTCCTGCTGAATTCAGAAACAGCATCATCCTCTTTTATATTTGCTATCTGTGTTTGTGTTGTTTCTGCCACGGGATGAGAACACAGCAGGAAAAGAGAGCAGGGAGGGGCAGAGGTTATCACTGGCCTGGGGACAAGTGGAGGACACCACTTGGGACTGAGAGGGAAAAGGCAAAGGCAGATCAAGGCAAAGCATCTCAAATGGGGACACAAGAATATGAATGCACGTGTACATGCAGAAATTCCAGTCACATGGACAAGGAATGGATTTCCCTCGACCTTCCTCAGGCTGCCCCCTCTGGCAATACTCAGACCTGGCAGCAGCTGAAAAGTTTCAGCAATGACAACTCCAGAGCAATGCCCACAATGACCATTCCCTGGCAGAGGCTGGTTGTCCATGAATGGATCATTGCTGACCCAGCAGCTCCTTCACACACAGCTGGGGGCTGCTGGGACAAACTAGTTGTGAAAGGGAAATATTATCTTAAATGGTAAAGTCAGGAGAGCCCTTCAGCCTGTGAACCACCTGCAACCAGGTAGCTGTGTCCCTACAAAGTTAGTGGGATGAAAAATGGACCTTGAGCAAGGCCTGGCAGTTGTCTTTGCAGTGAATGACACCCTATTATCCAGTGATTTCTCTTCAAGGCTTAGCTAATATCAGAACAATTTATCTGTGCAAGGACATTCTGTCCTTGCAAATGCAGGGTCATCTGCCCCTGTTAAAAGCATGAGAGTGGAAACAAAGTCTCTTATGTAAAGACCTTAAATCTAGAGAGAAGCCAAAGTTCACCCCAGCTTCTCCCTTGAGAGCCCGGCCTTCCAGCAGTCATTAATTCAGTTTTAGGCTCTTCCATGTGCTTTGCTCCGGTATGCCTATTGTACCTGTTCATTGGATTTGTAGCTCTCCCTCTCTGCTGGCCCAGGCAGGATAATCACTTCCCATTATTTATTAGTGTACAGCATCCTTCTCCTCTCCAAAGGCATTTCCCCAGACTGTGGCTCCCTAATCAAAGGCGTTTATGATGGGAGATGATGCTTGGGCTGGAGCTGCAGCACCACAGAGAAAACCTCAGTATGCTTGTGCCACATTTACAGGCAATTTTCCCACAGTTCAATCCCATGATTGAACACAATCAAGTGTTTTGGTTTGCATCCCACAGAAGGTGCTTTTGCCCCATTTTGGGGTCATAACTTGAAAGATGGCGCAGGTAGCATGAACTGAGCCAGTGTAGAGGAATCTGTTAGACTGGAAAAGGGGGATGTGTATTTCCAATGCTCAGAGTTCCCAGCTCCCTCTGGAATAGGAATTGCTGCATTTCCCCCAATATCCTGACTGCAAAGTTGAACAGCTCATTTCTGTCAACCAGATGTCATGAGAAAACAGAGCAAGGAAGACAAAAAGAGACAACAAACCACAGTAGGTTAAAGGAAAAAAAATGGCAGGGAAAAGTGTCTTCTGCCTTTGGTGTGTCACAATGGCTGCAGCTTTCAACAGGATTCAGGAAGGGACGAGATAAAGACAGCACAAGAAATGAATCCCAGGCAAGACAGGCTCCAATTGTATGGGAATTTTAACCCAGCCTGAAGCTATGCACTACAGAAGTCTGAAAACCTAACCTCTCCCTGACCTTGGAAAAGATTTTCCCATTTGAAAATAAAATTCTGAAGGGAAGAAAGGAGGAAATTGGTAGAATAAGCACTGCAGCCTTTAAACACAGACATTATTGAACACAGCTCATGCAAAGCTTTCTCAATCCCACAAGCACTACCTTATGAAAACCCCTCCCTGTTCCTGCATCTCACCTGTAGCTGGGACTGGCTGACAGGGGAGCAGGGCAGAGACTGAGCACCAAGGTTTGAGATGAGGGGTTGTGCTATTACCTGCCTGCTTGAAATGCAGATCCATCCTCTGCATTTCTTGCCAACACCTCCAAGCTAAAAATAGAAATGTTTCCTTCACAGTTGGCATGCAGGAAGAATCCGAGTCTGGAGAGTGGGACAATTACAAAGTTTTATGGGAACATCTCTCCTTTGCTGGGTTGGAGCGCAATGGCAGAGCAACAGTAGCAACGTCAGAACATCACCAAGAAGAGTTGGCCCAGAGCCTACAGATGCTGCAAGATCTAAGAGCACAAACTGAACATCAGAGATGCTTCTGCGGGAGTGAAATGTCAGGCAGGAAGCACTTGGCCTCTGCATCCCATGGGAATGGAACATTTTAGCTCCCACCTCCACCGTCCCTGAGGGACATGAGGTGCCCAGAGGAGCTGTGCCCTGGGGGTTTCTTTGCATTTAAAGCTGGGGCAGGTCCCTGCAGTGTCCCAGCCTGGGCAGCTTCATGGTGGCTGTGGATGGTGCAGCTGGAGTGGCCAGAGCCCTCCTGTGTCAGTTCTGGGGACCAACTCCAGAGACTGCTGAGTGCAGAATGAGCTGGAGAAGGTGTAAAAATCCCACCCTGGCACTGGTCATAACCAGATTTTGGGTCAAGGTGAGCTCTTGACAGGCCTGTCCAAAGAAAGCTTGGCTGGGGACTGCAAAGGGATTCCTACCATAGTTTCTAAAGGGAAGAGAAGGTGGAAACACACCACACTTAAACCAGGTTCTGTACATTACTCCATGATCAATCCACTCTCAGGAATCAATTCACCTACATCCAACTCATTAGCCTAGGACCCATGTGACTTGCCACCAGTGGCATCCTTCCAGGTGAGCTGACGGATGGGCCACGATGTTCCCTAGACCACACTCAGCAATGACAGCTCCTGATACTGGAACAGCACTCCCTCCTCCTCCAGCCCATTGTCCACAACCTTATCAACATCTGGATTGCCAATCCCCAGCAGAGGATGCCTGGGGGCTCTGGGCCTATTTGGGAATCTTTCACCCTCCTTAGGACCTCTGCCACAGAAGGAGCAGCTGGACGATGTTGGCAGCCTGCCAGAAGATCAGGAAGGCAGTTTCCATCCTCTGGAGCTGTAGAAAAACCTCGACACCTTTTCAGCCCTGTTTCAGCTGTCCTCAAACCCTGATGATCTGAGAGGATTCTCCCTGCTCTCCTGCACCCTGACACTGCAGTAACAACAGTGCAGGCCCTGGGAACCCTGCAAGGGCTGTCACACTTGGGCTTTCCCAGCCTGTTGAAAGGAGCTGCACCCATTGTGGTTGTTCAGAGAGGATAGAGGGATTCTGAGATGGCAGGACCTGCTCATTGAAGGAACCCACTTTGGACTGTCCTTGTTGAAGCACACACTGCTAGAGTGTTGCTACATTGTCATGTTTATTTGGGGCAAAGAATTGACTGGGAGTAAGTTTCATACCTTTGGGGTTTGCAGTAGGAGAGTCCTCTTCTTCCTGCATGTGTTGGTGAGGAGTCCCCTCTTTTCAGTTCCATTCATGAGCAGGGTGACCATGCTGCGAAATGCCCATTTACAGCCACACTTGCTCTTTTTTTAATTGGCTAATTTTTTAATTGGTCCTTTTGCTCCTGGCAGGAGCACCCAAAAACCCCCTCAGCAAATGTTGGAGGCAGGAGGCAGCCAAGCTCTGCTTTTCCTTCAGGAGGCTCAGCCCTCCCATCTGTGTGGTCTTGCTGCCCACTGAGGTGCTGAGGGTTGTATGTGGTAACGTGCGGCCCAGGAAGAGTCAGGTCCTGCTTTGTTTGCCACTTTCCCAGAGATATCTCAGGGATTTGGCACAATCTGTCCCCCATTTGCTGGACCGGAACCCTGGGGTGGCGTCAAAGCATCAACAAGATCAACCTGAACCTTCTGAACGTGGTTTGCTGTGGAGGAAAAGGGGGAGGTGAGGTAGAAGAGATGGAAAGGAAGAGTGCAAAGCTCTTTATGCCAAAGGGAGAGGAGTCATGACCCTTTAACTTGGATACTCTCCCCCCCCGCCCCCAAACCAGGCAGATCGGGATGTTGGCATGGGAGGAGCAATGAGGAGCATGTCAGTGTCATGTGTTTCCTTTCTCCACAGCTGCAACTGGATGGGAGTAACATGGAGCCCCAAACACCACAGGTGTATGGTGTGGCCATGCAGGGAGGAGGAGAAGCCTTGAACCCAATACTTGGCACCACCCCAAGCTTGGACCAGCCATCCCAGGGAGGGATGTCACTGTGGGTGTCTCCAACACAGGCATTACCCAGGAGGTGCCACCTGCTCAGGCATTGCTGTGAGAAGAGGACAGTGGTTGAGGAGTGACTGCAGAAGGAGCCGAGCACCCACTGCACTGAACCCCCCAGGCTCTTGTGAAGAACCAGTTCATAGTTTGTGCTTTGAGGAGAGATCATTATACCCAAGTTTGGATTTCAGATAGCCTTTGGATGTCTTCTTTCCTTGTTCCCTGAAAGAGCTGTCATCTCTAGGTTAAGAAATAAGTAAAAAATACAATGTCAAGAGCAAGGCCTCCTCCACCAGCTCCCAGAAGATCCAACTGCTGCATGACAGACTCACATCATCACTTGAACACTGTTCCCAAACACAGCTCCTCTGCATCATTTGTTTCTGGCCCAGGTGGGCACCAAAGTGCAGACACTGAAATGCTCCTGAATGCATCCCTTGGTCCACTTATTCCTGTGGTTGTGATGGGAACTCTTGTTTTTGTATGTTGGGTTGATGTGAAGGTGTTATGGTTTGACGCTGGCGCAACACCAGCGCCCCCCAAGAAAATACACCTTCCTAAATAAATGTTGTGAGATGCAATCAGGAATAGAGCAGAGCAGGCTCAAGCTTAATAACAAAGGGGAAAAAACTTTATTAAGCTACTACTGCTATAAAAGACACACACACTAAATCCAGAATGAAAACCTTCCAAAACACTCCTCCTCCCCCCACCCAATTTCTAACAAACCACAGTGAGACAAAACCCGGGATTCCTGATCACGTTACTACCTTTCAGAGAATCAGTACTCAGTTCCTCAAAGGAGAGAGGAGTCTCTCTTGCACCATAGACCCCCCAGGAAACACAGTTGCCACCCTTCTGTATTCCCATGTCACACATGGCACCGCCCGGAGAAAATCTGCCAGTGTGACATTCTCCTTTCCATGTCACAGTGCTCTCATCACTGTGCATGGACAGACTGCTCATAGGGCTCCTTTAAGGATACTTTGCCAGGGACCAAAAGAAACAACAGTTCAGCTTCTCATCTTGGGACCACAGTCCCCCCCATTTTCTTCCTCCCCTGGGGCTGAGGGTCCAAGAACCGAGATCATCTTCTTCCTGACAGGGGGCATCATCACACCCTCCTCAACTCTTCTCTGTTCCCTCCATTCCTTTGCTGGTAGTCACTCAAGCAGGTCTCCTGGCTCACCATTGCATCCCCCTAAAAATGCAGTTTCTGTTGCAGGAGAATTTGGTTCAGTCTATGGCTATCAAGAAAAGTCCCGCCACAAGCCACACCATCATCTCCTCACCAAAAAAATTCCTTCTTCTAACATCTCAGATCTCAGACTGTCTCTCTTCTACTTCAAATCGAGGAGGACTAATATTTTACAAAGCCTTCATTTCCCAGGACAGGGTTAAAAGTTCAGACTCCCTGGATGGCTGAAATCTCTGCCCAGAACTCTCAACTCCCACACTGGGCATCTTCCCCCCCTCCCGCCTTCTCCCTCTCCTCTGCCGGCAAATCTCCAGGTGCTGTCAGGATCTGTCTCTTTCTCTCTGGGGGGAGAACAAAGGCATCTCCGCTTCTCTCCACCCTTCCATCCACAGGAGCTGGCTCCGTTCCAGACCTTCAGCCCCCTCGGCCTACCTGGACAAGGCCGCGTGGCTTCCCCTCCCCCACCCACCCCATGGCTGGGCAGGGGAGAGCCTGCACTCTCTGAAGACCGGAACCAAAGAGACAGTTCTCCTGGGAGTTCTTGCTTTTAACCCCCTGTGTGCTCAGAGGCGTGTCCATGCCTTCAGTGGTCAGTCCAAATGCCAATATCCAACCCCGACCACTGATTGGTTTGACCCAACTTCCTGAGAAAATTCACTTCCATGTCAAACCATGACAGAAGGTGCAGTGTGAAGTGCCCTCAGGTGCAGTGTGAGGAAGATAAACTGCTCTCCCATGAGACATCTCCTTTGTGGCTCTAGGTGGGGATGTCTGGCTGATGGCTGCAAGATTTGGGTGATGGTTGCAGGCTGTTCTTGTTCAGGACAGCTCAGGCTGTCCCCTCACTCTGTAGTGCCACATTCCTGTCTGGGCTGAGCAGAATTAGGGAACTGATAGACAGGTGAAGGTGGCTGAGCCCTGTCTGGAGAGGGGTCAGGGTGGCATCTGCTCCCAGTCCAGCTCTGACACTGGTAGAATGTACTGAAAGGGAGAGATTTGGGTTCTCCTGCTTTGGTACAGAATGGGCTGGGAACACAGAGTACTTATGCAGGTGTTTCACAAGTGATACTGGCAGTGCATGAACACTGATGACACTGCAAGGATTTCACTAAAAACTCTCCTGGCAGCATGGTGCCTCTTGAGGTCCAGGAGTGTGCCCTTCCTTTTGGGAGTGTCCCTCCAACTGCCAGATGCAGAACCTGAGAAGGACAGGCACCAGAATGGGAGGCAGAAATGAGGATATTTGTTATTATCTGGTAATATTTTAGGAAGCTGTGGAAATCAGAGTATGGTTCAGTTGCACCATGATCATGGAATCATGGAATGGCTTGGGTTGGAAGGGATGTGAAAAACCATCCAGGGCCACCCCTGGATCCATGTGCAGAGACACCTTCCACCATCCCAAGCTGCTCCAAGCCCCATCCAGCCTGGCCTTGGGCACTGCCATGGATCCAGGGGCAGCCGTAGCTGCTCTGGGCACCCTGTGCCAGGGCCTCACCACCTTCACAAGGAATGATTCCTTCCCAGTATTAATAATTCTGCTGCAGAGAACAGATATTTCCCAGCCCGTGTCAGTGCATAACTGGAGGAGTTGATGTAGCCCCTGGAGCCCATCACAACCACCTTAGAAGGTGGGGACTTCTGCATTCCTTCTGGAGCTACTTATGGATCCAACCAGCCAGGCCAACCTTCCCATGGATCCAGGCCAAGGACTACACTTGCTAGAAGGTGCTGCCAAGATTTCATATTCCCAGCAAAAGGGAGGCATCATCCAAATGTTCTGTGCCTGGGTTTAGAAGAGAAAGATTGAAATGAATCTGCTTTAAACCCTGGTTATTTTAGAACTACATCAAGCTCATGACAGAAAAGATGTCCTGCCATGGCTAATTCTGTCTTTGGATTAGCTGGGAATTGAGCCAAAAAGAGCCAGAAACTCCTGCTACCAAGTGCTGGCTCACATTTGGGAGTACCACACACAGCTGTGCTTGGTGGGATGCTGGGCTGTCACTCAGCCGTTAGAATGCCCTGCCCTGATCCCAGCTCCTTGGCAGACTTCCCAGGGAAGGAGGGCAGCGGCATAACAGCGCCCATTAAGTGGGTTTGGAGGCTGCCCTGCTAAAGCACATTTGGCTGGGGCTTGAGGCAGCAAAGCTCCCAGGAGGGAGTAGATGGAGTGGGAACATCCCACGGCACCTCCAAACTCTTCTCATCTCCCTGTGCCAGGGACAGTACGGGACAGGCAAAGTTCGGGAATTAACATTCCATGAGGAAAGGCAGCGGGGCTGGGACTCGGAGCTTCTCCTCTGCCAGCAGAGAAATCCATGAGCTGGATGGGAGCTGTTTGGATTCAGGGGCTGCCACCCTGCACAGATCTCCTTGGCAAAGGCCCTTGGCTCCACCAGCAGAGCTGCCTCAGGGTTTTCCAGCTCAATTAGCTTTTGTCTGGTTTATGAGATTTGAGGCTAAAGTGCAGACTCTTGTTACTTTTGAAAGTAAGTTTAGGAGGAAGAATATTCTGTTTACCACTGGTACAGCAAATCCTGGATGGTTTTGGTTCACTCTGATGTCAAATAAGATTTTTCCTTTTTTTATAACCTCCTTTTTTATTTTATGCAAACCTCTACTCAGAATAAATCATCTCAAACCAAAATATTCCATCTCAGAGAATTCCCTCTCCCTCTCCACATCCCCATTTTTGTCCCTCTCCACCTCTCAATTTTTTGCTTTTTTTGTTTTATTTTAATTTCTGTTTGGTTTTACTTTTTTTCTACAAAGGGCAACTGGAAAAAAGAGAGGGTTGTAAGGATTTTTTTAAGCCCATACCTGACACTTCTCTGCAGGCTCAGGGAACACAATCCCTGTTCATCAATTCCTCCTTTCCCAGGGGCTGAATTTCCCTTTCCCTTTCACCCCACACCTGTACTGAGCTGAGCAGAGGAGCAATTAGATGGTTTGCTGGTGACTAAAGGAAATGAGCAAAAAAACATGATCCTCATATCATTAATGAATTGAAAAAATAATTTTAAAAACCCCTGGGAGATGAATTGGATAAATCTCTTACAATTATGGCATTTCTTGAGCAATTTTCAGCTCATAAATCCAATTGAAGGAGGTTTTGAAATGAGACATCACTTCAAATGAAAAATAATCAGAGCTTGTTTCTTCTTAAAGTGCCAGATTGACACTAACACTAAAACCCCCTGAAATGTTTATGTTCTTTTTTTTTTTTTCAAAT
Source organism: Vidua chalybeata (assembly GCF_026979565.1). NCBI lineage: Eukaryota > Metazoa > Chordata > Aves > Passeriformes > Viduidae > Vidua > Vidua chalybeata. The sequence continues at coordinate 5,689,748 of NC_071555.1, read as the reverse complement.
TAACAGCTTGAATTTACAGCATGTATTAGTAACAAAGTAATTTAGGTTTTTTAAACTGGAAAAAATGACTCTATCTCCCTTTCTCCAGACTGACAGAGCTTTACCTTTACCTTGTTACAGTCTTTTTCTGCTTCCAGATATCAACCAAATCACAAATTTAGTGTCAAAAAGCAATCAAAAGGAAGGAGCACCCAATAAAAGCTGTTTGCTCTGATGAAGTGAGGCAGTTGCTTTGCACATGCAAGTCAACATTATGAGTAAACTTGAAAATAGCCCTTTTCCTGAATCTTGCCTCTAAATGAATATTTCAGCCGAGGATGTGTCTCAGATGCTGAACAGCACATTTGGCACTGGCTGCCACAACCTCTCAAATGGCCCCTTCTCCACCCTCCTTGAGTGCATTGGGGTACAGAAATTCAGAGGTGTTTGGAAAGCAGCACCCTGCATGCCCCTAATCCTGTCCTTCATGAAAAGCTTATGTGCTGGGGAAGTTCAAGATGACAGCGCTGAAGGGATGGGGTTGAGGAGTAGCACAAGGAGGCCCTTTCAGGACACTCCCAGCTGGGGAAGTCTGTGCCAGATACCACAGAGAGCATCACAGCACGAGTTTAGACTCTGAACTTCTGGATATCTAAAACCAAGCAAGAAACACCCCCCTCAGCTCCTCTGTTCCCATCCTTTTTTTTTTTTTTTTTTTTTTTTTTTTTTTTTTTTTTTTTTTTTGGAGATAATGGCAATGCTCTGTTTTCCAGAGAGTTTGTAAAGATTAATGCAGCCTTCAAGTGCAGGAGGGAGAACAGAGAAGAGAAAGGCAGAACGAGTTCTCCTGGTGCATGGGGAACCAGAGGAGGAATAACAGGTTTAAGTTGTAGGAAGAAAGATTGACAGACAATTTGAGCCTGAGGAAGCAACACACAGACCATGGGATCCTCCTGTGGCACAGGCCCCTGCTCACTCCACACACATTACATCTGTGGGATAACACACCTTCCCAGGAGCAGGACAACTCACACCTCCCTGTGAGTGAGGATTTCTGGAGCTCTTGGAGCTGTGCCAGACTCCAGCATCTGGCTGAATGTTCTCCTTTGGCAAATGACAGAGCTGTTTCTACTTCTAGAGCTGAACAGGAGCTGCTGTGCCTGAAAGGGACCTGTGTTGTCACCCAGGTGACATTTGTGACCAGGAAGTACTGAGTGTAAGCAAGTGATGGCTCTGACAGGTGTGGAGCAGTCCAGCTCTGAATGAGTTAAATGTCTCCTGCTGAAATCCTGGACTGCTATATTTTATTTCTGTTTCCCTCCAGTGGAAAACTTCCTTCTGAAATCATTTATTGGACATTGACAGAACATTTCTCTTCCTCCTTAACATGACAACATTTGGGAGGTAAGAATTAATCTTATGTGTAAGTCACAAGTTTGGCACTGAAGCCATCCAGCTAAGTTTGGGCTCAAAGTGCCTTTCTCAGCTTTAGTCCTTGAGCTGGAAAGCAAAGTGCAGGAAGCAGTGCCAATCTGGAGCACACACAGGAAATCTCTCCAGGTCTGATCCCTCTTCCTTGCTGCAGCAGGAACAAGCAGAGACAGTGCTGAACTCCCTGGGTTGGTGCCTTTGGAGAGCTTGAAAGAGGAAGGACTGTTCAAGGAACTGACAAACCTGGTACCTCTGAACTCTGGGCTTGTGGCCTTTGATGAATTTGCTCAGTCATCTCAGTGTGAACGCTCTGCTCTGCCAGGTACTGAAGAACACAGAGAACAGAGGCTTTGAAAAGCCACCAAGCCCTGGCATACTCTCCAGGGATGCAGAGAAGCTGCCTCTGCCCAGCCCCAGAGTCCCCCTCCTCAGCCGTGGGAGCCCCAGCCCACAGCAGGGCTGGAGCCTTTTGCAGCCTTTAATGGACTGAATCCCATTGAAGCACCTGCTCCCCAGAGCAGCAGAGCACAGACACCCCTCTTCAGGGCTGGGGTCACCAGACCCAGGGGAGGCCGTTCCTGAACCAGGCCCTCTCTCCAGCCCAGCTTGCCTCCGTCCATCATCCCAGCAGGAACCAGCGCTGTCAGCTAGCAGGAAGGTGCTGCAGCTCTCAGTGCTGAGCTGCAGGCAGAACATCTCCCCATCCACAGGGAGCTGTGGCTCACTGGGGCCTGAGGGCAGCAGGGGAGTTTTTAATCCAGGGGTTTCTGAGCTGTTGGATGTACCCTGAGGGCTCAGGGATTTCTGGGGCTGCTCATCAGCACCCGCAGGTCAGTGCAGCACGGACATGGCTGGGTGCAGGTGGAGGTGTTTGGCTCTGCAGGGCAGGAGGATCCTCCCTCTCTGTGCTCAGTCAGTCCTCCCTGCCTGTCTGGGCTTTAGAGGGCACAGGGAATCCCAAACCCTACTCTGGGGTGGGGGCTCACTCACACTCCCAGGTTGTCCAACCCCAGCTGGGTTTTTGGCAGCTCTGTGCTGGGAGAGGGGCTTATGCAGGGGATTCAGCCTAAATAACCATTGGGCCTGCCTGAGCCAGGGAAGAGGCAGAAAGAAAGGAGAGAGTTCCATCCCCTTTGAGAGAGGGGAGGAAGAATGGGGGGTGTTTTCCCCTTCCTGAAGAGCAGTTTCCTCAGCAGGACTCTGACAGTAGCCCCTTAGTGGCTGGAAGAGGGTGCCTGGTTTGTCTGGTCAGGACCTTGACTCTGTCCCTTCCCAGTGTCCCTGAAGCTCAGGATGTCACTACAGAGTATCCAGAGGCAGGACAGAGACCCCAAAGCCCCTGAAAACACAGGCTGGGGAAGATTCTGTGCCCAAACTCTCCACTCTAATCCAAGCTCGGCTTCCAGACGCATTGCCCATGGCAGGTCCCAGCTTTGTCTCCTCTGCAGAAATACAATTTGCTCCTCACAGATACATCCTGCCAGCCAAGCCTGTTGCCTCAAGGATCATCCACGGCAGAGACAGAAAGAGCTTCTCATTCCCAAGGGAGCAAAAGAAAATACTTTAATTATCAGCCAAGTCCAACAAAGCAAATACATCCAGGTTAATGAGCATCCCAGTGGTGCACACCTTATCTAAGCGGGTAGATATTTCCTACCTAATTGAAAAGAACAGCAGTTCACTAGGTAAAAGTTCTTTTAGGGACTTTCTTTATGCAATTAAACTGCTAATGAGGCTGCTTAGTCCTCCCTGCTTTTCTTGCAGTATCTTCCCAGCGAGACATGGCCATATTCCCAGGGACCATTAGACAAACAGAGGCAAGTTTCATTTCCTGGAGGCAGCTGGTGGAATTTGGGGGGCTCAAGGCTGGCAGGGAGGGGGTGGCAGGACCCATTCTCTCTGGGTTAGGGCTCCAGCTGTATGCCCTGATTTCTCCGCTCTGTCTTATATCCACAAATCCAGTTAGAGCTGCTTGTGTCTAAACTCTTCCTTGGGATGAATGTAGTTTTTTCCAGTGACAGCTCTGTCTATTTAAGACACACATTGTAGGTACCTGTAACCATTCCTTGGGAGCCTACTTCCCACCTGAACTGCTGGGCAGTGTCTCCTTCTCCTTAATGCAATGCTAAAGGAGATGGATACTGTGGCAGAGACCTCTGCTCTCTAATCCCTTAAATGCTGTGAGCCACAGACCATTCCTGCCTTTCAAGAGTGAAAACAAACCAAGAATAATTTCCTTTAGCCTAAAACTCAGAACCAGGATTTCCAGCCTAGGTGAAACAAGGAATTTTCTATTCCCTCTGCAATGAGACTCCTGCCTTGTCCAGAGGAGGGTCCTAGCTGGGCTTGGGGTTCAGCAGGAACCTTGCAGTGTAGTTTTCTTATTCTACCAAGCGCTCAGGCTTCTGTGGATGTGACTGGGCTTGCAAGTGCTCACACTCTTCAGGGGAATTGCTTGTCATCCTTGGCTGCTTTACAGCTGTAAACATCACAAAGACAAAGGCGTTGGAGTGCTGTGCTCAGGTTGTACCTGCTCCTGCTCATAGTTAACAGGAGATGGACTGCAGAAAAAAATAACAGCGGAATTCACAGTTTTCCTTTTCTTTCTCTCCCTGAGTGGCAGTGAAATTTTTGCTATCTCCCACACCCACTACTTTTATTATTTTATCAATGCTCAGCACTGCCACAGAAGTGATGGAAACATGGGATGAGCTTTATGAGCCACCACCAGGCATGGCTACAGATCTAATTATAGATTCCTGAAATTTGCATCAAAGTGTTTGGAAGCCCTATGCAAGGGCAGAACTCGGCTGTGCTAAACAGGAACCACAGCAGCCTCTTGCCCAACATTTTACAGCTTAAGTAGAGAAGGCAAGAAAAAGATGGGGATTAACTGGTACCAATTATGTGGTGCAGGAAGAGAATGGAGACCAGGTGAGTCCAGGCTGAGTCTGTCTCATGGATCTGTGGTGCAGCCAAGAAGACAGCCTGGCTGGAAGGCATATAGGTTCGTCTGCCTGATCACTTGATGCCATGTTCTTCCCACTGTCCCAGAATGCCAAGAGAAGGAATTTATTAAATATGGAATCTCAGAATGGCTTAGGTTGGAAGGGACCTTAAAGCCCACCCAGTGCCATCCCCTGCCATGGGCAGGGACACCTCCCACTACCCCAGGGTGTTCCAAGCCCCAGTGTCCTACCTGGCCTTGGACTCTTCCAGAGATCCAGGGGCAGCCACAGCTGTTCTGGGCACATGTGCCAGGGTCTGCCCACCCTCACCACATTCCCAATATCCCATCTAACCCTGCCCTCTGGCAGTCTGAAGCCACCACTCCTCCGTGCTCTCTCCAAAATCCGAAGAAAACCTGTGCACAGGTTCCAGAGCTCAGGAGTATGTGGAAACAGGGAAACACACCTGAGAAAAGTGACAGCAGAGGCAGAGAAGGACAGAGAAGGGACAGAGGGGCCAGAGGCAGCTGCTGAGAGAGTCCCTCTGCTAAATATCCGCAGATAATCAGCACATCTAATCATGTGTGATGGGCTCCATCTCCTTGGCTCTTCAGAGCCAGCAAATCTCTGCACTGCTATTGATTTTCTGTCTGGCCCCTCAGGGATGGTGCTCACTGAAGATAAGGGCTTCCCCCTCGGGCTGCAGCTGAAGGAGGCAGCAAGGGCTCTCACTGCTGGAGCAGAAGCTCCTCCTGCTCAGAGCTTGCTGCAGAAAGAGGAGTCGTGTGCAAAAACCTGCTTGTCTGAGGTGTTTGTGTCTGCCCAGCAATGCAGCAGGAAGGATTGATCCTGCCCTGACCATCTTGTCACAGGGACTGATGGCCCGGGGACTTCGGAATCGGCTGGCTTGGGGCTGCAGGTGCCATCACTACATGCTAGATGTTACAGTTCACTTGGGCTAAATAAAACGTTACTCTGATTCAAAAGCAAGAAAGGGTCTGTTTCTTATGCATAGAGAAAAAATTGTTTGTTTCAATGTAATGGAAATCCTTCATGTCCTTATGAGATAAAAAAAACATTGGATGAGCTGACATTTTTCTAATGGGAAAAAACTTATTATCAAAATAATTCCACTCATTTTACTCCACTTCAACAAGCCCTTGTCACTCCTTGTGAGTTTGTCTTACACTTGACAGGAGCAGGAGACAGAGGCACCAGCAGTGCTGGACCACTGCCCTTCTCTGTCCCCTTCCCCGTCTCGGCTCTGCCTGCTGGGGCAGGAGTCCGACTGTGGGTCATCAGGAGACAATTCCCTGTCAGAGTCCCGGCCTCATCCCCAGAGCTGCTCACACCCCAGGCTTTGGGATCCCTCTCCTCAGGTATCACTTCATGTAGTCCATCAACCAGCTTCTAATAGGTTAATAGACACAATTGGGTTTGCTGCTTTTATTCCTGCCAAGAGGCCTGGAGTCACCTCACCAAAGCTGGGAGCTGGGAGGGAAGGCTCAGCAAATGTTAACAGCTGCAGGGGGATTTTCCACCCCAAATGCTGCTTGGGGGGCTCTGGAGTGGGAAGATTTAGGAAAGGTGGAGGAGCAGGAGCAGTACACACCTGCCATCCCAGAGGTGAAGGGTGGAGAGAGCCAATCCCATGAGGAGCAGCTGAGGGAGCTGGGAAAGGGCTCAGCCTGGAGAAAAGGAGGCTCAGGGGGGACCTTCTGGCTCTGCACAACTCCTGACAGGAGGGGACAGCCGGGGTGGTCGGGCTGTGCTCCCAGGGAACAGGGACAGGAGGAGAGGGAACAGCCTCAGGCCGGGCCAGGGGAGGTCAGGGTGGATACTGGGACAATTTCCCCATGGAAAGGGGGCTCAGGCCTTGGAACTGCCCAAGGAGGTTTGGAGTGCCCATCCCTGCAGGTGTCCAAGGAAGGCCATGGTGTGACAGTCTCTGGGCTGGGGACGTGGTGGGAATCGGGCACAGCTTGGACTCGATCCTGTAGATCTTTTCCATCTTAATGATCCTGGTATTCTGGGATTCCCTGATTTTGGGACTGAGATCACTGCCTTGTGCACCACAGGAACGCCCTGCTGTGGGATGTTTGTTCTGGGATATAAACCACATCCCTGGGATGTTTGGAGAGAAAAGAGGCAGTGCCCTCTGTCTCCTGCAGCAAAATGTGAGAGAGCATCTGGAAAAACTGTGGGATTGGTAGAAATCACCTTCACTTTAATCTTTCATAAGCAAACAAGGGGTGCCTCGGGGAGGTGCATATTAATGACATATCAAAGCAATATCAAATGGGCTGTGCAACAGGTTCCGCACTCCGGCCCCACTCCTGGGCTCCCTACGATTCACTTTATCAGAAGTTATTTACAGCACTGCCTTGTCCTATTACGCAAATAGCCTTTTTGTCCCCATTTTGGAATGTGCAGCGTTCCATGGTTGGCAGGAAGGCTGCCCTATGCTGAAAGAGTCAGATAAAACATTGGGTGATATTCCTGGGCTATTTAAGTGGAAAAGTGGTGTTGCTTTGCTCACAGCCCAAATGCATTTTCTTTCGCATGGTTGAAAGCACAAATTGTGTTTAATCCTACCCCCACAATTCCTCATATCTCTATGCCCTGAGCATGCCAGGAATACCAATCTTGCACTCATCCTTTTGAATTCAGCTCCTTTTTGGATTAGTGTCTTGATGGTGGATTCTCTCCTGAAGTCCTTGGGTGTATTTGCTAAATAATCTGGACAAACTTCAGCTCTGGCAGGGAGTTATCAAGTCCCCAGCTGCCTTTGCCAGGAAAAGGGCTGGGAATGTACACTCCAGATTACACGGCTGCCAGCTCTGCTGATTTCATTATGAATCTTGCAAAACTTCATGTTTTCCTAAAAGCCTCAGCTCCTCAGCTGAAATGTGAACCTGCCCACTGATGTCATTACAAAGCTCTGCACTCTGAGCTGCAGAAGAGAGGCTGCAAGGGGGACTGAAAAGGCTGACAATCCAGCCAGAAAATGAAAGTGGCTCGTGGTCATTGAAATCTCCTTGCTTTAAAGGCAAATCTTATTATTTTGTGGATAACTGGCTGGTTTGGTTGGACTTGTGGAGGGTCAGAGAACTGAGCCCCTCTCCAGGCAGGCACAGACACAGACACAAGTATGGACCAGCAAAGACTGAGTTGAGCTGTTGCCAGGAGAGAGGGGTAGGGCTTCTGCTACTTTTCCACAAATCCCTTGGAGCTGCCAAATCCTGTGCTGCTCCTCCAGCCCCTGCTTGGGCTCTGCCCACCCTCTGCTCCCTCCCTGAGCTCTGCAGTGCTCACATCCATTCTCTGAGCAAGATCTTCCTTGCAGAGTCAGGTGTCTGAACCTTCAAATGAGACAAAACTCCATGTTCATCCCTGGAGATCTTGGTGTCTTGGGCTTCTCTTTCCCTCTGTCCCCAACATGTGGAGAGCCAGACAGAGCAAGCATTTGACAAAATGCAATGTGAACACCAGCAAAGCCAGTGCCCAGCCTGTGCCAGGTGCTGCAGCCCTGACCAAACCCTCTTGGTGTATTTAGAGAAAGTCTGAGGGTGTCTGAGAATATAGGTGGAGAAATAACAACTGGTGCTTCAATGCCAGCTCTAATCACTGGATGTCTTCTGGCTGTGCCTTGGACGGCAGCAGAGCAAGAATCCCTGCCCTGCACTTCCCAACTCTGCTTCCTGGCCCCTCGGCGGGAGCTCAGCAAGACAGAAAATGTCCAAGCTGGGTGGTTGTGATGTGTCACATCCATCACTGCTCACTCAGGAGAGACTGTAGAGATGCCAACAAGAAGTTTTGTCTGTGGAGCTGCTTGGACTGATGTAAAGCACTGAGATTTGTGCTTCTGGGATGCAGGAGTGCCTGGAAATGGTTATGGCAAACAGGACAGGTAGTGGTGCCTGGCAGGGGGAGTGAGAGTTGGGAACAACATGGCTCCTTTCCCAGTGCTGAATTCAGTGGGGTCAGGGGCTGGGAGAGGCCAGACTGCATCCCAAACTGGATACAGGTATTTTCTGGCAGGTTTTCACCCCAAAGAGGTGCAAAGATATACCTGGGCCAGACCCCAAAGTCGTTCAGGCTTTGCCCAATGACCTGCGGTGAAGGAACCTGATCTGCCCCACGGATGCAGGACTGGCCAGGATGAAGGGTCTCCAGGCTGTGGCCTCAACAAGCACTGGAGGACTTTGGAAATAACTCCTGGTTTTTGTCTCCTGAGAGCTGGGGCCTCTTCATGGTCTGGGCTGCGTCCCAGCATTTTCACTTGAGCTGCTGCTTTAACCTGTAACAAAACCTCTGCCAAGCCAGAGTGACAGAGAGCCTGGATGTGGTGGGACAATCAGCACACAGCCCGTTCAAAGGGCTGTGAGGAGGAGATCACTGAGTCTCTTCCACTGGAGAAAGGAGCAGATATTTTTAAAAGCAGTTGTGTTTCCATAGAAACCCCAGGAAAGGGTCCTGCAATCCTATGGGGGAAGGGTAGTTTTCATCCACTCCAGCTGCCAAGAATTTCAGTGCTGAAGAAGATACAAACCCCCTGTGCCACAGCTGAGCTGGAAGGGGAAGCTCCTTTCCTTTTCCTTTTCCTTTTCCTTTTCCTTTTCCTTTTCCTTTTCCTTTTCCTTTTCCTTTTCCTTTTCCTTTTCCTTTTCCTTTTCCTTTTCCCCTTTCCCTTTCCCTTTCCCCTCCCCCACCCACTTTCCCGCTTTTCCAGCTGCACTCCAGTAGCTGCCTTTCCCTCCACATTCCAGGTGATGCTGTGCCTTGCATGGTGCCCATGGCCTTGGTTTTGGGCAGAAATTAGCTCGATGTCTGTGGAGAACCAGTTCCAGCTTCCCCTGCTCATCCTCTGAGCTGGGTACAGTTTAGGACAGGGATATATCCTACAGCTAGGATCTATCCTATTATTATTGTTATCATTATTATCATTATTATCATTATTATTATGGGTCTGCAAACATGTGCAGCAGCCTGGGGAAACTTCTGCTCTGCCTTGGTCTGACCATAAAACAAGGAGACTTTCTGAAAACTAGGAGGACACAATTTAACCCCCCCAGATGTTCTTCTGACTGAGTGTTCAGTGTTCTGCTCTGAAGAACAGTTTTGTGCCAGGATCAGGGATGAGGGATTGGACTTGCAGCATTCAGCAAGGTGAGGTAATTCCTGGAAATGCTTCAGCTGAAGCTCAGAGATAGTGAATGACTTGCCTGTAGACAAACAGTGGGGGCCTGGGGACAGTGGGCAAAAATCTTATTGCTTCTCAAATCAGATGATGTCAGGCTTCTGCTGGTTGTGGGCCACAGCAAACAGTGGTGCTCTCCAGTCAGGCTGGATAATCGTTCCAGGCTTAAGTGGAAAATGTCAGCTCACCAAATCAGCAGCGCTATCATTGTTTGAAATCGGTCACAAGGCCAATCCAGTTTTGCTCTCACTCTTTAGCACCCCATAGCAGGCCAGGGATGATAATGAACTGCACTGCACTTGACCCTAATAATTCAATTTTCTGCCTTAGTGAAGCATAAGAGCCATATTTTGAAAAACTCATTATAGTCAGGATACCTTTGGCCTGGGAGTCCAGGATTAGAGACATAAAGTGAAACCACCCGAAAGTAGTAAAACCATTGGCTCTCCATGACTGATTATAGGACAGGAATCCTTGCTGGATGTAAAAGCAGTTAATTGCTGGAGAGATTAATTTTTCTTTTCCTATTTAGGGCAGATGAGAGCATGTGAAAATTGAGATTATTGACAAAATTAAATTTCTCTTCATTCACATGGAGACTTTCTGCTTAAATCCCTGTGAAGATTCCACTTCCAGCTCAAAATGGAGAGACAGGAGGATTTGATTCCTGTACCTTGACACCAAGAGCACCTTGATCTGGGTCTGAAATTATATTTCCTTTTCCAAATCCTTCACAGAAAAGTCCTTTCAAGTCTGAAAAGAAACATTTTGACTTAAAAGGAGAATTGTAAATATTCCATCTTGGCTGTTTCCACTTGCCCACTCTGCTTTCTGTATAAATTCATGTACAAAAGGGATTTGGAGTTCTGCACTGGACCCTTTCTGACCAAGTGTTTCCCTGAACTCCCAGCCAGGCCCCAGGACTGTGAAGGGCTTTCCAAGGCAGGTGCATTTGCAGTACAGCAAATTGCATGGATTTGACACTGGCAATGGTGAATAAAATCCTTTCTACTCTGTTGTTAACTCTGGCAGAAGAAGTGAGTTAAGCTCATTTGTCTCCTTCCTGAGATGAATTTTTCATTTTCTCTTCCAAGCCGATTGATATTTGTGAAATTATTTTCTGGCGTTTATTCAGTCAATAAAAGCTGTGGCTGGATTTGGAGTCAGCACAAAGACCTGCCTGCCACCAGCCCTGTACAGGGGTTGTGCACTGGGTTATCACAAAATCTCTGATTCTTATCTCATTTGGATACACTTCGGGTATTGGCTTTTTGTGTCTGTGTCAGAGCTGTCAGCGAGGCTGGGAACATGGCTGATGAATTCTGCCTGTCTCCACCTCTGGAAAACACAATGGAGAACATCAGCTTTGGAGCTGTAAGGGAATCATCAGCGGCCTGGTAAAAACTCTCAAACCCCTCAGTTTAAACTCATAGCCACTAATTCACACCAATTCCACACAGCCTCACGCCTCAGCCTGAGGCTCCACGGCCTGGGAAGTTTTTGGGCTGAGTAAATCACTGAGTCATGGAATATCCTGGGCTGGAAGGGATGCCCAAGGATCATCAAGTCCCATCCCTGGCCCCGCCCAGACACCCCAACATCCCACCCTGGGCACTGTCCAAACCCTCCTGGAGCTCTGGCAGCCTCGGGGCCGGGACCATTCCCTGGGGAGCCTGGGCAGTGTCAGCACCTCTGGGGGAGAACCTTTCCCTGAGATCCATCCCAATTACCCTGGCCCAGCTGCAGCAGTTCCCCGGGTCCTGTCCCTGTCACAGGGAGCAGACATCTGGATCCAGAGAACTGGGTCCAAAACAATTTTTCAAATTTCAAAGTTTCATTGCCGATTTGTAAAAAGGGGGAGCAAAAGTCCCCTCTTACATCTCAAGCATCATGTGGAAGAGAGAAGTAATTTCTTTCTTCCCTGGGCATCTCTCCGAACCCGAGATGATAACACTATTTTCCAGCAAACCTTGGACAGGACAACCTGGTCTCATGGAAGGTGTCCCTGCCCTTGTCAGGAGGTTGGAATGAGAGTATCTTTAAGGTCCCTTTCATCCCAAACCATCCCATGAGTCTGTGATTCTATGATTTTTCCTGCAAATAGAGTAAAGCAGTGTTTTAACAACTAAATAAAGCTTTCTATTGGCTCACCCTGTCAAACAGGGGGATGAATTAACAGGAAAACTGTTCCTTTAAACGTCTCAGTGCTTAGAAATGGTGAGATCTCCCATTCCCTTTGAATGGGAAAGTGGGGAGGCAAGGGGGAAAATCTCCTAATGAGCTGCCAAACACTGAAAGAATTAATAAGTATGGATCATTCTTATTGGCCTGACCCAGGGTGCCACAGAATTCATTGGGAGTCTCAGCACTGATTTCTGAGGATGCCAAGCTGAGGAGAAGAGGAATAGAAGCAGAATAGATTGACTTTGAGAAGTCAATGGGGATCTATCGACTTGCACTGCTAAAACCCTGCCAGTCCCCACTGCGTCAGAGCAGGGGGCTAGGAAGGGAGCAGCCTTTAATTAGGAGTTAGGCAGGTTCGCACTCCATACTCCTATCTCCCCCTAATTAATCCCGGGATTAATTTTAAAGCTTTTTTTGCTCTTTTTGAAAGTTTTTATTCCAGAGATGCCCTTTGCTGCAGCCAAGGAGAGCTGTACAACACTGCCTGCAAAGGGCTGCTCAGAGAAGGGGAGCAGGCAGCAAAGAGAGATGAAATGTTCACTTTTTAAACTGCTAAACAGCTAAATAAACTTTATTGCCACTTTCCAGCCTGTCAAATGGTGTTTCAGTGTGTTTGTGGAGGGTGTTCAGGTGTCTGGGGACAGATCTGTAATTAGAAGAAGTAAAACTTGCCATCTGGAGAGAAAATCTGCTTCCATCTCACTCTGGCTGAGGTCGCAACAGCTCCACATGGGCTGCCAGGAGAGTTTGCTTCCTCAGACAACACCTGCTTGGTGATCTGTGTTTATCAGTTTGATCAATCTAATCTGGTTTGTGAGGGGTTTGCTTTTCCTGCAGGGAAAGTCAGTCTGATTGAAAATAATCCGAGTTATGGGTTCCAGGAGATACCCCAGGACAATCCTTCTCTTGCTAGCTCTCCTGGTGGCACTGCCCCAAGATAATTAGTGGCTCTCTGAGTTCTTTTGTGAATTGGTGAGATATGCAGCTTTTTGCTCCAGCAGAGTTCTCCACTGACTTGGTTGGCAGGGGAAGCTCAAAACTGAAACCCAGGAACGACGTGAAAGTTGAAGTACCAGAAAGCCAGTAAGAGAAGCCAAGATTTATTCACCAGTCTGGTGTCCTGGGAAGACTCCTGTTACTTGTTCCATGCCCTGACCATCTCTTTGCCCCATGGCTCCACATTTTGGGAAGGAGAAGGAGCTCCACTCATCCCTCTTGGAGCACAGAGCAGGGGAGGTTATGCTTGCTGTGACTTGCATCAGGAGATTGCACATATGCAGCTCATCCCTCACTAAAAAACAAGGAATATAGGTGCTGAGGATGTTATTTTGGTCAGAAAATGGTTTCACTGGAGAAAATAAAACCTCTTTTTTAATGCTGTATTAAGGAGGTTTCACACTCTGATCTTGCAAGTGTAACAGAAGCTCTAATGGGATCTCCAGCTTCCCTGCCAAGCCTCGGGATTTGGCATCACCCCCTGCCATCAATATGCAACTAATGACTCAAACCATTAAATCATCCCGGGTACCTTTTCTTGCTGAGTACGAGGAAAAGACATCTAATGGCTGTTTTGGGGTTGTGCATCTGTTTGTCTTGAAGGACTTGGAGCTTAGAAGGAATAATGCTCCCAAATTACTCTGGAAGTATTTTAGGTGAGTCGTTTCCTTCCCTGCAATTGTGTCCTCATGGCATTGCTGAGGTGGCTCCCTGCTTGTCCTTCCCTGTACTTCTGCCCTTGTTGTCCTGCTCTGCCCTGCTGGAGCACAGCAGGACTTTGCTCTTGGTGTCTTCAGGAAATACTGAAGATGTGAGAGATCTCCAGTATTTGCAATATGGGTGTGGCCAGCTCTTCTGACATCCCAGGATTTCTTGACCAAGACTCAAACACACCCAGGAATTGTCAAAGGCTCTCAGTTACCAATTTAAAAAGCAATGTGTTGACAGTGCAACAAAAATTCCCATGTTTCTTCAGCTGAGTCATCCAAATGCTTGCCTTGACTCAGGGTTGGATTTCTTCTTTCCACCCTTGGGAAGCAGATGACACTCAGCATCTTTTCTTTCCCTGTTTTGCTTCCAGTGAATCACCCTTCAAATGAGAAGATTCATCCTGGAGAGGTCTTGGCTTTGCTGAAGGTCTGATTTAAGGAGGATACTAAGCATGAGGCTCCATGTCAGCACTGCTTGTTCCTTCCAGCTCTGCTCTCTGCCTTGAGATGTTTATTCCCACAGTTTTCCCAGGGCTCTGGCCTTGGGAATATTTTGGGATGTGTTTTATCTCCTCAGGGACGCAGAGCTGGAATCAAGCATCATTCAGGCTCTGCACGGGTCTAAAACTGTTTTTTCACTCAGTGCAAGAAGCCAGAATTCAGAACTGATTTCCCAATACATAACCTGAATTAACTCTTTTAGGTGCTGCTGCTGCTGGAAAAAAAAAACTTGTCCCATCTGCTTAAGGGATTATTTTGGTACAGAATTATACAAAAGATAAATAAATACTGCTTTAAAGGGGTTTTCCACAGAAAGTTTAGGGTTTCAAAATCACTTGGGGAGTATCTACCATGACCTAAAGGTAATCTCATTGTTTCATCTCTACTTCTAAATATCACTCTATACATGGTCAAAAATGTTTGTTATTTCTGTGTTTTCATTTGAAATGAAGGGTCATTGAAATCTGCAATGAACCTCAAAGTGTGTGGTCTCCAGTTCTGATCAGTGGATGTTCAGAGAACTAGGAAAATATTATAAAGAATAAAATTCTTCAACTGCTTCTCTTGCATCTCCAGCAATGGGGTTTGTGTTAATGCTGGAATTCTTGTCAAAACCTCACTGTGAGACTCGTTTCCTCCCTGAGAATGCATCTAATGGCTTTTTTAAGAAGCACCCAAATAGCTAAAGAATCATCCAGATCCTGCTGAAGCATTCCAAATGGGCTCTTTTGGAAAAGGAGACAAGGATTTATGGCTGGGGAGTACTTGTTGCACTGAGCGTGGAGAACTGTTGCTCCAATAACAACGAGATTTATGGCTTCTAATCCATCAGAGCCAGAGCTGCACGAGAGCTTTTTATGACTGGAACTCTGTCAAGACAATGCAGGCACCTGAAGGTGAAGGCTTTATTTTCATGAGTAAAAGTTACAATTGAACAGTTTTCCTTGTCAGAAAAGATTCCTCAATCAGCTCTAGATTAAAGGGAAAACCAGCTCTCCCAGAGGATTTACTGGGTGTGAAGGACAGTGAGGGGCAGCAAGGCTGGGGGATTAATGGAATCAAAGGATGGTCTCAATTGAGTTTGCAAAAGGTTCTCCTTTGGCTTTGACACCACTTTTGGTGGCTGCTAAGAAGGTGCTATGTCACAGAGTCATGGAATATCCTGAACTGGAGGGGGTCCCCAGGGAACATCCAGCCCTGTCCAGACCCCCCAACAATCCCACCCTGGGCACCCCTGGCAGTGCTGTCCAAACCCTCTTGGAGCTCTGGCAGCCTCAGGGTCGGGACCATTCCCTGGGGAGCCTGGGCAGTGCCAGCACCTCTGGGGAAGAACCTTTCCCTGATCTCCAGCCTAAGCCTCCCTGGCCCAGCTCCAGGTTGTGCTCATTGGGGTCCAAGGCTCACTATGAGCACAGGAAAGCATCGAGGTGAGTCCATGTCAGGGGGTGGAGGGTGTTTAAGGTCCCTTCCAGCCCAAACCACGCTGGGATTCTTTGATATAATTTCTGATAGAAAAAGAATAGCTGCCATCAAATCCCTTTCCCGCTGGAATCTTGGGACTGTGTTGTGTTGTATTCAGGTGCCCTGCACCTCCTGCCCCTCCTGAGCTCTGTGTATCCCTGTTGGAGCTCTTGGCTGCTCTGGATTTCCAGGTCCCTGCTCCTGCCTGCTGGAGCTTCCAAGCTGCTTGTGTTTCTGTCTTTTCTCTGCTCACACTCTGCTGATGGAGAGCATCACCTTCACCCCAACCCAAAAACACTTCCAAGAAGTGAGGTCAGCCTGCACTGCCCCAAATCCCACAGCTCTCCCATTGTCAGGGCTTCCCAAGCCCCAGCTCAGTGTAGTTGGAAGCAGACTGTGCCCTGAGCCGCTGCCTTCCTGCCGTGATCCTGCCTTGCCTTAGCTCCCAGGCAAAAGTCCCAGGACTTTCTTTTCCTGGCTCCAGGGTTCCTCTCATCTTGATGTACGTCTGAAGGAGCCATTCTGGGCTTGCTTTGTAGTTCTTGAAGAGTGAGGTGTCCTAGAGGGAAATTCATCTTCCCTATCCTCCATCCACTTCCCAAGAGAGACATCTCTCATCCTTCAGGGCTGCTCCTTCTCTCTGATAATTACAAAGGTGCCCACTCAGACCTGGATGGGTTTTGTTTGGCTCAGCCAGAGCAGTTAAATGTCCCCACCTGTACAATTAACAAACAAAACCCACCCCAGTTCTACACATGACATTGAGTAAAAGGACTGAAAATGTAAAAATTAATTCCCTGAGGTGCAGTTTATAAGTACACTCAACTCCACTAAAGTCTAAAGGTGTCCTAAATAATTCCTCCTGGCAGTTTAATGGTGGGGATTTTGCTGTAATGCTTCCTCCCTGACATTTGCAATGACCCAGTTTACTGTTTTTACAAATAATAATTTGTCTTAATTTTCTCTTCGAAGTAGCAAGGAAAAGAATAAATGGGTGAAATCCAAACCTGGTAACCTTGCTGGATATTGTAGGTCAATAAATTATCTTAGTGCACAGCTTAGTGTTCCAGGTTTCCACTTGAGTGGATGAGGGCTCTTTTAATGCTTGTTAAAATAGCAGAGATAAGTGATTGCAGTCTGAGGATGGAAAACATTGAGTAATGCAAAGATCTGTGGATTTTGTGATTTTATTGGCTGGGGGAGAAAAATCCTTTGATTCTTTCAGAGCTGGATAACAAAATCTTTCTTTTCATTTCAGACTTTACATGTTTTTGAGGCAAACATGGCTCTGAAAAGTAATAATACATTCCTAATGAATGATCCAGTTAGGCTATGCCAGGGCTGGGCATTTCTGACCTGGTTTTCAGTGTAAAAATCCAGCACAGGCTGAAGATTATTCCATTCTGAAGCCAGGAAACCTTGTCAGAAACACCATTTAGAGCTGCTAGTGCAGCTGAAGTTCTGGATACAGGTTCTGGATGCTCTGGTGACCAAAACTGGTGGCCAAAGGTGATTTACTCCATGGAGACCTGATTCTAGGAAGTCCTTCAAATCAACATCACTCAAAGCAGGGTGAGGCTTCTCAAGGGAAACCCAGGCATTTTAATGAGGCAAAAATGTTCATGGAATGAGCCTGACTTCCCCAATTGTATTATTATAGCCAGACAAATAAAAATCTTCAAAGCCACAGGCAACTTTTTCAAGAGATCAAAAAATTTTGGCAAGAAACTGAAAATTTCAAGTGAAAACCAAGTTTTCCCCTTTTTAAACTTCAATTTTTTCTCAGCAAACTTTCTGATGAACTGGAAATCAGGTTCTCCAGGGCCCATTTCAGCCTCCCCAAACATCAGTTTCATTTCTCCTCCTGTACAGGGAATGAGACTCATTTAGCCAATTTCTGGGGCTCAGCTGTCACCACAGATGGCCCTCCCTGCACTTGTGCTGTCTCAGCTGCCTCCTGGAAGCAGTATCTGAAATGAGGTCCATCCTTTGGAATCCCAGTGCCCTCAGTCGTGGTCATGGACTCACATTTTCAGCCCTCAAGACTTGCACAATTTTTTCCTTTCTGATAAGCAAGCATAGTATTCAACTGTTCTAATATTTTATTGCCTTGTCAACAGACGAGAAAATAATAATTACACCCTGCTCTGCAGGACTGGGAATTCTAATCAACACCAAAGCAGGATCTGCACATAATTAGAAACTTGTTTTAGCTGCTTTTTCAGAATTTATCTCTCAAGCAATTGTCAGTGTCAGCAACATGGTTCAAACCAGAAAATCTAAAAGTGAGACTTCATTGTTAGTGCTGCTCTGCAGATAAAATCACCATTTGCTCCAAAACAATGAAGACTGAAAACTGCTGAAAAAATCTCCCCAGATCAGTCAGAGGCACTGTCAGGTTGTCTGAAAGGTTCTAGGGTTTGAACCCGGAGCCAGGATTTGTCTGTACCTTGTTGCTGTGAGCTTTAGGGCTCTTCCTGTCAGCCCAGGTGTCAGGGAAAGGGCATTGTCCCTGTTTGAGGTCTGGAGCAGGAACAGACACTGAAATCACAGACTCAGGACTTGATCCGGGAGCCTTGGTCACAAAAGGGACATTTAGAAATGGAGTTGAAGAGTCCAAAGAATTTTCATTTCACTTGAGCCAGTCCAGGGTTGGAACCCAAACTCACTTTCCAGCAGTTACTTGACCCCAGTTGCTGTTTGTTCTCTGAACTTGCCCATGGTTCAGGCAGTGATGGCCCTGGCATCTCCCAAAGATCCACCTCCCTCCCTCAGCTCCCCCAGCTGCCAGCCGTGACACACTCAGCTGTGCCTGTGGCATCAGGACACACACGGAGGAGGCCCTGGAGCTGCTCCAGGGCTGGAGCCCCTCTGGAGCCAGGCTGGCAGAGCTGGGGGTGCTCACCTGGAGAGGAGAAGCTCCAGGGAGAGCTCAGAGCCCCTTACAGGGCCCAAAGGGGCTCCAGGAGAGCTGGGAGCAAACATTTAGGAGGGACTGTTGCAATAAGACAAAGAGTGATGGTTTTCAACTAAAAGAGGGTGGGTTTAGACTGGACATAAGGAAAACAATTTAAAACTAGGGTGGGCAAGCCCTGGCACAGGCTGCCCAGAGCAGCTGGGGCTGCCCCTGGATCCCTGGCAGTGCCCAAGGCCAGGATGGAGCAGCCTGGGACACTGGAAGGTGTCCCTGCCATGGCAGGGGTGGGAATGGATGGGTTCAAGGTCCCTTTTCCATCCAGACTAGTCTGAGATTCTCTGATCTGGAATATTGACCATGTCTGATGCTGGAACACTCCTGCTCTCCTCCAGCCTTCAGGACAGGGACTATTCCAGGAGCAGAGCTGGGCAAGCTGCCTCAGCAGGACAATATTTCAGGCTGCAGGAGCTGTCCATGCTAAAAGCAAGGGGAACTCAAGCCTTGGTATTCTCATGTGTCTGTCTGCACTGCCAGAAGGCAGCTTGTGAGCTGAAATATCATCAGAGATCAAATGTTTGGGAGCTCACATTGGGCAGAGGTGGAAAAGTGCCTGGGACAAACAGTCCTAAGCAGTTTTATCCCCAGACTGCTCAAAGGGTGCTGCCTGCATTGTTCTGTCTGCTCTTTTCTGCCTGGGCAGCTCATTTATTCCCTCACTGACTTTCAGTCTTTGAGCTGCTGTTAATTTAAGAAGCTCCCTTGTTCACCTCTCTTATAGATTCAAGAGCTCTTCTGGCTGAGATGGATTGGGATCCCTGGAAGAGCATTAAAATGCTGTGTATGGCAATGCTTTACCCAGCTCCTCCAATCCCTTTTTCCTGCATCTTGCTCTGCATTTGGATCCATGGGTCCAGGCCCTGCAGTGCTGCTCCTGGGACTGCACTGCCTTCGTTAAGTGCACACACATACTAAATTCTCTTGATTTTTACCTTTTTTTTTTCCTCTAAGCACCTAAGAAGTCTGGGCAAATGTGGGAAGGCAGGAAAAGATCTTTTAAATGCGTTATAAATCCTATTTTAACTCAACTAATTATAGCTACAGCATAATTAAAATATTGTGAAGGAAAAGAAAATAATCTTGCTGAACGGAAAGTGCGTTAACACCTTGCATCTGCAGAGTTCTGAATTGCTGCACCTTTGTACCTGACAGCAAAATGCTCAACAGCCCCTTCTGCCAGAACCCCCAAACCTGCTGAGAACGACCTTTCTTTCCTCCTGAGGGGCAGCTCTGATCTGTGCTCCCTGTGACAGGGACAGGAGCCAGGGAACTGCAGCTGTGCCAGGGGATTTGGGATGGAGCTCAGGGAAAGGTTCTTCCCCCAGAGGTGCTGGCACTGCCCAGGCTCCCCAGGGAATGGGCACAGCCCCGAGGCTGCCGGAGCTCCAGGAGTGCTTGGACAGCACTGCCAGGGGTGCCCAGGGTGGGATTGTTGGGGGGTCTGGGCAGGGCCAGGGGTGGGACTGGGGTGATCCTGGGGGGCCCTTCAAACCCAGGATATTCCAGGATTCCATGATCTGTTGGCTCACTGGTCCTGGTCAGAGGGGGAGCATTTCCTGCTGCTCCTGTAAACTCCCTCCTATTGCCGTTCCTAAAGGTGGGAAAAAAACACATTGAAATGTTGGCAGCTACAAATCAAAATGTCACACCAGAAGAAAAATCCTTGTTTCATAAAATTTCTCCTTTTCTATTGATTGGAAAGTTCCAGCAGGAGAAATGAAAATGTTGAACTTGATTTCATGAGCAGGGATTTTTTTTTTCAGTCACAAGCAGGAGAACAAGACATTGTGCCTGCAAAACAAATGCAACTATTTCCTGACCAGCTCTACCTTAGTGATTTCAAGACTAATAAATTTGCTGGTGGAAAAATATTATTACACCAAATATTCATCAGTCACAGAAAAGCACCAGATATGTCAAAGACTGGGGGTAATACATCTGAGATAAATATCCCTATACAGGTCAGTCAAATCCCTTCAATCCCAAAGTGGGTGAATTACTTTGCTCAGTGCCGTATATTCCTACTGCAAAAAGGCAGAGAAGGATGGATGTTTTTCCATGGCTTTTATTGAAGCAGGGATTATGAAGTGCAGCACAGAAATTATAGACGGAATTTCCATGTCCCATGTCCCACTGCAGGTCAGGTAGGATGGGGATGACAATATTTCCTTCTGGCCTTAAAGAAATGCATCTGTGGAAACACAGTCAGAGCTTATGGGCCATTGGATCCATGTGCTCTGAAATGACTTTTTTAGCACTAAAAATGACATTATCTGCAAGAACAAATAAGCTGTGTCTGCCAGCATCAGCAGTCGAGCTTGGAAATGGGAAAAGTGTGAGGAGAAAATCCCAGCCTGCTTAATTGCCTCACAAATCAAAGCTCTGGGCAATATTTCCTGTTCAGGGGAAATTCAGATGAGAAATATGATTACTGCTCTCTGCAGGGGAAAGGCAGCACTTGGACAAAATGTGGGCTGTGCTTTTCCTAGTGATCCCTGTGCCATGGCCTGGCTTGCCAGTGCTTCTTGGGAAAGTCAAAGCTTTCTCCTATTTCAGCAGTTTTGTGCAGGTCAGGGTGGACTTGAGCTGGTGCACCTTCTCCCATGGGATGGGTTGATGTCCTTCCATGTGCACCAGGCAGAACTCAGGGGACTCTGTGGGCCAGTCCATGGAAATTCAAATGTCTGCGGGAAAAAGAAAGATATAAATCTTCATTTTCTTCCCATGAAAACAGCTTGAGGTTTTATGGGGCAGCTGGTAAAGTGTTTGTATATAAATAACACCTAAGTGAGTACAGTGTTTTTGTTCATATGCATTAAACTTCCAGAATGTTCTGTGCAGAGAACCAAATATCTTACCAGTAGGATAAAAAGTTTGTTTTATTTGACCTGAGTCATGCATAAATCCAGTGCCAAATGACTCTGGCAGGCTCAGCCTGTGCTGAAGTAACATGAGGCCAAGCTGGCATCTGATGATTGGGGCTTTCTGGAGAGGTCTTGAAGGGATGGGAGTAATTCCATGTACCAAAACCACTCAGCACAAATATAAACATGAATATCTGGGTGCAGGGGGGGTTATGTGTCTTTGCACCAACTCTGGGGTTTGGGTTTGGCTGTTCTCTGCCTGTTCCTGAGTCCGTTTGCATCCTTCTCTGTCAGATCACTCCATGCTGGATGTCCCAACACTACAAGCTCTGTGGTTGTGGTTCTGGGCAGCCTCGGGGTAAATGCCAGCCCTCAGCTCCCTCTGTTCCAACTCCGGTCTCTTTTTTCCTTCCCATTTCCTCCCTCTGAGCCCTAGAGTGACTTTCCTTTTTTCTGAAGAGGGAAAGCTGCTCCATGGGTGGCAGAAGGACTTGCCCAGGGGCAGGGGGTGTCTCATGGTATGGCTGGGCTCAGTCTGAGCCATGGCCATGGCAGGGGTTCCCCCAGCACCTCCATTCCTTGCCCAGGGGATCTGCTCCAGGAAGAGGAGGAGCTGGGCTGCTGCAGCAGCTGGGAGGGGAGTGTGGGAGCTCAAGGAGAGGTTGGTGTGAAGGATGGGGTGAAACCCTCTCAGCAGGGCGAGTGTTGCAGGGGTGAAGCCACTTTCCTGTTTCTCTTGGCATTATTAGAGCGTTCAAGTGGAATTTAATTGGTGCTTTAGCCTTGAGCTGCCCTCAGCGTGGGAGCTGCAGAGTGCAGAGCCAGGGAACTCCAGCTCTCACCTTCCCTGTCCTCTCCAAAGCAAACAAACAACCAAACACTCCAGTAATTATCTGCACACCCAGGCTGTGAGGAGCACTGCTGGGAGGCATCACCCAGGAGAGGGCGGGAGGAAAATGATGAGCCTGAAAAGGCTGGTCCAGGAGAATAATGAGTTTCTTGTGTGGAGGAGGATGCAAAAGGAATCTGGGCACTAAATTTCTCCTTAGAACTGTAGAATCAGGGATTTTTGTAGGTTGGAAAAACCCTCTGAGATAATCAAGTCCCACTGTTCCCCTAGGCCTGCCAAGGCCACCACTGACGATGTCCCCAAGTGCCACATCCACATGGACTTTAAAACTGCCCCAGGCTGGGGACTCCACAACTGCCTCAACCACCACTCTCCATCATCTGCCTGGAGCAGGTGGAAAGGTCAAGCTGCAGGAGGGAATCTTGCTCTGATTATGCACGTGAGGACTTTCCTGAACAGCACCTGAACTGCTGAGTCACAACGTCAAGGAACAACCCTGGGCATAAGGACTCAAGGACACCTTGTCGGAGATTTAGACCTGGTCTAAAAACCATCTTGGGCTTGGACCAGTCCCAAAGGATTTTTCTTACAAGAATTCCTACTGCAGTTAAAGGAACGATTCCCATCCCACTGTAGAAAGAAAGAGTTAAACTGGAGTGACCTGAGCAGCTCCCCATGCCTGCCAGCAGTGCCCAAGGATGGTCTGGGCACAGCTTTGCCCATGTCAGGCACAGGGCACTGCAGGGTGAGGGAGGAACGGCAGGGTGCTCCAGGTTGTGCCAAAGCAGGTCTGGGTCATGCTGCCAGACTTGCACAGAAAGTTCCTTTTCCCTGTGCTCCCCTTCAGCTGAGACATTGCTTTGGAGAGCTCAGCAGCAGCTGCTCTGCGGGGAGGCAATGAGCAGGCACCATATGTGCCATATGCTGGATCTGGTGCCTCATTTGCTCCATCTGTGGAATGGAGATCAGTTCTCTGCTCCTCTGTAACTTCCTGGGAGATGTAGCCATGGGAGTGTTATGTGGGAATGGCTGTTCCAGGTCAGGCACAGATTAGGCTGGGAGTCTGTCCCAGCTCCCTGCTCCCAGGATTCCCCACCATCTGAGAGCAAAACCCAAAAAGCTCTTCAGCAGATGTCCACAAACTCCTTTGTTGGCTGATCTGTGCCCTGTAGAGTTGGTCCTGGCAGAGCACTCCAGGTCCTCCCAGCAAAAGCACCTCCCACTTATCCCAGGGCACTCCAAGGACAGTCCAGCCTGGCCTTCGGGCACTGCCAGGGATCCAGGGCAGCCACAGCTGCTCTGGGCACGTGTGCCAGGGGCTGCCCACCCTGATAAAGAATTTCTGAGCTCATGGAGCATCTCCTGAGTAAAGACCTGGGTGTGGATCTGTGTGTGATGGCTGCTGCAGTCGGAGAAACGAGCATAACACCTTTTCCAAATGTATATTCCTTGCAGACAGTCCTTGAGCTTCTTCAAGTATTCCCTGTAAAAATGTGTCATGTCCAAAACAGTCTGTGTCCAGTCCAGACCCACTCTGGTGAGATGAGCTGTAAATGTGCCCCAACAGAAAATGTCAAAACAAGAACCATCACAGTTTTACCACAACAGGAGGTAAAACTGTCAAAACTGAAGGTTGGGAGGTTTAGAAGGTTCTGTTTCACGTCCCACTGAGTGATTCTGCAGAGGACTCATTCCCAAGGCAAACCTGGAAATCACTGACAGTTCTCCTGGGAGCAACGGAGAAATGGAATTGAGCTGGGAGCAGCCTGGAAAGTTTGACATGGCTGAAACCTGGTCCTGAAGGGCAGGTCTGGGATCTGCACAGGAAAAACTCAAGATTCCATCTCCTCTGGCTGCATCTGCGCTGTGTCCAGCAGCTCATCTTTGGCGGACAGACAGAGGTGCCATATTCATCTTCTTGTCCTCCCCAGGGTGTGGAAAAGCCTGAGGAGCTCCCAGGATGATGTTTAGATGACCCACATGGGGGGTGATGCCTCCAGGACAGAGAAACTTCATCCAGGGTTGATCAAAAGAAGTCCGTTGTGTTGTGGAGTTCATTAAGAGCTCTGGATACAGGGCAGTAGTTGTGCCACAGCAGCAATAAACTCCTGAAAAATGCATTTTATTGGGCTTTTGTGAGTGCCCCAGCGGAGCTGTGGTGCAGGAGCTCGGGGGAATCATTTCCATCTGTCTCAAATGGACTCTGGGAGCTGTTGCTGCTTTGAGTGTGGAATTATCCTGGAATTTTTCCCTCCACACCTGGCCAGGTGCCACTGCACAATCCTCCCTGACGTTTCCATTGCCATCTCCAGCAGCCTTTGCTGGCAGTAGCCCCTCTGATTTGCTCCCATTTCACTTTTAAAGACTTTATTCAACAACTTTGTGGAAACTAATTTGATCTTTTGCTGCCCAAGAAAACACAATCTGGCAGGAGCATCAGTGAAATAATGGCTGCAACCAAATCCCAAGGACTTTGGCTGTTCCAGCCATGGCAGGAAGTTGGAACTACATGATCTGTAAATTCCCTTCCAACCCAAACCATTCTGGGATTACGGGATTATTCAGTTTTCTCAGCTGGAACGTCCTGCAGATGGAAAATAACGCAAGAAGGGCAATAATGGAAAGTGAGTTGCAAGTGGCCTTCACTATTCTGTGTCTCTTCTTCAGTGGTTGCTCACCACAGTTGTAGGAAGGGTCCTAGAACATCCGTGGAAGCTGCTGGAACAGAGGGAAATGTGTCTATTGAGCAATGGCCTCCGCACCTTGGTTTGTACCACTGCTAACTGGGATTTTCTGAAAATTCAGCCCTATTTCTCCAATCCTGCCCCCAATTTACTCAATTTCCCCTACATATGAAGGAAGAACACAAGGGCAGCTGGGTTTGGCTCCTGTCTGATCTGCTGTAGGACAGCAGCACAGGACATTTCCTGCCTGCTGTGTCTGACCCCCACATCCCCCTTGCAGTGCAAGCAACTGTGGCCTCTGGGGGCCTGTTTTCCTTCATTAACTGTCAGGAGAATCCAGGTAGCTCATTCCAATGGAGATGTCAACCGTGAGGACGTTCACATTTGGACAAAGAGCATCAGCCCAGAGTGTCTGAGCACAGAGATACATTTCATCACCTTTTAGGTGTCCAGAGAGGGGATGTCAACAGCTGAGCCAAGGCAGCTTTTTCCTTCCCCAGCACTGATAATTCAGTCTCAGAAACTGGAAAGAAAGATGACAAACTTCCCCTTTGACTAGGAAAGGAGTCAGTGTGGCTAGCTGGATGTCAGTACAGATTTTGTGGATGACTCTGGGTGGGATTGAGCCCAAGTGTTTCACACAGTCATGAAGCAAAGGCTGAGTCCGTGGTCACACATCATCATTTGTTAGAGCTCATCCTGATGGTTTAGGGAAAAAATATCCCTGAGCCCAGTCCTTCTGAATGTGCTGACTGGAATTCCCAGACTCCAGCAATAGTGAAAGCAAACCTGTGACTCTGCTGTCCTGTCACAACAGCTTAGCAGCAAACAGATCACTCTCAGTGGGCATCTGTAGCTCTGAGCACACAGAGAGCTCACCCAGAGAGAACCTGGGTCGCTGCTGGGGAGGCTGAGGATGCAGAGGTGATGCTGGCTGTTACCTTGGCAACCATCCCCATCTGGGAGGAATGAGGCAGGCGCTCTGACCCCTGGCAAAAAATGTTTGAACATTTAGTGACTTAAATAAGGGAGTAATTCTTGGCTGTTGGGGAAGGGAGAGGTGTTGTAGCTCCAGCTGATCACTCAGAACCATAATGGGGGAACTCAGCAGGGGCTGGTTCCACAGGTTTGGACTTTAGCAAAGGTGCCACCAAAGCCCATTTAAGAGACAGCTAGAAAGGAATATGGCCTGATTTCCCACTTACTTCCATTCTGTTATTCCAAATTCATGGAGAATTTCCTTTAAAAAGGGGACAAGGTGGTTGAGGCTATTGGCAGTAACCAGGACATGGGTCAGCGATGGCCTTGGCAACGCTGGGGAATGACTGGACTCCATAATCTCCAAGGGCTTTTCCAACTTTAATGAATCTCTGATTCTACGGTTCTAAGGAGGAATTTAGTGCCCAGATTCTTATTGCATCCTCCTCCATAGGAAAAGTTCATTATTTTCCTGGACTGTCTTTTTCAGACTCTTCATTTTCCTGCCTGCCCTCTCCTGGGTGATGTCTCCCAGCACTGCTCCTCACAGTTAATTATTGAAGCATTTGTTTGTTTGCTTTGGAGAGGGCAGGGAAGGTGAGAGCTGGAGTTCCCTGGCTCTGCACTCGGTGCCTGGAGAATTGCACCTGCACAGGTCTGGCCTTGTAGAATCTGAGCATGGAATCCTGGCATGGTTTGGGTTGGAAGGACCTGACAGCCCACCCAGTGCCACCCCCTGCCATGGCAGGGACACTTTCCACTGTCCCAGACTGCTCCAAGCCCTGTCCAACCTGGCCTTGGGCACTTCCAGATATCCAGGAGCAGCCACAGCTTCTCTGGACAACCTGAACTGCTCAGTTCTGAATTACTTCTCTCATGTTATTCACAGAATTTTAAGTTATTGACACTGGAGCAATAAGAAAATGCCCACACGAGCCTCATTCTCTCATGTAATTCAGATTTTGAGCTGCAGCTTAAGGTTATCTCTGAATTGTCTGTTAGTATGTATATGACAATCAGATAAAAATCTAGATACCTAGAAGATCCTGAGACATGAAAAACCTTTGTAAAAAATGTGGACCTACTGGTCCATCCTGCCTTGGGAAAGGCTCACATGCTCCAGCGAGCAAAGTGCTTCAGGAGCAGAGAGATCCCTCCACATCTGCCGTTGCTACAAGAACAGACAAAACCCCTGGTGGAAATTAAAAGCAGTGTGAATTGGAGTTCCTGGCAGAGCTGTGCTCTTTTTGTCTAAAGGGAGTAGGAAGATGCGGCCAGAACAGAAATTCAATTCATCAGTCTGGCTCCATGGTTACTAAGAAACAGAGGGATGTTGCTACACTGGAGTTATTTCATTCCCAGATGAGAAAGGGATGCTCAAGTTGAAATAGAAATTTTATTTCTTTGAAATGATTCTGTTTCTCTAAGACAGGAGCCAGCACCCCAATTTAATCTGCACTGCCAGTGGATGCTACTCTTTGCTCTGCTCTCTGTCCTTCAGCAGAAGGGGATGGGCACCTTTGTGTGCTTAATTAGTTTTTCTCTTTTTTTGCATTAACCCGCATTGCCTTCAGCAGATCAGGTTTTATCCTCAGTAGGTAAAAATAAAGAAAAGGAGTGGCTTCAGATGAAGGAAAAATCCCCACCTGTTTTGCAACTGAGCTTCAGGAAATCTGCAGGATAAGGCAGAGACAGCAACAAAGGTGAGGGTCAGGTTTGAGAAAAACAGGTTTGTGCTTAAAAGGGGTGAGGATTTTCCCACAGATTCCCAGAATCACTGAGGTTGGAAAAGCCCTCTAAGACCATCGAGTCCAAGCTGTGTCTGATCCCCACTCTGTCCCCAGAGCCCTGAGTGCCACCTCCCGGTGTTCCTTAGACACCTGCAGGGATGGGCACTCCAAACCTCCCTGGGCAGCCCCTGCCAAGGCCTGAGCCCCCTTTCCATGGGGAAATTCCTGCTGGTGTCCACCCTGAGCCTCCCCTGGCCCAGCCTGAGGCCGTTCCCTCTCCTCCTGTCCCTGTTCCCTGGGAGCAGAGCCCGACCACCCCGGCTGTCCCCTCCTGTCAGGAGTTGTGCAGAGCCAGAAGGGCCCCCCTGAGCATCCTTTTCTTCAGGCTGAAATTCCAGCTGCTCTGGGCTCAGTCACCTCTCTCTGCAGGGAACTCCAGACTAAAAAGGCAGCCGAAGTAGAAGAGAAACTCCAATACCTCCACCTCCTCCTCCTCCACCTCTTGTCCCTTGATTTCCCTCACCAGCTCCTTGGGGAACATCCCCACTCCCTCAAAGCAGCCCAGGGAAGGATGGCACCAGGATATTCAGCCAAAAGCTTCCCTGGGGTAAGGTTTTCCCACCACAAACCCAATCCTATCCCTGAAGGCTCCTCCTGCCTCCGTGACTCATCCCTGCCTACCCTAATTCTCATCCTGTCCTTCCTCAGAGAGCTCCTGCTTCCCCTGAGCCCTGGCAGGGAATTCCATCCCACTCAGCTAATTTATTCCTCCTCTGGTGAAGTGAACACTACTTAAGTTCATTCCAGCAACAATCGAAACACCAAAGGGCTGCATTAGTTCCAGCAGCCCGATGTGATGGGTACCCACCAGAGCTCAGTCACTGCTTTCTGGGACTCCTGTTGAGGTCAGAGCATGGCTTTGGGGGGACTTTTAGGTGCCACATTTCAATCTTGGCTTTAAAATCTTAAATAATGACTGTGCTGGAGGAGAGCAGAGATTTGCAAGGCCTGACAGGAGTGTGGGGGCTGTCAGTCCTGAAATACATCAGCTATGGCAAATCACAGAGAGAGATGGAAGTTAAGATTTCACTGTGCTCCTTACATCCCTCAAGAACACTGATGGGTCCCTGCTGCTTTGTGCTCTGCTTCAGATAGGCACCAGAGAGTTTGGGGTAATTTCAGCTCACTAAGAATCTTGTATTTCTAATGGAAAACTGTGGTCTTTTATTTTGCTTTTCCTTTTTAAACCTATGCAATTTATTTCCATGAAAATTATCAATAAATTCACAGCTTGTGGGATGTTCATACTTTTACTGCTATGTGAACTCTAACCTTTCATTCTCCTCTTGCTGCTGGTTCCTTATCACAATCTGAAAGGTTTTACTTTTACCTTTTCTAAAGCAACTTCCATTCTGTTAAAAGCTGGATGTTGCTTTTCCTGCTTGATGCTGCAAAGCCACTGTCAGCATTTATGACATAAAGCAACACCATGAGTTGTAAATACTGCCATGAAACTTTCCCAATTTAAACAAAGTTTCAAGTGAAACAAAAATATTTACATAGTTCACATCTGCTCCACAGAAAATGAGAAATATTGACTTCTTGAAGGTTGCTTTCATCCCAAAGTACAGATCAATTACTGTAGGGAGTGCTGGACTCCTGGACGGTTGGGATGGAGGGAGACGAGAGATCTCTGAAGTCAGGTCTTGGAATATCCAGTTTATTGTAAAGGGTGTGGGGCCCTGCTTGGAGCTGCCAGCCGCAGCTCGTGGCAGGCCCAGGGAGTGAGGGCAGGGAGAGATAGGGGGGGAGAGAGAGAGGTAGCGGGGGCGGGAGAGAATGCCAAGAGAGGGTTCCCAGAGAGGGTCCGGTCCCCTGGACACACCTTATCGGGGGCTTCAAGGTGGGTGCAGAACAGGATTTGGGCCAATGGGATCACAGATACCTGATGCTTCAGGGAGGGCTACAGTTGTGGGATGAACCATACACTGGGGGATGAGACAGAACATTCCCTCTGACCCTTGGACCTGTCTGTAGGTAGAGGGCATTGTTTAATCAAAGGGGGGATTGCCTACAGCTGGCTGTGCTATTGTTTTTCTAGTTGTTCAGTAACCAAGGTTTGGTATCTCAAAGCTTGTTCTCATTTCAATCTCCCTGATAGTTTCTGTATTTTCTAAATCTTTTGCCAGGCAATCATATTTATAAGGCTTTCCTATTTCATCTTCCCCAACAAATTACTCCTGAAAATGTTATTGTTTCTGGTCATCATTGTTATCTTCCCTTAAATCAGGAAGCCTGGAGAAGAGGAGGCTCCAGAGCAACCCAATTGCAGCCTTTCAGTGCCTGAAGGGAGCCCACGGGAGAGCTGGAGAGGGACTGGGGACAAGGCCTGGAGGGACAGGACACAGGGAATGGCTCCCACTGCCAGAGGGCAGGGCTGGATGGGAGATTGGGAATTAGGAATTGTTCCCTGGCCCTGGCACAGGGTGCCCAGAGCAGCTGTGGCTGCCCCTGGATCCCTGGCACTGCCCAAGGCCAGGTTGGAGCAGCCTGGGACAGTGGAAGGTGTCCCTGCCATGGGTGGGGTTTAAGGTCCCTTCCAATACAAACCAGTCTGTGACAATAAATTTCCATGCTTTCCTACTCTGCATTCCCCTGGTTTCCCATTTGTTCACTTTGTGGGGTTGCCTGGAACAACCTAAACATGGGCAGCTTGCAGGACTCAGATTTCCAGCAGCACCACTCCCATCCTGCCCTGCACAGGCTGGGACCGAGGCCTCTGCAGTGTCAGAACAGAAGTCATTGATAGTCAACTTTACTCTTTGAACAGTGAAACAACTCTAGAAGGCCCTGGTTCAGTAATGGATGAGGATTTGGAATCCATCAAAGGGCTTTGCTTGTGTTGGACATGACACAGAAATATTTAAAATGTTGTTTTATTCCCTGTAAGTGCAATTACCCCTTCAGGAGAGCAACTGCAGTGCTCACAGGAGTTGCTCTGGAATTAAAACCCTTGCACGGCTCCAACCTACCTTACATGGTCTGGGAAATAAAATCCACTTGAAAATTGCACGGTTTCAAAACCAAGAGCAAAAACAGGAGGCAGGGACACTTATCATAAAAGATTTCAGTAGAATTCACCTTCTGATTCTTTCATGGGCCTGGTCTTGCTGTGCCTTCCCCTCCCTGTGTTCTGGGCCTTTCTCATTGCTCCCAAGTCAGTGTTGCTTCATCTGAGGCTGGGAGACATCAGATAGTGAAGGGAAGTGAGCCAGGCACTGACTCTCCCACCACACAAACACCCCAGGTGACCTCAGCAAGGCCATGGAATCCTGGGGTGGTCTGGGTGGGAAGGGACCTTAAAGCCCACCCAGTGCCACCCCTGCCATGGCAGGGACACCTTCCACTGTCCCAGGCTGCTCCAAGCCCCGTCCAACCCCGCCCTGGGCACTGCCAGGGATCCAGGGGCAGCCAAAGCTCGTCTGGAAACCTGTTCCAGGTTCCAGACCTGTGAGCTCACCCTGCTCACAGCCAGGAATTCCTTCCCAATATCCCACCTAACCCTGCCCTCTGGCAGCTTGAGGCCATTCCCCCTTGTGCAGCCACTCCACATCCTTGTCCAAGGACCTCCTCCTTCCTACAAGCCCCCTTTACCTCCTGGAAGGCTGAAATTCTTCTGTGCATTCCCACACTGCCCCCACCTCAGTCCCAGCCCCAGGGATGGGGGTTGCTCCTTGTACACACCTCTGCCTTGCAGTTTTGTCTAAATTCATTCCTCAAATCCAAAATTCATTGGAACAGGATGTTAGACAGAAGAAAAGGATCTATTCAGTCCCTTTGTTCTTACAAACATCTTTTGACATTTTCATTCTCCTTGAAGGCTAGGCAGAAATTCTTTTCAGATGTTCTAAACGTTGCCAGCAGTTCCAGGAACAGGACAGGTATTATTGCCTCCCAAAGGGATCTGCCTGCTCTCCTTCCCCTTCATGGGGAATCCAGGAGGAACTGAGGATTGCTGGGCTGGGAGGCGCTCATTTCCCTCTCAAAGGGGATGGTTGAACATTCCAGTGGGTGTTGTTAAAATGCTCCCAGGGCGCAGAGCAGCTGCTCATCCTCACTGCTTTAAATCTTTCATGTTAATTGGTGATGGCTGCTCTCAACACCTCAGAAATCCTCTAAAAATGCCCAGCTAGGCAAAAAAACTCTCATGGAACAGCACAGCCCTGGGAATCTCAACCCCAAGGTCCTGGTTTTCACTTAAAAATTAATAATTATATCGATTTCTTGGTGCCTCAGTTTACCCACCTGAAATGGATGTGCTCCTGACAACGCAAGGACATATTTCAATTATGGAGCCTTGCACAGCTGGAAGTGTTGATGGTTTCCTTTGGGATTTCCTGTCTGGTTGAGATTCTCAGTGCTGATGGGATCAATTCTATCAACTCTTCTTAATTTTTCCCTTATTGCAGGAGGTGTTGTGCTTTTAAATTGTGGGTTTGTGTTGCATCCTGGGTTTGGGTTCAGATTAGGGGTTCTGATTTGTGTTAGCTAGCCAGTTCTGTGTACCCCTGTGCACCCGCCGTGTTCCCCCCACCGCGGCGGTCCGCTCCCGGTCTCTTGCCATTGGAGCTCACCATGCCAGTCCTGTAACCACCCCCCTGTCTACTCCGGAGAGTTCGGTGTCTGTTACCCTGTCCCCGCAACCCCGTTCATCCCGGAGCCCGGTGTCTGCCCTTGTTGCGTCCCTGTTGGTTACCCCGGTCCATGTCACTCCCCCGTAGCCTGCCCCCATTGGGCGAGGGGGGCTTCTGCCCCCCTTGGCCTGCCCCCTATAAAATCCCGTGCGCCCCTGGTCCCAGGGCCATTTTGCATTTTGTCCACGTGCTGCTAGGGAGCAAGCTGCGCTTCTCCATCGCAGCTCCACGCAACAATAAAAGCTCTCCAGCTAGCCACACGGACAGACTGGACATTCCTTCCCTCTTTGTCTCACCCCTCGTGCCGGCAACAGTGCGGAGCAGGAGGAAGACCAGCCCCTGCTGGGCCGTGGGAGCTGAGCCGGGGGGTCTCAGCGCCCTGCCACGCTGCCGGCGATCCTGGCTGCCCAAGCAGAGTCATGGTCACCGTGGGCACCAAAGCGGGGAGGATCCATCAGGAAATACCGGCAGGGTAAAATGTCAGCGACTAAGGGGGAGAGGCGGTGGCATCTTTAGGAGGGGGGGGAATCATCCCTTAGAGAGGGGACGTGATCTCTGACTGAGGGGAAGCTGGGTCTGCGGGGAAGCCCAGGGGAAATTTGCACCTTTCATGACCATGAACAGCGGAGTCCAGCGTCCCGGGGGCTTGGGATGCTGCGGGACCAGGAGAGAGCCCTGGTGTCACGGGGGCTTCAGGAGAACAGGAGAGGTCCCGGGTGTGCTCTGTGTGACACTGGGCTGCTGCTGCTTGTCACTATAGGAGACAAGGAAAAACGATGCACCACAGCTATGGTCACGATGAAGAGACTGATTTATTTCGTCTGACTCCAACATTTATAGTTTTCCAAAGGTGCCAGTGGATTGGAGGGTGAACGTGCCACCTCGCCAACGACACTGGACAAACTACCAGTACATGAAATTTCCCCGCCTCTATGAAGGAATGCAAAACAATAGGTTGTTTACAGAAAGTTGTGTGAGAAAGTTTCCTACAAGAATGTAAACTCAGAAGGCTTTAGAAAATCTTAAAAAGTCAGGGCAACACTGCTGCTGCTGCTGCTGCCACTGGGCTCAGCAGCCATGTCCCCAGCATGTCCTGCTGGCACCAGCAGGGCAGGGCTGAAGTTCCTGCTGCCCTGCAGAGCCCTGTTGGTCCCCGGAGAGTTCAAAGGCAGAATTGCAGAGGCACAGGAGGTTGGAAAAGGCCTCTGAGATCAACCATTGACGCAGGACTGGCGGGTCCATCACTGACCGTGTCCCCGGGTGCCCCAGGCACATGGCCGCTTCTGGAACAGGGACTGCACCCCTGCCCTGGAAAGAGTGAGAGGAGGAAGGGTAGAACTCATCCTTGGCACATGGAGAGGAGACCTCATTGGAAATTAGGAAACAAAGACCTCCCTAAAAACTAAACAACACACATCCCCCCCACCCCCGCACCTTTGTTTCTTCCTTTTTTTTCTTTTTCTTTTTTTTTTGTTTTTTTTTTCTTTTTCTTTTGTTTTGTTTTTGTTTTTGTTTTTATTTTTGTTTTTGTTTTTGTTGTTGTTGTTGTTGTTGTTTTTTGGTTTTTTTGTTTTTGTTTTGTTTTTGGGTTTTTTTTGTTTGTTTGTTTTGGGTTTTTTATTTAGTTTTTGGGGTTTTTTTGCTTGTTTTGGGGTTTTTTTGGATTGCTGTTTTGTGGAGGGTTTTTTGTTTTGTTTTTTCCCTTTTATTCTATTTCTCCTGTTTCCAAATTCAAGAAGTTCCATTTTCATACTGGGATCTTCTGAAAAGGGATTTCCTGATTACCTCACAAGTGCTTGTTTGCTTTTCTCCTTGTCAAGAAATCCTGTCACTGTGGTGTTCTCAGGATTTTACGTTTCCTGGAGTACCAATCTGAAAACATCTACCTCAGGAAATCACTCCTTTCTTGTCTCTCACAGCTGACATGTGGAGAGAGCATCAGGCTGTACCTGCAGCTTTAATCACCTTGATGAAGACATTTCTCGAAGTTCCCCCATCTTTCATGACAAGCTGAACCTCTTTAATCTCTCAGAGCCTGGCTCAGCTCAGTCAGGTCCCCAGGCATAGAAAAGCCCATTCTGGAACACTTTTCCTGAACATTAAAGAGATAGATCTCAGTGTGACACAGACAATGTAGGATTTTTAAAAACTGAGACCATTTAAATGTTCTGAGAGCAGCAGAAACAAAATAAAATCTGTTTGCAAAGTATCTGTTCAGATCTGGCATAAATACAACAAAAAATTGCATTAGTGGTGAATTATTTGCATTCCTTTTCCCTACTCCAGTTCCTCCAAGCACTAAACTTGGCTCTATTGAAGTTGTCCTTTCCATTTGACAGCCCCTTTAATCCCCTGACTCTGT
This sequence comes from Vidua chalybeata, assembly GCF_026979565.1. Classification (NCBI taxonomy): domain Eukaryota; kingdom Metazoa; phylum Chordata; class Aves; order Passeriformes; family Viduidae; genus Vidua; species Vidua chalybeata. The sequence goes on along the minus strand of NC_071555.1, from coordinate 5,655,202 downwards.
AATCAGATCCATTCAGAGAACTCAAGAACACAAAGGAGCTGCCATTCCAGCCCAGTCTCTGTATCAGGCTTGGAAATTATAGAGCAAAACCCAGCAGTAAATCAGTGGCTGATTAGCTCTGGGATTTGAGGAGGTTCTGATTTGAAAATTGGTGAGAAAATTCCCCTCTGGAATGATAAATGGGCTGACTTGTAAGGGCTTTGTTAGTTTTGGGGAGAGCAGACTGTACTAAGCATCTTCCCAAATCCCAGCTATCCCACAGCAGGGTTAAGATCTGGAACACATTGTCCCAGAGCTGGGAGGGGCTGGAGCCCCAGGAGGGGTTGAGGGAGCTGGGAAGGGGCTCAGCCTGGAGAAAAGGAGGCTGAGCTGGAGAACGGCTGGAGGTGGCACTCAGGGCTCTGGGCTGGGGTCAGGGTGGGCAGTGGGCACAGGCTGGACTTGATAGTCTGGCAGGTCTTTTCCAACCTCAGTGATTCCAGATTCCATGTGGAATTCTATGTACAGCCACAGAATCACAGAATCACGGGGGCTGGAAAAGATCTCTGAGATCACAGAGTCCAGCTTTTGAATCCCTCCACACCAAATAAACCCCATCACAAAGTGCCACGTCTGGCCCAGAGGGACCATGGGGACACAGGCAGCCAGGCAGGCACCCAGGGCAGAACAACCCAAAATTGTGTTATTTTCCTCAGAACATTACTTTAATAATGCACCAGTGTGTTATTAATGTACCAGTGTGTTAACATAACCAGTGTTATTTTCCTCAGAACACTGCTTTAATAATGCAGCAGTGCTCCTTGTTGAGCAGTGTGGCAGCAGAAGCATCATTTCCAGCCAGCTCTGGGCTGAGACTTCCAGTCCATGTTAATGCTGTTAATGCTCCAATCCTGACATTTTGGTCATGTAATCTTATTGAAAAAGGTTTTTCCCCTTTAGTTTCATGGGATTTTCAGATTGGTGTTTCAGGTATTAAATGTATGTATTAAACCAGCCCTGGTCATTCTGCCCCAGGCAGCCTCTGAGGGACTCCTGAACCCCTGGATGGTTTTGTGCTGTTAATGCTGGTTGTTCTGGTGATTATTCTTTAGAAAAGACCAAAGCAGGGAGTAGGAAGTTGGTTTGTACTGTGTTATAATTAATGCAGAGCAAATCTGAATGCAATCAGGATGTTTTGATTGCGGTCTACTGGGATTTCTGGGCGTCCTTTTTAGCCATGACATCATGCAAATCAGATTTTGGCACCATTAGAAGGGAGGAATTGAGGAGGATGCTGGAAGTACTCAGGTACAACTCACCCTAGGGGAAACCAAACCCACTCAGTCCATTCCTGCTCACAGGTAGAGGAGGAAATTCAGGGGACCAAATTTCCAGTCTCTAATCCCCACATAAATAATTCACACCCAGAGCCATGATGAATTTTCCCTATCAACGTTTCTAACACAAAATTCTAGGAGGTTCAGTGTCAGAAAATTCAAAGGATTGTGTAGAATGAGTCAAACCATCCTTTGCAGCCTTAAAACGTCCTCTAGGAAAGCTGGAATGATTGCTTTGGGATATTCCTCATAGTCCTCATTATCAGTTTTAACTGTTGCAATGGAATGAAAGGTCCAAATTATCAGCAAAACTGGCTTGGATGTGTCTCAGGTTTGACATTAAAAGGCAGGTTAACTAATCAGTGCAGTGACAAGAAAGATATGGTTCCATTTTCATGTAAAAATATAGCTGAGTATAAATCCAGACAGTTTCTTCAGGCCTTGTCTTCAATAATTTCTCCTTTCTCATCCTAAAAATGTCCGTGCCTTCTCCAAGTCCTTGCTGCAAGAACCTCCCAAAGGACCTTTTCCTGACAGCCACAAACAGGCCATGGGAACATGGACTGCTGCTCTTTAAACCATCCCAGGCTGTCCTAATGCATCAAACAGCAGGATGGGGATGCTGGAGAAATCTGTGGTGGAGACACGGATTTGTTCCTGAGGGATGGAACACAACAGCATTGGAATAATTTTCAATGCAAAAGGTTTTCTAGCAGGCCAACACAATTGTTCCATCAACACCAATGGCAGGAGCCCAGCTCCTCAAACCCAGCTGAGTTTAGAGCAGCTGAGCATTTTCCTTGCTTCCTACTCTGTTTTTCAATTGAATTCTGGCTGGAGGTTGGATGGAAATGGAGTGGAGAGAAGCTAAGCAGGACTTTCTGCTGAAATGTTTGGAGATGAGGACACCACAGCTTGCCTTGGTGGTAAGAGAAAAATAATGTATCATCCTTAGTGAATCTGGAATGGACCATAAGGCCCATCCAGTGCCAGGCCTGCCATGGCAGGGGTACTTTCCACCAGCCCAGGCTGTTCCAAGCTCCGTCCAGCCTGGCCCTGGACACTTCCTCTGTGGTGTTTGGGAGCAAAATGGCAGCTGGGTCTTTGGGAATGGCCCCTTCCTTCTCTGGGTGGGGATTCCTTCTCAAAGTATTGCTGAGCTCCCTATGGCACCCGAGTCCCCAGTGTCTGCAGCAAAACCTGCTGGCCCCTGTTAGTCCTTCTCTGCTGTCTAAGACATTTTCCACAGGGCTAGAAAATCAGGATATTTCACATCTTGCCTTCTTCATCAGTGCCTCCAATTCCTTGGTGATTTTTGTTTAGCCTTTGAAAGAAAAGGACTGCTGTGCTGATAGGGAATGCTTCCTTTTTGCTGTGGCATTGGAGCATAAATGAGATATGACAGAACATCTTCAGGTTGCCTTTGGCACAATTGTGTGTTAAATGCTGCTTTAAATTGAAGGGTTTCTGCATGACAGTGTCAGGACACACCACGTTTAGTCTCCTTTTCTGCTAGAGAATTTTCTCTTTTTTCCAGTTTGGGTTGGATTTGTTTCTAGGAGTCTCTTGTCCTATTTTCTGCTGAAGTACAAAGGTAAATAAATGGTATTTAGGTGATTAGAATCCCTCTGTGGCCATTTCAGGCATCTCACAAAACCATTAAGGATGGAAAAGAGCTGACTTGGGTTCTAGGGAGGTCCCTGTGCTCCAGCCACTGAGGCTTTGATGGCTTTGTTTGGTGTCAGTGCTCAGAAGAGTTTGCTCATGTTCCTTGCCCAAAGGCCGTGGGATGGATCCACCTCCGCTATCCTGGGCCAAGTTTGCTTATTAGGGAAAACTCCTGGTACCCTATGGAGCCAGGAAAATATGGAATTTGGCCTCCACCCCCCACCGCCCATCAGACCCAGCACAGACAGCTGTCAGTAACACCATTTTCTTTCATGCTTGAGAACTTTGACACCAGATTTTTTTAGGCTGTAGTCACTGAGAGCATTAAAAATGCTGCACAAACCTCACACCATTTACAAAAGCTCTTGGAGTACAAAGCCTCTGTGGCAAATCAAAGAAAAAACATTGAGGCCAGAGCTGAGAAAGAGATCTGCAACTTTCTGGCAATTACCAAACACAACTATATTCCTATAAGGAAGAGACTAAAAACCTCACCAAAACTCGTGATTCTAATTATAAGCATGCAGTCAGAGATACTCATCTCTCACAGGACTCCGGAGTGAATTTAACACTTGCAGTAACTAGCATTTCTTGAATGCTTATGAACAAAAATGTGTGAATTTCTGTCCCCAAATAATGACAGAATTAAATTTCTGTGTCTGATTCAGTGACTTTTTTGTTGTGCAACAAACCCAGAAGTTCAGTTGGAAATCAGACCCTTTTGAGATTTAAAAAGAGTTTCTGATTCAACCCAGTGCTGGAGAATCTGTTTGCATTTGGGAAGTAGGAGGTGGCTTTTGATGATATCTTAAACTCAGTTTACAGCATGGCTCATGGGTTTGACACGGGGAGTGACAGTCTTCCTGTGCCCAGCAGCTGCAGTGCTCTGAACCCTGAACTGGGAGCTCGGCCTCAGGAATCACTTGCAAGGCAAAAACTCTTTCCAGGTGGATCAGAGAGTAGGAAGAGTCAGAGTCAGGGGTTTATTCTGTGTTTGCCTTCACTTGCTGCAATAAAGTATAGCAATATTGTGGCTTTCAGCAATACAAGAAACTGATGAAAGAGGCCCTGTATAAAACCCATCCTCATGCTTGGGTATTGCCATGGAAAATGAAGAGAAGCAGCTCCTGAACTACCTGCTGCAATCTCCCAGCCCTCCAAGCAGCTCAGCTCTTCGTCCCAACAAAAGACCACTTTCCCTCTCCCGGCTGCTCTGGGCCAAGGCCAAGTGACCCTGGCTGAGGGCAGGAGAAATGAGGAAGGCCTGAAAGGCTGAAAGCCCAAGCTTCAGAGGAAAACAAAGCCAAAGTGTGCAGGAAACAATGCCAGGCTAAAGGTGTTGGATTTACCTTTCCTATTTCTCCTTTGTGCTGGCAGATGGTGTAGGAAGCCACTTCACCCAAAGGATCACCAGGAGATTCAGAAATGTGTTAGGCAGGTGCTTTTCAGTTCCCTTTTGTTCTGAGGTGGAGGTGTTTGAGGGCAAACAGGGAAAAAATAGAGAAAGAACCAAGGAAAAAAACAGTGAGTCTCTACCTGACCCTTGAGATCATCCAGATGGGCACAGACAGACCCCAGGATTTCACAGGAATTTCCATTCTCCCAAATAAATCCCACTGTGTCTGGCAGCACAAACCCCTGATACACACCAGATGTGGACACACACCAGATGTTGGTACACACCAGATGTTTTCAGTCCAGCACATTCAAACCCCAACCCTGTTTTTTTGTCCTCACCCTTAGCCCCATGGTCCCAAAGCTCTGGCCTCACCATGATCCTTCCCTCCCTGAAACCTTTGGAAAGTTTTGCCCTGAATGATTCCTCAGCCATAAATTCCCAGCCATGGGAAAGAGCAGCTGATAAAGTGCCCTTTTTGTAGCATTCAGGCTGTCCTGGTGGTGCTGAACTTTCAGGCTGTCTCTGGGGTGGAATCTTGCCGTGGCCATGATTTTGTGGTGGCAACGTGCCAGGAGTGAGGCAGACTCTGAGCAGGGCAGTCTGTCAGGCTTCCTGCTCTCTCCCTGGAAGCTTTTCTCCCAGGAATGCTCACTGCCACAGTACCTGGCTCCAACACTTTGCTCTTTTCCTGCAGCTGTGACCAGGGAACAGCTCACAGGTCATGGCCTGGGAGCTCCTAAGGAGAAGGATTCACAAAGAGCTGCTGACTGTCCTCGTCCCTCTGGTAACCCAGACCTTTCCCTGTTTTTTTTTTTATTTTTTTTTCTATATTTCTTAAATTAAGACTTATAGCCAGACTTATGGATGTCTGGGCTTATTTTCAGTGTCACCAAAAGTGGTTGGTGCTTAGCAGATTACCCAGAGAACAGCAAGAGGTTGAGAACCCAAAGTTCCCCACTCCTGGCCCTTCAGCTTTTGTTGTTCTCATATATGATTTTATTTAATTTAATGTAGTTTAATCTCTGCACCACTCTTCCTGGGAGCACTCAGTACCATGAACCAGCTGTGTGCTGGAATGGCCACCCCAAACCTACAGCTCAGAACTCTGCATCAAGAGGAAACCTAAACTGTAGGGTGTTGTTTGGGGTGTTACTGGAATTTCTCCCCATTCCCACATGCTTGGCAGCCAGACCCCTTCCCTGTCTCTGGTCAAAATCGCCTTTGTGATTTTGTGGCACTTGGGTGAGGCCCCCAGTGTCTCCTGGGAACACTGAATTCCATGTGCCAACACTGAATTCCATGTACCAACACTGATTCCATGTGCCAACACTACTGCTCTTCAGGGCCTTTCTCATATCACACTCAGAAACTCTCATTTGGCAGCTCTTAATAAGCCTTAATCTCTTTTGTTGCACTCTTTTACTAAAGCTTTATTAGAAACCATCTCCAGTTGATTTTTCTGATGGAAATGCAAGGTCTATCACAGATAAAAATCCTGCTGCAGTTGGGAATTGCACATGTAATAGATGTATAATTGAATTTTTATTAACACACTTTGCTTGCACTCTTAATTGCTTTGTACAAAACGTGTGGCTGTATTTTTCTCTCCAAGAACTCCAAGCCTTGTTTCCCAGGCAGTTATTGTCACCCTTCCTTTAGGAAAAGTTAAAATGTAAAATTTCACAACTCTCTAATTAACTTTCCTGCACTCTGTAGTTAAAAGGTAGTTAAACTCTTAAGCATTCATTCAACTTTAATGAGGATGGGGAAGTAATTGCATATGCATTTCTTTATAATTATCATTTAATTGCATTACCAGTAGATTTATCTCTTGCTTATTTAGCCAAGCTCAGTAAGGAATGTGTAAGGCTGAGCTGATGGTTGTTTGGGCTGTTCCAAGAACAACACAATCAGGAGCAGAGAGCTTTGCACACCTGTCCATACAGCAGGAAACAGGGACAGATTTTTTCCAGGTTTAGCAAAGACTTCTCCTTAAGACCAGCTTCAGATGCTCCATCAGCTGTAGGGGTGGTAAGGCTCTTCAAAGACCAGCAGGAAGCCAAGATATCCATCTTTCCATTTCCTGGCTGGCTTTGAAGAGCTCAGCTCTGAAAAAGGATCTTGATGCTAAATTGTCTCTTCCGACATAATTCAGGCATCAAGAAAATCAGTTTTGCTGGTCCAAGGAAAGCTCTTGGTGCTGAAGTAGCTGTGATTGGCCAGTGTGTTGGAAACTTCACCCTCTCCCTTTGCTTTCCAGTGTCCCTGTGGGCCCATCCTGCTGTGGAACACAGGGATGTTCCCTTAGGTCTGGGAAGACAATTTCCCTGGAAATTAACATGCAAATCTGGAATTCAGGAGAACGGAAAGGTTGTGATTTGCAAATGAATTTCCAAAGCACACTTATTAGTACGTGAAGAGAAGGAGTCATTTCAGAGTGATGTTTCAAGGGGCAATAAATGCTACAATCGAAGAAAATCAGGCTGTGTCTGTCCTGGTAAGATCCAGGTGCTCCTAGGAATAGCACTGGTTGTTGTTAACCTCATGTAACCATCTCTGGAATAAATTTGTTCCCTATTAACTGGAGCTCTCTATCTCTTGTGTGCCTTTCTGGTAATGATATTGATATTTCCTAATGCTGCTCATTGCAGTTCCCAGCTTAGGCTGCCTGGGAATGTGTCTGAGCCTGTGTTTCAGTGAGGATTTCTCATGCTGTGTGTCTAACTCACTTCTTTTCTCTTTCCCAGCACGATCTGTGCAGGATTTTTCCACCAAGAAACAGAACAGAGGGTTTAGGCAGTGTTAGCAAATCCTCTGTGATGGCAAATACAAAATGAAATTCCACTGGATCACATTTATCTTGTGAGATACTCAGGCCCCTATGGATTAAAGTCCAGTACAAATCAAGTGCCTTGGGCTATTGTTCAAAACAATAAAAATGAAAAATCATTCAGAAAGAGAAGTTGATCTAAAATATACAGAATGTATGCTAATAAATATATATCCTTTTCAATCCCATTTTTGATACTGGTTTCATTCTAGGCAGAAAGGACACAATTACTTCCCAGAGATTCCCATTCCTCTGGGAATGGCTTTTCCATTCTTCACAGATGAAATATTTGTAACATTTTCTGGAAAAGGCTCTCCTTACTCAGAACTTTGTTTCTGTTTCTGCCCTCAGAGAAATAATAATGATGAAAAGTTCAGCTCAATCCATCTTCTCATTGCCACAGTTACAGAAAATTCAGATTTTCATTAAAACTGAAATATTTTTCAATAGTTGTCACCTCAAAAGACCAACTCTGCAAAGCATTGAAATGCTTAATTGTCATTGATTTTTAGCATTACTTAGATAACTTCTTCTGGATCTAGACGTGAGTGTTTGGGCCTTGAGAAATGGTCACCTCTGAGTTCATGGCAGCAGAAGCCTGTCTGATGTTCCCTGGGAGAAGCCATGAGTTAAAACGACAGGACATGTGGGAAGGTCAACCCTGCTCACAGCACATCCCTGGAAGTGCTGCTGCAGTGGAAAGGGAGTGGGAGCCCAGGAGAGCAGGAGGATGGAATCACTGTCTGCTGGCATTACCTGGAGGAGCTGGAAAAGGAGCTGGGCTGAGGGGGGATGCGGGCTGCCCCGGATCGTGTCCCGAAGGGTGACCCGCAGGGTTGGCGACGTTACCGTCCCAGGTCCCACGATCCAATCCCCCAGCTGACCAGCCAACAGTGCCTGATGAAGTAATCTTCCACACCAAGAACAAATGGGAGCGCACTCCGTGTAGAGATCCAACTGGGTTTTATTTGAGGGTTGAGTCGAGGGTCCACTAGGGTAGGCTGAACTTAGGCTGGGAGGGAGGCAGGAGAAGCAGGAGGGAGACAAACTGCAGAAGGAGGGATCCAGGGACTGAGCGCAGCCAACTGCCTTGGGTAGAAGCCAATGGCAGAAGCCCCGACAGGGGGTGGATACAGAGTATATAACCAGGGGGAGGGTAGGAGGGGACAGGGTACCATAAACCAATGGGGACAGGGGTATGAGGAGGAGTCGAGGTGGGGTGACATATCTTTAACCAATGGTGTAACAGGAGAGGAGTGACTGTAACGCAGGAGCCAATGGGGGAATGGGGAACATAGAACTTTCTGGGCTGTGTGAGTGAGCCCTGGGTGACTGGCAGGTAGTGGGAGTGGGGAGCCTCGGGAAATCGACACAGTTACTCACTCTAAGTTAAACTGAAGTATCCTCCCAAGGCATCCCACCCCTGCTATCCTGGACACCGACTCCCACAGGGAGACAGCGCTTTGTGCCACACGGAGAGAGACCAGGCATGACCTGGTACCTGCTGGGCTGCTCCACAAAGCACCCCCAGCACTGCAGCTGCTCCTGAGAGGAGCAGGAATGTGGTGGGAATGTGGTGGAGATGGTCAGAGTCAGGTCCCTGCAAGGGTTTGGGTCTGGCCACAGGTTCTGATGGCCAGGGATGGAGTCAGAGTTCTGGACCCTGCTTCTTCACCTGCTGCCCTGGGATATTTGAGCCCGGAAAAGGAGGGGGCTCAGGCTTTCAGAAGGACTGATATATTTTCTATTTCCTTCTTCCCCAAAAACTAAAAGCAAAAGAGAAAAAATTGGGGGGAGGGGGAAAAGTTGTACAGATTTTCTTTGGAAAAGTTATTTCATTTTCTCTCCAGTTGTCAGCCCTTCTCAGCACATTTGGGTGATATTTTCCTACCTCTCTTGCAATACAAAGCCACTCCCAATGCTCCAAACAAAGAAATTCTTATTTGAAAAGTGAGGCATGCTAAAGACACCAGCAGAGCTGAAATGTGAATCTGATCTGCAAAGTATTTATAGAGGGAAAAAGGAATGAGAAAATAAAGTGGAATTCCAAATGCTTTCAAGGAAAGGTGCAGTTAGCACTCAGATGACTTCCAAGGAAAATAATTAAGAAATAACTTGCATTTGAGATTTTTTTTTTTTTTTTAATCTCTGTGGTGAATGTGGTCCCTGGGCTCTGAGAGGGCCAACACCAGGCCTGTGTAGCAGAGAATCCTCACACTGGGGGTGGTGGAGATCACACAGCTCTGGAGACACAGCCCAGGGAGATGGATTTCAATCTCATGCAGCAGATGACTCCTGGCATCTTTTTCTTGCCAAATTTAACAATTTTCCCGATTATGGTGATCAGCCACCTCTTTTTGCTGAAAATGGTTCTGCAGTGTGGCAGGACATACCAGCCCAGCTGAATCACTGTGCACTCCCAGCTCTCTCTAAATACAGAATAATCTCCAGCACATGTTGGTTAAAAATTCAAGGACAGATTAATAATGAATATCAATTGACACTCCTGCATTAAAATTCAATGGTAGCAGAGGAAAATGGAAACAGGACATTTTCCAGGATCCTACAGGACAATTACAAGCACTGTTAGTCCTCCCTAGAACAGACTCACTCCCTCCAGTCATCAGGGATTTCCCTAAGCACTCCTCCAACACGAGGGGACTGCAACCCCTGAGCAGGGAAAGGTGTAGAGTCTGGGGCAAAGCCTCCTTTTGCTCAGGAACTTCTGACTGGAATGTGGAAGGAGGAACTTCTAGAGAATTAAACATTTACCAGCTAGAAGTGACCATTCAGGAATAACACAAGGCAGCAAATGGCAGCCCCTGCTCCCCTCTTCTAGACCATTGAGCCTTGAGAAAGTAATCTAATCTTGATTTCAAGACTTCCCACAGGAACAGGCTGTAAGGCCAGGAGGGATCAGCTGGTTCTGGCTCTGAAAATGAGTGCTCCAGTTTAAACAGGAATTAATTAAAGGAATTCCTTTGCCATAGGAAAATGCCCATGGGTCCACCCAGCAGTGTGACTTCCCAGATAACTTGAAAAAAATCTTTGCTGGCCTCAGTAACTTCCTGAGGCTCTCCCTGGAGTAGTTGGAGGTTCACAGGAGTCTCCTGGAAACATGGACATCTCTATATGCAAATATAACAATACAAGCAATTAGAAGCTTTCTAAGCAGATGCAGCACTAAGGGGATTCTCATCCCCAGCAGTGAGAGGGAGGAGTCAAATTTTGGGATTAAACATCATAAAATGCTAAACCAGAGTCACAGAGACTCTGGCTTGTTATGCAAAAGTACGAGTCAGGAGTGTGACAGGAGACAGTTTAATTCCCTTCTCAGTTCTCTCTGCTTCTGGCAGAGTGGTGGGGAGCCAGGTATTCCAGCAGCACAGACTACTTGGAGAATCACATTTTCCTATTTACTGCCTTTTCCTCCTCCATGCCTAAGCCTGATTCCAGCTGCCACTCCAGGCACTCCCACATTCCACTGTGGAACCTGGGGAGCTGTGACTCCATTTGCTGGGGAGTAGGGAGTGAATCCAAGGAAAGGCAGCAGCTGACTAAGGCTGATTTGAATGATAATGCCTAAATCTCCTATTTACAACAAACAGGCCCATTCCTTGGCTTCCCTTTTTTTTTTATGGCTGCTGTTGGCTGTAGCCACACGGGTGTGTGGAAGCCATGAGCTGCACACAGGGCTCGATGGGACGTGGGGGATGATTTGTGTTTGGATACAGTCTGGATTCAGGATATTCCATTTTCTCCTTGGCTTCTTGCTTCCCTGTATCTTCCTGACACTGTGCCAGCAGTGCCTGTGGCTCACAGGTGAGGGATAGAATTCCTGCACATGGAGAAGATAAAATTTCTTTGTGGGAATTTATTTTTCAAGAAAATGGTTTGTAAAGATTGGCACAGGCTGCCAGGGCAGGGTGAGGTCACCATGTTTGGAAGGGTCCCAAACGTGTGGATGTGGCACTTAGGGACATGGTTTAGTGGTGAATATGAGGTTGGTGCTGGGTGATGGTTGAACTCGATGATCTTAAAGGTGTTTTCCAACCTTAAGGACTCAGACTCTAAGGTTAGGTCCCAAGAACCTCACCGAGTATTTGAAAGGTCCCAGTCTGGGTTTTGATGAATGAATTCAGAGGGATATGATCCTGCTGTCAGTTTATCCCTTGGACATTTCCACCCCTGTGGCAAGGGAAGCTGATCTTGGGAGGCAGACACTGAACCCCACAAGTTCAGCTCAGTGTTAAGGGTTTTTTTCTTCGATGTTCTGGATTAGGCAGCTGAGCTGTGAAGTGGGAGGCAGAATTATGAATGGATTTAGTCCAGCAGGAGATGGAAGTGGGTGCCTGGGGAGGTGGTGTTTGCAAAGGTTCAACTGGAGATGGACTCTACAGCCTCTTGGGGAGAGTTTGTTTTGCTCAGGGTGAAGTCAGTGAGTTTCTCTGTTATTTCCCTTTTTTCCCTTTTGGTTTTTCCCAGTGTGGCAAAAGGAAAAGGCACCACAATAAAGGCCTGGTTTGGCTGAAGTCCTTGGGTGGTTCTGAGCTCTGGCAGCACTCTCATGGTTTGTCCTCACCTGTATCAGCTTCCTGGGCCAGCCAATCACCAGACTGTTGTGTCCTTGGGGCACCTGGACCCAGGGATTCAAAGATGAAGCTCTGGAGAGGCAGGGCAGCCCTTGCAGCATTTAACAAGGGCTGCAGCAGCACAAGAGCCCTCTCACACAAGAGCCCTCTCACCTCAAAGAAGGGATTCAGAGCTGAGCTGTGTCAGGAGAGAGGGATGTGAAGGACCAATGGGGCCCGTGGGGATGCAAGGAAAATGAGGATTCTGAGCCCCACTGACTCCTCAGTGACTCCTGCAGCATTCCCTCCACATCCACAAGCTGATACAGAAACCCAAGGGGCAAAAGTCCTGCTTGAACTCAGCAAGGACTTGTTTTGCTAGCAAAATCTTTTCAAGTGACTCTGGCTGCCAATGAAAAGTTGGATTGGGAGAGGAAGAAGGGAGAAAATGAAGTGATTCAGCAATTCCCACACATGGAAGCAGGGAGTGACTGGATGTGCTGCAGCCCATCCAGCTGCCTCTCTGAGCAATCCAGCTCCAGCCTGGTTGGAATGCAGGAGGCGTTTCTGCAGCCAGCTTAAATTAGGAGCTGGTGATGACAGCAGACATTGTGGAAATGTCAGAATTAGCATGTGCTGAATGAGGGCTGGGTGGCCCCAGCTCAGTCCAGAGGCTTGGGAAAGCAAGGAAAAGGAAGGTTGAGGAAGGGAGAAGGGCTCTCACCTGGCTCTGCAGAGCTGTCAGTGCACCACATGGACAGCTCCTTCCAGAGCTGGTGCTTTTCCAGGGGTTAGAACATCAGAAAGACCAAAGGTCAGCTCACTGGGGCAGCGTCCCCTTTCCCAAAAATTGGTGGGGAGCAACGTCTCCTCAGCCAAGGGTAGGTTTGATCTTAAGGAAAGAGTTCCCCACATTCATTTCCAGAGCTCCTGGGTCCTCCAAGGCAGGAAAGGCTCCTTTGTGTTCAGTTGCACTGTTTCCAACCAGCTGATGATTTCCCATTTTCATTTTCCCCATCCCCTGTTGTGTTTAGAACAAAATGAACAAAACAACCCCAACTGGAACACAGGAGGTGCTTGTAAACTTCAGAGCTGCTCACTGAGTCCTTACAAACCTCGGGGCGGGGGGGAAGTTATTGTTTGTACCAAATCCTGCTCTGTTGGGACTTGGTGGAATTGTTCCAGCCCAGCTCTGTGGCTGAGGAAACGAGGAATGAACTCGGATGGATGCACAGCCTTTCCAGTGGGATCACAGCGTTGGATCTCCTTGGATCTGAGTGTCCTCAGCATGGCAGGAATGTTTGGAAGCTGTTCCTTGGTTGACTGAGACAAGGAAGAAGAGAAGTGCAGCCTGTGCTTCCTTTCTTCAGTTCTCCCTCACTCAGAAGTGCTTCTGGAAAAGGAATCACAGAGTCGCAGAATCTCAAAGGTTGGAAAAGACCTCCAAGATCCAACCTTTGACTGAACCTCACTAAAGCACATCATCAGGTGCCACTTCTACTCATTTTCTGAACACTTCCAGGCATGGTGACTCCACCGTTTTCCTGGGCAGCCCCTTCCAAAGCCTGACCACTTTTTCAGTGAAGAGTTTTTTGCTGTTATCCAACCTGAACCTCGCCTGGTGCAACCAGAGCTCCCTTGGAACTGCTTCTCTGCTGTCTTGACAAGGGCACCAGCACACGGTCAGGGAGCTGTGGAGCACCAGGGTGGAGCCCAAGCTGTCCTGCAGACCCTGGTTCTGCCCTGTGCAGAGGGCAGGTCCCGCAGGTCCCTCCATCGCTCTGAGACCATTTCGTTAACACTGGAAGTACAAAAGGAGACAAAACCCTTTTCCTAAATCACTGACAAGTCTGGCTCTGCAGTGATTATCTGCAAATAACACAGAGGCCACCGTGTGCAGATGCCTTTATTGCTTTAATTCCCTGATGAATTGGTGTGTTTGTTACCTGGTGTCACAGGGCACGCACTCAGCACAGGAAATCGGATTATCCCTGTGGGAGAGAGACCAGCAGGCTCAGAGCCAGCTCTGACTCATGTCCACCATGCCTTGGTGGTTTTGGGTTCACCCACCTCTCGTTAAGGTGTTGGGCCACAGGAACTGCAGAAAGAACATTTTTTCCATTTATCAGGAGGAGATACTTGGCTCAGCCAATGTGAATCCAAGGCTGAAGCAGAAGAGGGACAAGCAGGAGATGAAGCTAATTTGCCTGATGGAACTAAAGGGAGGAAAGGGCCGTTTTTTTCCCTGTTCCTTTCCACCCCTCTCCTCCTGGAATCTGGATTAACATCATTAATTTCTTCTCACAGCTCCATTTGCTGCATGCAGCTAAAACAGGAGTAGAGTTCTCCTCTGTGGCTTGCTAGGGAAGGGCTGGGATATTAATTCCTGCATGGTGAAAATGTGGAGCCTTGCTGGAGGCAGGGAGAGATTACTCTTCTTGGGAGCCCAGCATGAGGATCTGCTCCTTGATATCATTAGGGAAATCACCAAGCATTTCTTAATAAGATTTTTTTTAACAAACTAATCAGCAATATTGGATTTTCAAGGATTTCAGAGGGAATTCTTGCTAATTGAGGTGTTTTTTTCCATTAGCAGCTCCCAGCAGGAGCCTTGCACACAGGTGGAAGAGCACTACGTATCTTATAAAATCAATAGTGCAGCCAAATTTAAAAAAACAAAAAAGCACAATTAGTGTGGCTGATTCAAATTAGAATTGCAAATTCCTAATGGATCCAGATGTCAGGGCTAGGCAAGGCTGGAGGAGTCTGGTGTGCTTAAATTCAGGGAAAAGACTGGCATGGTCCATGCAGGGATGTGAATTCCCACTCCCTTCCCCCAGCAAAGCAGCTCCACGTTCCCTGGAATTGTCACTCATTCTCCCAGATTCCAGGAGGGTTTCATGACAGCCCAATGCTGATCAAACACTTCTCTCTCCCACAGATTAAGGGAATGGTCAAGTGAGGTTTGTGTCCTTCCTGGAGCCAATAAAATGGTAATTTCCAACTGAAAATCCAGTGTGTTTGTACCCCACTCTGAGCTCCACTGGAGCTGTTCTGCCTCTCTTTGGTGTGATAAGATCAGACTTGATTCCTTTGGAGGACAGGGTCTGGGGGCTGGGGTTTCTGCAGGGAAAAAGCTTGAGAATGGAGCAGAACCAAGTCTGGTGAGTCTGTGGGAGCCCTTTGGCTACAAGCTCCTCCATGCCTGGTCAGGAAATGCAGGTACATTTGGAGCATGAATTCAGGAAATTCAGAAAATAAATGCAGACATTTTTCACTGTGGAAAGAATCACTGGGCACAGGGAGGAGCAGTGAGAGGAGTCTGAGTGGTGCAGGGGAGCACAAGAGACAGGAAGAGGAACCTCCTTTGGCTTTCAGCAGTCACACAGGGAGCGTGTTCTTGCTCCAAGTCTCTTGTTGGCCTGAGAATCCCCCTTGCAGAGAATAGGGAGTCCTGGACTAGTTTGACTGGGAAGGGACCTCAAAGGCCACCCAGTGCCACCCCTGCCATGGGCAGGGACACCTTCCATAGTCCAGGGTGCTCCAAGCCCCGTCCAACCTGGCCTTGGGCACTGCCAGGGATCCAGGGGCAGCCACAACTTCTCTGGGCAGCCTGTGCCAGGGCCTGCCACCCTCACAGGGAGGAATTCCTTCCCAAAATCCTATCTAACCCTGCCCTGCTTCAGGCTAATGCCATTCCCCCTTGTCCTATCACTACATGCCAGAGACATCCTTATAATCTGATTTCCTGTTTCTCTCATAAATTCCTATTTACAAAATGCATCCTAAACAATTATTTTTCACCAGCCAATCTGAAACATTGCCTGAACCAGACAAGAAAATCTTTTCTATTGTGCAGCTGCCTTGGAAAATCTTTTAACATAGAGGCGCACATCAGAAAATTCTCACAATAACCATTGCTAAGAATGTACCAGTGTTCCTGGGGCTGTGCCCTGGACCCGCAAAAGAAATGATCCAGTATTACAGCAAATAGCTACTCCTGCATCTGAGCTTGTGCTGTTTGCTCCGGGAGTTTCTGATCTCCCCAGAGAGGAGGCTGTGCAGGGGTAACCCTCTGGGGAGAGGACGAGGGAATCAGTCACACACACAGAGTGGCTGCAGGTCGTGCTCCCCTGGCTTGTACTGATGTGTTATTGTGCATGACCAAGATTTCATTGCTCTGAATTCCGAGGCTTTGGGGCATTCCTCTTTCAAAAGCTTCCTTTGCATCACATATTTACAGGAGACTTCTGGCACTCAGGGCTTCAGATTGGGATAGACAGATCTATTCCCTCTGTGCCTTGGGCTTTATACAAATGTTGCAAAAGAAGAAGGAAATTTTCCATAAATACAGGCCCACACTCAATGTTTCCCATTCTTTTCACACATGCTGATTTCCAGCTTTTTTCTGCTGGATTTAATTGAATTCCCAAGCTGCCTCCCCTCTTCCTTTCTCAGTAAAGTAAAACAAAACACCTGGGCTCTTGCTCTTGTGTTATCCCTCTTTTTTTTTTTTTTTTTTTTTTTTTTTTTTTTTTTTTTTTTGTTAGCACAGCACACAGAAAAGAAACTTCAAAAAGTGCATTGTTGAGTCTTTATTTCCAGCTTGCCATGGAACACAAACCAGCTGATGGAGCTGGCTCAGGTTACAAGAGTTTTTCTGCCTCTCTTTGTTTAAATAGGAATGGTGAGGTGCTACAAAATGTACTCAAAGAAACTGTTCATAGGGGTTTAAAAGAACTGAAAGCATCCTTTCTTTCTTTTTTTTTTTTTTTCCCCTACAGATTCCTTCATTGCAGCTCTTCAACCTTGAGTGAGTGTTAAGTGTGGGGAAACAGCACTTGGATCTGACTCAGATTTGGTCTTCAGCTCTTCTTCATAACAGGCCTCTATTGTACCATTCCTGGGCGAATTTCCTGGATTTTCCTGGTTAGGCTGGAGGTCAGGGAAAAGTTCTCCCCCAGAGGTGCTGGCACTGCCCAGGCTCCCCAGGGAATGGGCACAGCCCCGAGGCTGCCAGAGCTCCAGGAGGGTTTGGACAGCGCTGCCAGGGATGCCCAGGGTGGGATTGTTGGGGGTCTGGGCAGGGCCAGGGGTGGGACTGGGGTGATCCTGGGGGTCCTTCCCAGCTCAGGATATTCCAGGATTCCAGAGCTGTGTGTGCAGGGAGGAGAGGACTGGATACCTCACTGTGACTCTGAATTTGGCTGGTGTTACTCCATTAGCTAAGGAATGTTAAAACAATTAAAACTCCAACCTGCTGAAGCCAGCAGAACTCCCACCAGGGATGGGGCTCTTCTGCCAACACCCCACTGCTGCCAGCTCAGCTCATGGCACTTGGGGACACTTTATATTGAAGCTGGCAAGTGCCACATGCTGAGTCTGGTGGGCCAGTTGTGCAAGAGAGGATCTATGCCATTCCAACTTGTTCCCTAGCCATTCCCTGCTTCCCAAGGCTCTTCTGGTCTCACAGGCTCACAGCTGATCCCCAGGAATGAATTATCCCCTTTGAGCCCAGCGTGCTCCAGGCCATGGAGAATTTGGCCTCTGATTTCCTCTGCAGCTGCTGGAGCAGCACAAGGCAGAAGAGTTTGGATTTCACCCTCTACAAATCTACCCCAGAAGTGGTGTTGGCCCAAAGCAGCACATTCATGTCAGAGGAAACCTGTGTGTGCCTCAAAACGTGGTTTTTCCAGGCTGTGGAGGGACTCCCTGGAGCTGCACCCATGTCAGACTGAATGGAAAGGGCCAAAGCTCTGTTTGGCTTCTGGCTGACCTCAGTGCTGGCAAATGCCTGGAGGCTGCATTCCCAGGAGTGGCCAGCACTGCTTGCAGCTCTTGGAAAGGACTCCTTTGTGTTCCCTGGGAATTCAGAACTCCTGCCACCAGCTTCAGTCCTTCCTATCCCAGGTGCAGGAGGCAGTAACAAACTCCAGCCTGTTCTCTTTGAGGAGCCCGAGGAGAGACTTTTTCCACACTGCAACTCCCCCTTGTCCTGTCCCTCCATCCTTTGTCCAAAGAAGCCCTTCTTCAGCTCACTTGGAGCCCATTTAGGCACTGAAAAGGGCTCTAAGGTCTCCCAGAGCTCTCCAAGCTGACCATCCCTGTGTGCTGGTGTTTCTCCTCCTGGGCAGTTTATTAACCCTTTGTGAACCCTCTTGTTGCTGAGTGAAAGTGCAGCTCCAGGCTGAGTCTGGTCTTGGAGTCGTAAAATGCCTCTCAAAATCTAAAAATGCTTTTTCAGCCACTGTAAAACTGCTGTGGGCTGAAAGGGATCCTCAGCCTTGTCTGGCTCCCGGGAAGTGTTCCTGTCATCCTTACACGAGGATTTTTCAGCTAATTGGCATCACCGTGTGGACATTTGCTGTTGCTCAGTAGCACTTCCCTGTCAGCAAATAATCTCTCCTGAAAAATGTGATTCTCATTTCCCTCCAGCTTCGCGAGGGACAATTCCCAACTGCAAGGGCTTGATTGGTTCAAATGCTGGGATCCTCCAGGGAGTGTCCAAGGCCTCTGAGCAGGAGCCAGTCTGCAGCTCTGTGGAGGAGCCTGGCCCGAAGCAGATGGAGGGGCCCTGTGGGGACAAGGTGTCAGTGTTTGAAACCCACTTTGGCTTTGTGTCTTTCCCTACAGCTCTCCCACAGAGCTAGTGAGAATTGTAATGAACTTTGGCCAGGCCTACTGATTTGTGGAATAAGGGCTTTACAGTTAAACATTGTAAAGCAGGTGTGTTTTATTCCTGCTGGGACGCATGGGGGATATTTCCACCAAAGACATGTACCTGGTGAGACAGGTTTCAAGTTTAAATACACATTGAATCCCCAAGCCCAGACCTCCCTGCCCAGAGTCTTTGGCGGTGCCACGCCTGCTGGTGGTAGTGGGTCTTTGATAAAGTAACATCATCTTCCTCGATGTTCGCTCTTTGACCCTTTCTTCTGGGCAGGTGCAGTGGAGGTTAGGATTTCTTTCAGGTCAGTTTGTCTGGCCAAAATCAGGAGCCTGGTTCCTGCTGGCTCCTTAAGCAAAAGGTTCTGCTTTATGGTTTCAACAATATCTGAGTCTTGCTTTACTGAGTTTTCTTATCTTTATGGCCTTTACTTAGCAACTAAATTCTTACGTGTTCTGTTACAAGTTGTGTCTACCTAGCAAGTTACATTCCTGTTACAAACTGTGTTCTGTACTTTTGCAAATTCGCTAACCAAGCTATATATATTTCTGTTTTCCTCTACCTGCCAAAGTACATTATATGCATCTAAAATTCTGAATTTTCATACACATATATGTTTCCCATATCACTACTTTCTAATAGCTTTAATTTATCAGTCTGGTGTAGTCACCAGGACACCGTAGGGCACCTGAGATGTATTCAGATCAGAGGTGTTTGAATATTTCAGTGTGCTGGTTTCTCTGTGTTCTGATTTGAAAGCAAAACCAGTGAGAGACTCCAAGTCATAAATACAATTTATTAGGAAAATGGTAAAAAAAAACCCCAAAATACATGCAAAAATACAAAAGAAAAACCACTGACCGTGTCAGAGTACAACCTGACACCCTGTTGGTCAGGGTGTTGGTAGCAGTCCAAATTGGAGTGGCTGCAGTCCTCCTGGAGTGGCAGATGTTGGAGCAGTGATCCTGTAGAAGGGTGTAGTCTTCCTCTGAAGATCCAGTGGAAAACCCCAGCTGTTCCTCTGGGAATCCAGTGGAAAGGCTGAGTCTGGTGTCCCAAAAACTCAGATTATATCCAGTTAGGAATGCTTGGCTCCTCCTTCAGGGCAGAGTATCTCACAATGGGATGTTGTAACTTTTACCAGTCATGCAGTGACATTCAATAGGCCATTAACAGCAGATGTCTCCCTGGAGGGAGGATTGGTTTGTGGAAGAGATAAAGAAAACTGCCCAATTAACAGAAAATTACTGCCACACCTCTAACAGATGGACAATGGAATACATATTGCCTTGCAATCTAGGACACTCTGTTGCCAGAGCTAGGCAGTCCTGCTGGACACTTGGTGCTGCAGAATTTGGGACAGATTTAAGATAAAACCTTTAGGACTGGGAGCAGGCTGGCTGGAGAAAGCAGGAGCAAGCTTTGGGCAGGAGCTCTGTGGATGTGAAGCTTCTAGACTGAATGTGAACACCTGGAAAACCGTAGGAAAAAACGTTACACACCATAGCTAGTACAAAATTACAGTAAACAAAAGGAAAGGAGCCTGGTATCTCACTGCAGCCTGCCATGGAGTTTGCCCTGGATACACAGGGCTCTGCAGGAAAACAGGCTCCCTCTCACCCAAGCTGTTTGCAGTCTTACAGCTGGAGAAACTCTGAGAAGCCCTGGGGCCACATTCTCCCTCTGTGTCTCCCAGGATTCAGGGCCCTTGGATTCTCTCGCCTGAGGAACAGTGGCTGTTCAACAGGCAAATTGCCTCATGGACATTTTCCACCTCATTTTCTCAAACACTTAGCTCAAAGGCTGAGCTGATCTCCTGCATATTTAAAGTGCTCAGCAGTGATTGAAGAGGGCAGCAATTACTCTACACGTCCTTCTGAAGGCTAAATGGCTCAACAGACTGGGTTTAAGGTTAATCCAGAGTGCATCATCCCATAGAAAGCGCAGTAAAGGCAGTTTTGAAGGCCAGCAACTGCAGGAGTTGCCTTAGGAGCAGTCTGAGCTCGGGGTGTCGCACTCATCTGGCTCGTGGCTGTTCCAAGGAGCTGGCAGGGATGGCTGGATTATTAGAGAGTATTCAGTGTGTGGAGCGGGGGAGTGAGGGACCAGTCCTGGTGCGGAGCTTTCCTGAGGCAAACTTGTTCCCAGGTATCATTTGTACCGTCAGGGGATTGTGCTTCCCTAATTCCTGCCCACACCCGGGCAATCCCACGGGAGAACCACTGTGGGGCTCAGGGAATTGCCATTCCAAAAGGCAATTATGTTAAAGCTTTAGGAGAGGCCTCCAAACAGCACAGCTGCTCTGGCAAATCCGCTCAGACAATGAAAGAACATTTGAAGTCTGACAACTTCATTTTCCTCTACAAACACAAGTACCAGAGGAAAATACCCGCTGGGCAAGCCGGATAACTGAGGAGTGGGAAGGGTTTTTGAAAGGATAGCAGTGTCTGCAGACTGAAGCACTGATAGTTCTGGTGATTTATTTGTAGTGTGTGTCTGTGCAAAGTCTCTGCATGAGCTTTGATAAATGATTTGGGATTCCAAGGCCTTTTTACAAAGTGCCTTTTTACAAAGTGCTGAAATCCTGATGTCCCTCTTCTCCGGTGGCCAGGGGAGAGATCCAGCTGTTTCCAACATAGGATCCAAACTGCCCATGTTCAGGGAAGGGCTCTAAGCCCTCCTGGGATGGCAACAGCAATAAATTATGGTCATGAGCTCCACATTCCTCTCACTTCTGGTGGAGTATGAATCAGACAGATCTCTCTAAAGTGCATCCAAGGGTGTATTTTTTTAAATTTGCAGATAAGGGAAAAACAAACTTCATTGTAGTGGTATGGTTTTAATCGGCTGAGTGAATAATGCACTCAGGGTGGAAGCTTTATCTGGGAAGGGAATGACCTGATGTTCAGCTGGGAATCTTTAGGAGCTCTGTGGAAACAGCACCATCTTGTACATGGATTTGGTGCCCACTTTGGAAATAACTCCATTATAAGCATGATTCTCAATTTTAGGAAATCTTCCTTCCCGAAGTCTTACTGTGGTTATAGAGAAATTCCTCTAGACATAGGCCTTTAGCTCACACTCTGCAGGTGAGCACAAGCCCAGTTGACCAAATGACCACTAGTTCCTGCTTTCACCCTGTACCTTCCCAGCAGCTCACATTTCAGAGCTGTTACATTTACCAGGATTTATTTGACCTTTGGATAAACCACAAATCCTCATGCTGGCATCTCTTCCCTGCTCCTGCACATCACTCAGGGTTGGGGGTTCTGGAATCTCCCTGTGGAGTGCTGAGGCCCAAGGCAGGTTAATCCCCTTCTCACACCCATTTCAGAAACACCAAGCTCTGAACAATAAGACTGTGCTGGAACTAATCCTTCAAAAGTCTGTCTTCTTGGAAAAGGGGAAAGCTGCAGGGACCACAGAGTGGAAAAACAGTGCCTTGGACAGATTGCTCCTCCGTGAGTTTTGCAGTGGGCCTAGAGTGAAAATGGAGGCACGAGGTAACTCTTCACTAATACGAGCAGAAATGTTTAAAGTGAAGCTTAAATACCTCTCACCTCTCCGAGAACAGCACCTGAGGAGGCTGGAGATGGCCCAAAGCAGCACACACAGCCTCAGCTCTGCCCTGGTGGTGTTGGGAATATTCCCATCTCCTGCTGCTTTACCTGTGGATCACTCTGCTTTACCTTCCCATTTTACCTTAACTGTGCTGTAGGATTCTCACGGTTCAGGGTCAGATGGAGCACAGCCAGCACTTCTTTCCTCACTCTGCCTGCTCTAATTACTCTGCTAATTACTAGTTGCTCATCATCAGCCCATTGTTCCTCTCTACTTCTTTTGAAGACCTGTCTCCATGTGCCAGGCTGATCACCTGGGGAGCAGCAGCAAAAGCTCTGGGGGTGGAATTTCTCTTCCTGGGGCTGGGAATACCTGGGTCAGTTCTCAAGGGTATTTTCCACAGCTATTTTGAACATCTGGGGTTTCTATTTTGGACATCTCAGTTTCTAGTGAAATATTTTTTGACAAACTGGGCTCCCCGGCCAAAGCCCAAGAGTCCAGGAAATGTTTGGAGAACACTCTCAGGCATAGAGTGGTATTGTTGGGGGAGTCCTGTACAGGGCCAGGAGCTGGACTTGGTGATCCTTTTGAGCCCATTCCAGCTCAGATTATTCCATGATTCTGTGCTCATGATCCCAGGGAAATCAGTGCTGTTCTGGGTATAATGAGGATAATAAAAGAAATCCCCTTCATGGGTCTGGAATAGCTGCTAAGCCTGGATTCTGCTTGGTCCTTCCAAGTGAACTCCAGGCTCCAAAGGAGTCTCTGGATATTTAAATGTGATCTATGAGAATTCCAGCTAAAACACCAATTCCAAATTCTTGGTAACCAGGCCTGGAATCCTCCCCTGTAAGGATAGGGAGCCCCTGGCACAGGTGCCCAGAGTAGCTGAGGCTGTCCCTGGATCCCTGGCAGTGCCCAAGGCCAGGTTGGACACTGGGAATTGGAGCAGCCTGGGACAGTGGAAGGTGTCCCTGCCATGGCAGGGGTGGCACTGGGTGGGGCTTTAAGGTCCCTTCCAAGGCAAACCATTCCATGATTCTAAGTTTGGAAATGTCCATGAACATCCCAAAGCCACAAGGGGAGGACAGAGCCCAGCTGATCTGAGGCAGGCGATCGCCAGGGTTCCAGAGGAGAGGAAAAGCAGAGTTCTTTCCCCATTGTGCTCCCTCCAAAGCCATCTGTGTTTGCAGCCCTTCCCAGGACGTGCTCGGGAGGAAACCATCTGTGTTTTCCCTGGGAGAGACAGCTTGTGGGGAAATAGACAGGTTGTTAACGAGACAGGCAGATGGCAAATCCAGCCGATGTCGTGATGACTGCACTCCAAAGGGATAATCAATAATCAGGCAATTAGGCTTGGCTTGGATTAGGAGGAGACTGGAGACATTCAGGAAGATGCGTTTTCCAAGCCTCCTTTGGAGATTCAGGGCTGGAGCTTCTGCAGCAGCAGAGTTTTACAGGAGCCTCCTGTAGATCACTGAACACAAACCCTTAATCACAGCTGATTGTTCACTGAGCAGCTGATTGGCAATACAGGAATATTTTATGGACTATAACTTTATTTTCTTTCAAAGTGAATGTCTCATCTTCCTCCATGATTTCTCTCCTCTTATTTTCTTCCCCCCCTTTTTTTTTTTTTTAATGTGTGTGTGTGTGTGTTTTGTTTGCTGTAATTTTCAGCGTTCTTTTGGGGAATTTATTTAAATCTTATTTACTTAAATTAAAATTTCTGACTTAACAAGATAATCTGAAGATAAGAGTCAAAAGCTTGTATGAAAAGAAAAAATCTTGTCCTTGACATAAAACGCTTCTATGGTAGATTTTATATCTGGATTTCAAAGAGTTTAAAATTACTGAAAATGTTTTGGTGTACTGACTTTCACTTTACTGAAGTGAGTTCCTTGAAACAAATATGGGTTCAGTCTAACCAAGTAGTTCATTAGTCTAGGAGTCTAATTAGCTTCCTGCACAACACAGAAAAAAAGATGCCAAGGGGAGGTTGAAAGTGTTAAAATGTGGATGTTTTTTACTGGCCAGGCCTGATTGTTCCTTTTTGAAGGCAATGTTTGAATTTAATTTTTTTTTTTTTTGCTACATGAAACAGAGTTGAATATGAAATGCAGACCTTCTAAATTATTAACATTAAATATTTACACTGAAGCAGACCAGCATGAAAATGAAAAGTTAGACTATGAGTATTGATGGACTGGGAGCACCTTCTCTCCCCACTGAAATCCCCAAACAAACCTGAAACAAAACACCGCTTGCAAAATGAGTTGTTAAAAGCCTTGGGAATTGGACCCATCCATGCAAAGTGAGGAGGAAGAAGAGCTAAGGCTGGAAGACTTGGAGATTCCAAATGTTTCATTTGCTGGAGTCCTCAGCCTGCCTAGAGTGAGGAGACCAAGCACGAGGAACTTAAACAGACAAATTCAGATTATAAGTAAAACATACAGTTTAACAGTGGTTAACCCAGCTCTGGAACAATTCACAGTAGGCACTGTGAATCACTTTCCTCTTTCCCCTAGAAAGATATTTTCCAGTTGAGATACAGAGTAACTCAAACACATCCAGTGACTTGGATTATGCAGAAAAGCAGATCCTGTGTTCAATCCTTTTTGCCCTGAAGTCTGACTTGTTTTGACAGACCTTGGACCATGTTTCCCTGCCAGCTGTTACCTATTAGAGCTGGAATTGTTATTTCTCTCCTGCTGAGATTGGCTGCTTCTGCACTAAAGCTCCATCTTCCTCGAGCCATTTCTGGAAATCCTTTTTGGAATTCATCGTGCATTCAGTGCAATTTGGGACTTCAGGCCACCAAGGAGAAAATGTCCAATTTGTGAAATTTGGGGCACCTGGTTTTTGAAAAGTCTTCCAGAAGCAATAATTTCAGGAAGAGAAGACAAATCATTGCTGGACTCATCCAGAATGTGATGCTTAAATCAGACAAGGCTGAAACATCCATTTTATGTTGATAAATGTGTCCACACAAACACTGTTATTATACTGCAGTGCTGGGACTACACCAAATTGTCAGAGTCCAAGCTTTTGACCAAGCAGATACTTCTTATTTTATATTTTCTAACTCTAAATTAATTCATTTCTCACCTATATCAGCATGTTTGGCCATGGTCTCTCTGCACTTTGCCTCTAGACGGATGTGTTGGATGATGGCAGTCTGGGTATTGATGAGATCATGGAATCATGGAATGGCTTGGGCTGGAAGGGACCTTAAGGATCATCCAGTGCACCCCTGCCATGGGCAGAGACACATTCCACTGTCTCAGGCTGCTACAAGCTTCAGTGTCCAAAATGGCCTTGGACACTTCCAGGGATCCAACCAAATATTCCCACAAATTCAACAGAGAAGATCCAGAGAAGATCCATAACTCCTCGCCTTGTTCTGGGATCAGGGAGCAGCTCCTCTGATCCCTCACCACTGATGGGGCTTTGCTTCATAACCACAGATTCCACAGGAAGTAGATTTTGATTAAGCACCCCAGGCCACCTTGAACATGCCCCTAGCTGAGTTCAGCTCCAACTCACTTTATGAGGAGCCTCCTAAAATCCATCCCCCTCTTGCTCCAATTCCGGACACAGCAGGTGCACTATTGGCAGAGCCAACGATGGAGAATTTCCATCTGATTTGGGGATGCAAACTGTGCTCCTGGCTGGTCCATATTCCTCACGAATAATGAGCTCCTCACTGGGAAAGGCACTGGAACAAACCCATCCTAGCTCCACAGGCAGAGCAGGTGTTGGTCTTCAGCCTCCTCAGCGATTCAAGGAGAGCTTCTCCCCAGCCTGGTGGGATCTGGGAGCTCAGCAAAGCTGCACCACAAACTGCACAAAGGGATGGGAACCCCAGCAGGAAGAGCCGACTCAGGGCCCTGCAGCACTGCAGGCAAAGATGCTGATTTGGCTCCCAGGGATAAACGACAATCTCTTCTCATCAGTGCAAACTCACTCTTTTATGGGACAGCTTCTACTTTTTACTAGAAATGTGTTTCGAAGGGAGGAGTGACTGGGCTTGGAAATTGAGATACTGAACAGTAAAGTCTTTATTCCAGACGTTTCAGTTTTTAACTTGCATTTTTTATTTCAAAACTTGTGAGTTTTATCTTTCCAAGTCCTTAAGGATGTGCTGAAATGGAGGAAAAATGTGCAAGTCTGTAAAAGAACATGCCATGGAAAATATCTAAACTTTCCATTTAAAATTTTAAAATTGTATTTATTCTTGGAGTACTGGAAAGTCCTGTTCTTGATTCAGTGTTTTTCTATGCAAAATTTTCCCGTGATTTTTCTCCTCTATTTGCTGCATTAAGTTATTATCTTTATTGAAGCAGGGAAAGATAAAGGTGTTTTTTCTCAGTGAGGATGTGAAGGGCTGTATTTTGTGGAATCCCAGACTGGTTGGAAAAGCCCTCAAAGCTCACCCAGTGCCACCCCTGCCATGGCAGGGACACCTCCCACCATCCCAGGCTGCTCCAATCCCCAATGTTCAGCATTGCCTTGGGCACTGCCAGGGACCCAGGTGCAGCCACAGCTGCTCTGGGCACCTGTGCCAGGGCCCCACCACCACAAGGAAGAATTCCCTCCCAATATCCCATCTAGCCCTGCCTTCCTTCAGCTCAAGGCCATTCACTCTTGTCCTAACACGACATGCTGTTGTCAAAAGTTCCTCTCCAGATCTATAGGAAATGTTTCTGTTCCTATAAACTCATTCTGACATAGTTTAACTTTTTAGCATTTATATTGTGCATTTTTCCTGTTTGTACTGGACATCAGGGGGAATTTCTTCATGGAAAGGGTACTCAGGCATTGGAACTGCCCAGGGAGGGGAGGAGTCCTCATCCCTGGAGGTGTCCAAAGAAGGCCTGGATGTGGCACTCACTTCTCTGGGCTGGGGACAAGTTGGAGATTGGTGACAGGCTGGACTCAATGACCCCGGAGGGCTATTCTTTAATGATTCTACAATTCTCTATTATTTTGTATTTTATTGTTTGTCAGTAATGGACCTCAACAGATGCTGCTACCAATGAATATCCAACAAAACTCTTTGAAAAGTGTCTAATGCTTTAGAGAAGTGCAGCAGTTCCTAAGTACTGATTGAAAATCTGGTATTTTCCACGTCCAAATATCCTGTTTATACTGGAAAGTGTTTGATTACAGCAAGCTGCAGACATTTTCATCTAGAAAGAGATGAGACATTTCAATCAGTGCTGAACAGCAGAGGAACTTAATGATGTGAAAAAACCCTTAAAAGCCAGACTACATTAACTCCTTTATGATAACACATTATCTGTGCTAGAGGGAGCAGAGTGTTCATGAAGTAATGGGGAATTAATAAAACTAAGATACACTGGACCAGAATTCCTTTTCTGAAACCACAGAATATTTTTAGAAAGCTAGTATCTCACAGAATTCCTGTTTAATGAAATATTATATGACAGAAATGAATTGTCAGATGTTAATTTCTTCTAAAATAGGAATTCTGAACTTAAGAAGGATCTTTTCAGCTTCTCGAGCCCAGTTTTCTAAGGAAATGAGGCTGCTGCACAGGCTTCAGTCTGTGTTTGAACCCATGGGTCAAGTTCAAGGGAATTTGGGGAGGAATTAGAGGTGTCAAAGGTCAGACAGGTCCTGTGGATTTTGGGAAAATCAGAAGCCATATGAGCCATGCAAGAGATCCCATAAATCAGGAATGGATCAGACACTGTGATGCCCCAGATGTCCACAGGTGTGAAGGTCACTGCAGGAGCACTGGGTCAGCCCTTGAACACAGCAACAATTCCTGGACCCACGGAATTCCTGGAACCCAGGCCTGAATTCCTGGCTGCAGACCCTGCAGGCTGGAGGCATTAATGTGGATTACAGCGACCCCTCAGGGAAGGATCTGCACCCCTGCGGTGGGACAGGGGGACAGGAGCGGCAATCCCTGCCCTGGGGACACGGGAGGTGCTGGGACAGACCCACACATGAGAAGCTCTTTGGTGTCTCATCCTTCCCAAAAGTAATTTTTGTATTCAGGCACTGGAGAAGCTCCTCATGCCCCAGCAGGGCTCCGAGGGTCATTTCCTGTGAATGTCTCCGGCATCTGTGACAGGGCTGACACTAATTCCGAGTGACAGGAGCGTCTTCTAGCCCAGGGCATCGTCAGCAGGGCCAAGTGTTCAGAGATGACAGCCCGGCTCCCTGAGCAGACTCCAAGCTGTCACTCCCACTTCTGAGCCCGTCAGGGCTCTACTGAACTGTTCCAGGGAGAACAACAGCAGCAGCTGTGCTCGGGAAGGGAGGCTGCCTTGTGGGAGCACTCCAAAGTGTGCAGGGGATGAGGGAGGGGACGGGGGAGGCTTATCAGCCCAAACCTGGCTGGAGTGCTGGCTCAGGACGTGGACCTAACTCACCTGGAGCCAGGGATGATAGTTAAGGATTAGGATGCTGCCTGGGAGTCCTGCTGAAGAAACGGTCCTGTCCTGCTCCAGCTGTGATAGCGTTCATTTATTGCTGGCAGCTCCTGCAGGGCTGGGCTTTGGGATCATTGTGGGAACAGGGCTGAGCTTTAGGATCTCTGTGGGAACAGGGCTGGGCTTTGGTATCATTGTGGGAACAGGGCTGGCAACACACAGGGCTGAGCTGTGGCTGAGCAGGGCTCATTCTGAATCAAGGAGGTTTCAGTGTCCTTGCTCTGCTGGAGAGAAGCTGCACAAGAAGCCAGGAGGGAGCAGGTCCAGGACAGCTGAACTGGCCAGAGGGATATTCCAGACTGGGAAACATCATGGACAGAATATTAACTGTACCCAGTTGTATACAAGGGGCCATCTCGTGTCTTTGGGAAAGGAAACAGGGAAGATGCATCCCTGTGATGGGAGGTGTGGACTTTACATCTTGGCTGGAGAAGGAGCCCATGTGCTTTGATCCCAGAATAGTTTGGGTTGGAAGGGACCTCAAAACCCACCCAGTGCCACCCCCCTGCCATGGCAGGGACACTGTCCCAGGCTGCTCCAAGCCCCACTCAGCCTGGCCTTGGGCACTGCCAGGGATCCAGGGGCAGCCACAGCTGCTCTGGGCACCCGTGCCAGGGCCTGCCCACCCTCTGAGTGAAGAATTCCTTCCTAATCAGGGGCTGTTTTCCTTCTGGAGAACACTTCCACAATGAAGGGGCTGGATATGAAACCAAGCTTGTTCTCCTCAGCTTAGGATCATCCCTGGGAAAGCACAGAAGGATGTGAACTTCTCCCAGAGCTGGGATGGTGCCTGCAGGGTTGCACAAATGTCCAAAGAGCAATGAGCAGGATATGGGGAGGGAGAAACATCTCTCAGTTATGCCCTTTTAATGCAAAGGGAGCAGCTGTTCCCTGGTTGTTTCAGTGCCTCGTTTCCCAATACTTGAAACAATAGTGTTTGTACTGAGATATTGAATAAGAAATATCTTTAATTTTCCATGGTCTAAGGGGGATTTGGAGTAACATTTTGGGGCCAGTACTGTGCAGCCAATGCAGCTGAGGGGAAGAGCTGAGCTGTCACAGCTGTCTGACACAGGGCCCCACTGCAGACAGCCCTGGTGCATGGATCCCTCCTTACTGGTGTTAAAAACGGGACCACACTCCCGGTACTAAAAGTGATTGAAGCATTTATTGTAATAAAAGAAAGGCCTAAAGCAAGGGGGCCCGCGGGCTGAGCAGGAGCGTTCCTGTCGGGGATGCCGCAGCACTGGCGCTGGCTCTTCTTGAGCAGCGATGTCCCCGATGTTCCAGGTGGAGTGGCACAGGTTCAGTGGGTCAGAAGCCCCCTTTTTATCCTGTTTTTTGTCCCTTTGGATTGGTTTGTTTTTGGATCCTTCATTTGCATGAAGGTTTAAGGTGCTTGATTGGCCCATGACAGTTCTGTCCAGGCTGGCTCGTTTCGCTGCGGGTGGTGCACTTTACTTAGGTGTAATATGGTATTGTTATAAATGAGTGCTCCAATTTGTTAATTAAAGAAAATTTATTAAATTATCCAAATATAAATTTAGATAAAAACAATGAAAAGCCACTATCCAATCAAAAAGGGTCCGTGCCAAGCCCGGGGATCGGTGCTGGGTGAGACACAGGTCTGACCGCTACAGCAGAGGATCCCCTATGTTTCACACTGACAGTCCTGCCCGAGTGGTTTTAATACGGTCTATTCTGCCCGAGGCAGAGTCCCTTTTCTTCCTTTCATAATTTCACATATTCATGTGGAGTTCTTTGCAGCGTTAGCGTTCCCGAAATTTGGTATTGAGATGGCTCCAGCTATCTCAGTCTCAGATATTTATCACGTATTCATCGTCCGGGGCAGTTCCTCCTTCCTTGGATCACCTTGGAGAACGACCCATCTCCGGGCTGGCCACATTCATTGGTTTGTAAATGAGGTTCTCCCTCCCTTGTCCAGGTGGTTTCGACACTGTGGTGCAATTCCCGACACTGACTTGTGCGCTTAAAATCTTTTTTAGAAGAGTGTTATAAATGAATGCTCCAATTTGTTAATTAAAGAAAAATTATTAAATCGTCCAAATATAAATTTAGAGAATAACAACGAAATGCCACTATAAAAAAAAAAAAAAAAAAAAAAAAAGGTTCAGTGCTGAGCCCGGGCGCTGGGTGAGACACAGTTCTGACCGCTACAGCAGAGGGTCCCCTATGTTCACACTGACCGTCCTGCTCAAGCGGTTTTTATACAGTTTATTTTGCTCGAGGCTGGGATTTCGGCGATCAGCCTTTTTTTCCCATTCAAAGTCCCACATATTCATAGAGTCTCTTTTCTCTGCGCTGAGTTGAACAAAACTGTGTCTGGGAAGCGATGTATGCCAATCAGAGTTACTGGAACTCAACACTGAGATATGGCTCTGGCTATCTCCATCTGAACTATTTATCAAGTATTCATCGCCTGGGTGTTCCTCAGATTACCTTGGAGAAGCACCCATCTCCGAGCCAGCCATGTCCATTCGTTTGCAAGTTAGGTCCTTTTCTCCCTGCTGCCAGCTGTGGTTTTGAAATACTGTGAAGCAACCTTCCCGTCCCTGGCTTCAGTGCTTAAAAAAAACTTACAGGAATATTTCTTACCAATGTTATAGGTAAAATTGACTCAGCCGAATTAAAGAAGAAAAAAAATTAATTTTTATTATAAAGATCAAATTCTATCTGAGCCAACCACAAAAGAGGACAGTGCCGAGCCCGGGATCGGCGCTGGGTGAGACACAGGTTCAACCACTCTGGCAGAGGGTCTCTCCTATGCTTCACCCCACTCGTCCTGCGCGAGCAGTTTTTATACAGTTTATTTTGCGTGAGGCCGGGATTTTGGTGATCAGCCTTTTCTTCCACTCAAAGTCTCTTTTCTCTGTGCCGGGTTGAACAATCCGAGGTCCGGAAGCGATGTACATCGATGATGGAGATTCCACCGATTCCAATCTCGGGTAGTTACCGGGACGATCATCTCTTCCTGGATTATCTCAAGAAACGGCCCATCTCCGAGCGAACCACTTGCATTAACTTGTAAATGAAGCCTTGTCTACAATGGTTTCCACGAGACAGCCTCCCCGCTTTGCCCTGGCTCGCTTGCTTTGTGTGTATATTTAATCATATAAGAACTGCTATCTATATATCACTCTATAGGCATGAATGATAACACCAATATAACATATTTCATATATCTATTTCTCACAAGCACAAATTATCTAAAATACACATAACAAGAGTATATCTTACCAGGACATATCTCTAAAATATGCGACAATTTTCTCTGCACGAATTATCATATACACATAGAACAGTACGTAGAGTACCGTATTTCTTATAACTACCCTTTTAACCCCTTTACAATATAATAACCAAACTAACAGTACATGCTTAACAATTATCAACTATTTTACAACAGTTTCTAACCTATTTTTAACACTGGGATTCACACCGCAGCAGCATTGAAGCAGCTTGACTTCTTTGGTATTCAGAATTCCTACACCCAACGTTACAGAAGGTAAAAGAACCTGGGGTAGTGCAAAGCCCCAGGAATAAAACAGGAGAGCGTGTGAAACTCTAAGCTGGAAACTCTGCAGAGGTCCAGGGAAATCTGCTGGGATGAGCTTCCACATTTTTTAGCTAGCTGGGAGTTTTTTTATTTGGCTTGAGAGAACCACCTGTTTTGTGTTCCTGTTCAGAGGGAGCACTGGGCTCCTTGGGAATTGCTCAGTTCCTGGTTTAATGCAGAATTTTAAATCAGGTCTAAAAGAGCTGCCAAGACCTGAGTGCGACAGTGCCCTCCCCCCACCTCCCTGGAGCGAGGTCCAACATCCACCTTGAACCAAAGAGCAGGAAAGCTCTTGAGGGTCCAACAGCAGCCTGAGGTGTCGGGGGAATTCATCTGTACTGGGAATATTGACACTATAACACCTCAGATTTACCTGTCTCACTGAGAGCTGGGCTGGAACTGATTAATTAGCCCTTGGCTAAACACTTTACAATTCTCAGATGAAAGGCAGCCTGGAGGTGCAAAGGATGTAGAGCGTTTATTACCAGCTGACAGAGATATGAAGAGCTGCAGAGTGTTAAAAGGAGTCCTGCCAATTAATTTACACTTAAACAGAAGTCTTGGGGTTGTTTTGCTGAAAGTTTTGTTTTTCGGAAAATTGAAAAATAAGAAGTCAAAGCAAAATCAAGAAGAAAAAGGAAAGGGTAGAGACTCGTTGGATAACGTGATGCCTTTCCAGGTTCAGTTTTGCTGATGAAAGCTTTAACACTTGAAAATTCTGTGATTCTCTTATTCTCAACAATAATGCACAGGAAATATGTAAAGGCTCATTTATCGCTGTGAAAAGCAGGTAAAATAAAGCTGCTAAGAAAGTGAGGATGCTGTGGTGAACCCGTCTGTCCACTAGGAAGGAAAAATGGTTTGGCTGCTTTCTCCTCTGAGCTGAAATACAAGATCTAACCAGAGCACTTAACCTAGGAATAGATCACTGGCGTTTCAAAGATGTGTGAATGAGGTGCTAATTAGCTGTGGGGAAGAAGGAGGGAGGGTCAGAGCAGAGGCAGGATCTGCCCTGCAGAGCTGCCCCAGCCCTGGGCCCAGCGCAGGAGGGACCTGGAGCTGCTGGAGAGAGCCCAGAGAGGCTCCAGGATGGTCCCAGGGATGGAGCAGCTCTGCTGGGGAAAGGCTGGGAGAGCTGGGGGTGCTCCCCTGGAGAGGAGACAGGGGTGACCCCACTGTGGCCTTGCAGGGCCTGAGGGAGCTACAGGAAACACAGAGAGAGAGGATTTCCAGGGGATGGAGGGACAGGCACAGGGAATGGCTCACACTGCCAGAGGGCAGGGCTGGATGGGCGATTGGGAATTAGGAATTGTTCCCTGGGAGGGTGGGCAGGCCCTGGCACAGGGTGCCCAGAGCAGCTGTGGCTGCCCTGGATCCCTGGCAGTGCCCAAGGCCAGGCTGGAGCAGCCTGGGATAGTGGGAGGTGTCCCTGCCATGGCACGGGCGGCTCTGGGTGAACTTCAGGGACCCTCCCAACCCAAGCCTCTATGGGATTCTATAATTAAAGTTTTGTTTTAAAATCAGTGAAACTCCTGAATGAGAGGTGATTTTATCGCCTCCTTTTGAATTTTGAAAAAAGTTAAAGTTAAACCTCTTGGCTCCAGAGAGTTTCTGCTGGCAGACCTGGGAGGGACATGGATCTGCTGTGGAAGTTCCATCATCAGCTCCTTATTTTAGGAACATCTTTGTACTTTTCTGTAGAATGACAACTGTGCTATCCTACAAAGGGGCTGGAAGGGACTTTTCCCCTCTTCCAGCAGCTCCTGGTACCAGTTCTGGGAGCAGCAGAAGTGCCTTGCCTAGACCAGAGCCTCAGAAGAATTAACCCCTGAGTGCCTCCAGTGCAGTGCAGGGAAGGCAGGGGTGGTGTGGTGGACAGAGGGGTCAAAAAAACAAGAGATGAGAGAGACCCTGAGCAGTCCAGGTGGAGATCAAGGGGTCTGTGAGCACTTGAACACTGTCATTTGGGCTCTGCAATTTAAAATACAGACCAAACTTGGGGTAATTACCCAGAGCTCTGCTGGCAGTCCTCACCAAGGTCCAGAGAGACAAGGAACCAATCTGTGCTCAGATCAAAGCCCCTCTTTTGAAATACAGGACTTGAGTCATTCCTTGCTCTCCACAGAGATCACAGAGCTCTTGTTTGCCATTCTTGCAGTGCAAAGTCCACAAAATCTACAAGTATAATAAAATTATGTGTGTGGGGAGAGGAGGGAAGAAATGTAAATTTGTGTTTTGATGATTTATCTTGGAAAACAAAACAAAAAAAAAATCTCATCTGAAACCTCTGGATAATGAGACCTGTTGATTCCACCCAGGTTGTGCCTTTGTTTGGATGCTTTTAAGAAAGTGAATGTTATTTGCCAGTAAATAGCCCACTCCAGCAATAGGGGCAATATGACTTTTTCATAGAATCCCAGAATGGTTTGGGTTGGAAGAGATTTTAAAGCTCTTCCAGTTACTCCCCCCTGGTCTTCAGGGACACCTTTCACCAGCCTGGGGTGCTCAAAGCTCCTTCCCAAGGTTTTGTATCCTCTGGTCCCACCCACCTTCTAAAGCTGAGTGAGTGACTCAGGGCTGTTCTCAATAGCCTTTGGTGTATTTTGAGACAGGAAAAGGAGATGGTCCCAAGGCAGTCATTTCTCATGGATTTTACTTGTTTTTTTTTTTTTTTTCCTATTGACCCTGGCCTCAGTAAATCCTTTATTTCTAAGAAAACCACAGGATATAAAAGAAGGGTTTGTTGTTTCTTTATGCATTAACTTAACTTTGGTGGATTTTCAGGACACGTTTAACCTTTGCCTGCTGCTGGTACCAACTG
Source organism: Vidua chalybeata (assembly GCF_026979565.1). Classification (NCBI taxonomy): domain Eukaryota; kingdom Metazoa; phylum Chordata; class Aves; order Passeriformes; family Viduidae; genus Vidua; species Vidua chalybeata. The sequence goes on along the minus strand of NC_071555.1, from coordinate 5,620,325 downwards.
GAACATGTGAAGAGCTCAAAGGATGGGCTGGGAGCATGGGAAAGGCTGGAAAATAGGCAGGGATACCTCAAGATAAAGCAGCAAACAGATGGGGGAATAGTTTTAAAATGAGCAAGGCAGAGCCCATCCCATTGCCCAGAATCATCCAAGGGAAGTGTCCTGTGTCCTCTGTGACTCAGAGAAGAAAACTTTGTTTGGAAACTCTCCAAGTCCTTTTACGTTGAATTCAGATGTTCAGACTTTCACCTCAGTTGATAATCCCAGCACAGGGCTCTCATGTGATGATGGAATTCTGGGGATCCCTGCCCCAGCTCCCCTGTGCTCAGGGAAAGATCTGAGTTGCAATTCTGCTCCCAGAAACCTCTCCCTGACCCACCTCTCTCCTCTGCAGGGCAGCTCCTGGAGCTGGGGTACAGCTGATGTGATGGTCAGTGACATTTTCTACCTGGTTTCCCAGGAAAGTCTGCAAAGTGTCTACACATCAGCTCTGACCTGAAGCGTGACAGTGATCAGTCCTTGAAAAAATGAAAATAAAATGTCCTTGCTCTGAGGCTTTCTTGTAAACCAGGAAGTCAGGGAAGGAAAAACACCTCTGTCTGTAGGAGCAAAGTGCTGCTCCCAAAGAGATTCGAGCGACCTGACAGGATGGATGCAGGGAATGGCTGCTTTGCTGGCACTGTAGGAGGGGAGAAATCATTCCCCATGCCAAGGCCTAATTCTGATCTGTATTTTAGACAGTCTCTGATGCTCTTGGTGCAACTCCTGTGTCAGATGTAGTTTTCAAAGCAGAGGGGGCTCCCACTGGAGCAGTGTTTTGGCTTTGGACAGCTCAGCACAGTTCTGTGGGCTGGCCTTAGTCAGATACAAAATGGTAACAAATAATGAGCAGTGTCTGCGCTCCTGTCCCTCGGCTGTCTGGCAGAGGAGGGTTCAGCTGCAGTTCCAGCTCATTTTTCAATAATGCCACAAGCCCCAGTGTTCCCTGCAACGCTTCCATGGACTGGTTCCATGGATCACCTTCAGCACTTCAACAAATGCTCCTGCTTTGCACCAAGGGAAACAAACACAGGGTAGGACTTGCTAAATATGGCAGGAATTGTGATGTCTTTCAATGAAATGAGAAGTGTTTAGAATGAATCACGGAATCCCATGGGTTGGGTTGGAAGAGACCTTAAAAATCATCTCATTCCATCCCCCTGCCATGGGAGGGACACCTCCCACTAGACCAGGGTGCTCCAAGCACCATCCAACTTGACCTTGGACACTTCCAGGAGGAAGCCACAACCTCATACCTTTAATTTCAAATGCCTCTTATACTCCACCACTCTCTTACTTTTTTTGAGCACTCCTACACATAAAGGATGCAAGGCTGCTCCACCTGTGTCCTTTCCTGAACCTTACCAGTCTATTTTAGACACAGATTAAGTTGTGGGCCCTCTGAGGCAGAAATAAAGCACCTGCCATGGCTGCAGAGCTCCTATCAGCTCTGGCAATAATTGTTAATCATGAGTAGCTTTGTAATTTGCCAACCCTTCTGCCACAGACTCCTTGTGTGAGACGTGTGTGCACCAGGGTCCCAGAGGCCATCTGAGGCCCTCAGACAGTTTTATGTACTCAGTCAATTTTATGCACTCAGCCAACTTTATACACTCAGCCAATTTTCCATACTCCACCTTAGTTCTGGGAAAAACCTACTCAGGCAGGTGATGCTTTTCCCTCTCCTGCATGCAAGCTTTGGCTCTGTAAGGATTTTCTCCATCCCAACACCCTTTCTACAAGGAATTCTCCTCTGGACTGGCTCTTGCCTCTGTTACCTCAGAAGTACAGACAGAGCAGCTGTGCAGCTCCTCTAAGCTTTTCCTGCTGTCACCGTGAGAGGTTTCATCCTCCTCAGCCACCTGCAAATCACCCATGCTGGAGGAGCAGTTCCTGCCCTTTGCACCCAACGCTCAGGTACTTGTGAGCTCAGGTCCTGTGCTGCTGGACCATCTCCAGATGGTTCCATCCTGACCTTCCTGGGCATTCCTGGACAGCTGGGCACATGAGGTGACCCCAGCAGACGTTGTGGGACATTGGACTCAGCCTGGAGATTTAAGGTGACTTAATTGTGACCCTCCAGGACCTGAAAGGGCTACAAGAAATGTGGAGAGGAATGTTGGACAAGGGTCTGGGGTGACATGACAAGGGGAAATGGCTTCCCACTGCCAGAGGGCAGGGTTGAGTGGGATATTTAGAAGGAATGTTACCTGTGAGGCTGGAGAGTGCCTGGCACAGGGTGCCCAGAGCAGCTGTGGCTGCCCCTGGATCCCTGGCAGTGCCCAAGGCCAGGTTGGACACTGCTCCTGCTCCAGTTGGAGCTGGAGCAGCCTGGGACAGTGGAAGGTGTCCCTGCCATGGCAGGGGTGGCACTGGGTGGGCTGTGAGGTCCTTCCCAACCCAATCCACTCTGGGATTCTGTTTAAGAAGCGGAAGGGACAGCGAGTGTCACATATGTCACTTGCAGGGGAATGTGGAATTGGTTCTTAACCCTCTTAACCAACTTAGCAAACTCCTCACAAATTCTGGTGAAGGAGTCATGGATATGGAGCAAGTAACAAAAATCTCTGGAGCAGGTTAATATTTTAAAGGTTGTGCCAAATTTTAGGGACAACATGGTGTGGTCCAACTGTTGCTGCCCCCACAGCCCCAGAGCAGTGCCTGGAGCTTTCTCCATGTGCCCAGAACTGCTGCGCCCAGACAGTGGCACCAAAGGGCTCTTGGAGCGCATGGACTGATGCAGGATTTGCCAACATGGTTTTGATTGACTTAAAGGCCTGGAAAAGTGCTTTAGAGAATATTAATTGTTTTCTAATTTGTTTTTTTTGGTGGGCTCTGTTTTCTTCTCTCCAACTTCACTAAGAAAATCCACAGATTTGTTTCCCCAGGGCTTTATTTAAAACATTCTTGATCCAAAGGCAGAACTCAAAATCTTTCTCTGTAGATACTTTTTATATTTGTGCTTTTTTAATGAAACAACTTTATGATTGACTCTATTGAGTTGTGAATCTGAGCTGTCCACCTGGGATTTGGGTTAAAAAGAGGTGAGTTGATTATGGACTGGCAGTACCTTCTCAGGCACATCCACTTAATCTATATTTTCAATTTAAATGGTGGCTATCTTAATATCTTTTTTCCATCTGATTTGGTTGAGGATTCAGGACTTTATGGCAGTGATACTCAGCTAGAAAATCTGGGACAGCTGGAACCATGGACCTATGTAATCATGGAATGGTTTGGGTTAAAAGCCCATCCAGTGCCACCCCTGCATGGCAGGGACACCTTCCACCGTCCCAGGCTGCTCCAAGCCCCATCCAGCCTGGCCTTGGGATTTCCAGGGATGATTTTCAGTCCAGCAGCTCCTGTAACCTCCTCCCTTTGAATTTATGATTCTGCCTCCTGCCTTTCCCCTGCTTTGCAAACATCCTGTGCTGAGCTGTGCCAGAGCTGGGCAGGTTTAACCCCAGAGTCCAGGCAGGTTCTGCCACAGGCCAAAACAAAGGGGAACAAAGCAGATCCTGCTTTTCCATTCTGTCTGAGCTAAAGAATGTGGAATAGCACAGTACCTTTGTGTTCCATCTCATAGCATTGATCCGCCCCTGAGGCAGATAAAGAATGTCTGCTTATCTAGAATTAATAGATCTATTATAACATAGCACGGAGAACGGAGGCTTTGGGAGAGCTCATTGTGGCCTTCCAGTACCTAAGGGAGGCTGGTAGTGAGTGACAGGACAAGGGACAATGAGTTCCCACTGCCAGAGGGCAGAGTTTGATGTGATATTGTGAAGAAATTCTTCCCTGTGAGGGTGGGGAGGCCCTTGCACAGGTTGTCCAGAGAATCTGTAGCAACTCCATCAGAGCCCTGAGCACCATCTTGCAAATCTCTGCAAAACCCAACTCTGCCTTTAAAGCAAAGCTCTCCCTGTGTGTATTCCACAGTCCTCCAGGCCTGCTGAAAACCCCATGCTGGGCTGCAGAACAGGGAACTTTCAACATCAAACCTCTCTCTGTCCAGTCTGAAATCTCTCCAAGTTGTAAAATTGTGAAGAAAAATTCTGATCCTTTGAAGAGCGATGACATCAGATTGTTCTGCTACTGTTTTCTGTGGATCCAGAGTCTTGTCCAGATGGTGGATCCACCCTCCATATTCAGCAATGAGAGCCTGCTCTTCTTACAGGGAAATTGTACTAATTAAAAAGTAGCATTTTACTGAAAATAGAATTAAAATATTTCGAAGTTTTGGAGCATTTTGGAAGCAAATAAAAATACTGGAAAGAAGGACAGCAGTTCTGCCTCCCAAAGAAAGCAGGGTTTTTTTTTTTTTTGCCTTAATTCCTTAAGAAAGTTGGGGTAACATTTTTGGAGGAGATGCAGTACGAGGTTTTCCTTTTTAGGGACAGCACTATCTGAGCTGCAGAAGCGGAGTGGTATTGAGTGGTAAGAGTGGGAGAAATTGCACTCACAGTGCCTGGGGACTGCTCCAGCTCAGGGCAGAGGCGAAGTCCATGTGAGTAAGGAAGGGAGGAGAAACAAATCCCTGTCCCTTCCTGCAGAGAAAGGGAAGTTCCTGCTCTCACTTCTCCCATTGAGGTGGGGGGACACTGGCACAGGTTGTGGCTGCCCCATCCCTGGAAATGTCCACAGCCAGGTTGGACAGGGCTTGGAGCACCCTGCAATACTGGAAGTGTCCCTTCCCATGGCAGGGGTGGATTCTTGAAGTCCCTTCCAATGCAAACCACTGTGGGATTCTGTAATTCCATGGTCTCTTGTTGTTATGCTGTGAGCTGATCTGGCTCATGGTGCTGGGAATGGCACCAGCTCTGTGGCAAGACTGGAGCCAGGAAGAAAAGGGACTAGGGAGGGAAAAGGCCCCGAGCCCAGCGGAGTCCATGTCTCTATGAAGGCTGAAAAGCATCCAAGGCTGTCAGATCTAAATTCCTCTCACTGACGTTTCTCCAGATTTTCCCAGTGGGAAACCAGTCAGAAATGGTGGCCTGAAATGAAGTCAGGGACTCACTTGTCACCACTCAGTCCTGTACTCCAGAGGACCAAAAAACTGCAAAGGCAGCGAGAAAAAGGTGGGAGAGATAAAATTCTTTCCCTGTGGAACTGAATTCATTCTGCCAAGCAGGATTTGTGCTTTTAGGAGAGGTTTCCTTTTTTTCCACATCTGATTGGGATCTTTTATTTTTCTCTCTTTTTTTTTTTCCACTGAATTGCCTCAAACACTTCCTTGATTTTCACTAGAGTGTCACATGGAGCCCATCCCCTGGATCAGAGGAAACATTAAATCGGGATTTGCAGATAAAATCAGCAAATTGCACGAGTCAACAGCAAAAGCCTCTGATATGGACACGTCCCCTTAATAATGAATGGTTGCCAAGCATCAGATGCTGAAGGAGAGGCTCTCCTGAATGAACCAGATGCAGATAAATGAAAGGATTTAAGTTTCAAGGCTAAGTCTACATTCCAAGGAAGGACTGAAATGTATATGCATAAATATAAATAAATACAAATACAAACCCAAATATAAATGTAATCTAAATGGTTTAAGTGCTGAGAAAGATCAGGGTGTTACCACAACAAAGCAGCCAAGTGAAGTCCCTGGAAAGGCTTCTCAGCATGTTATTGCCCTGGAAAAGCCATGGAGGAGTAGCAAGTAGGGAAATGTGAACCTGTTTCTGCACAAATTTTGGTCCTATTCACACTCAAAAATTCCCCTGGAGTGCTCAGGCCCTGGTGGGTTGGCTGTGGCTGGATTCCAGGTGCTCCCAAAGCTGCTCTGTCCCTGCCCTTCCCAACTGGACAGGGTAGAGGAAATGGGATGAAAGGCTCTGGGTCAGGATAAGGACAAGGAGAGATCACCCAACAGTTGCTGCCTTGAGCAAAACAGACCCAGCTTGGGGAACTGAGTTTAATTACTGGCCAATAAGTCAGAGTAACATCATTAGAAATAAAACAGAATTTTAGAACCCCTTGTGTGGTGCTCCCAGGAACTAGGTGGGCCTTCCAAAGCAAGAGCCACTTTCCCCATGTGTTTGTTCTCATTAAAAGACATTTTCTGGCAGAGGGGGAGTGGTGGTTTTGTTCTCAGTTCTTGGCACCTCCCTGATGAACTTCTGCTCTGAAAGAGAATGAAATCAGTATTTTATTCCCTGTCTACAAGACACTGCTGCTTTGGAGGCTGGAGTGTAATAAACTTACTGTTTATTACAATTAACAAATAAATCCCTGCATCTTTAAATTAGATCATAAATTTCTCTGTGCAATTCAATACTGCAGTAATGATGTTTTCCTTCCCAGAAGAGATTCTTCAGTGATAGGAGCCAGGCAACTTCCCTTCCAAATAATGCAACCCCGAGGACATTCCCTGTGATACATTTGGCCTTTTTGTCAGTGGCCTCCTTCCCTCAGAATCATCTGAGATGTGGTTTGAACACAGCTCTGCCAGCTGCTGAATGAGAGCAGCTTATGCTGCAGAGACAACGGCTGTCTGGAGGTTTCCCACAGGAGTCTGGACATGGCCCTTGGGAATGTGGTGGTTTATTGGTATTATGGTGCTGCTCGACTGATGGTGGGACCGGGTGAACTTGAAGGTCTCTTCCAACAGTGATGATTCTGTGATCTAAAGGAATAAACTTGAGCTCCACACCCGGAGCTCGTGGATTTTCCCCCCTTCTCCTTTCAGACTCAGGTGCTCCTGCTTGGGTGGAATTCCTTGTCCTTCTCCATTCCTTGTTTGCCCTTCTGTTTTCCCCAATACCAACATCACCTCTGTCTCCTCCAGTGATGTTTGGCAAAAAAAAATCACTCAAGGCTCTGTTTGCTATGGGTTGGTGCCACTCGAAGCTCCCAGTAATCAAAACTGCTGCTAATTAGGTGCAGTGCAATTAAATCACTACCTTTCAGCGAATCAAAGACACAATCCCAATTAACAATAATAATTCAAAACAATTAAGCAGCTACTGCTGGACTTATTTTTATCCCACTTGCAGTAAATGAGCCTTCTGTCCAGCAGGCCTTTTAGCTCCCAGGTAAACAAAGTAGATAACAACAAGTCTATAAAGGGAAAAAATCAATAAAATATCATTTGCAACTTGTAATAGGTTTGCAAATCTGAGAATGAAGAGTAGATTGCATTTAATAAAGCTTCAATAAGCTGTGTATTTACAAGGTGGAATTTGAAACAATCAAGATTGAGGTTTCCAGAGCAGTCTATAGGGAAAGAGATTAGGAACAGCTGAATATTTAAAGCATGGCGCCCTCTCTCTCTCTCTCTCTCTCTCCTTGTGTTATTTTTTGGCAGAAATTCTCAATAGAATAATTTCAGCAGAAGTTACAGTTTTGCTTTTGAATTTACAGAAGCTTTCAAGTGCACAAGTTTTTTTTGTTTCATTGTAAGATCAGAATTTTTCTGGTGATGAAATAGAGACAGAACTGGACCAGGAGGGTCCAGGCCTTATTTCCACTCTCTGGAATTCTGCTTGACCCCCAGCACTTCCAGTTAAGGAAGAGCCTTTAGGATGTGCCAGCTTTGCTCTGAACCAAAGGCAATTCTTCCTCTTTACTCACCCCAGAATCAGCTGAGCAAGGCTTGGTAGGAGAGGTAGGACCAATCTGCACTTCCTTGTGTTTCTATTTTTCCTAGATTTAGATTTGTGATATGAATGTTGGAGCAGCTGGAGGCACCAGCTTTGTCGCCGGGGTTGGGTCATTCTGGCTGAACATGTTTGTTAAAGCATCTTTTCCAGAAATTTGCTAAAAACAGTGGATTTTGGTCATTGCAAACAGCTGCCTTTGCTATTTGCAAGAATAAACTCGGAGGAAAACCTGCCCTGGGACCTATTTCAAGGACTAAGGAAGCCTGGAGAGTTCTTAGGACCGAGGAGGTACTGGAAGTTTTCCTTTGGCTGGGGAATTTGTTTGGCTGTGAAAGGTCACAGTTGTTAAACTTTAAGTCCTTGCCCTTCTGTTTTATGCAGAAGCCCTTTAAGATTTAATGGAGGAGTCACTGGAGCGTGGCAGGTGAAGGTGTGAGGGCCATGGCAGAGCACTGTGTCCTCCACCGTCCTTCCCACACAATTTCTGCCAGCTGGAAACAGCAGAAATCCCTCTGGCTCCTCAGGGAATGGCACTGAAATGTCTCAGCTGGGAAATTTGTTTGTCCTTAGCTGGAGAAGTCACAAAACCTGGAATGCGCCACTTCCCTTGGTCCCTACTGAAAATCATGGAGTGATTTGCCTGGGAAGGGACCTTAAACCCACCCAGTGCCACCCCTGCCATGGCAGGGACACCTTCCACTCTCCCAGGCTGCTCCAAGCCCCATTGTCCAACCTGGCCTTGGGCACTGCCAGGAATGTGGAGTCCACACCCTCTCTGGGCAAAAGCCATCTTTCCAGTTTTTATTAATATATTTTATTAATATCTTGCTCTTCTTTCACCCTACAAATTTTCTGGCTTTCATCTCAATTCAGTGGGTTTGTCATTTCCAGCTAAGACATTTTATGGCCCCAGCATTGTGTCTCTGTGTGAGTGATCCCACATAAATTCTGTTGGATCTCTTTTTCATGGCTAAAACAGCCTGACAGAGGCAGCACTTGGCTGGAGGAATCTTCTGCCCAGCTCCCTGCCTGCTTTGGTTTGGTTTTTGGCACCTGCCTGTGACTTCTTTACTGCTGTTGGTGCAGAGCTGTTCCAGGGCTCCTTGGAGGCCTCTAGGCTGTGACCTTGGCAGTTGGACAATCCCATCCCAGCAGCTGGAGCTGTGCCTGGAGTGTGTGTGAAACCCTTGAGAAACCCTTGCATTGTGATGTGGGCTCTGGACCCGACCTGAGGTTCCATGATGCTGAGGGGGATCATTGCAGCCAGCCCTGGAATGTGCTGAGCCCTCAGCACGCCCTGGCACTGCTGTGGCCCTGCCTGGGGTATCGGAGTCTGTGCCAGGGGGGACCAGGTCCCTCTGCCACTGCCACCCGAGCTGCTCCTGGCACTGTGCTCCCACTCCAGGTGAAACTGCACCTGCTCCCCAAGAAGTCCTTGCAATTGCTTCATAATGAATATCCTGGTTAATCTGAGAGCCTATGCTAATGACAGCAGTGCAAAGTCATCCGGAATCCCAGCGGCTCTGCCATTCACCTCCAGTATGTACCACTTGATATTAGGGAAGATTTTGCTAAGAGAGGGAAGCATGAATAATGTATTGCTGGATAATGGTAAACAGTGATTATTATTCCTCCTTTCCCTTGGATGTACCAGCATTGTGTTAAAGACTGGCTTTGTTCAGAGGAAAAGGATAATTGGAAACAGGGAGGTGAGGCAGTGTCTGGCAAATTACAGTCATGTGAGCATGGCAGATGGTGCCACCGTGTCTGACAATTGCTGCAACACCAAATTACTTCCTCGAGTCAAGAAGGCCAATTTTTGCTGGATTTATGTGTGTTTACAAAGGATAAACAAACCTGTTTGCATGGAAATATGGAGGAAGCCTGGAGAGAGCCCCCCAGCCCGCTCTGTCTGAAGTGCTGAGGGAGCTTTTAAGGTACAGAGCTCTGGAGACACCTCTGTTATCCCAGGCAGCCGCAGAGATCTGTTGCTAATCCACTCAAAAGCTCTGGCCCCCCGGTGGGACCAACGCTGGGCTAAACTGGGGCTGGTGGAGCGGCTGGAGGAGCTGCTGCAAGAGCACAGAAATTCTTGTCTGTGAGGCAGAGGCACAGCCATGCCCAAGGCAGAGCCAAAATGAATTTATCCAAGTCCAGCAATGCCATGGCAAGGTCACTGCTGTGAGCACAGCTGGTGGAACAGAGGTGTCCAACAGCTGGTCAGAAGGGAGGGTGTTGTTAGTCAGAAGTCCCTGGGGGATTTGTGGATGGTCGTGCACTGCTTTGACTTTCCACTGACTGGAAGTGTCCACAGCTGAGGTGAGACTGGCACCTACATAAAAGATTTGTCCCCACTTCTAATTAATGCACAGCCAGAAATCCGCTCCTTAAAGACTGTGTGTTCCAGGGTCTCACCTGCACACAGGGAATTGTGTCCTCACTCATGTACTCCTACCTAGACTTAAGACAGACTTAATTGGGTCAAGGATTCCTCTCGCTACAGCTGAACTCTTTATTATCACAGTGGGGGGAACAGCTGGGCTGCTCAAGGAACATCATATCAGCTTGATTGTTAGGCTTGATGATCTTAAAGGTCTTTTCCAGTCTTAACAGTTCCCTGATTCCATGATTCTATGATCACCCAGATGCAGGTTCCTGAGCAGGGCTGGGAGCTGAGTCTGAGGCAGCATTTGCTGCTCTGCCTGAACTCTTGTGTGGTATCACTGAAACATGGAATTATTCAGCCCCATGCGCCCAGGGTGAATCATCACCAGAATGCTGCTGTCACCATGATAATGTCACACTGAGACAGTGCTCAGCGCTGATGGTGGCACAGTTCAGTGCCCTTCTCACCACGCCCAGCCCTCAGCCCCTGCTCCACGGCCCTGGCACAGCCAAGATCCTGGCTGGCCAAGCCCAGGGTACAAAGCAAGCTGTGCCCTGCAGTGGTTTCATCACTGTCCTGTTCTGCACCCAGTTCAGGCCCTGACCGTGGAACAGCTTTGCAGCCACCTGGGCACCCAGGGCTGGCCCAGCCCTGTCCTGCCTGGCCACCCCCAGCTCCTCACGGAAAAGTTTCAGCTCTGTGTCCTGCTCCACCTGCCCACAGCCCTGTCCCTGGGCAGGGGCCAGCCCTGCTCCTGCTGTGACAGCTGGGATTGCTCCCTAGCCCAGTTCTATCAAAATGATCTGGATTAGCTTAAAACATTGCTAATGGTAGGGTTTTGTTTGTTGAATTTTTTAAAGCTGTTCTGACAGAACCAGGTTAGACAGCAAGGATCTGATCAGTGGTGCCAGCTGATGGCAGAGCTGAGAAGCTCCTACCCCCCACCTCAGCTGAACCCAGAGCAGCTTCCGTGGTGACAGCCCAGAGTCTTACCTGTCTGCAGCTCTGGTGGCAACTGGGACCTGTCTGGAGCCAGTGTGGCACGGAGGTGGCAGCTGTGGTACCCGTGGGTGGCACCCTGCAGGATCCTGCTGGGGAACTGCTTTGGCAGGAGGAGCAGGTGGTACAATGGAGGATGCAGGAAATGCAATCTGGAGAATTCAGGCTGGATTTGGGCTGGGATTGCAGCTCTGGCATTGTCACAACCTGTCTCACTTTGTTCAGGCAGGATTTGGCTCCTGTTTGTCCTCTTGGGCCAGGCAGGATGTCCCTGTCCCTGTCCCTGTCCCTGTCCCTGTCCCTGTCCTGCCCACACAGACGGAAGAACGGGAGAAGGGAAAGGGACATGAGCCAACACTGTGAACTGCCAGCCCAGGGGGCCAAACACGCTGGGCTCCACCCAAAGGGAGTGGGGGCAGATTGAGGGAGGAGATTGTCCCCCTGTGGCCCCAGGGACCCCAACAGCAGAGCTCGCTCCAGGGCTGGAGCCCTCAGCACAGGCAGGACATGGAGCTGCTGGAACAGGTCCAGAGGAGGCCATGGACATGATCCAAGGGCTGGAGCCCCTCTGAGCCAGGCTGGGAGAGCTGGGGGTGCTCACCTGGAGAGGAGAAGCTCCAGGGAGAACTCAGAGCCCCTTGCAGGGCACAAAGGGGCTCCAGGAGAGCTGGAGAGGGACTGGGGACAAGGGATGGAGGGACAGGACACAGGGAATGGCTCCCACTGCCAGAGGGTAGGGATGGATGGGATATTGGGAATTGGGAATTGTTCCCTGGGAGGGTGGGCAGGCCCTGGCACAGGGTGCCCAGAGCAGCTGTGGCTGCCCCTGGATCCCTGGCAGTGCCCAAGGCCAGGCTGGAGCACCCTGGGACAGTGGGAGGTGTCCCTGCCCATGGTGGGGGTGGTTCTGGCTGGGTTTAAGTTCTCTTCCAACGCAAACCAGTCTGAGATTCCATTTTCTGATTCCATACTTCGTGCCATGAAGATGTGCAGGGGCTTTAAGGCTGGAAGGATTCTCCTGGAGGGCATTCCAAAGGCTGGGCTGAGGTGTCTTCTTCAGCTGTGCTTTTCTGCTAAGGACATCAGCCTGGCAGGAGAGGGGCCCTCAAAAGGGAGGGGCTGGGTTTACGAGAAAATGTCCCTTGAAAGAGCTGAATTCCTCCTAAAAGGTCATAGAATGAGTGTTTTACTCTTGAGAGGAGCTGGTGAAATCCTGCTGCAGTGGAGTGGGAACGGGAGGAAATCTGGATATTTGTGGAGGGAAATTCCAGTCCATTAAATAAATAATCGAGGGAACTTCAGAAAAAGAAACACCCACCCTCCAGGATGCCTCTTATTGAACAATTTGATCTTCAAGGCACCCAAACATCAGAGTTATGATCCAAAGCAGACTTTAGTTAGTGAATTCCTACTTTTAGGCATGTTGTAAGAACCTTCAGTTATTGGATTTCCAGCCTCAAACACTCAGGGGCTGAATTCTCACCATGAAATTGTAGAGCTCGAAGGACCTGGTTCAAGAATTTTAAAGATGAGAACCATGGGGCAAATTTTGTTGCTGAACGTTTCCTCTCTGATTTTCAAGTTGTAGGGAACTCTGGCAGTAGATTAGAGCTCAGCATGAGTTTGCACTGAGGTTGGAGCTCAGGAATCCTCCAGGATTTCTGTCTCCAGGGCTGAAAAGCTGCACCTTCCAACACTTGAGCATGGACTGAGGCCTGGTTTCCCAGTGTTCAGCCTTTTCCTGGTCCTCCACACCAGAGGCTGACATTGAAATTTTCCACCTCCAAGGAATCTCTGAAGTTTCTTTCTTTTTTTCTTTTTTTTTTTTTTTTCAACATTTATTAGAGAATTTTATCCTCCCTGCCCCTTTGCTCCGGGGGGTGGGGTGGATTTGGTATTGTGGGGAACATGGCAGGGCTGGGACAGTGGGACAAAAAATAAATAATGGCACCAAGCTGTTTCCCCTGACGCGGGGAGCTCTTTGCAATCCTTTTTAAGGAAGCTGGGCCAAGTCCTAGACCAAGCAGAGAGAAAGCAGCTCCTGTGGTTCATTTAATCACATTCATCATCCAGCTGCAGCTCCCAAAGCTCTCATGCAGAGTTTCCAGAGCACAAGGAACACAGACAGTATCAAACAGCTCAAAAGGGAGAGAAAAAAGGGACATGGTGCAAAATGCAGAGCAACAAAGTAAAATCTCTGTTCTGGAACTGTTCAGCTGCATTTTGGAGATTGCTTTGAAGTTGGTGAATCTGAAATTCCTCATTAGTAGCCAATGTCAGATACAGGAGCTGCACTTCTAATCTGGGTATGAGGAGATCATTCCAACCCTGACCTCCCTCTCTCCACTTGACACAACATTTGCTTCAATCAAAGAGGTAATTAAACTCCTGAGATGAGAAATCCCCACAGTTCATGTCCTGAATATGGTGCAGCAGAAGTTCTTCAGTAATGGAACGGCACAACCTGCAGTTATTGCTGGAGCCAGACAATGCCTGAGGCAAAAAGACACGGAATAACTTCTGTCAAGGATGCTCTGCTTGCCCTGAAGTGCCCTCAGGAGCCCAGGCAGGTACAGCCTCAGCATTCCAACCAGAGCTCTGTGAAATGGAGCTGATTCATGGCAAGGGAACCGTGGACATGGGTGATCCACAATACTGGGACTGCAGGGAGGGGAATCTGGAGCAGCTCCTTCCCCTCAAATGGGTTCAAATGCAGATAAAACTCAGAGCTGGCCCCGCTCCAGGTGAGGATGAAGAAGCCATGAGGAAAACTGTCCATAGTGGGGTTTTTCTTTAGAAGATGCATTTTGTTGAAATAAAAGCTGTTCAGGAGAACTCATCAATAGAGATGTGGTTGAGTAATCCTGTCTTTTGTCTGATCCCAAGGAAATGGTTGGGATGGAATCAATGCACTGAGCAGAGAACTGCCAGCATCACCCAAAGCAAGTGGCGTGATGACTCCACCAGGAAGAAAAAAAAAAAAAAAGCTGGGTTTGAGACCAAACAGGGCTGACAGGACTGGCAGTTCCTGCCCAAATGGAAGCCTCGTTTCTTATGAGTTTGAAGAGTTGCTTGAGAGGGGAAAGTCTGCGGATGTCTGGGAAGTCCAGGAATTTAAACAGAAGTCAAGACAAACTGAGGCTGCTCAGCACTGCTGGGCCATAAATCCTTCCCTGGGCTCTCTAGAAAGATTTTTATCCACCATAAAGCACCTCTGGAATGCCTGCACTAGTCTGCAGAGTGTGCTGCTGGAATATACAGCAATTCCAGGGGTAAATACAGGGTGCTCCAGCCCCATACAGCCTGGCCTTGGGCACTGCCAGGGACCCAGGGGCAGCCACAGCTGCTCTGGGCACCCTGTGCCAGGGCCTGCCCACCCTCACAGGGAGGAATTCCAAATTCCTTCTTTCTCCCTGGTCTTGCTCCCACCAATAAACCTGAGGATTTTTCTGAGATTCCCAGTACAGCTCTCCCTGGAGTTCTCACCTCATGAACTCCTGTCTTGACACAGGTGAAGAAAATTGCTTTTAAGTGGATGTGTCCAACACATTCCTCATTTGATGTGGTTTTTTTGAGCACCCAGGCAGGAATGAGCAGCTGGATCCCCAGCCTGGTGTCACTCCACATTCCAGAGTAGTTTTCTCTTGCACTCAGGTTTTGCACATCAGGAAATGTCACTGGCTGTGTCTGGGGCTGCTGGGACTGTGAGACTCCTGTCACAGCTCACATTTCCTTGGCTAATTATGCCGTGTGAACCACCAGGAGCAATGGGAGCTCTTTGTAAACCATCTGTTGATCAGATCCTGCCTGGAGCAGAGAAATTGGGTGCCCTGGTAATTACACTCCTCCCTCCTGTCACGTCACATGCTCTGCCTGAGTGCTGGAAATGCCTCATCCTTTCTGAGGCTGCACAGATCTGTTCCTTGTTTCCTTCTCCTTCACCCCAAGGCAAAGAATTTGATGCTGCCGCTGGAGCTCTCCCAGGATTTCCTGGCTGTTTAATCAGGGTCATGGCTTGGATCATAGGGTTGCAGTTTGTGCTGTTTGTGGTGAACAGGACGTTTGTCTTTCCCCGGGCAAACAGGGTCTGAAAGGGATGGGCTGGGAAGGCTTTGAGCTCCTTCAATAAATTCAATTGCTCTGTATCTGAAAATCTGCAGAGTTGCATTTTCCCTATTTCCACTTTTCCTCCTCCCCCAGGCAGTGCCGGGTATGGGAAAGATTTTGAGGTGGTGCTATGTTCTGTGTCTTCTTCCTTTCACCTGGATCAGGAAAGGATTTGTACACAAAGCACTCACCAGCATAGGGGGATCTTAAAGCATCCCTACGAATAGTGGCTGGATCCAGGAAATGGCTCCCACTGCCAGAGGGCAGGGATGGATGGGATATTGGGAATTAGGAATTGTTCCCTGGAAGGGTGGGCAGGCCCTGGCACAGGGTGCCCAGAGCAGCTGTGGCTGTCCTTGGATCCCTGGCAGTGCCCAAGGCCAGGCTGGACAGGGCTGGGAGCAGCCTGGGACAGTGGGAGGTGTCCCTGCCATGGCAGGGGTGGCACTGGGTGGGGTTTAAGGTCCCTCCCACCCAAACCATTCCGTGTTTCTATGATCTTATGTCTTTATGAACACCCTGCCAGGCCATGGGCAGGGACACCTTCCACTGTCCCAGGCTGCCCCAAGCTGGCCTTGGACACTTTCAGGGATACAGAGGCAGCCACAGCTTCTCACCTCCCAAGACCAAACTTCCCTGTTTTGGGACAAAGCAGGACAGCCCCTGAGGAGTTGAAATCACTCATCTGCCTGCAGCAGAGCCTTTGCTCTCCTCGCTGCCCGGTGCACTCAGCCTCAGGCATTTCTGCTGCATTTGGAACTGCTCTTTAGGGGCTTTTCAATGGATAGGGACTCCAGAGTTGTTTAAAAGATGCAATCTGCCACAGACCAGCAAAGTTGTTCAAAGCACTTGTACAAAACCAAGAATTATTCCTAAGACAGAGAAAATATTGAAGCCTGAAATAGGAATCTGTATGTCTGATGAGTTGGAATCTCCAAGGATGGCTTTGGTTATCTTTGATACATGCAGTGCTTAGCTTATGCACAGGACATCATCACAGAAAGTTCAGGAAAGGATTTTCTTTGGGCAGTAAAATCCTTGGTTTCACCAGTTTTTATGCAGTTCCCTTTCTAATTCCAATCTGAAGCAAGCAGGATTCTGATCCTCACAAAGAGAACACGAGGAAGTGCTGTTCTTACAGTGCAGGCCCCACCAAGGCAATTGAAAAATTAAATGGGATTAATTTAACCAGATTGTATCCTTGTAGCAAATACTCCTGGCCTAGAATCAGAATCACATTACCTCTGCCTCAAATGAATTGCCTGTCAGCTGAGCTGGGTGGCTGTGGGCAGCACTCACCTGCAGCAGAGAGGAAGTAGTACATGCAGTTTAATCCCTTTTCATTGCAAATGAAGCTAAATTGCTCCGTCTTGCCTTCTTGAGCTGGAGCAGAAGCTCAGGACTGCTAAAGGAGCAGATTAACATCAGACTTCCCTGAAGGGCTGAAGTGGCCTTGATTTGCTTTATCTTAATTTGCTTTAGATAAACTCAGTCACTTCAAGAAGTTCATTGTAAGGAATTGTCAGGAGGGTTTTGGTGAAAACAAGCCTGTAGTGGATTCAATTTCCTTTTCTTTTCTCTCTACAAACATTTTTTTCTGCTCTGGACCAACAAAGAGCCGCCTCTGCAGAAGGTGGGAGCAGAACCAACACAAGCTCAGTTCAAAGCCTCTCCTAATTTGTTTCCCCAGCTTCACTCCTGACATCAGTTGGGCTCCAGGAGCTGTTTACATTTAGCTCCAATAATTTCAGATAATGTACTATTAACTGCTGAACTAATGATCCCAGACCTAGCATTTCCATCAGGACCTTGCCCCATTGAGCTGACACTCCTCAGATCATTTTGTCTCTCATTAAAGTAATTAAAGACAACGTTTGGAAAGACCTTCAGGCAACAAGAGAGAGCTGATAATAAGCAAAGCACATCCACAGTTGTAGTTCTTTTGATCTGGAGTTTAATTGCTGGAAGTTGGGCATGGATCTGTGTTTTCTGTGTGTGAGGGTGCCTGGCTCCAAGGGACAGTGAGGGGCATCTGGGCCTGTCCCCTCCTGGTGGCACTTCTGGCTGACAGGGAATGAACGTTTCCAGGTATCCCATTTCCCTGGACCTGCACTGGCCAAGAGCTTCTGAGTGGTTTTCCTTCACTGCAGGATTTCATGGAGAAGAGGCAGAAGCATAAGAGGGGATGGAGATTCTTTGGTGTGTTTGTGCTGCAGAGGAATTCAACAAATTTCCCCTGGAGATTCAGGGCTGTGCAGTGATGAGGGGAGGAGCTTTCGGAAACCTAAGCCCAGTCTAAATTTGACCTTTCCCACATGACCCCATTTGTGAAGAGTATTTCAGAGGAGTTTTGCCATTCCATTCCCCATAGACAATAACACCATGTCACTGTCAAACATGCCCTGGATCAGCTTCATTTCTTCTGAGGAGGAATTTCTTCCTGGAAAGGGTGGTCAGGCCTTGGCAGGGGCTGTCCAGGGAGAGGTGGAGTCCCCATCCCCAGAGGTGTCCAAGGAACAGCTGGACGTGGCACTCAGAGCTCTGGGCTGATGAAAAGGTGGGGATCAGGCACAGGGTGGGCTCAATTGCCTTGGAGGGCTTTTCCATCATCAATAATTCTTGGATTCTATGATTAAGTCTCCCATTCTCCATAAAGATAAAAATAATTTTTGAGGACTACAATTGTAGCTGTTGGGCAGTGGCCTCATGGCTTCCATGGGTCCTGCTGTCCTAGCTTTGTCCTCCTGTCCCTGCAGCCCCTGGCCCAGGAGGAGCCATTTCAGGAGCTCCTGAGCTGAGATCAGGGCTCATTCCTGTGGAATGGGATGTTCGTCTCTCCCTGGGGCCAGTTCTGAGGGTGCCCACTAAGGGTCCCATGGGTCAGTTCAGCTGGGTGAGGACTGGGGGTGACCTGGTGGAGCAGATCTGCTCAGAGTTGGGGCTGGTTTCAGGTAAGGGAGGGAGGAACAGTCTGGAAGCAAGGGGAGAAGGGGAAGAAGAGGCTGCTGTTGGGAGCTCTTGGATCAGCTCATCCCATCTGCTGGAGCTGGAGCCTTTCAGTGCTGCAGTGCTGTAATTTCCCCACTGATCTGGGAAAATGGGCTTGTTCTGGTGCTTGTGGAGCTCTTCTCTCTGCTTTCTCCTGTGCTGTCTTCCCTCACTTTTTATTTCCAACACCTCAGCCCTGACTCAGGGAATTGATGCAGGGTGTGCTAGAGAGATGTAAAATCAGCTGATGTCTCTGAGCAGGTCTGAGCGACTTTACCACGGGTTAGAGAAATGGGGAGGGGCTGGAGCCCCAGGAGGGGCTGAGGGAGCTGTGAAGGGGCTCAGCCTGGAGAAAAGGAGGCTCAGGGGGGGCCTTGTGGCTCTGCACAACTCCTGACAGGAGGGGACAGCCAGGGGGGTCGGGACAGCCTCCCTGGTCGAGGGAACAGGGACAGGAGGAGAGGGAACGGCCTCAGGATGGGCCAGGGGAGGTCAGGGTGGATACTGGGAAGGGGATGGATACACGGAAGAGGTTGCAAAGCATTGGAATGCCCAGAGCTGGGGTGGAACCCCCATCCTTGGAAGTGTTCAGAAAGCCTGTGGATGTGGCACCTGGGGATATGAGTCAGTGGTGATGGTTGGACTCGGTGACCTTAGAGATATTTTCCAAACTTAATGATCTCATGATTCTATGATTCTAAAAGCCAGGACAAAGCCAGAGGAAGCAGCAGTGTGAAGGACACTTGGAAATCACATATAAACCTTGCAAGAGGTTTTGTGTGGGTTCTTAACTGGCATGGACAGGGATTAGGAAACTCGGTGTTATTTCCTTGGCTCAGAGCTTGGGAAGTGTCCAGACTTTGACAGGAGCAGTGTCCTTTGTCTTCAGTTGATCACCTTTCTGCTGACCCCAAAGCCCAGGAGAAGCTCAGGTAATTATTTTCAATTGTTTTTGGGGAAGAGGTGATTAAAAGTGACTGAGGCTCTAATGAAAGCTGACCAGCTTTCCAAACTCTAAATGAAAACCCTTTGACTTCATTCCCCTGGGCTGGAGAGGGAACATTGGAATTAAAGGCAGAGGAAGAGAGAGGAACAATTAACAGAATTCCTCCTAGAGGGGCAATTATCAAAATAAAGCAGCTTTAGAGTAGAAATTCAGTTTTGTGGAGCAGTTCCCTAAGCAGAGCATGGTGCAGTTCATTCTCTTGCGCTGTAAATTAGTATCATTTTAGGATTTTGAAGAACAGATCACCTCCTTTTGCTGTTACTCTAAAAGCAGCTACTGCAGTCAAAGCACTGTTCCAAGGCTCTTTCGGTAGATGCTGCCAATTTATCCTGGAAGAATACAAGTGACAGCTCTGCAGCTTCATGACAAAAGTTTAATTCAGCTTTACACAGCCCTGATTTCAATTTACACAGAGAAATCCTCCTCCAGTCACTAGGCGTTTCTTATCAGGGCTGATTCCACATTGGCTGAATAACTTGTGAATCTCCTGCAGCTGCCTCGAGTTGTGGCTCCAGGGATGAGTTGCTCCCTCCCATCAAACCACAACCAGCTTTGTGACATTTCTGAAGGCTCAGCTCGTGTGCACTTGGCTTTTTCTGCAACAATGTGGAAGAGAAATAGCTCCAGATCCTGCATGGAAGGGGAAACAGAGAAAATGGGATGTGCCCCACCACGTTTCAGGAATATGAGGAAAAAGAAAAGAAAAACCCTTTGGGCTTGAATATTTAGTCTGATTTGAATCAGGAAATAATGGGTTGGGAGGGACCTTGAAGCCCACCCAGTGCCACCCCTGCCTTGGCAGGGACACCTTCCACTGTCCCAGGCTGCTCCAGCCCCAATGTCCAGCCTGGCCTTGGGCACTGCCAGGGATCCAGGGGCAGCCACAGCTGCTCTGGGCACCTGTGGTGGTTTTGCATGAAAGGCATTCATGAAAGTGATGCAAAGCTTCCAGCCACTAAAACGCTGCACACGCCTCTGTCAAAAACACACGGTAAAGACGAAAGAAACCTGAGAACTTCCTCTTTCTTTTCCAGTGGGCAGAGAGGTAACGGGGTCCGGGCCCCCCTTCCTGGGCACCCGCTGGGCCCCCCATTGAAGCGATATGTGGAATAAACAAATAGACCCCACAGCCTGGGGTAGTTATGAAGTGGGTCTGTATGTCAGCGCCCAGCACAACTGAGATATCTCTCCAAAACTTGTGTCCCGAGCCTCGGTCTGACCCACACCTTTATTCCCAAAGATGTTCCATATGCAGCACATTGCACAACTTTTTCATGCATATTCAACCCCTGGCCCCGCCTGTCCTCGCCTCTCATGCGAAACAGGTCCGCACCCTTCTGGGCACGCGTGGTTTGCTGTGGTGGTCGCACGGGGGTCTCGGGGGTCTGAAGATCGGCTGAAGATCGTGGTCTTCCTCATGACTGAACTTTTGAACTTCTCTCTGCGCGTGCGCTTTTGGTCCTTTGGTGCTTATCTGTGAAGGTCTGTCAGTCTTGATAGGCTTAGAGACAGAGGGGCTTCTTTATCTGGGTTTTTTGCATCCCTGGGTATTGTTCTTTATGCAAGAAATTTGCATTTTCCTGTGCCCTTTTTACCAGGCAGAGGTTTCTTAAGTAAAAGGTTAAAATTCAACGCATAACTCTACAAGCTAAAATATAAATGTTTCATTTTGTTAACTTAAGTGAACTCCAAAAATCTCAATTTCACCATCACCTCCCAAACAGAAAGGGGGGAGTGCCGCGGAGCCCAGGCAAGGCTGGATGAGTGCAACCAAAACTCCAGCACCGTTAAGAGTACACCCACAGCCAGCGGGCAGGGGGAGAGAGAAACCATCAACCCCCCAGCCACAACTCCCACCACAAACTACTAAGCCTGACCAGAGTCAGTAACCATCTACAAACATCGAACAAAATATTAACTCTTGCAGTACTTCAATCCTCCCTCAATGTGAAAAATGCATGCTTTATGATTGGCTTTTCACAAATATTAAAATGAATACTATATGTGTAATGTTAGAAAGTTATGCTGTATAAATTCTTTTAAGTAGTGTGTTAAATACAGTTTTAGGTTACAACATAATGTTAAAATAGAAACTCTGCGATGTAGGATTTTTTTCTAGCTCAAGCAAGGGATAAGATAATCAAGAAAATCTTCACACAGAGATAACAGTGACAGGACAAAGAGTTACTGCCTCCTTATCGGAAAAGACAAACATCCTTCCAGCTTCTCTCCATCTTCATGGAACCACCAGGATTAAGGGGAAGGAGTTCACAAAAATCAGAGAAATTCTTAATTTGCAAGGAATTTATGCATCATGTGTGGGATATATGAATATGCAACAGGCTATTGCTTTTAAGGTTATTCCTTTGTTCACAAAACATGCTTGTCGTGGCTTAAGTGCCCGAGAGCATCTGGACATCCATAATTCTTTGCTTTTTATTGTCTTGTAATTGTCCTAACTCTAAATTTTTATTACTCGAATTGTATTACTATTTTATAACCATTTTATTATTATTAAACTTTTAAAATTTTAAAAACCAAGCGATTGACGTTTTTCACACTCAAGTAAAAAAAAAAAAAACCAACCAACAAAAATGCAAGCAATATAGAAGAACAACTTAAAAGCACCAAAGTCAATGAAAAAGAAGTCCCAAATAAGAAGGATAAAGAGATATCTTTAATTTTAGACTAAAATCCTCTTATAAGGATATAGAAAAAGACCCTATAAGACATAAAAATATAGGGAAATAAAAGTCTTCAGATTTTCAACATCAAACAAAAAGCCTCCATACTAAAAGAAGCAAATATTAAAATAGCTATAATCCTTTAAGAAGTTTAACCAGAGAAAGAAAGAAAGAAAGAAGAAAGAAAGAAAGAAAGAAAGAAAGAAAGAAAGAAAGAAAGAAAGAAGAAAGAAAGAAAGAAAGAAAGAGAAAGAAAGACCGTATACTCCCCCAAAAAAGAAAAAAAATTCTATTCCCAAAATTAAAAATAATTTTAGAAATAAATAATAGAAACCTTTACCTTTAAACAACTAATCTTTAAAACAATACCCCATAAGGTAAAATAACCCATAAACACAACTATTAAAAAAAAGTATAGAAAATAAGAAAGATTTCACAATAAGAAATTTCCCCAAACAACTACTATTTGTAAAAATTAAAAACCACACAGCCTGTGCCAGGAACACCCCTGTGAACCCTCCCTTTGCTGCTGGTGCTGTGTTGGGTTCCTTTACTTGTCCTGAAAGCAGCACTTGGATACTGGGACCTGAGGGTACAGCAGCAACTGCAGGGCAGCTGCTGCTCTCCCGCTGGGAAGTGGAGCCCATTGTTGGGGAAGTTCCAGAACCACAGGTGTTTGTCCCCTTTCTTGTTCTGGTTCCTCCAGAGAATCCCTTCCTAGCTCCAGAGAATCCCTTCCCAGCCCAGGCTGGACAAGGCTTGGGAGGTGGCACTGGATGGGCTTTGAGGTCCCTCCAAACCCAAACTGTTCCATGATTCTGTGACTCAGAATTGGGATCCCTGTGCTCCCCCTGTGCCAGAATGGGACAATTGCTGACGTGTTCAGTGCTCCAGTTCACAGCAGTGGACTGATGGCCCCTGTGGGAGTTCCCTGCTGCAGCAGGAATTGGGGATATTTGAGACACTTTGTGCCACACGTTGACGCTCAATTTGCTCTCATTGGAGTTTCAGTTATCAATGTCCAAACCCTCCTGGCCTGAAACTGTGTTTGTTCCCATCCCAGCTCTTCTGAACAATTGCTGTCAGTTGTGAGAAGGAGAGCTGGTGCAAATACATCATTAAAGAGCTGCAGAGGAAAGGGCGGCCACAGTGACCTCAGTGCTGGCATTTATCAACTTCCAACCTTCTCCTTTGGAATATTAATGGTTCCTTAATGTACAGTTTAGTGTGGAATTGCCTCTGTATACTGAATGCTTTGCAGAACACACCATAAATATTCCATGGAACAGAATGGATTCATAGAGTGCAATATTTATCTCTGAAGGGGCAAATCTTACCCAGGTGTCACTAAGTGGTAACAGACTCCAGGGTTTTTCACAGTCTCTCACTCTTATCCTTTACGTGATGGTTTTATTTTGGAAGGGTATTTTGCACTTTCTGTATCCAGAAAGAAAGTGATGAACAGCTTGGCTCCTGTGGGACTGGAGGGAGGATGTAAATGGTGGATTACAGGTTGTAAGGGAGCTGTGGATGACTGCAAGCAGTTTTTCACTTAGCAAAGTCAAGCTCTCCTTAAAGGAAGGATAAATCTTGTTCATTGGAACAGAACATAATTGTTCCATCGAAGTGGTGCTGCAGTGCTTTAAACAGCTTGGGGCGAAGGAGAGGTTTCTCTCCAGCCACACATTCCCACCAGGATCTGGCATTCTGGCAGGGGAGGGGAAAAGCCAGCAGAGATGGAGATCTGTGAGGGAGGAGAACTGCTGAGCTTCCTGCAGCTTGAGGTACAAACAAACAAAAAAAAAGCTATTAAAAGGTTTGTGGTGCTCTGTTCTGTTTTGATGAGCAGCCAGGAAAAATAGGGAGAGGCTGTCCCAGCCCTTCCTAAGGAAGATGTGTTACCTGGGGAAAGCTTGGCCAGCACTGGGTGCAGTGTCTGGGTAAAAGAACGAGGCCAGAGTTCTGATGTTTGTCACCTCAGGGGCTCTCTGGGGCAGGGATTTGCCTGTTCAGGGCTTGCTGCACTTCCCTCAGCCCCACATAAACCAGCCTCTCTCCTGTGATGATGTTACCAGAGCTCTCAACATGGATGCTAAGCACAATTAATTTGTTAAGTGCTTTGCTCTTCAGATGAAAACTGAATTTTAAGTATTGCTCTGTCAAATTCCATCTCCTCAGTCCTGCAGCTGAGGATATCTAGATGAATTTCAGGCTGATGGATTCCCAGCATGTCTCTCTGTAGTGTTCTATGTGGATTAGTTTTACAGCCTCTTAATTCCAGCACTCCATGTGCTTCTTATGCAAAAAAACTGCAAAGCTGTGCAGACTGAGAGGGGATTCCTTGGGTAAATGCTGGCCTTAATTAAAATGCCCGGGTTTCCTTTGGTTTATGGAGAAATTTGAAAGTCACAGAGGATCAGAGTGGGAGGGGAAGAAAAGGGCGTGTGGTGTGAGGGGCTGTGCTCGGGTCCTCCCTGTGGTGCTGTTTGGTCCCTACAAGTCACTCCATGGGCCTGAAGTGTTCCTCACACAGAGGGGAATGTCCTAGTGCTTGTTCAGGTGATGAAAAGCTTTGAATAAACACCCTGTGTTTGCTGTTAACATGGAATCAGCTCTTTCTGGCATCACTTTACAAATAGGAATAATTCTGCTGGTTTTGTTGAGGACCTGGGGGCTGGGATTGCCCCGAGGCTCACAGATAGAGCTGCACAGGGTTCACCCATGGCCTGCGTCAGCTCCTGGTGTTTCACCTGGTGTTGGTGATCTTACTATGGGATGTCTGAGACTGACGCCCCTTCTAATGGCAATGAAGAGAAACAGAATCGTGGAATCATGGAATGTTTGGAGTTGGGAGGGACCTTAAAGCCCCTCCAGTACCACCCCTGTCATGAGCAGGGACACCTTCCACTGTCCCAGGGTGCTCCGAGCCCTGTCCAGCCTGGCCTTGGGCACTGCCAGGGATCCAGGGGCACCACAGCTGCTCTGGGCACCCTGTGCCAGGGCCTGCCCACCCTGCCAGGAGGAATTTCTCCCCAGTACCATCTAACCCTGCCCTCCTGCAGCTGTAGCCATCAGGACACTGAGCATTGTCATAACTCTCAAAAACCAAATCTCTTCAGCCTCTTTCCTTGTTGTGGGGACCTTCCTCCCCCACTGGCTGGAAGAAACATCCAGGAAAGTCTGCCCAGAGACTGAGCTTTTCCAAGGGAGCCCCGGTCGGGAATGCAGAACAATCCATGATCTCTAATGGGTTCTCAAAGAGTGGGAATGCCTGTCAGCCTGAGGTGACAGCTCCCACACCCCCATCCTGTGGGTACCAGCTCTGTCCCACACACACCACACAATCCGTACACAGCTCCCACCGGGATCTGCTCACAGCCATGGAAAGGAACAGGAATCACTCTGCAGCTCCCCTGAGCTGAGCTGCTCCCTGGGCAGTTTCCCTTCCCTGACTCAGGATCTCTGTGGATGCAGAAAAATGGGATCAGCCCTGCCTTGAGGGCAGCAAGGAACTACTTCCTGACATCTTCCATATCCTCTCCCATCCCAGCAGCAATTTATAACCACATCTCTAATTTGCTACTGCTAAACGTCTGCACTGATATCAGAAACTGTGTGTGAAAAATCTCCTCCTTTGGGACTCCACTGCTTTGAGCCTTTGAAGAGATGCAAACAATGGAAATCAGGAGTAAGAGATGGAGATATCAGAATGACAATGCAGTTATTAAAGACCTGAATCCTGCCAGGGGTCTGTTCTCTGGATAGATGATCACAGGAACACTGAATTAAATTGAGCAGTCATGAATGAAACCTCACAAAAGGCAGACATTGATTCCTGCACCTCCACAGAGAAAGGAAGAATTATAAGAGTGGATAATCAGCCATCCTTATTTCTGTATTGTTTCATCCACACCATTCCCCTGATCCACCTTCACCATTCTTCATCTGAGTCTGCCCAGGGAAAACAGGATAAATACTGTCTTTGGGACAGCAAATCCTGCCAGAGCAGTGCTGAGGTCTGGAACCGTCCCCATGGTGACCCAGGGACACGAGGTGTGAAGGGTGCAAAGGGAGGCAGCATTTCTGGGCACAGTGAGCCTGCTCAGACATGGGCTCAGGTGTCTGCAGCAGTGAGAAACCCATCTGGAAACCTCTCCCAGCAAAGCATCTCTCCCATTCCCATTGGAAAGAGGTGTGACAGCTCCAGCAGCTCAGGATCCATGCTCTGTGTCATTTGACACCTCCTTTTGCCTGGCAAGCTGTACATGTAGGGCTTTGTGCTTCCCTGTATCCATAGGGCTGGATCAGCAGCTTCCTCCTGGATGGACAGCCTTGTATTGGATTTACTGATTTGTGTTGTGAAAATGTCAAAATGAGCAGAAAATATTTATTATTAAGTGCCAAATAAATTTACTTGGCTTTAGGAGAAATGAAGGCAGTGCCTGAGTAGAAGAGGTCAGTAGGTGATGATGGAAGAGGAGAGAGCAGATCCTAGGAATTCAAACAAGGACCTGAGGGAACAGCTGGAGCTGAGCCAGGGAGGGTTTGGTTGGAGATCAGGGAAAGGTTCTTCCCCCTGAGGTGCTGGCACTGCCCAGGCTCCCCAGGGAATGGGCACAGCCCCGAGGCTGCCAGAGCTCCAGGAGGGTTTGGACAGTGCTGCCAGGGCGGGATTGTTGGGGGGTCTGGGCAGGGCTGGGGTGGGACTGGGTGATCCTGGGGGTCCTTCTCAGGTCAGGATATTCTGTGATTCCATGAGTGGAGGAGATATAACAATCCATGGAAATTGTTTCGGTTCATAATTAAACCACAAAGGAACAAGAAAATCTCTGTTTTTCATGTCTCTGTGTTCCAGAGCAGATCATGATAGGAAGTGAACTCCTTTGGTAATTCTGCTGTCCAGGGGCCCATTAGAGACACAGCCAGATGCTCCTTTGCACTCACTTCAATGGATCACAAATCCAGGGAATTCCTTTCCCATCCTCTGTGCAGGGAGACAGATTTAAGGAGCAGGTCAATAGGAGCAGGTGGGAATGGGACACAAAGGACATTTTCCATTGTGTGTAACTGGGATAAAACAGCTCTGGGAACTGCTCAGGCACTGATCCCACTGCCAGTGAGTCTGTTCAAAGGAGTGGAACAGTGGGTGGATCTTCCCTGGAACTGATGCCTCTCTCCAGCAGGGCCATTTGCTCCCTTTGAAAGGAAGCAAGTCAGTCAGTCACTGAGTTCTTATTGCAAATATCCTCTCCTGCAATGTTGTATGGAGTGAGAAATTAAATCACTTAAACTCATGGCACTGAGTGTTTATTCCTCATCCTAAATTGGCCTTGGCATATTGGGGAGATGAGGGATGTGCAGTTCTGAATGTGAGATTGTCATCTTAATTATTGTTTTCAAGTACAAAAAAAAGCAAAAAACAAAAAACAAAACAAAAAAAACACAAAACAAACAAAACAAAACCCAAAACAAACAAACAAACAAACAAACAAACAAAAAACCCAAAACCAGACATTGCAGTTGTTTCTTTGGTTCAATGGAGCAAAAGCAACAAATGATTGATTCTGATTTCTGTTGCTGGAAGTTAATTCTGAAGGTCAGAAGACGAGTAAATAGTGGAGCTGAAAACATTCTTTTCTAGTTAAAAATCTTTGAATTATAAATAGTAATTCACTGGTGAGAAAACAACAGAGGAGGAGGTTAAAGGACGAGGGGAAAAAGCAGATCCTGAAAACTTCTTCACTGATAAGCTCATGAACATTTGCCATGTTTTAATCCCAGTGTTTTACTTCCTACTCTTTCTTTTAGATGCTTCCTTTTGCTTCCTACTCTTTTTTTTTTAGATTTTGCCTTTAGCTAGAGGAAATGAATTATGGGCAGAAAATAAAGTGTAAAAATGTACAAAATGTAAATTCTGTATTTTATGGAAATGGTAGGAGGAGAAAAAAGCTATCCAAACTTTCTATTTATAAAGCGGAGCTGCTTGTCAAGGACCCTTCAAGCTGCTTCCTGGCAGCCAGAATTCCCCCCCACAGATCCACGCAATGGGAGGACAGAAGGAGCTGTGAGAGCTTGGTTCTGTCCCCAGCCTGGTTCAGCCCTTCACGCCCCTGTGATTCGGTGCCTGGGTTGGACATCCACCTGGGACCCCCCCTGGGATGGGCACAGCCAGTCCTGGGGGCTCCCCAGGGCTCCAGGGCACAGCCTGGCTCCAGCCCAGCCCTGCTTCACTGCAGAATTAGCAGGAGCTGCTGGGGAAAACATCCCAGGCTTGGCTTTCCCCCTCTGCAGTCCTGGCAGTCCTGAGCAGAGCACACGGACTCTACCGGATCGGGCCGTGTCTCACAAACGGAACAGACCCTGACTGGCTGCAGACTTAGGGTTTATTATGTGTCTGTATCATACAAGCAAAAAGCAAGAGACACAGGAAAATAACAACATCCATGCAAACACAGATCAGAGACAAGATGGCAGCCTGTGCAAAACCTTTTTCTACATATTTTGTGAACCAATAGTGTAAAAAAAAAAGGTGTAATGTCATTATACTCTAACCAATAACAAAAGGACCCATGTGGGTTTAACATTAATAAAAGGACTTCTATGAACTTCAAACAATACACAATAATTCATTATTTAAGATGGGATTTTTTTTATCTTTGCAAAGCATATATCTAGGACTTTTCACATCTTGAGCTATCAATAAGTTCTTGTTCTTTCTTGTTCTTTATGATAAATATAAATGTATTCACTTGGTTCTTAACTTCCTAGCTTCCCATGAGAAGGTTTAGAAATTTCCCAACCTTTCTCAGCTTTAGAAAGTGTCTTTTACCTTTTTATATTCCTACAATTCCCCCTCTCTTTTTTCTACAACACACCTGCCTCTGGTGCCAGGAATTTCTGCTGGAATTCTGCTCCCCTTTCCCAGCTCCTGGATTCGGCTCTGCCAAGAGGCACAACTTGGAATAAACAAGTTTATTTGTTACACCATTACATGTTCTGCTAAATTTCCTGATGAAGAGCTGGGAGTGGAGCAGCACCGGGCCAGAACTCAGGGAACAGAGGGAAAGGAGGGATGTGACTGGAAATTATCCCTTCTTCCCTCTGCATGTGACACTGGGAGGGTGCTGTGTCTCCTGCTGCTGTGGCTGGCAGGGATTGCCAGACAGGGCGTGGAGTCTCCCTCCCCGGGGACATTCCAGGAGCATCTGGACACAGTCCTGGGCCACGGGCTCTGGGATGGTCCTGCTGAGGCAGCAGCTGTGGAGTCACTGTGCTCCCTTCCAGCCTGACCCATCCTGGGATTAAGTGACACCCCACAATAAAATTCCCCCATTGTTGAAAGGGCAGATGCTCCCTTTGCTCTCCTAGGGAAGGATGTTCACAGGAGTTTTGGGGTTATAAACCTCTCTCTTGGCACAGGAACTCAGGCCTGACTTTCCTTCCTAGTAGGTGTTGGATATTGGGAAGGAATTCCTGGCTGGGAGGGTGGGCAGGCCCTGGCACAGGGTGCCCAGAGCAGCTGTGGCTGCCCCTGGATCCCTGGAAGTGTCCAAGGCCAGGTTGGGCATTGGGGTTTGGAGCAGCCTGGGACAGTGGGAGGTGTCCCTGCCATGGCAGGGGTGGCACTGGGTGAGGTCTAAGCACCCCCTACCCCCCCAAGTCTGTGTTCCTGTGATTTTTGATTGATTTTCACCAGCAGTTTACTCCTCTTTAGTCTTATTTTACTTCTTCTAGGATGGATAATTCCCTGCCCATTCTCCTGGCACCAGGGGAACAGACCCACCCTAATTATTGTGCTCTGTGAGCTGAAGAGGGCACAGAGAATCATGGAATCACTGAGGCTGGAAAAGACCTTTAAGGTCATCAAGTCCAACCATGAAGCAGCAGCCCACCATGGTCACCACTGACCCCTGTCCCCAGGTGCCACATCCATGTGGTTTTGCCACATCCACTGCTCTGGACAGCCTCTTTCAGGGGCTTTGCAACCCTTCCCATGAAACTTTTTCCCTGTTATCTAATCTAGGCCTCTGCTGGTGCAATTTGAGGCCATTAAATATAAAAGGCCATATAATAAAATGAATACAGCAGAACCATAAGGCAGGGAAATCTTCCTGTGCCTCAGGGCCCTGGGAATGCTCTTCCATCTCATGTGCAGATGTATTTTGTGCTGGAACCTGGCTGGGATCCAGGGATAGCAGCAAGGTTATCCCTCGTGGCATGGACAGGAGTTCCATGGCTCAGTGCCACCTCCTGAACAGGTCACTGCCTTGCCAGCCACAGCAGCAGGAGACACAGCACCCTCCCAGTGTCACATGCAGAGGGAAGAAGGGATAATTTCCAGTCACATCCCTCCTTTCCCTCTGTTCCCTGAGTTCTGGCCCGGTGCTGCTCCACTCCCAGCTCTTCATCAGGAAATTTAGCAGAACATGTAATGGTGTAACAAATGGAATGTTTACATGGTTAATTGAAAGTGCTTTTCCCTGGAGGCTAATTACGGTATGAGCCATTAAATCACAATTAAGATTTGTTTGAATATCCAAACGATTATGAATCTCCTCCCTGGGAAAAGGAGAAGTGCAGCACTCCTGGCTGGGCCAGACAGGTACCTGGATTTCAGTTTTTGCAGGAGTGCTGAGCCCTTTTCCCACCGGTGACCTGTCCAGCAAATCCAACTCCCCAGCCTGGCTGACCCCTGAAACCTCTGAGGAACTCAATTTACTGCCTGGTAGATCTCACACCTTCCTAAATCCTGGGGTAAGGGCACCAGTAGGAACTACAGATTCTGTTGTTTGCTGGAACCAGCTGATGCTTCCAAGTCTCAACCTTTAAGGAAACCATTTTCGACACTCCAGAGGATTTTGATGCTCTCAGGGCTCACGATCTTGTGTCACTCTTTGTGTAGCTGGGCACTGGAGAGGGAATTCTGTCCCTGAGCCCGTGGCACTGCAGCTCGGGTGTGTTCCATTTGTGGTGTTAAACAGTGGCCTGACATAAAAGTGCACTGAAAAAGAGGAGTTGGGCTTTAAGGTCCCTTCCAACGCAAACCGTTCTGTGCCCAAATGCCATTTCCCTTCCCATGTGTGGGGGATGTGCTCTAAGGAAAAGGCAGGGGGGCAGATTGCCCACGTTGAGCTGGGAATGTCCCAGGAGTTTCTGAGGGAATCCATGAGAGGATTCAGACATCAGACAATTCCCAGGGATCCAGGAGCCAGGCCAAGGTGAGACACACCAAACACCCTGCTGGCCTGGATGCCACCCTCATAGGAGGGGGGAACTTCTCCTGGAGCTTTCTAGAAGGATAGCTAAAGACTAGCTTTATTTCAACTGCAACCTTCCCTTCTCTTTTGTGCTTGGTGCTGACAACTGTAATTCTCCTTTCTTTTCCTTCTGTGAAGGGATAATTTGATGGTGGGGTAGAGAAGGCGACAAGTGACATGTGAGGAGTTAAAGAGCCAAGGTGAGGCTGTTGTAAAGGAATTCTGCAGCAGCGGATGATGCTGGGCTTCAGTGTAGGGAAATGCTGTGGGGATGTGCTGTACATGTAGATATTGGTATTATTTTTCTAAACAAAAGCTCTAAGTCTAATGAGGAGGGGCTGAGGGAGCTGGGAAGGAGCTCAGCCTGGAGAAAAGGAGGCTCAGGGGGGCCCTTCTGGCTCTGGACAACTCCTGACAGGAGGGGACCGCCGGGGGGGACGGGCTCTGCTGCCAGGGAACAGGGACAGGAGGAGAGGGAACGGCCTCAGGCTGGGCCAGGCGAGGCTCAGGGTGGATGTTGGAGGAAATTCCTTCATCCTCATTCCTGCTGTGGAGGCCAGTCCATGGTGGGGTCAGCAGGAGCTGCTCTGTAGCACTGGAAGGTTCTGGGGAGGTTCCTCAGACCCCTCTCTCTGGTGCTGCAGGTTGGCAGCTCAGGGCAAGAACCATTTGTGCTTTTGAGGGACACAGAAAGCAAATCCTGTGTGTGAACTCAGCCAAATTTCCTGAATGTGTTTTCAGTGAGTGTGGAATTGGGTTTTAATTTTAATTTTCCCTGAGTAGCTCACAACTGTGCTCTAGCACTGTCATTGCTGTCATCCAGGTAATTACAGACCCATCATGGAAAAACAGCATCCCAAATCCAGTTTAATATTAATCTGTGTCAGATTTCCAGTGACAGCAGGGAATATTGATGTCATTATCCCCTAGCAGCAATACCTAGCAGCAATCCCCTAGAGCTGGAAAGCAACAGGCAGACATTGTCTTTAGAGGAAAAAAAAATGTAACCAGCTCTATAAAATGTCCAGTCTTGCACATTAGGAGGAATTTTTTCCTGGAAATGGTCGTCAGGCCTTGGAAGGGGCTGCCCAGGGAGGTTTGGAATTCCAGTCCCTGAAAATGTCCAAGGAAGGACTGGCCATGGCACTCAGTGCTCTGGGATAGGGACAAGGTGGGGATGGGGCACAGCTCGGACTCGATGGTCTGGAAGGGCTTTTCCAACCTTTAAGACTGTGGGACTCTGGGATTCTGTTTCCACTGCAATTTTTAAGGATTTTCTCTGAGCCTGCTGCCTGCTGGCTGTCACATTCCCTTTGTCACATTTTCCTTTCACTGACAGAAGTTCAGATTGGAGAATGAAATTTAGATGAATGAACCAAACTTTGAGGGAGATAATTTAAATGCTGGGATTTGAAGGAAATAATTTCTAGTTCATCTCTGAGCAAAAGGAAGGAGCTGGAATGGAAATTGCTGGAACTGTCCTGTTTCCTCCTCCCAAAGTCTTCTGTCTTAGCTGAGCCCCAGCCCCTTTGGCCAAGGTGATTTTGGGGTGTGGGCTCAGCTGAATGCAGCTCCACTGCCCATCATCCATCCATCCATCCATAGATCTATCCATCCATGGATCCACCTATCCATCCATCATCCATCCCTTCATCCATCCCTTCATCCATCCCTTCACCCATCCCTTCATCCATCCCTTCATCCATCCCTTCATCCATCCCTCCATCCATCCATCCATCCATCCATCCATCCATCCATCCATCCATCCATCATCCATCCATCCATCCATCCATCATCCATCCATCCATCCATCCATCCATCCATCCATCCATCCATCATCCATCATCCATCCATCCATCCATCCATCCATCCATCCATCCATCCATCATCCATCCATCATCCATCCATCCATCCATCATCCATCATCCCTCCATCCATCCATCCATCATCCCCATCCATCCATCCATCCATCCATCCATCCATCCATCCATCCATCATCATCCATCCATCCATCCATCCATCCATCCTTCATCCATCCATCCATCATCCATCCATCCATCCATCCATCCATCCATCCATCCATCCCTTCATCCATCCATCATCCATCCATCCATCCATCCATCCATCCATCCATCATCCATCCATCCATCCATCCATCCATCCATCCATCCCTTCATCCATCCATCATCCATCCATCCATCCATCCATCCATCCATCCATCCATCATCCATCCATCCATCCAAGCTGATTCCTACAAAACGAGCCTTTGATGTGGGGAATCCCTGATCCAGCCCAGACTGACCAAGCAGTTGAAAATTAAAAGAAAATTAAAGCAGCTTTAATTTTCTTGTCAGGGAACAATCCAAGAAATTGCTTTGTGTGGATTGAGCATCAATCTGGACCCAAACGGTCTCATACTGCAGGAGAGTTGCTGGGGTTGGATTTTGTGCCTCCTGATTATTTTATTTTTTTTTTTTAAAAACCCATATTTTGGATAAAATTTTTCTGCCAAAAGCAATTTCCCACCCTACCCTGTGGCCATGAGGGTCCATGCTGCAGTTTGGGCACCAGAAGGCCTCATGATGAATGAAACAAATCCAAGCGCTTCTGCTGCTGGGTTTGGCAAGGGAAGAGCAGAAGCCACCAGAGCCAACATGCACAGCACGATCAGGGATTCTCATTCCAAGCTTTCAGGACTTTTTGCATTTTAAAGCATTAAAATACTACTGTTCTTCCCACAGGAGGGGGGTTTTGCTTGCCAGTTCACAGCTGCTGCTGTGTCAGTTTGCTCAGACTCTCCCGGCTCCTGGTGGTATGAACACAGCAATGCAGTCATGGAAAATTGGGATTGCACTGAGATTTGGGGAGAGGGGAGTGAGACAAGGACAGTTGTCACTGCCCAGCAGAAGTTGTGACTGCACCAGGAGAAGAATTAAAGAATCCTGAAATTCCAGAATGGTTTTTGTTGGAAGGGACATTAAAACCCACTCATTTCCACCCCTGCCATGGCAGGGGCACCTTCCACCATCCCAGATGGCTCCAGGCCCCATCCAGCCTGGCCTTGGGCACTTCCAAGGATCCAGGGGCAGCCACAGCTGCTCTGCACAACCTAATCTTCCACCTTACCTCCCCTTAGCAGGTTTTGTCACTAACGTTCATCTTCCTAGAGCCTCTTTACAGACAAAATCCTTTATAAATGTGGGAAGAAGTAGGAGAGGGCAAAGGGAAAGTTCTTCATTGAGCACTTATTGAATAGAAAATGCCCAAAAAAAACAGAAACAAAAGTGTTCATTTTTCTCCATTTGCACTGGGAAGTCTGAATTTCAGATTCTCCTCTAGCATAAGGGGATAATGCAGCCCCGAGCAAAGAGTAGTGGGAATCACTGTGTGTGCCACCATCCAGGATGATCTCCAGGATTTGCCCAGAGGACCAAAGCTCGGGTGCTTTGGGACTTTGATTGCCTTTGCCTGGATTGAGAATTCTGCCTCAGTTTGTAAAATCCAACTCAACAAAGCAGTCTGATCACCTCAACAATACTGGGAGCATTTTTTCTGCCTTTATCTGTTCATAGAGGACCTTCCTTTGTTCTTCAGAATTATTAAAGTTCAATTATTATGCAGTCACAATGTGTTCAGTGTTGCTCTTGTTTTGGAACCTCGACTTCATCAATATTCACCACTTCCCAGACTGCTGCATTTGTTGATTAAACAGCAATTTGGAGATTTGGTGATGTCTGATGAGACAATATTTATTATCATCACAGAATCCCACAATGGTTTAGTTTGGAAGTGACCTTAAGGACCAGATCCATGGGCAGAGGCACCTTCCCCTGGAGTGGAGGGGCAGAACCACCTCCATAAGGACTTAAAGGATAATAAAAATAGGTTAAAATAGGTTCCCACTGTATTGTACCTCTTTGATTTGGAAGTACCCTTCCCACTCTGGCTGTTGAAAATGAGCTGATGTGCCCAGGATGCCAATGGGAACTGGATCTTCCCACCTTTCCCTACCATGAAATGATTTTGCTACAAGCAAGTAACTTTATTCCCCTCTCAATGTGCCTGTTTTCGGCCTTGCTAAAGCAGGATCCTTAGGGAGCCCATAAACATTCCTGGTTTCAGGTTCCAAGGTCCCAGGTCAGTTCCTGCACTGAAATCTGGTCACAGGCTGAATTTCTGCCATTCCCTGCCAGGAAAAGCTCAGCAATCCACCAGAAACCTCCAGTGGTCTCAGTTATTGCACCCAGTCAGGTCTGGGGGTTTCTTCCCCTCCCCAGCCCCACACCTGGGTGTGCTCAGCCCCCACTGGGATCCCTGCCTGGTTCTGGGATTTACATTTCCGTACTAAACCCTTCAAGGTAAAGGACCCGTGGAATGGGAAAATGACCTCAGAAATCAGGTTACTTCCTCCAGAAGGACACAAATCCTCCACGCCCTGACCCCTGTGCTGCCTTGGAACCAGCATTCCTTGAAACCAGCATTCCTGCTACGTATTCCTATTGATCCCATGAATAAATGATTGGCTCCTCGTGATGGGGAAGTGGTAACTGGAGTTTCCTTAAGGGCACAAGTGCCAAGCTAAATATTTCAAGCCGCCATAAATAATTGAAGCTTCTCTTCAACAGAAGGAGATTGGGGCTGTAATTCCCTTTCTCAGTGAATGATCTCTGGCCTTCTCAGTGGAGGGAACTCACCTGGGAACCACAAATAACTCAGCAGTTGTGCTGCTGGGTTTATTTTTGCACCCAGGGCAGGTTGTGTTACTTCTGCAGGTGCAGACGCAGAGCAGTCTCACATTTTCCTGATGCAGGACTGGGCTCCAAGCAGGGAGCTCCTTGCTGGGGTTCAGGCAAATCCCTCAGGCTCTGCCATCTGGGAGTTGTGATTCTTTGTGGATTTAGTGAAAGATGGGGAAATTGGGGCCTTTACGAGTCACATCTTCATGGCAGCAAAACATTTCTTTAAATATTCATTAATAATCTTTGTCAAAATTAAAGGAATATCAAGAAGGGAGATGACATCACTGCAGGGTTTGTGAATCCTGGGAAGACTTGGGAGAAGGCGGAGGCTGGGAAGACACAGGAAAGGGTAAACTCATTTCTTCCACCAGCAAAGGGTGATTTTGGCCTTAGGCTAGTTTGGCCTTTTGGCTAGTTAGGGATTAATACAACAGCAGAGTTCAGGAGAAGGCAGGAGGTAGAGAAGGATAAGCTAGGCCCCAGGTTTAAATGTACAGCCCATATAGGCCTGACTTCTGTAAGCCAGGATAGGGAGCTCTCTCCTCCTGCCCTTATTCCAGGCAGCTCTGGGAGGAGGAGCAGCACTTTTGTGTGGAGACAACACTGAAGAGTGCTCCCAGCCCAGCTGAGTCCAGCACTTCCTCTGAGCCAGTAACCCCCTGGTTCCAAATGCCAGCTCTGGACTAGTGCTGTTCTTTTAATTTGCTAAATAGGTGGGTTCATTAAAGCACCTGGGGTTGTTTCTGCTTCCATTTTCTCACTGGACACTGGGTTCTCAGTAGTTCACAAAAAGTTCCAGAAACTTTTTGTGTCATAAACTGTGGGATTTTATTTGAGGTCTTGTGAGGAGTTTTCCTCAGGTGGTTTGCTAAGGAGCCTTCCAGAGATACAGTCCCAGCAGAGGGTAAATGCCCCCATTATGCTGCCACTTGGCAGCACTTTGCTAAAGACAGGGAAATATTTCATGCTGTGCTGTAACAGAGAGAGAAACCTGTGACCCCACTGAGCTCCTTGCCTTGAACTTGTACAAATCCTGCATGGGGAAAAGGAGAATTGGGCTGTTTGGGTAAATCAGGGCAGGAAAGCTATGGGAGCTCTGTGACACAGTCAGGACAGTTTGGCTCACAGAGCTCTTGACTGTGTAAGACAGCCTGAGGCTGATTTGTTTGGGATGCAGGAGACAGGAGCAGTCTGGGGCCTGGGAGTGCCCCTGGAAGCCTTAAGGAAGTCGACCTGTATATTCCAAGCTCCCTAAGTCAATATTTATGAGCTCCTCTGGTGCAGGCTTTGGCTAATCCAGAGAAATGCAGCCCTCTGGTCCAGATATTCCAGGTCCAAGTCTGGGATTTGGTGCTGCTGGAGCCCTGCCTTGCTGCCCAGCACAGCTCCGAGGTGCAGCTCCAGCGTTTGCCACTCCTGGACTCACTGAACGCTGTTCAGCAGAGTGGGATTTGGTTCCCAGACAGATGCTCTCTGTCCCCACGCTGGAGTCACCAGGTGCTGCTCCCTTGGCACTGACTGCCTGCCAGTTTCCTTTGCTGTTGCTGTGGTTTGGTTCCCGAGGTTCTTTGTGGCTCTGATCGCATGATGGGCTGTTTGCTCGGCTTTGATAAGAGGCTCCACAACTTATTTTTCATGAATCATCTCGGGATGCCTTCCTGCTTTTTATTTTTTTATGAGGATTTCACAGCTCGTGTTTGCCCAGTGTTCGGGATGAATGCTCATTAAGCTTATCCTGGTCCTCAGGCAGCTCAGTGAGACACCTCCAGCACGTGAGTAATTCCAGTGGTTCCAAGGGAATTCCCC
The DNA here is from genome assembly GCF_026979565.1 of Vidua chalybeata. Classification (NCBI taxonomy): domain Eukaryota; kingdom Metazoa; phylum Chordata; class Aves; order Passeriformes; family Viduidae; genus Vidua; species Vidua chalybeata. The sequence continues at coordinate 5,582,716 of NC_071555.1, read as the reverse complement.
ACTCAGATCTTTAAAGATAGATACAACCACGTGTAACGTGCTCAGCCCGGGGCTTTGTTCTTTACAGGGCAGCTCTAAAATAACAAATTGCAGTGTTGGCATTGTCTGGGGAGTGGTTTCTTCCTGTGTGTTGGGGATTGGGCAGGTTCAGGGCCCGAGGAATCACATCTCCCTACCACTCATGGTACATCCAGGACTATTTTAAAAGATAAACTGCTGGAATATTTCTTTTTATTTGCTTAAGGCTTGTGTTTCCATCAAATGACAAATATAAAAAAGAAACATTTAAAGAGAAAGAAGGAAGACTTTATTTAACTTTACTTAAGTCCTCCTCTCTGGCAGCCAGGGAATTAAAAAAAAACCCAAACTGCAATTCTCAGTAGAGACAAGGTCCAGGTCCCATCTGCAGAGGAGTTTAGGAATTGTCAGGGAAACCTTGCATTGTCAAAAAATCAACTTTCCCCCAAAGCATCCCCATTTTAGTGAAGGATTTTCCATTAAGAGAAGTGTTTAAATCAGGGAATATTTGACTGCATCCGAACTGTGTTTTAGATAAAGGTATCTGGGTAAAGGTATTGCCAAACTTGGCAAACATTCAGATTGCTGAATCTCAGAATGATGGGTTGAAATGCGATATTGGGAAGGGATTCCTGGCTGGGAGGGTGGACAGGCCCTGGCACAGGGTGCCCAGAGCAGCTGTGGCTGCCCCTGGAAGTGTCCAAGGGGCTTGGAGCAGCCTGGGACAGTGGAAGGTGTCCCTGCCCATGGCAGGGGTGGCACTGGGTGGGCTTAAAGGTCCTTTCCAACCCAAACTCATTTATTTTAGTGGTGAAAGATACTCACTGAGCTCCAAATAGAGAAAGTTTCTCTGAGATGTGGAAAATAAACACCAGCAATGCAGGAATTGAACAACTCTTTTGCTGGTGCCTCCCCAGTGATTTCCACTCTCGCTGACACAAATCCACGCCAGTCAGTGGCAGGATTTGCCTGGGGCTCTTTCCTGGAGGAGTCAGTGCCCTGGTCAGGGCTGTGGGTTGGCTCTGGGTTTGTGCAGAGGATGATCATTGAATCAAATGCTTTAGAGGAGAATTGAACCTTCCTGGTTTTGGGGGGCTTGGTGGCTTTTTATTTCTTTTCACTTCCATAGGTATTGATTTTTTTTTACCTTCTTGTGTGATTTGTAAAGGCTGTTGGCTTTATATTTGCTGTAGAGGAAAAAGAAAGGAGAGCAAACAAGTGAATTGCAAACACAAATTGATTTCTCTGATGGAGCTGTAAAGACAAACAAAAGGAAAGCTGTGGATACTGTCACTGAACTGACACTAACTTGTTATCTAGGGAAACACCCTTATCAGAGCATTGTTTAATACAAATCCTCTTGTCTTGGCCTTTGTAGGAAGGGAGGATTTAGAACAACCACACCAGAACAGCAGGAACAAAAAACATCCCCAAACCAACCCCCAGCTGCTCGAGACACAAAGTGTGGGGACTCTCAGCATGCCTGAGATGTTTCCACTGATTGCACACAAAGCCTGCTCTGGGGAAGTGCCCAAACTGTCCCTGGCGCTGATGCCACAACATCTGCGGGGTCTGGAGATGTCTGTGGGGTCCTGGCATCTGGGCATTGTCAGGGATGCTCCCAGCACAATTCATCTGTCCCACTCCCATTCCCAAATGAAACAAAGCCTCTGGGAAGGGCTCAGAAGAAGGCTCCATAGCAGGAATTGTGCTTGGAGCTAATGAGACAGTGATTGTGGTTAATTAAACACCAAGTGATTGCAATCCCTGCACATTTACTGGAGGCAGTGGCCGCTGCTGAGCTGCAGCCTGGAATCACCAACTGGACCCAGGACCAGTCTCACAATTCTGAATATTTATTTGATTTAATTTTATTGTATTTAGATTTAAGCTAATAAGAATGTGGTGCTTTCCCTCTGGCATTGTATTGTTCCTGGGATCATAGCCTCATGGAATATCAAGAGATCTTGCTAGCCACGCAGGTCAGGGTGATGAAAAGAGGGCTCCAGGGAGCGTGTGGAGCCGGAGTGGGCAAGCGGGCGAGGCACGGAGCTAGCCACGCAGGGCAAGCAGACAGGGCTGCAGGCTTCCTCCTGCTAGTGAGGTTCTTCATCTATTGTTTCTGTTGCTTCTGTTGGTTTCTGTACTGGCTTTTACACGGTCAAAAACTGCAGTTAGTGCAAGTGTACATGCCAGGTAGAGCCCTCCAGAAAGGACACATCTGTCCTGTCAGACCCATTCCTGCCTGGAGTCTTTGAGCTCAGCAGTGGTTTCGGGGGCGTTGTGTAGGAAACCTGCCTGCGGTGTTGTCCTGGTTTTGGGCAAATTTGGGAGAAAACCTCCAGGAGGAGCCCCCGGACAGCAAAGCCCCACCGCCCCTCCCCCCACCTGATTAATGAAGAATTTCCTCGGAGAGAAGTGGAAAAAAACCCTGTTTATTGAACAGGCAAAGCATTCCCCAGCACAAAAACAACAACACCAGATGACAAAAACTCTTTCACCGCTCTGAAGAGATGACAAATTCAGAAAGTCTCTCCCGTGGGTGGTCACTCTGTTATCTATCCCTCTGGCACTGGGGATGGCTGCTGCAGATCACAAAATGCAGGTTCTTGGTGTTTCTTGGTGTTTCCCAGGTCCCAGTCTGGAGCAGGTTCTAATGGTATTCAGGAAAGGGAAAGAAAAACAGTCCAGGGAAAAAATTGGACTGCCTAGCTAAACTAATAAGCAAAAGCAAGGGCAAAAGCAAAAAGCAGGAGCAAGAGTAAAGCGAAGCAAGCAAGCCAGCCAAGCCTCTCCTAGACACCGACTGTGGGGGGAGGTTGAGCTGGCTGATAACAAGACAAAACAAACCTTCACTTTTCAGAATCAGTTCTGAAGGCACAGAACATAACATCAAGCATAAACAGAACACACAACTGGGGATACAAGCACCATAACATCACCCTAGGACAGGTGTGAACAGGTGAACGATCTTTCACTGGTGGCTGAGCTCAGAGAGGAACTTGGAAGACTCAGGAGTATCAGGGAAAGTGAAAGGGAATTAGATTGGTGGAGTTCTGCCCTTCCATCCTTGAGGGAGGCCAACCAAAGGTCAGAGGACTCCCATGCCTCCCACTGTCAGGGAATAGAAGGACACCTGGTAGATGAAGGAGAGTGGAAATGGGAAGCCTGCTTAGGGAGATTATGATAAAAATTCCTCCCAACCCCCATCCCCTAGCCAGGTGCCACTTCAGAATAGGTTTTAGCCCCTAGATGCAGAGGGTCAGCCAGAGGACATAGAAGAAAATGATCTGCCCAGTGAGCCTCCCACTTATGATTCATCTGTCAGACAGATCGCTACCTCTGACACTAAAAAGAAAGGAAGGGTGATAGTAGTGGGTGATTCCCTTCTGAGGGGAACAGCGGGCCCCATATATATGCTGTACCCACCCCACAGAGAGGTCTGCTGCCTCCCTGGGGCCCGGGTACGGGATATCACTGAGAGACTGCCTGGGCTGATTCAGCCCTGGGCTGATTCAGCCCTCTGATTATTACCCACTGCTGATACTCCAGGCTGGCAGTAATGAGATTGAAAGTAGGAGTATCAGGGCAGTTAAAAGGACTTTAGGGTACTGGGTCAAGTGGTTGATAGGACAGGAGCAAAGGAAGTGTTCTGCTCAGTCCCTTTGGTAGTGGAGAAAAACATTGACAGGAATAGGAGAGCCCACATTATAAACAAGTGGCTCAAGGGTTGGTGTCATCGGCAGAATTTTGGGTTTTCTGGTCATGGGCCAACTTTTACAGCACCTGGCCTGCTGGAAAGAGATGGGCTTCATCTCTCTCTAAGGGCAGAAGGTTTTCAGCTCATGAACTGGCAGAACTGGTTGAGAAGGCTTTAAACTAGGTCTGAAGCAGGAGGGAGATGTATCTGGGCTGTCTGGAATCAGGCCCAAGGGTGGTAAGCCTGAGTTAGGGGTGAAATCAGCAGCCCAGCTGAGGTGCATGTATACCAATGCATGCAGCATGGGTAACAAAGAAGAGCTGGAGGCCATGGTGCAGCAGCAGAGCTATGATGTAATTGCCATCACAGAAATGTGGTGGGATGACTCACATGGCCGGAGTGCTGCACTGGATGGCTGCAAGCTCTTCAGGAGAGACAGGAAAGGGAGAAGAGGTGGAGGGGTGGCCCTTTATATTAGGGAGGCTTTTGATGCCATAGGCATCAAAACTAATGATAATGAAATTGAGTCCCTATGGGTAAGAATTAGGGGGAAGGCCAACAAGGCTGACACCCTACTGGGAGTCTATTATCATCCACCCAACCAGGAAGAAGAGGTGGACAACTCATTCTATAAGCAGCTAGAGAATGTTTCTGGATCATCAGCCATCGTTCTTGTAGGTGATTTTAACCTACCAGACATCTGCTGGGAACTTAATACAGCTGAAAAAAGGCAGTCCAGGAAATTTTTAGAGTGTGTGGAGGACAACTTTTTGTCACAGCTGCTCAGTGGGCCCACCAGGGGAGGGACTATGTTGGACCTGTTGTTTGCAAATAGAGATGGTCTGGTGGATGATGTGGAGGTTGGAGGTCACTTGGGGCACAGTGATAATGAAACTATAAAATTCTCAATATTTGGTGAAGTCAGGAGGAACACTAATAAGACTTTTACACTGGACTTCTGGAGGGCAGACTTTGGCCTGTTTAGGAGACTTATTCAGCGAGTTCCTTGGGAAGCAGCCCTTAAAAACAAAGGAGTCCAGGAAAGGTGGGCGTGCTTCAAAACAGAGATCTCGAGGGCACAGGAACAAACTGTCAAACTCGGTAAGGTGATGGAACAGTTCATACTGAGTGCCATCACACAGCACTTACAGGATGGCCAGGGTGTCAGACCCAGCCACAGGGGTTTAGGAGGGCTAGGTCGTGTTTGACCAACCTGGTCTCCTTCTATGACCAGGTGACCCTCCTGGTGGATGCAGGACAGGCTGTGGATGTTGTCTATTTGGACTCCAGCAAGGCCTTTGACACTGTCTCCCACAGCACACTCCTGGAAAAGCTGCAGCCCACGGCTGGGACAGGAGCACTCTGTGCTGGGTTCAGAACTGGCTGCATGGCCGGCCCAGAGAGTGCTGGTGAGCGGTGTTGCATCCAGCTGGGGACAGTCACCAGTGGTGTCCCTCAGGGCTCTGTGCTGGGCCAGTTCTGTTCAATGTTTTTATTGACCACAAGGATGAGGGGATTGAGGCTTTCATTAGTAACTCTGCAGATGACACTAAGCTGGGAGCGTGTGTCCATCTGTTGGAAGGCAGGAGGGCTCTGCAGGGAGACCTGGAATGCTTGGATGGATGGGCAGAGTCTAACAGGATGAAGTTTAATCAGTCCAAGTGCCCAGTCCTGCATTTTGGCCACAATAACCCCCTGCAATGCTACAGGCTGGGGACGGTGTGGCTGGACAGTGCCCAGGACGTGGGGGCGCTGGTCGACAGCCAGCTGAACATGAGCCAGCAGTGTGCCCTGGTGGCCAAGAAGGCCAATGGCTCCTGGCCTGGATCAGGAACGGTGTGGCCAGCAGGAGCAGGGAGGTCATTGTCCCCCTGTACTGGGCACTGGTGAGGGCACACCTGGAGTGCTGTGCCCAGCTTTGGCCCCTCAGGTTGGGAAGGACCTTGGGACACTCGAGCGCGTCCAGAGGAGACAACGAGGCTGGAGAGGGGCTGGGAACACGAACCCTGTGAGGGACAGCTGAGGGAGCTGGGGGTGCTCAGCCTGGAGAAAAGGAGACTCAGGGGTGACCTCAGCACTCTCCACAGCTCCTGAGAGGTGGCTGTGGGCAGGGGGGGTTGTCACTTTCTGCAGGCAGCACTGACAAATCCAGAGGACACAGCCTCGAGCTGCACCAAGGGAAATTTAAGTAGGATATTAGGAAAAGTTTTTTTACAGAAAGGGTGATAAAGTTCTGGAATGGCTGCCCGGGGAGGTGGTGGAATCCCCATCTGTCCTGGCTTGTAAGATAAGCATATATTCTATTTGCCATCTGTCGGAGGTGAGGCAGGTATCTTCTGTTAAGTCGGGCAGTTTTCTTACCTCTTCCAAGAGCAATGTTTCCCTTGGGGAGATATCTTCTGTTAATGGGCCATTGAATGGCTCACTGCATGACTGATAAAGTTACATCATCCCATTGTAAGATGCTTCACCCAGAGGGAGGAGCCAAGCATTCCTACCTGCATAAAATCAGCTTTTCTTGGGACATCAGAACAGCCTCTTCACTGGATTCCCAGAGGAAGACCAGGCCCATCTACTCTATCACCAGACCTTCAGAGAAAATTACACCCTTCTACTGGACCATCAGTAAACGCTTCAGCAGCATTTCATCTGCCACTCCAGGAGCAGGAGGAGCAGCCACCATTTAACTGGACTATCACTAACACCCTGACTCCTCAGGGTGTCAGGTTTCTGACTCAATCAGTAGTTTTGTTTGTACTAATTACATTTTTTAATTTAGTTTTTTCCTAGTAAAGAACTGTTATTCCCATTCCCATATCTTTGCCTGAGAGCCTTTTTATTTTGAAATTGTGGTAATTTGGAGGGAGGGGGTTTACCTTTTCCATTTCATGGGAGGCCCTTGCCTTCCTTCACAGACTCCTGTCTTTTCAAACTAAGACACCATCCCTGGAGGTGTTTAACAAAGCCTGGATGTGGCACTGGGTGCCAGGGTTTAGTTGAGGTGTTGGGGCTGGGCTGGACTTGATGATCTTGGAGGTCTCTTCCAACCTGGTCATTCTGTGATTCTGTGACTTGGGAGGGACCCACAAGGACCATCCAGTCCCACCCCTGTCCCTGCACAGACCCCCAACAATCCCACCCTGGGCACCCCTGGCAGTGCTGTCCAAGCACTCCCGGAGTTCTGGCAGCCTCGGGGCTGGGACCATTCTCAGCAACACTGAAATACTGGGATGTAGGAAGGCAGAGATCAGTGAGAATTTCCCAACAGAAACAGCGCCAGGCCCACTGGCATTCCTATAAAACTGAAATTCATCTGTGGGATTGTTGGAGAGCTGAGAAGCCTGGCTGTTTCTGTGGGCCGGGCATGGCTCTGTCCCTGTTCCCTGCTGCTTCCCTGGAAGGTTTTCCTCAGACCCCAGCAAGGAGGAGTCCAGAGTGGGTGCTAGCAGCTGATGGAATAAAGCAGTGGGAGGAATCCTGAGTGCTTCCCAGGGAGGAGAGGGAATGGGGTGCTTGGGTCCTCGTCCAGAGGGGCTCTCCAGGGGTTTCAATACCTTCACCAAGGATTTTTAGTGCCTTCATCCTTGTGGTGCTGCAGGGGTTTCCTCGCCTCTCCATGGTCTCTCCCTCCCTGTAATACCCAGCAGGAGCTTTCCATTGCTGGGTGTCCCTGTGTCCCCTCGGGGCTGTCCCGAGATCCAGCCCTGTCCTGCCCTGTGTGCCCTGGAGCTCCCTGGAACAGGGAGAAGCAGCTTCCAGGGAGTGATGAGTGGGGGGGAAGCTGGGATTGTGGCTGTGGGCTAAAACTGAGGCTCTTTCTCCAGCCTTGCTCTCAGGCCCTGGGATGAAGATGCTCTGAGAAAGGTGACAGGTTATTTTCTTATTAAAAAAATCTTCCCTAGAAGTTTTCCCTCTTTATCAGGCAGAGCCTGAGTCCCCCTCAGCAGCTGCAGCCTCAGGATTTTCCCAGTCCCAGCTCTAGGACAGATCCACCTCCTCTCCAAAGGTTACATGTGAAATATCCCCTATTGAATGAAGCCTTTGGATTCTCTTGGTGCTTTTCTGCCTCATTAAACCCAGACCATCGATTAAGTAACAGTGGCAGATAGGAAAAGGCAAAATGACTTGGAAGAAATTGGCCTCTCTGGAATCTGGGAGGAAGGAGCCACAATCCTGCCTGGCAGGGAAACATCCCTGGGTCTGTCTGGGCCTCTGTGAGCCAGGGAACACCCAGCTGCTCCCAACTCAGGGCCTTTTCATTGCAGAAAATACTCCAGAACAGCTCCTTGTCTGACGAAAAATGTTGCTAAGTTACAGAGGGGAAATTTTGGGACAACCAAGTCCCTTTCTGAGGGAATATTGTCACTGTTTCTCCACGCAGAGATGATTCTCCCAGGATAACCATGGGAAGTGTCCTGTGCACGGTGGGTCTGGGCTGTTTGGTCCCCACTTCTCATCTCTGCTGGCCCTCACGAGGGAGGGGCTGGGTCTGGACAAAACATTCCCTTGGAAGAGCTGAATTCTTCCTAAAAGAGAGGTAGGACCAGGGAAGCTGGAAAATGGCCTGGAAGTGCGCCACTTCCCTTGGTCCCTACTGAAAATCATGGAGTGATTTGCCTGGGAAGGGACTTTAACCCACCCAGTGCCACCCCTGCCATGGCAGGGATACCTCCCACTGTCCCAGGCTGCTCCCAGCCCTGTCCAGCCTGGCCTGGGCACTGCCAGGGATCCAGGGGCAGCCACAGCTGCTCTGGGCACCCTGTGCCAGGGCCCCTCCACCCTCTGAGATTTGAGAGTTGAGGGGCCACTGGTTGCACTCTGGGCACTGGAATCCATCAGGGAACGTCGGAATGGCCCCTCTGGGGGCCCCGACCCCAGTGAGATCCAGGTCCAAACCCCCTCCCAAAACCCCAGGGTGGGTGGACACTGCTGGGACAGGGGAAAAGGGGATCCTGGTCCTGCTGGAGCAGCTGCTGCTGCCAGGAGCAGAGAAATGAACAATCCCAAAGCTGAGAACACAAAAAGTGATGGATTTTCTGGCTCAGAGAGGGAAGGCAGGTGGGACGAGCCTGATAAAACAGAGTGGTGATGTGGACAGAAGTGTAAGGAGTGCCTGGGCTGTGGCCACTGACAGCACAACTAAAAATGCTGGGGAGAGGAGAAGGAGCTGCTTTGGAGAGAGATGAAATCAATCCCTGCAGGAGGTGAGGAAGGAACCAGGACCCAGCAATGGATTTTGGACAGGGCTGGGTTTGGGCTGAGGAAAACAAACAAATAAATAAATAAAACCTTTTGTTTTTCTATGTGGATACCAAAGATTTCACAAAAGTCTTTTAACACTGGAAATTCTGCTAAGAAAAGTCACAGCTATTTTTCCTGGTAACTGAAGGCAGTGCTGTTTTTTTGATGATTTTCTGGTTTTTAATGATTTTCTAAATTATTTTCTATGAGAATTGTGACCAGCTCTATGTCTCAGTGAGCAGAGTGAGCAAGGACACCTCTGCAGAGGATGGCCTTCACTGTGATAATGGACTGGGAGAGGAGGAGAGCAGGATATTTGTGGAATTAAAGCTTCAGCCAGCCCAGAGATCCAGCTCAGCTGTTCCCTGTCAAACTGAGACTCAGGTGTGAGGAGCATTAAGGGTTCCTGTGCACTTGGACAGGGGGACTCCTCCTAAATCAGAGCAGGATAAAATAAAACAAATCCAAATAAATCCCTGTGTGGGTTTATTGGCCTCTCCTGGGATGTGAAACCTGTGGAGTGGCAGAGACTCCAGGAAAACATCTGCTCCCTCCTCCTGATGGCTCAGCACTGCATTCCCACCAGGCTGCTCGGGGCTGGGCCCTGGGATCAGCTCCAAAGCAAGGGAGGTTGGAATCAATGCAGGGCCAGGGCTGCTCCCTTCCCTGCAAAGGAACAGAGGGATCTTCATGTTGGGGGCTCCTCAGAGGCTGTTTGAGTCTCCCTAGAAAACATCTCCTGGCAATTCTACTGAGACAAATAATTTTAAAAAATGCTGGAGGTTAAAACCATGTCCTTTTAAAAAGACAAATTTAAGAGGAGCTTGTGTGTGATCCAGACCAGGCTGGACAGGCAGGACAGACCAGCAGGAAAAGGAGCTATTAAAAAAGGAAAATCTCAGCCTATTGGGTGATCCTCTGGAGCACAATAAAGCTGGAGAAGATTCCCTAATCCAACAGAGGGAGATTGCTGCCAAGATTCACAAAAGCTTGTTCAGCTGTAGTTGCCAAAGACTGAGTTTGTGGCAGGTGAAGGTAAATTAACACCAGGTCTGTGAGAGCTGCAATCTGCCAGCTCTGCCTGGACACCTCCCTGGGGCAGCAGGGAGCTGAACACAGCCTTTGCTCAGAGCCTGTTCCAGTCAGTCACCTTATGGACAATGGGAGCTCATCACAGGAGCTTTGGGAGCACATCACACTCTGAGCACCTCTGCAATTCCCACCCAGATATGTTCCATTTACACAGCAAAACATCCCCCAACCAGCAGCAAGGAAAGCTCTTCCTGAGATCAGAAAAATCACAACAGCAACTCTCAGTCCTTAGACAGCACTCTGGAGCCTGCCCAAGCCTCAGTGAATGAACCCAGATGTGCTGCTGCTCCTCCTGCCCCATTCCCGGCAGGAAATGCTCCAGGATTAGAAATCTGCTGACATGTTGGTTGGTGCTCAGGGTGCCCAGGGCACAGAGGTGGTGGCTTCAGAGCTCTGCTGCTTTTCTGGTGCTGACAGGGATAAAAAAAGGATCCCCATGTCAGCAGAGATGATCAGGCCATGAGCAGGGCTTATCCTTCCCTTCCCTTCCCTTCCCTTCCCTTCCCTTCCCTTCCCTTCCCTTCCCTTCCCTTCCCTTCCCTTCCCTCCCTTCCCTTCCCTTCCCTTCCCTTCCCTTCCCTTCCCTTCCCTTCCCTTCCCTTCCCTTCCCTTCCTTCCCTTCCCTTCCCTTCCCCCTTCCCTTCCCTTCCCTTCCCTTCCCTTCCCTTCCCTTCCCTTCCCTTCCCTTCCCTTCCCTTCCCTTCCCTTCCCTTCCCTTCCCTCCCTTCCCTTCCCTCCCTTCCCTTCCCTTCCCTTCTCCCAAACCAGAGGCTGACATTCCCTCCAAAATCCTGGGGACAGCCCAGGGGAGAGAATGAAAAGGCAGAGCTGACTTGTAAATCCTTCTTTAATCCCATTATCTGGAGTGGTTTGAGGCTGGAAGGACTCACTGGGTTCACAGCACGATGAAAAACCAGGATGCAGAAGAGCTGGGAAAAGGGCATTGTCTGGACACTGGTCAAGGGAGACAACCATTGGATTTCCCCTTTCCCTTTACTCCCTTTTTCACCCCTCCAATTGCTGGAACAGAGAAGCAGCAATGCCAGGGCAGTGCCCTGTACCTCTCACAGCTCTGGGCTGCTCCTGGGACAGATGAAGGGGCAAAAATACACAAAGAGGGGCTAAACCACCTCTAGAAACCCTGCAGTGCTGATTCCAGGCTCCTTCCAGGAACTGCAGTTCCCTGGACTGCGCTGCAGGATTTACCTGTGTGGGAAGAAGCCTCCTCTGGCTGGGCAGGTCTCACCTGTGGGCTCCTCCTGCTTGGCTGGAATGCTCCCAGGATGTGCTTTAGCAGGAATGGATAATGCACAGCAAGAATTCCTGCCCAGGGTCACTATTGTAAAGTGTCCCCAGGATTGGCTGGGCTTGTAGCCACCTGCACTTTGAATTTTAATTGGTGCAGGAAAGCAGGGGAAGGAAAAGAAGGAATGACATTTTCCTGGGGGAGGGAGGCAGTTTTCCAGCTGCTGTGGCTGGGTGGCTGAGAACAGAAACTCTGACTGGTGTGGTCAGGGAAGAAGAGTTCAGAAATTCCTCTGTCCAGGTGCTCCTTTGGCAGCAGCTCAAGGGAACTAGGTCTGGATTTGTGGATTCAAGGATTGTATGGAGACCTTCCCAAGGACCTGCCCCTTCACCTGCAGTCCACTGACCACACTGACCCCACTGACCATTGACCCACTGACCCCACTGATCATTGACCCCACTGACCCACTGACCATTGACCTGCTGACCCACTGATCATTGACCCCACTGACCCACTGACCATTGACCCACTGACCCCACTGACCATTGACTCCACTGACCCACTGACCATTGACCCACTGACCCACTGACCATTGACCCCACTGACCCCACTGACCACTGACCCACTGACCCCACTGACCATTGACCTGCTGACCCCACTGACCACTGACCCACTGACCATTGATTCACTGACCCCACTGACCATTGACCTGCTGACCCCACTGACCCACTGACCATTGACCATTGATGCCACTGACCATTGACCCCACTGACACACTGACCCCACTGACCCACTGACCCCACTGACCATTGACCTGCTGACCCCACTGACCACTGACCCACTGACCATTGATTCACTGACCCCACTGACCATTGACCTGCTGACCCCACTGACCCACTGACCATTGACCCACTGACCCGACTGACCACTGACCATTGACCCACTGACCCCACTGACCCACTGACCATTGACCCCACTAACTACACTGACTCCACTGACCATTGACCCCACTGACCATTGACCCACTGACCCCACTAACCCACTGACCATTGACCCACTGACCATTGACCCCACTAACTACACTGACTCCACTGACCATTGACCCCACTGACCATTGACCCACTGACCATTGACCCCACTAACTACACTGACTCCACTGACCATTGACCCCACTGACCATTGACCCACTGACCCCACTAACCCACTGACTCACTGACCCCACTGACCCACTGACCATTGACCTCACTAACTACACTGACTCCACTGACCATTGACCCCACTGACCATTGACCCACTGACCCCACTAACCCACTGACTCACTGACCCCACTGACCCACTGACCATTGACCTCACTAACTACACTGACTCCACTGACCATTGACCCCACTGACCATTGACCCACTGACCCCACTAACCCACTGACTCACTGGCCCCACTGACCCACTGACCATTGACCTCACTAACTACACTGACTCCACTGACCATTGGCCTGACCCCACTGACCGCTGACCCCACTGCCCACTCACCCCACTGACCCCACTGACTGCTGACCCCACTGACCCACTGACCATTGACCCACTGACCCACTGATCCCCCTGACCCACTCTGGGCTCAGACCCTGCCCCAAACCAGAGGTAAAGTTTTCGGTGCCTGTTCTAGTGCAGGTAAAGTGGTGCAGATAAAACTGTTAGTGCAGAACACAAACATCAGATCTTTAGGGGTCCTTGCAGGGACCCTTGGGGACAGGGAACAGTGAACAAGAGATTGACTCCAAAATGTCAGATAAAAATGAGACTGAGCCATTTGCAAACCTGACAACTGAGATATTAATGAACTGCAGTTTCTCATTATTTCAGTTCAAAAGTGCTTTTCTCTCTAAAATTTATTCCATCTTAATTAGGCAATAATAAGCTTTAAAAAATGAACAGAAACACACTTTCAAGGGAATTCAGGTTTTGTTGAGACTGAAAAGGATTTTTTTTGTTTCCACTTTTCAAAAACAAATAAAAAATCCTAAAACACAAACATAATTATTTTCACATTGCACAGAAAAAACACACCAGTTTTTTTCTCTCTCTCTGTGTTTCCATTTTTGATCCAGTTAATGGACTAAAATTCCCACTGTTCACACAGCTCCAGCCCCTCCACCTGCACAAGGTGCAGACAGAGAATCTGGATGGAGAGAAACCTTTGGAAAGCACAGAGGACACAGGGGGGACATGCACCCAGGGTCTGTCACCTGGGGTATGGGCTACCCTGGACCAAGTCCCGCAGGGTGACCCTCACTTGGCTGGTCAACGGGTGCCTGGAGAGCGTCATTAAAATCCCCACCAGGATGACGGAAGGACTCTTGAGCTGCTGGAATCCGAGCGGGTTTATTGAGGATTGATCGACAGAGTCGGAGGCAGAAATAGGAGCAGGGAGACAACCACACTGAGCGGAGGCAGACTCTGAAAAACCCCGGGGAAGGAGGGGCCAGAGTATATAACTGGGGAGGGAAGGAGTAACTAGGGTACAAATGACCCAATGGGCAGAGGGTATAAGGGATGGGGTAACATAAACTGGGCCAATGAGGGAACAGGGAAGGAGTGGTTTATAGAGAGAACCATTAGAAACAACGAGAATGGGGAACTTTTCAGAGCTTGGGGAGCTGACAACCACAAACTGACAGGTGATGGGCATGTGCTCATTTGCACTGGGGGGCAGAGGACTCTGGGGAAATGCCTTATGCTAAATGACTGTCGTTTCCCATGGCATTCCCATACTGTCTTCCCCATGGGCATAGCCCACATGGGGTGCCACTGCTCCCTGGCCCCACACTGCCCATGGCACAGGCAGAGTCCCCAGCCCTGGAAGTCTTCAAAACCCAGAGGGTGGGGTTTAGTGGTGGCTGTGCTGCTGTGCTGGGCTGCTGGCTGGGCTTGAGGATCTCGCCCCTGCCCTGGCAGTGCCCAAGGCCAGGCTGGGCACTGGGGCTTGGAGCAAACTGGGACAGTCGAAGCTGTCCCTGCCATGGCACAGTGGCACTGGGTGGGATTTGAGGCCCCTGCCAATACAAACCTGTCACTATAGGACACGAGAAAGCATGATGTGAGCTGCTGCTATTGTGAAGGTAAAAAAGGCAAGTTTATTTTCTGACTCCAGCATTTATAGTTTTCCAAAGGTGCCAGTGGATTGGAGGGTGAACGTGCCACCTCTCCACCAACACTGGACAAACTACCAGTCCATCAAATTTCTCTGCCTCTATGAAGGAATGCAAAAACAGTAAGTTATTTACAGAAAGTGTGTGAGAAATTTGCTACAAGAATGTAAACTCAGAAGGCTTTAGAAAATCTTAAAAAATCAGGGCGACACAAACCCATCCTGGGAGGGATCATCCTGTGTGATTTTAAAGGTCTTTTCCAGCCTGAACAATTCCCTGGCTGCTCCAGCTGCTCCTCTCTGGGCATGTTCCAGGCTCTGGGTCTCTCTTTTCCAGGCACTGTGGTTTCCTCTGCCCCGTGCCCCAGACAGAGGCAGCCCCAGGGCAGTGCCTGGTGTTTTGCACGGTCTGCTGCTCCCTGCTGCTCCCGGCTCTCCTGGCAGGGGAGATGAGCTGGCAGAGCTGCCTGGCACAGCTGGTGCCCAGGGCTGGGAACACCGAGGTGGAAGGGCAGCAGAATTCCTGCTGGGATCCAGGGGCTGCAGCACTGGGAGGCTCCAGGCAGGGCACAGAACCTGAACCTGCTGTGACAAAGTGTGGCTTGTTCCAGAGCAGAGGGATTGGGGGTCAAATGTCCATAAAGCTCCTGCCCTGTGGGAACAGCTGGCAGGAGCTCGTGGTGTCCAGGTGTGGGACTGTGCCACTCCTCTCACCTGCAAATACCAGGGGCCTTTTGAGGTGGGGGGGTCTGTGCAGGGGCAGCTGAGCTTGAATTCAGCCCCCTCCTAACACAAAAATGAGAATTTTTGTTCACTGGAGCCCTGCAGCTGAGCCCAGGGGATTGCCTGAGCTTGGATTTGGCCCTTACTGATCCCAGCTGGGTTTATTTCATACAAAGGCTTTGGTCAGGACACACAGTTTGCAGCACTTGCTGTGCCCTGAGTCCTGACTTGCTGTAAGAGCTGCACGAGCTGTCAGAGTTCCTAATTCTTTTTCCACTGCATGGATTCGTTCCTCTGTTTGTTCTAAGGTTTAAAACTAAGGTTTCTCTGACTAAATGCACTCAGCTGTACCCATCAGCTGCCTTGGTACTGGGTATTTCTTGGGAAATTTCCCCCCAAGATTTGGGATTTGATACTTAGGGACTCAAACATCCCAACCCAAGAGCTTCTAAAGAATTGCAAATAAAGCAATTTGTTGCTCCTGCAGCCCTCCGAGTCTGAGAGAGATCTGGGAAAGAAAACTGAGTAAAAAGACTCTTCTAAAATTCTGGGTTAAATTCTTCCTTGCTGAGCTGCAGGGGTGACATCAGAATTGTGACATCAGAGATGTGAATTCTGTGTGGGACTCACTGTCCCTGCCAGGGCCTGCCCCAGGGCTCCTCTCACCCTCCAGGATGGAATTCCCCCTTTCCCTGGGGAACAGCAGCTTTTCCTGTAAGGTTTGCTCCTGACCACTCCACTCCCCTGCAGGGTCTTTAATGCTGCAGACAAATCTTCCAGGTGCCCCTGTAGGACACCTTCCCTCCGTCCCCCTGCCCAGGACCATTCATTGCATGGCTGCATTGCAAAGCACTTAAATTTCATTTAATTTGTCTGGAAATTATTCACATCCATACAAAAAATATCATTCAGTGTGGCTATTTCCCTCTTTAGATTTATCCTTCTCCTTTGGAACTAAATTGAAGTTTATATCTCCATCCCATAGCATGGAAATAATTTTATTGGCATTATAAGACCTTGTAATTCGCCATCTGATGGTGTTTAATGGCACAAAAGCTGTGTCCCAAGGTTTTCCAGAGCCTGGGAATACACAGGTGCCTGACTGCTTGTTTTCATCATTAGTTTTCAGTTGGGGAACTCAAGAATTCAGTTTTAATATTTTGCTCTCCCACCACAGTGAGAACACTGGATTTTATCATGGAATCAGCTGGTATTTGCCTGTTTGGGGAAGTTCTTTCTATGGAACATCTAAACCTGGATTATTGTTTTTTCACTGGAAATTAATTTATTCTAAAGGTCAGCTTCTCCCAAGGAATATAAATGAATCCAGTGGACTTGGGTCATTTTGTTTCTTCTGAAAGCACAAGAAATCTCATAGGTAATGGAGGGGCTTGAAGATCCCTTCCAACCCAAACCATTCCAGGATTCCATGACAGTATTTAAACTCATTTAAACTCATTGATGGGCATTGCACATAACAATCCCAAGCCAGTTTGGGCACAGCACGGTGGCTGTGGGACAGGGGAGTGTCTTCCCGAGGCCTCCCTGCTCCCTGCCAGCGTGGGGAGAGGGGCTCAGGAGGGAAAGGGGTTTGGTTTGGGGGCCAGGGCACCTGTGCAGGGCAGGGATTCCTTTGGCAGCTGGGGATACCTGGCAAACAAACCTCGGGATGCTCCTGCAGCTTCCCCAGCGGGGCAGTTCACTGCAGCTGTGCCCTTCGCAGGAGCCTCCTGGGCCATGCTGGCCACCAACCCCAGCTGGCCACCAGCCCCAGCTCCTGCCATCAGTCAGATCCTGCTGCTCTTGTTGCTGCCAGACTTACCTTTTCCTCAGAAATATTTGCTGGAAGCACAGAAGGGAAGTCTGAACAGAGAGTGGAAGCAGCATTTATTTGAAATATTTGGGTTAGCTTGAAAAATGAAGGTGCAGTGACCTTTCCGCGACCCCGAGCCGGAGCGTGGAGCTGCGGCAGGACGGTGCAGCGTTCATGGAAATGGCAGCACCTCCAGTCCTCAGTCTGGGAGCAGAAACCCTCAATTAACACTCCTGCCCTCAGGCCCCAGAGCCATCCTCACCCTCATTCCTCCTGATTCCCTCCTGCTTTCCCCTACCCCTGACAGATTGCACAGGATGGTGAGGAGGGGAGGAATGGGATTTTTAGCTGCATAAACAGAAGGAAAAGAGGAAAAATCTGATGAAAGAATGAGTTCCCAGAAATGAGAACGCAGGAGGAAGCTGGATTCTCTCCCACAGAACTTTTTGTGCCCCTTTGTTGTGCTTCGAGCACTTGCTCTGATGGGCTCAACTGACTGAGTTTTTGAAATGCTCCCACTGGCACAACAGGAACTCCTAATGAGGGGCATCTCTGGGAGCCTGAGGCTTGGGTCATTCCCTGAGCTCAGAGCTCGGCTAGGACCAGGAATTCCATCCTGTGGAGGTGGAGCTGGAGGACACTGAGGTGAGGGTGAGCATGGCTGGGAGAGGAGAATTGAGAAATGATCACTGCCAATGACCTCAGAAGCAGGAGGCGAGATCTCACTGGAAGCAGATCCAGGGAGGAAGAAACTACGGGGAGGGCTTGGCATTGTGGCTTTGATAGCAACTGTGAACTCAAACCATCCCAATCTCCAGGGAGAATGGAAGGTTTCAGAACAGGCAGCTTGACAAAATGGAACCTTCCCATTTTACTGTGTCTGCAGAAAATGGGAAATGGGTTAGAGGGGACAAGCTGAACTCCAGGAACAGCCAATGTGTGCAGGGACCTGCTCAGAATAGGCAGCACCAAATAACACCCAGGAAGGGAGACAGTTCCTGGGGAAAATGGGATCAGTGAGCACCAGGAGAGGCCATGGAAAACCCTTCCCACATGAGCCTCAGGTGTTATCTGAGAGGAAGAGTTGATGTGACTCCCACAGTAGAGAGCCCAGCCCAAGGAGGGGTCACAGAGAAGCAATTTGGGTCAAACCAGTGCTCCTGAGAAAATCCATCCAGGGCAGAGGAGGAGGAGGAGGAGGGAGTTCATAGGAGGATGGGAACACCTGGAAATGCCTGGAAACACCTGGCAGTGACAGCAGTTAAGGCAATTACTGGGTTATACTTTAACCCAACCTCAAGTCACAGGGCAGGGTCTTCTAACAGCTCAGGACAGAGATTCCCATCACCAGGAGAAGCTATGACAGAGAAGCAGCACCCCTGGGCAGGGATTAGAGTGCCCTGGATTGCTGGTAACAGCTGCAGAAGTGCCAGATCAGCCATCAATAGTCCAGCCTCAGGCACTAATTCCCTGCTTCCAGCCCCTGCATCCTGCAGTTCATGGGAATCAACCTGGTCTATGTGGGAAGTTCAGTTTCCAGCACTTGCTTGCATAAATCCTTCCTGACTCTCCTTAGATGCAATTCCTGGTGTATATCAGGGCCTAACGAATCAAAAGAGATTTTTATGGAATTGTAGAATCCCAGAATGGTTTGGGTGGGAAGGGACCTCAGAGACCATCCAGTGCCATCCCTGCCATGGGCAGGGATACCTTCCACTGTCCCAGGCTGCTCCAAGCCCTGTCCAACCTGGCCTTGGACACTGCCAGGGATGGGGCAGCCACATCTTCTCTAGTCTCTCTGTGTTCTTCAATGGAAAAATTCTCTTTTCCTGCCCCTGTTCCCCTGGACAATCTGCAGTTGCAGTAGGATTCACTTTGGACACCAGTGAGACCTTTCCATGCTCTGAACTGTGGTCCCTGGGATTATCCTGACGAGTTTTCTCCTCATTAGCACAGCAAATTGCTTTGCCCTGGTGCCTTTTGCAGACACAGCAGCTGCTCCAGGTGCAGCTCGGGGCTGTCAGGAGCTGGGGACTCACTTTGCTCAGGAGACACACAGATCCTCTGGAAACTGCTCCTGGGCCTTGCTTCCGTCTATTTTTGCACAAGTTAAGACAGTCTATTGTTTGCGTAGTGGAGCAATTATTTTAATAATACTTCAGAGCTGGGCTTTATTTTCCTATTGATTTTAGTGACTTGGATCCGGCAGGAATTTCAGTGTCTGGATGAGTAAAAAAGGCAAAATGTTTATAGGAGAGCATAAACCTCATTTCATGTACTCCATTTTACAAGTAGCTCAAAATGGTTTTTTAATAAGCATTTAAAGTGATCTATTCCCATCAATAGCAGTTGTCATGTCTCATCTGAGGAAAAGTGATTTTAAATGGCTCCTGTAATTAACTATTTATTTATTATTAGTCAGTTATTTACAGAGGTCTGTTATGGGGAGGTTTGGTGTGTGAAAGCCTGCCCAGTGCTCCTGAGGGTGTTGGAGGGGCTGGGGCAGGAGCTGCTGGAGAAGGACTCTGCATTCAGCTCATGCTCTTCCTTCCATGGAATCATAGGGTCACTGAGGTTGGAGAAGATCTCCAAAGTCATCAAGTTCAACCTTTCACCAAATCCCTCCATTCCCACTAAACCATATCATCCACACATCTTTTTAACACCTCCAAGGATGGGGACTCCACCCCTGCCCTGGGCAGCCCTTGCCAAGGGCCTGAGCCCCCTTTCCATGGGGAAATTCCTGCTGCTGTCCACCCTGAGCCTGCCCTGGCCCAGCCTGAGGCCGTTCCCTCTCCTCCTGTCCCTGTTCCCTGGGAGCAGAGCCCGACCCCCCCGGCTGTCCCCTCCTGTCAGGAGTTGTGCAGAGCCAGAAGGGCTCCCCTGAGCCTCCTTTTCTCCAGGCTGAGCCCCTTCCCAGCTCCCTCAGCCTCTCCTGGGGCTCCAGCCCCTTCCCAGCTCTGTTCCCTGCCCTGGACACTCTCCAGCCCCTCCAGGTCCATCCTCAGTCCTCCCAGCCCTGACCTCAGGATTCGAGGTGGGGCCTTATCTTCTCTTTGGCAAAGCAAACAAGGCTTTGACTGGGCTGAAATCCACGGATTGTGGGCCTGGCCTGGCTGTGCTGCTATTGGGTTTCCTTATTCCAGAAAGACCTAAAAACAATGACACTTCCCAAACCTGCATCAGGTTCTTTCTTTGGTTGGCGCAGAGCAGGTTCACATCCCTGGATTTAATTCAGACCATTAGCTGGCTGCTGCCATCAGTTTAAACCCAGGTCTGGAAGCGATCTCCAGAGGTCTTTTAAACTCCTCTGGTTTGCTCCCAATTCAGATTTATGGCAGCAGTTAAGGATATTAATTGATATTTAGTCTTTTAAAAGATCTTAAAATCGAGACTGAATGGTCGACTGCATTCTCAGGCAGGGATGGTTTTTGCAGCACTTCCCTCCTGACCTGCTGAGGACAAATCCCCGAGGAGTCCAAACAGGAGGAGCTGGAGCAGGGATTGACTTTCCAGCCCTGTCTCCACTGGGAAGGGGAAGGATTGTTTCCTTGCAATCTCTCTGTGTTTTGTAGTCACAGAAGAAGCACAATAAACTTGAGGGAACCTGGGCAGGATGGAGAGCTCCTCTGACAATGAGTTCTGGCTGCTCCCAGTGCTCCCCCTCTCAGCACTCTGCTGTGCTTCCAGGACTTGCTCTGATGGGCTCGATGGATTGATTTTTTTGAAATAGCACAACAGAAGCTCCTAAGGAGGAATATCTTTGGGAGCCTGAGGGTCGGGTCATTCCCTGAGCTCAGAGCTCGGCTGGACGGGGAATTCCGACCATGGCGAATCAGGGGGAAGGCAGAGGCTGAGCTGCACATCCCCGGGACCGGGGCAGGTCCTCAGTGCCACCCCAGCAGCAGGATGGCACCAGCAGCTCTCTCTGCTCTGGAATTCCACACCCCTCGCTGCCAGCAGGGAAGGTACACGGGGAATAGCAGAGTTCTTAATCTCGAGTGCGTTGGCTGAGGTGTTCTCGCCATCAGCTCCTCTCCCACCTCCCCATCCTGCCAGGAATCCTTGGAATTCCAATTTCGGAGTTCTGCTGAGGCTCTCTGAGTGAATTGCACCCTCTAGGGTTCGAGAGGAGCTGCAGGACGGGATCTGTGCAGCTACTACAGGGACGGAAGGAAAGCAGATGAAAGGAACCTACCCGGCAACAAAAACGCTGGAAACGGAACAGGAGTTCCGGGCAGTTCTTCGGAGTTTCAGGGCAAAGGAACTGCGAGTGCTGGGGCAAACTGGGAGTCAGTGCCGTGGGTAATTGGGCACACCCTGGCCCCTGAAATAACTGAACTGAGGGAATGTTTGTGTGCAGTATTCCCTGTCCTGCCCCTGCAGCCTCTCCTGGAGGATTTCCACCCCTCAGCATTCCCTTGGAAGCATCACCCCAGCCTTGGGTCCCACAGCATTTGATGCAAACCAGGGTCCCTTCTGGCCCTGCTCCCTCATTCCCTTTCCCTCACACACGGCAGAGGGGCAGGGAGTGGATCTGCAGGTGCTGCCTGGGAGCTCAGTGCTGTGTGTGATTGAGGGCTTGTGTCGGAGTCCAGGACATCCCCTGGCTGCCCTGGCTGTCTCGAGACCCTGGCAGGGGGCTCAGGGACCTTGGCAAGAAGTCAAAAACACCTGTGGCTTCGATTTTAATCCACGGGAGAGGCTGCCAACTCTGTATGAGGAATTACAAACCAAAAGAGTTTGAGTAGTGTAATAGAAGAATTGACACAGGGTAGAAAAGTAGAATTTTAAGTTTTTTTAAAATGTAATTCAGGGGTACAAGATGGAAGAATCTGGGCATACTCTAGCCTTCTTTCCCTTCTTCTTGCCCTCCATGTCTTAGGGTGATGGTGACACTTTTCTATTGGTCTAGGATAGGGACACACTGTCCAACACGGATTTTAGGTATTGTACAGGAACTGTAAACATGGTACACGTAGTTTTGAGTGTATGATGTGGGAGCCGCCCGGGGCTCGGCAAAGACTGCCATGGCTTCTGTACTAAGCAGACCTCAGCAAGTCAGAGAGAGAAAGTTTTAGATAAGAAAAAATAAACAACCTTGAAAACTGAACTTCACACATTCCAGACCTCTTCTTCAGCTCCCAAGCTAAAAGAACAAAGACTTTCACACTGTTAGTGTCATTCCAAACAAGCAAACCCTAACAGGTTTGGGGTTAAGCAGAGATTAATTCCCCACTGGAGCAGCTCCTGTCTGGCTGGCAGGAGGCTCCGAGCCCCAGGCAGATTTGATGGGACCTGATCTAAATGGAGGTGGCAGGGACCAGCTCCCACTGGGATACGTCCCAGCCATCCCCAGCAGCAGCCAGAGGGAAATGGGAGCCAACGGCACCAAAAGCACCGAGGTGAAAGGGCTGAACTGCCTGGGAGAGGGGTGAGACACAGAGAGACAGATCATGGAATCCTGGAATATCCTGAGATGGGAAGGACCCACAGGGATCATCCCAACCCCTGTTCCTGCCCAGGATCCCAACAATCCCACCCTGGGCACCCCTGGCAGTGCTGTCCAAACCCTCCTGGAGCTCTGGCAGCCTTGGGGCCGGGACAATTCCCTGGGGAGCCTGGGCAGTGCCAGCACCTCTGGGGGAAGAACCTTTCCCTGAGCTCCATCCCAAATCCCCTGGCACAGCTCCAGCCGTTCCCTTGGGAACTCCTGCCATGGGAATTCCCAGGTGAATCTCTGCAGAGGGCACTTGATCAGAAGGTCCCCAGAATAATCCCCAAACCTGGGAACCAGCTTGGAAGAGGGAATAGAGCCAGATAAAAGGCCAGGTTTCTGCATGGATGCACTAGGAGGGTCATTCCTTCAAATCTGGGAGATCTCATTCATGCAGTTCCTTATCAAAATGCCACAGAAAAGCAAGGAAGGGGCTGCTCCTTGCAGAACTCTCCAAGGCAGCTTTAAAGCATCCCCTGGGATGTACCCAGCTTCAAAGGATGGATGGATGGATGGATGATGGATGGATGGATGGATGGATGGATGATGGATGATGGATGATTGGATGGATGGATGGATGATGGATGGATGATGGATGGATGCATGGATGGATGCATGGATGGATGATGATGGATGGATGATGGATGGATGGATGGATGGATGGATGGATGGATGATGATGGATGGATGGATGATGGATGGATGATGGATGGATGCATGGATGGATGCATGGATGGATGCATGGATAGATGATGGATGGATGGATGATTGGATGGATGGATGATGGATGGATGATGGATGGATGATGGATGGATGCATGGATGGATGCATGGATGGATGCATGGATAGATGATGGATGGATGGATGATGGATGGATGGATGGATGGATGGATGGATGGATGATGATGGATGGATGATGGATGGATGGATGGATGGATGGATGGATGGATGGATGGATGGATGGATGGATGGATGGATGGATGGATGAAGGGGAAGGAATGGAAAGCACACTCAAATACCTTTGTTATGCTCAGCTGCTGAACACACAGGAGCAATGATCCATTAAAGAGCTTCACACTCAGTTCCTGGGAAAACTGAGGAACAGTTCAGGGCCTGATTCTTTCCTTCCAACCTGGAATAAATTATTCCCTGGACTGAAAGAAGACCCTCCCAGCCGAGTTGGTGAGCTCTAGGTTTAATGAGAGCACAAACCTCTCTCCCCTGCTGTGCAGAATTGCAGACCTGATTAACATCCAGCACTAATCACAGGAGGCTGCAGGGGACTGGCTGGAACTGGAAGTTTTATGCCCTGGAAGTGTTCACAAAACAAGCAGGTGTGGGACCTTGTGATGTGCTTTGGGGGGAATGGTGGGATTTGGTCAGAGGTTGGACTTGATGATCCTAGAGGTCTTTCCCAACCTAAATGATGCTGTGATTCCACAGGCCCAGGAGCTGGATGGCAGTGCCCAGCTGCCACAACCCCTGTGCTGCTCTGCAGCAGCAGGAGGCACTGCCAGACCTGCATTTTCCCCACTTTTCTCTGTGCTCTCTCCTTTGTGCTGCCTGTGCAGCCAATTGGCCAATTCCAGGTGCAGATGGCTGCAGGAGGGAGGCTGAGGCTGACTGAGTTCCTGCAGCTGCAGGAATCAGTGCAGAGGCAGGGGTGGAGTCCTTGGACATGCTGCAGGTGTGGGAAGAGCTCTGCGCTCATTCCCTGTGCCAGAGCAGAGGCTGAGCTCTCCCAGCTCAGCACACTGGGGGAGAAAGCTCCACTCCCAGCTATCTCTGGCTGAGAACAGAACCAGAGGATCAGGCAGCAGAGGAAACTGGGCCTGGCAGTTTTCCAACAGAATATTCCACACTGTAAATCCGATCTTTTCACACAATAAAGAGAGGCTGTTCTGTTGTAAACTTGGGGTTTTGAGAGGAGAAATGGAAAATATTAGTTCAGTGGGCTTGGAGTTCAAAGTCAGCATTGTCCGGAGGGAGCATGGAGAAGCAAATGAACCCTTTCTGAACACTGGGAGATGTCTCTTGGAGATCATGGAATAATGGAATGGTTTGGGTGAAAGGGACCTTAAAAGTCCTTCCAGAGCCACCCCTGCCATGGCAGGGACACCTCCCACTGTCCCAGGTGCTCCAACCCCAGTGTCCAGCCTGGCCTTGGGCACTGCCAGGGATCCAGGGGCAGCCACAGCTGCTCTGGGCACCCTGTGCCAGGAGCCATCCAGAGGTTCCTGTACCCAAATCTTCAGCACTGTCAGCTCTGCCCATGCCAAGCCCTATTCACTGCTCTGTCACCTATTTTACACTAAAGCTGGGTAAATATTCACCCTCCTCAGCTGCTGTCTGACATGAAACGGAGTTGTGATTAAATTTCTGAGTGTCTGTTTGCCATAGAATTTGAAAATATGTGAACATTTTTCATGTGAACACTGCACACACCCCAGTTACCCCTGGCTCAGTGCCTGGGTTTGTGTCACTTGTGTGCCCAATGCCCCACACTCCTGCCCTGCTGGCTCCTGCCCATCCATAGCTGGGGCCAAGGACAATGCCAGGAACACAGGAGGGAAATGGCCTGAGCAGAACTGCAGCCTGTGGGTGCTGATTCATCCACTCCCTGTTTCCTCCTGTACATGAGAACCCCCCTCCCCCCCCCAGGATCCAAGGAGCAAAAACAGCTTTGCTTTCAATACATTGAATTTTTCTGGTGAAGAAACAAAATAAATAAACAAAACCCCAAACCAAAGCCCCACCTCCTGCCCAAGGTGTAAAGGGCAGCAGTGAGGTGCAGGTGAGGTGAGTCAGGGCTGACTCATCCCAGGCTTACTCACCCCAAAATTCAGCGGCATTTTTAGTGCTGCACAGAGAAATAGAGATGCTAAGCAGACCTTTGAATATGTCACTGTATCTCCCGTGGAAAGACTTCCATTAACTCTGTCACATCCTGGATCAGTGAACAATAACTCTGATGGATCTGGAGATTCGTGCTCCTCAGCTGCTACCCAAATAAGCAATTACTCACTCAATTAAGATTCAAGTCAGGAAAATAAAAGCAAAACTTAAAAGTATGTGCGTGTGAAGGTTGGAGATTCTGTTCAAAACTGATTTTGAATCACAGAAAGGAAACAGGATAAAATAGGAGTAAAGTCACAGATGGGGGTCGGGTTCTGCTCCCAGGGAACAAGGAACAGCCTCAAACTGTGCCAGGAGAGGTTTGGGTTGGATTTAGGGAAAGTTCCTCCACATAAAAAGTTGTTAGGCACTGAAGAGGCTGCCCAGGGCCTCAGACTGAGAATGCCGTTATTTTAGCTTTCATTTCTGGCTGCAAGCTGGATCAGCCCCCAAAATACCAACACTGCAGTGGCACTCGGGAAAGTGTTGATTTGGAAACAGCAACCTGAAAATCCCTGTCTGTTTTGAGCAAACACAAACCTACTTTCAAAGCAATGTCATCTTTTGACAGATTGAAATTTCAAAATGTTGATTCAGAAGCTTCCGTTTGGAGTCTCCTTAAAGGAATGCCCGTGTTGACAAGATCTGTGTTTTGTCATGCAAACGTGTCAGCAGATTCCCATGGGATCTCCTGTTCTCCCCGGGGTGCTCCCAGCTGTGCAGCTCTCCATTCACAGCATCGCTCACAGTACCAGCTCCCAAAAGGATTCGGAAAGGCTCTGGCTCCCTGTTTGTCCTGTCTAGAGGCAGGATTTGGGATGTAGCCATGGTTTGATGGGTTTGCAAGCCATTCAAAGAGCAGGAAACCCGAGGGAAAATGGTATTGGGAGGCAAAAGCAGCAGCTGGCAGCTCCATGTTCTGGCCCTGGGTGGGTCTCTGTGGGAGCTGACCCTTGCGGGGGGGGGGGGGGGAGGGGGAGTTGCTTCTGCCTTAGCTCCCAGGGGTACCCCCAGTCCAGACTGTTTTTGTTCTCCATCTGCCTGGGATAGTGGAAGGTTCCCTGCCTGTGGTGGGGGTTGGAACTGGATAATTTTAAGGTTCCTTCCAACCCAAAGCATTCCAGGATTCTGGGATTGGATAATTTGCTGATCTGGTAAAGTTTTCTGGAGATCTGGATCCTCCCTCATTTACAGTCTGAGCCCCAAAGTTCCAGACTGCTCAGGGAGTGAAGTTGGGCTCAGTTTAGGGTTAAAACTGCTTTGGGATTGGAGTTTTTCACAGGATTTCCAGAAAAAAATCAGTCACAGAATCATGGAACAGTTTGAGCTGGAAGGGATCCCAAAGCCCCTCCAGTGCCACCCATGCCATGGCAGGGACACCTCCCACTGTCCCAGGTGCTCCAAGCCCTGTCCAGCCTGGCCTTGGGCACTGCCAGGGATCCAGGAGCAGCCACAGCTGCTCTGAGCACCCTGTGCCAGGGCCTGCCCACCATCCCAGGGAACAATTCCTGCCCAATATCCCACCTAACCCTGTCCTCCTTCAGCTTAGGGTCATTCCCCCTTGTCCTGTCCCTCCAGGCCTTTGTCCACATTCCCTCTCCAGCACCCTTCTAGGCCCCCAAATGCACCCACTCACTTCCAAAACATTTTTCACCCTTATATTTTACTTCCAATCTTTACTTCCTTTTATTTTTCACAAGTTTCTTGTTTTTCTCTCTGAAAATCCACAATAAACCCCAGACATTTTCCTTTTCCCTCAGTTTCCATCCCAGCCCCTCAGCCGAAGATAATTTTCTGTTTCCCCAAGCTGAGGGTATTTTGCGTTTAATGAGAGGTGCAGAAATGTTGCTCTCAGGTGAGACAGCACCACCCGGTATTTTCTCAGCAATCAACCCATGCTGATGTGCTTTACCCAAACCTCCCACTAGATGGTAGGAGGGGATTAGAAAGGGAATTCACGCCAAAATGGAAGGAAAATTCACTCTGAACACCACCCCCTGCCGCCAACCCCCAGCCTCTGAAATTTTGGACTAACAGCCGAGGATGGCAGAAATAAGAGGTGGTGATGGCCGGAAAATTCACTCTAAACACCACCCCCGCCAACCGCCAACCTCTGAAATTTCAGAATAACAGCCGAGGATGGCAGGAATAAGAGGTGGTGCTGGCCGGTTAAGGTCAGGACAGGACTGCTCCTGAGCCATATTCACAAAGGGAGGGCCTTGGATGCACTCTAGGAATCCCCAGCTCCAGAGGCTGTATCAGTGTCAAGAGGGGGTTTTCCCTGTTTCAACTCTCTTGGAAAATCAAACATCTGCTCTGTAAATTCTCCTGCACAGCCAGGCTGGGAGAGCTGGGGGTGCTCACCTGGAGAGGAGAAGATCCAGGGAGAGCTCAGAGCCCTTCCAGAGCCTAAAGGGGCTCCAGGACAGCTGGAGAGGGACTGGGGACAAGGCATGGAGGGACAGGACAAGGGATTAATCCCACTGGGGACAGATCCAGAAAAGAGGAAAAGAAAAAATAAGTAATCCGAGACGAGGAAGAGAAACTTCTCCCTCTGATTCGCCGTGGGAAGGTGTGGGAGCAGCAAGCAGCCCCAGCTCCTCTCACTCATTCCTTTTCCCCTCAAAAAAGGAGGAGAAGGTGGAAACACAGGAGGTGGGGGCAGGGACAGTTTGAAGGAAGGCAAATGAAGAAGGGAAAAGGAGTGGGATTTTAAAATGAAGTGTTTGATTGTGATATACTCAAGGAGCAGAGAGAAACCTGAAGTGAGAGAATTCAATTTCTGAACACATTCCCAGCACTGGTGCCGAGGGCAGGGAGAACTCCTTGTGCCACATCCCCAGCACTTCCTGTGTCACACCCAGGGTCACACCCAGGGTTACATACCGGGTCACATCCCCATCATGTCCTCTGTCACGCCCAGGGTCACACCCAGGGTCACACCCACAGCATGTCCCATGTCACACCCAGGGTCACATCCACAGCATGTCCCATGTCACACCCAGGGTCACACCCACAGCATGTCCTGTGTCACACCCAGGGTCACATCCCAGGGCAGCATGGTACCCATTGTTTGTTGAGGCAGGAACTGGTGACGTCCCCGCGGGGCCATCTGGGGACTGAGCTGCTCCAAGGTTCAGCCCATCCCGGCTCCTGCCGGATCCTCCCTGCCTGTGGGGCTGGAGAGGCGTCAGCTGTTTGCCCCTCGAGCAGGGCGGTGCTGGTCCCTCCCCAGCCGGAGGAAGGCCATGGATCACCTTCCCCTCCTCTGCACAGCCCCAGAGCAGCAGTGCCAGGCTGGCTCAGAAGGATGGCAGGAAGGTGCTGAGCTCTTCCTCCTGGCACAGAGGTTTTGGTGGCACTGACAGAGCTGTTCATTCCCTCACACCCTCCTCATCCTCCCTGAAAGCCTCCTCTGGAGGAGGGAAAGCACCTCTTCACGGGAAATTCAGGAAATTGCCTTGGGAAGCTGCACTCTATCATACAGGGAACGGCTGGAGCTGGGCCAGAGCAGGTCAGGCTGGATCTCAGGGAAAGGTTCTCCCCCCAGAGGTGCTGGCACTGCCCAGGCTCCCCAGAGAATGGTCCTGGCCCTGAGGCTGCCAGAGCTCCAGGAGGGTTTGGACAGCACTGCCAGGGATGCCCAGGGTGGGGATGTTGGGGGGTCTGGGCAGGGACAGGGGTTGAGATGATCCCTGTGGGTCCTTTCCAGATCAGGATATTCTGTGATCCTGGACTGATGGGTGGTGTTACCAAAAATCCATAAAAACAGAATTCCTTCGCACCAATGCCGCATTAAGAAGCAGAAATCCTTTATTCAGATGAATGCACAAGGGGATATCTTCTCCAAAATATCCTGACTGCTGAGTACAGAGAAAGCTTCTGGTTTGGATTATATTTTACATATATATCCATTGATTTTCCTGGAATAAACATCCATATGATAATCATTTCCCCAAAATAATTTCCATATTTTCCCTCTGCACAGGTGCTCTGCAGTCCTGGGGGCTCTCTGTGGTCCCTGGTGGTTGATGATCCCAAAGGTACACCTGGCCTGGGTGAACTAGTTAAAGTGGGCACAGCTGGGCTGGGGTTTGCTTTCCAGTTCTTTTCCTACAGAATGGGCATTGTAGGTTCCATGGGCCAGTGGTTTGGAGAGTGAGCATTGTATGGATCCACTGGGGGCAAACAATTCCTCATCTGGCATTGGGGGGCCGTGAGTCCCCTCCCTGCAGGGTCAGAGCCCTCCACAAGTACAGTATCCAGAACCTTGGGAATTTTCTCCAGGAAAATGCCCTCTCTGCTGGGCACTTGACTCCTCTCTGCCGGAGCCCTCTGTTCCCAGGTAAATAAATCAGTGATTGCTTTGTCTCTCGCAGAAAGGTCTCACTCCACCAAAACCCAGTGCAAAGCTCCCCTCATGTTGCTGCAGGGGAGGAGAGCTCTGCTCCCCAGGGCTGCAGCGACTTCAATCACCAAGGGTGCCTGGGGGGAAAAACCAATAAAGAGAATTTGTTCCATGCTTCAGAGCAGGCCAGAGCAACACGGTGACAATCCTCCTTTGTCTGCTGGCTTTTCTGTCTGTCTGGGGTTGCCTCCCTTTGATCCTTTGCAGAAGTGATTATGAAACGAGGATTTGGGAGATAAAGCTGGCACTGTCTCCCTCAGAACCTGTGCAGGGAGGTCACGGAGCCGGGATAAACACATTCCCTGCAGGAGCAGGCACGGCTTAAGTAAAGGTTTCTCATGGCCCTTGACGTTCCTATAGCACTGAGGCACTGATGTCATTCCCTCTCAAAAGGAAAGGAAGAGTAAAAGAAGGGAATGAAAAATCCATCTCCACCAGAGACACCCAGTGCCTGTCTCTAGGTAAAAATTTATTCCAAGCAAGCTGATTTAAGTATTAAATAAAATGCTACAGGACCATATTTCCAGGCTTGGATGATTGACATCCAACTCAAGACTGTGTCTGGACAATAAATAACGCATCCACTTAAATTTGGCTTTTGATCCCTAATTCTTTCTCTTCTCTCTCATTTTTCTCCACAAAATTCATGGAAAGTTGTAACAATTTTTGTTATTTTTGTGCATTTTGTTGTCACATTTCCTCACTGGTGGCAGCAGGGCTCACCTTGAGGCTGCTTGGACTCAGGACAGGTAAAACACCTCACAAGAGTCCCCAGACCTGCAAGGCCCAACTAAAACTGTCAGTGTCCTTGATTCCTGGAGGGAAGGAATCAGTGGACACATTTTTCAGATTTATTTTCTCCAGATAAAAGCTGTTATTTATACCCCGCTTTTATGAGGCTTCCCTGAGCCTAAAATTAGCGGGAAAAGTTTCGATCAGTCCTTCACAGTTACAAGTTACAATTTTATTATTGTTATAAGTCTTTTAATATGGAAAGGGTGCTTGCTTTGTTGGTTTTCCACTCCATGTCTTTTAATTCCAGGATTCAGAGGGACTCTTCCCTTCCCCACATTTCCAAATACCAGTGGAGACAATGGGAAATATAAACCCTCCAAAGAGCCAAACATCTGACTGGAGCTGAAAATGTGTTTTTAAAAATCCCCTGAGCCCTGGGGATTTTCCAGAGGTGTCCTGACTGCTGGGCAGGCCAGATTCTGTGCTTTTATATTTGGTTCTTAAACCCAAGCACAACTCCCAGACATCATTTAGTCCCCATCTCCAGGAACTTACCTCATTTTCCTCTGAATTCTCTAAGAGGTTTTTTGCTCCTCAGGATCAGTAATTGCCCTTTAGAGCCCAGGAGCAGCTCTTCCAGCTCTCTCCTCCTGCAATTTGCCATGCCCAGCTGGGAAGGAGCTGGAATCGATGAGATCCATTTGGGGCTCCTGCTGAGAGCTGGGATGGGGCAGGAGCAGGGCAGTGCCTGGTGCCAGCCCGGAGCTGCACAGGGAGCTCCAGAGTGTCACTGCCACCGTGACCAGCAGCACGCAGCAAACACTCCTCAGGTGGATAATTCTGTGCAGCAGGGAACAGGCAAATAAAGGTAGATCCCAGAGCAGGAGAGCCAACGTTATCCATCATTCCTGATGTGAACATCCTTTACCTCCGGGACGGGAGCCCTGCCAGCGAGCCAGCAGCTCTGGGGCCTGGAATAGCTCCTGAGTATTGATGGGAACTGAGGGAAAAAATCATATCTGAGCAGAGAGCGCTGTGCCGACCTGGAAAATGAGAGCAGTGGGATCTCTCTGCAGGAGGGAGTGACTGGAGACCCCAGGCCCTGAACTGCCCCAGAGCCTGGAGCTCCTGGGGAGGACTGAATCCACAGGCAAGGATTGACCCTGCTCTTCCAGGGCTGGATGATCCGTCGGGGTGCCCCAGACCTCCAAACCCTCCTGGAACAGCTGAGCCCCTTCCCCTGAGCACAGCCCAGGCAGGGACACGAGACAGGAGGGACAGGGGTGCAGGGTGGCCCTGGAAAGGCACAGAGGCACGGAGGGCTGGGATTTACCCCCACACTGGAGCTGTCTGTCCATACCAAGACCTGCATTCCCTGCAGACCCTGGAGAGCAGGGCCGAGGAGCCAGGGGAGGCTCAGCTCCCAGCACAGCTGGGTTTGGGGCCTCCAGGACAGGAGGGCACCTGGGGGTGTTTGAGTCCTGCAGCTGAGGAATTGTCTGAGAATTGTCTGAAAATTGCCTGGGCTGGGAGGGTTTGTGTGCGTGGAAAAGAGGGAATTTGCCTCTTCCCTGCGACCGGCAGGGGTTTGTGACAGTCCCGAGGGAGGGTGGCACTGAATGCAAGGGGAGGGGACTGTGGGGGATTCAGCCACCACTGATTGTCTGGATTTGTTTGAAAGCTGGAGGAAACAGGAGTTGTTGTTGAGGCAGGACGGGAACAGAAGAACTACGAGATCAGAAGGTGAGAAGAGAACTGATTTATTTCAAATGCACCACTCTATTTATAGAGAACATCGTGCAGACCAATTTCATTGGTCTTAAAGTAAAAACACCTCACACCATTGGTGCTCTGTGAATGGCGCACGGTGGCAGAACATATCTATAAACAGTGTGAACAACAAGAGAGATAGAGAATTATTGACATTCCTTTCCAACTCTCTCCCAGGCTCAACCTGGTAGAAACCTCTCTCTTTCTCTCTGAACTGAGAATACCCATAAACAGGCATGACTTTGTTCTTCTACTGGGATCAGGATTGAAATGTGTGAAGCAAATCAGGCTTTGGAGCTGCCTGTCTGTTCCAGATACTGCAGGTAATGAGCTCAGAAGGCAACATTGCCCGTTCTGGACCACCACACTGATGAGTGAAGGATCCCACTTGAACCAGCTCTGAGGACACTCCCTGAACTTCATTTTGTCATGAGTGATTTGACATTTTTTCCCTAAGTAGGTAAATAAATGCATCAAATGCATCACACATTTTAACAGTGATCATAGACTCAGAGAATCCCAGATTGGTCTGGGTTGGGAGGGACCTTAAAGCTCATCCAGTGCCAGCTCTGCCATGGCAGGGACACCTTCCACTGTCCCAGGTGAGTTCATCTGTTGTTTCAACCTGGCTGTGCACCCATTGGCCTGCATTAAATTAAATGTAAGCAACAGTGAAGGAGAGTCATTCATCAGCACGACAAATTGAACTGAAACATTTCAGGCCAGCAGGCCCGAGCTGCATTTCACAAATGGAGACAAACAATTCTGCTCTGGGATGATGGATTTGCCTGGGCTGTAAACAGCAAAGCTTCCAGCCTGGATGGCAAAGGGGTCTCTTCTCTCTTCCCAGTTTGTTCTGGAACTTGTGGAACATCTGGAACATGAGCCTGAGAGTGCTCCATGGAGAGCTGAGAGCCCCTTGCAGGGCCCAGAGGGAGAGCTGGAGAGGGACTGAGGACAAGGGATGGAGGGACAGGACACAGGTAGTGGCTCCCACTGCCAGATGGGAGGGCTGGATGGGAGATTGGCCAGGAATTGTTCCCTGGGAGGGTGAGAGGCTCTGGCACAGGGTGCCCAGAGCAGCTGTGGCTGCCCCTGGGTCCCTGGCAGTGCCCAAGGCCAGGCTGGACAACCTGGGACTGTGGGAGGTATCCCTGCCATGGCACTGGGTGGGTTTTAATGTCCCTTCCAAGCCAAAACATCTTGGGATTCCACAATTCTGTCTCTGTCACTGTTTTACCTCTGTCTCCTGTTCCCACTGAGGAGCCAATAAAACCTCAGCCCAAGATCCTGTCACAGTCTGGCACAAACATTCCCTGTCTTCCCATTTTCCCCAAGCCTCTGAGCAGAACGGCTCCAGGACTTTCTCGCCCAGGCAATTGCAAGGCCTGGCAGGGCCAGCCCTGGAGGGCAGCAGCTCCTCGCAGCCCTGAGCTCTGGGAGGGGGGAACACCGGGGGCTGTGGCACCTCTCACCATCTCCATGCCAATAAAACTCAGAGTGTTCAACAGCCTTGTTCTTCCTGTCAGTTCTGCTCTCTCCCTCATCACTCCTGGACCATGGAGAGGCCAAAATATTAATGAGGACATTGATGAATCTGAGACTGAATTCCTTTAATTCGTTCCTGGCTGAGTTCCCGCTTGCATCCACAACTCCACTCCAGTTAATTCAGAGAATTGATGGCTTCAGCCCTGTCAGGTGCTTTGTAAAATCTCTATTGGTGGCTCATTAATGGGAGATTTCCCCCTTTTGGAATTCTATCAGCTAAGGAGGATTTTTAAAATAGGGAAATATAAATATCTATGAGTAGAGGAAAGAACAGGAGCCCTCAGTGCCTCCCTCCAGCCTCTGTCAGTGGTGGCCCAGCAGAGAAACCTCCTGTAAGCCCAGGGCCACTGAGGCAGTGTGACAGTATCCTCCCAGCCCTGGGCACATGGCTCTGTGGCTCACTCAGGGTGACATTTTTAGAGTCACTTCCCTTCCTTCAGAGAGCTTATCTGAACAAGCCTTGTTCCTTTAATCTCCCCTTCCTCCCATGCTCAGGGATCAGGCTGGATATTGGGGAAATCCTTCCTGGAAAGGGTTGTCAGGGTCTGGCACAGCTGCCCACGGCAGGGGCTGCATCCCCTCCCTGGAAGTGCTCAAAGAACAAGCAGAGGTGGCACCTTGTGCTGTTGTTTATTGGGAACTCAGTCAAAAGTTGGATTTGATGACCCTGGAGGTCTTTTCCAACCTGTGATTCCCAGGCTGGGTGTGTGGTGTCTCTGGTGTCCCACTCCAGGAGGGGTGGCTGTGATCAGGCAGGGCTGGGTGGCTCTGCTCAAACAGCTCCAGCTCCTTTCACACCTGGAGCTCCTTTCCAAAGGAAACCTCAAAGGAAAAGGAGCTGGGCCTGGGCCAGCACTGCTGGGATGAGCAGCTGCCTCCTTTCCAAGGGGGAAGGTGGAGAAACCGGAGGAAGGTCCTCAGGTCCTGTAGCTGAGGACAGACAATTGGCCAGAATCTCCAGCCAGAGAGAAATGGGGAATCTCACATCCAAGGTCCTTCCTTGTGGCACCACCTTGCCTTGTCACTGGAAATGTTCCATTTTACTCCTTAATTTATTTTTTTTTTAATAGAAGACATGTTTGTGCTGAGGATTGGGGTTTTGAAAGCAAAGGAGAGGAGAAAGAAAACTATTAAAAAATGTATGTGGGAAGCAGACTCTGTTTGTGAAGGTTTTCTTTAAACATTTCCAAACAAATATTTCCAGGCATACTGAAAAAGAAGTTGGGAAAAAACAGAACTGTTTGAAAAACAAAAGAGAGAATTCTCTGCATTATTTGAATCCGAAGCAGTTGGGAATCTCTGCTCCCACTGAACAGCTCTGGGGAGGCTCATTTTCATCTTCAGGTGCAAATCCCCAGACTCTCTATTGGTGTTTTCCAGCCTCCTCCATGGAAAACCAAGGAATTGATCCCTCCCTGTCCAGACTCTGCTGAGGTATCTCAGTACTGGGGCCAGTTTTGGTGCCCTCATGACCAGAAAGACCTGGAGGGGCTGAAGCATGCCCAGGGCAGGGAACAGAGCTGGGAAGGGGCTGGAGCCCCAGGAGGGGCTGAGGGAGCTGGGAAGGGGTTCAGCCTGGAGAAAAGGAGGCTCAGGGGGGCCCTTCTAGCTCTGCACAACTCCTGACAGGAGGGGACAGCCGGGGGGGTCGGGCTGTGCTGCCAGGGAACAGGGACAGGAGGAGAGGGAACAGCCTCAGGCCGGGCCTGGGGAGGTCAGGGTGGATATTGGAACAATTTCTACATTGGCCGAGGCTGCCCAGGGCAGAGGTGGAATCCTCATCCCTGGAAGGGCTCATAAAACATGTGGGTGAGGCACTTGGGGATGTGGGTTAGTGGTGAACGTGGTGGTTCTGGTTCATGGTTGGACTCAATGACCTTAAAGGCCTTCTCCAACCCGAACAATTCCGTGGTTCTATGATTCTTTGTACAACCCCTCCCCCACAAATTCTGTGTCCGTGTTTTCCAACCTCCTCCACGGTAAGATCCCACTTCTCCAGGGGGAACAGGTCCTGCCATCCCTGGCTCCTGCCTGAAGCAGAGGGGTCTGGCTGCTGTCACCCACCAGTGCCTGGGGACTTGTCCTTACTGGGCTGGTAGTCCTTACAGGCTGAACCAGGCAGGAACTGGCTCCAGCCTGTCCTGCTGATTCCATTTCCCAGAGGGAACCTGCCAGCCTAGCAACCCCTGCGTCCTTCCAGGAGACTGGAGCTGCAGCAGTGCATCAGCTCCAGGAAATCTGATGGAGACAAAGGAATCAACAGCAAGGAGAGGAAGACGAACCCAAATCAGCTCATCCCAGCCTCCCTTCCCTCCTGGGAATGGGCCTTCCCCAAGAGCAGCGGGGAGGGAGCTGGGCAAGGCCCGGCTCTCAGCAGAAGTGTCTTTAGAGAGATTTTTCCTTGCTCCTCATGATTGGCTGGGTCACTAAAATGAGAAATTCAGTTTTGATTCCTGCCAAAACAAAAAGATCCTCCTTGATTTGGCTTTATTTATTTATGCCCCTCCTTCTCTGCTCTTTAGAAATCCAGTGGATCACACAGGGATAAGGAGTTTAATGGATGGACAAGGAACCACTTTCTTCATTAAGAAGATTGAAATTGAAATCCCTGTGATTGGGAGGGGAAAGGGAGGCAAAATTTCACTTCCTTCAAAATGTGGAGTGGGGAAAAAAAGTCTGGCTTTTCCTCCCAGCTGATTCTGACTCTGGAAATTGATGAGAAAAACCTCTTTGGGCTCTAATTGGGGTTTTTGTCAGGGCAGAAATCCCACAGAGCTGGGGCTGTCCCCAAATCTGCTTAATCCCAGCAGCCCCTGGCTCTTGGTGGGCCGAGGGTGGGTCACACACTGGCACTTGCAAGGAGAGTTTTGATTTCTTTTAATTTAAGCACTTCCAGCTATGCAGAAATTCTGTAATTTCCCCTCCCAATTCCTTAAGAGGCCTCCTGAATTCCATGCTGGAAATCTCCAAGGGCAGTAGCAGTTCTGGACCATGATACCACCAGTTTAATGTCCATTAAACAGTGGGAATTCCCATTTGAAATCCATATCCTCAGTGCCAGGCCCTGCTGCTCCACCCTGGCTGAAATCCACCCTGAAGAGAACAAGGCCAAAGCTTCATTTCAGCTCCACTAAACCCTTGAAAAACAGCTCCCCCAGTTGTGAGCACATTGATTTTATTTCCATGGAAGATAAAAGCCCAACAAATGGGAACAGGTCTCTCATCAGCATCAATCCCCTCCCCTATTATAGGCTGATTTTTGCAGCCCTGCTGATGGCCAGCCTGGAAATGGACTGTGAACGGGACAGGAACAGGGAAAGAAATAAATGCTAAAGGATTAACATAGGGAGAGCACTGAAATCCTGAGTTTGTGGAATCACAGAGTGCTTTGGGTTTGGAGAGATCTTAAAGCCCATCCAAATCCACTCCCTTCCTTGGGCAGGGACACCTTCAGTTATCCCAGGGCACTCAGAGGTGACCCAGGGGTTCAGGCTCTCATTAGTGACAAGAGGAATCAGGGAAATGACCCCTGGCATGACCCTGGAGGGTGGGCTGAGCCCTGCCACGGCTCCAAGGAGCAGCAGCAGCAGGAACAGCAGCAGGAGCAGCAGGAGCAGGAACAGGAGCAGGAACAGCAGCAGGAGCAGCTCTCCAGAACCAAGGGATTGTTTTACAAGGGGCTTTGTGCTACGCAGACTTCCCAGACTGACACACCTGGATTTGCCCACGCTGGAATTTGTGTCTCTGCATTGAGCAGAAGGAGGAACTGAGGGGTCACAGATGCATCTGCTGCATCTGAACCTTTCAGCCCTTCACTCCTTCCTTGTCAGACCATGCTCTGATATTTCTATCAGCAGCAGAAATGCACCCTGTCATTAGAAAGACCAATCTTTAGTCATAAATTTGAATTAGTCCCTTTCTTAGGCTAATTTTAGAATCCAATTATGATCAAGAGAAGATTGTGAAAGAAAAATAACAGGAAAAATTCACTCTAGATCTCTCACTGTGATAGAGCCTGAGCAGCCTGCACCAGCCTTGACTTAATTGGGGAAAAATTCCCGAGTTTATCTTGATTTGTTTTACGTGAAGACTGGGGGATAAGGATGAAGAAACTTCAGTTCTTGTTCAAGATCTAACAACTCTGACAAGTACATGGAAAACAGATCAGAGGGAAGATCTTACTGTGCCCAGATGGAACAGGAGGGGAATTAGCAAATGGCACATTACCATATTTCTGATGGCATTCCAGTCTTCCTGAGAAAGAAAAGGTTTGGAGAGATTCATTAATTAATTTGTGGAGTTTACAAGACACCTCCTCTTGCTTGGAGCTGAAGACAATGAAGTGCTGCTGCATCTGAACCAGGATCCTGCCAAAAAAAGGATGGAGCCCTTCCCCTTCCAGGGGAGTTGGAGCCTGAATTTCAGGATGAGTTCTGTGCTGTGTTTAGAGTCCTGCCTGAGGCCTCTGGAGAAAACATCCCAGGAATTGGGTGGGAAGTGGAGTTCACAACCTGACCAAGTCCCACCTTTCCCCCACAGAGCAGTTCATGCCCTGTACAAAGTGCAAAGAACAAGAGGCCCCTGCTGAGCTTATCTGGGGAACTCACAGGGAAAAGGGCAAAGAGACGTTGAACCCGCAGCCCTAAATCCTGGGCAGGGGAACAGCCACAGCCCAGGAGGCTCCAGTTCCACAGGCTTTTAGTCAAAGAGCTCCCTGGAGCAAAGGGAGACCGGAGGGCCCTGCCTGGGTGCACAATGAAGTGGTCTCACCCCATCCTGGAGAGCAAACACTAACCCTAACCCTAACCCTCACCCTAACTCTCACCCTGACCCCTCTCCATAAGCCCCAAAGGATCAGGAGAATTTTAAGATCAGAAAAACACAGCCCTGACAGGGCCAGTCTGGTGTGAACAAACTGAACATTTTTATTGCCTGTTTAAGGCTCTGCTTATTTGGAATATTTAACCTATTTAACTAATAAACCCACAGAGTGCTTGGGAAACATTCTCCCAGAAAAATGTCTGTGGAAAGCTCCGTTTTGCCATGATGGCTTCTCTAAAAAAAAAAAACTGCTTTTAAAGTGTATCATAAATAGTTGAAGAATTCTGAGAGAGAAGGTCCCCCCTGAGCCTCCTTTTCTCCAGCTGAGCCCCCCAGCTCCCTCAGCTGCTCCTCATCGGACTTGTGCTCCAAAAGAATCCATACCTGCTTCCAGAGACCTCAATTCCACAAATATTTGTGAGTAGTTGGCTTGGGGCAGCAGAGAAAACAAACTTGAAGTACAATTGTTGAAACTGAGGTCCGTTTTCCAAACTGTTTCAGGGATCTTTAATATCAATTAATTGATAATAATCAAAGGAATATGAACAGCCTCCCCAGGTAGCAGCATGACCTCCCAGCACAGGGAATTCAACTGGGAGTTTGCTCCAAAGGAGACGGAATCATCCCTGAATTAAAGGTTCACATTTCCTCCTCTTGGATTACAGGTGGAGTTGGTCTCTGGGGGATAAACCAAATGCAAACCACACAAAAGTGCTGCTTCCCAGAAATCCAGGCTGTTGGGAAATGGGATGAGCTGGAAGAGAACCCTGGGCCTGAGAGGGCTCGAATGTGGCTTTTGAAGCCACCCCAGGGCACAGAGGATGCTGATTGCTAAAGCCACCTTTTGTTCCACCCAGTTCTGCCCAGGCCAGGCTTTGCCCAGCTCCTGCTCCTGCCTGTGCCAAATATTTTTATTTTTGCAGTGCTGAACTTTCAGGTCAGTGGAAGACAAAGGAGTTGTTCCCTCTGCTGGGTTTGATGTGTCAGAGGATGAACCTTGCCCTGCTCAGCTCAGTGTGTGATGTTCTCATTAACCCTTAATGGGAGCGAAGTCCTGGCACAGTTAAATCCCACAGCCCCAAATCCAGGGCTGATTGACCTCCCCAGAGCAACCAAGGGAGAGGCACCTGGGCTGCCCTGCAGCCTCTCAGCGAGAACTGAGAATAAAGTGCATCACAATTAGTGCCTTTCACAGGAAAAGGTCATTTGTCTCCTTGGTAAGAAAGGAAAGGAAAAAAGTATTAAAAAATCAACACAGTTCTCCAAACTAAGGGCAACTTCTCCATTCCAAAGGGCTTTTTGCTCAGGCGTGGATGTTTCATGAAGAGACAAAGCTTTTCAGAATATTAACAGGGAAATGAAGCTCTTCAAAATCATTGATATTAAATATTTCATTTATGCCTGTTAATGTTTGAATATTTGGGAGAGACACTTCAGTTTCCCCAATTAATCTGTGAATTCTTCACTTTTCCTTTCTGTTCTGAAGAAGGATTTGTATTTTCCTTTTAATCTTGACACACTTTTTTTCCATTAAATTAAAAAACCCCAACCTTAATTTTGAGTGGCATCTTCCTCATCTTTTATATGAGTGAGGATTGGAAGGAATGGTTTCATCTCTGGTTTCATGGCAACAGACTCAGTGCTGGGGTGAGTGAGTGCTCCCAGATCCTGAGTGCAGCAGGACCTTAAAATTCCATAAATGCATTAAAAATCCAGCAGTCAGAGCTGGAACAGGGGATCCAGCTGCTGATTTTATATCTTCATTTTACAATAAATTTCTCAATTTCTTTGTGCATTCACCAAGTCACTCTAATCACTGCTTGATTGGCTGCGATGCACTGAGGCCCCCAGGTCCCTGTGTCACCATGGGCTGGCAGGGGGTGACAGTGCCCAACTGTAGGGGACAGGCTCCTCCTTGTCCCCATCCCTGACTGCCCTGTCGGGACCACCTGCAGTCATTCCCTCCAGGAATGTGGCAGCAGCTCCCAGCAAAATTAATGCTGGGATTTCCCTCCCTCCTTGGTGAGGGCTCCCCATGTTCATTCAGGGCCCATTCAGTGCAGCCCACCTTGGATAATCCTGCTTTGTGCAAAGCCTCGCTTTGGTAATTCCGTGTTTAACTCAAACTTCAGGACTAAACTCCCTGAACGCTCTGCCCTTGGCACGGAGGGCTTGGAGGGGTGGAAGCTGCTGTGAGGAGAGGCCCTGACACAGGTGCCCAGAGAGGCTGTGGGACCCCAATCCCTGGCAGTGCCCAAGGCCAGGCTGGACAGGGATTGGAGCCCCCTGGGACAGTGCAAGGTGTCCCTGCCCACATCTGGAGTAGCACTGTGTGGGCTTTGAGGGCCCTTTGAACCCAAACTCGTTTTTTTTTCTTTTTAATGGTGACAGGAGCTCACTGAGCCCAAAACAGAGGAAATTTCTCTGAGACATGGAAAGTAAAACCACCCAGAATTGCAGAATTTGAACAACACTTGGCCCCTGCAGGGGCAGGTTTTGGTCAGTGGTGTCTTTTCTGTCTCAGGCAGAGTCCAGCCCTTCCTAAACCTGTTTGGCTGATGGAGAAACACAAAAAGTGACCAAAAAAAAAAGTCACAAAGGCAGAAGAGCTGAGCCAGCATTACTCCAGGAGAGCCAAACATCTCCTTATCAGTGTATTCCCTCAGAAGACCAAAATTCCTTGAAGCTGCCTTAAGCCTGACTCAGACATCCTGATAACCATTTCTCTACAGCTGTGA
The DNA here is from genome assembly GCF_026979565.1 of Vidua chalybeata. Taxonomy (NCBI): domain Eukaryota; kingdom Metazoa; phylum Chordata; class Aves; order Passeriformes; family Viduidae; genus Vidua; species Vidua chalybeata. The sequence continues at coordinate 5,541,331 of NC_071555.1, read as the reverse complement.
CAAGTTCTGGAATGTTCCTGGATAGATGCTCTTAATCCTCCTCCATGCAGATGATGTGGAGCTTGAGGTTTAAACTGTTTGACTTGAGGAGCTGATGTTTAACAAGCTCTTTAATTCTATTGAATTTCGTCTGTGCAATCAAACATTGCTTTGGGGCACTGCAATGTGAAGGATTTCATTATCCTTGTAGGATATGGAGGCATCATCCAAATTATTTCCAACTACAGAGCTGAAATATTTATTAACTTCTGCTTGTTCTGTGTTGCTGGGCTGGTTTTCCATCCTGGCTGGTCCTAGAATCACTGGAACTGATTCAGCATGAAATTTTTAGGATAAAGTAGCAGCAAGAAGCAAAACAAATTATTTTGATCTCTGTGCTTCCTTCCTAAGGAAGCAAATCAGGTTGGGAAACCCCCAGGATTCCCCCTATGGATATTTTTTATCATTTTACTGAAAATCCTGAGCTCTAAATTAATTTGTTTTCTCAGAGGATGTGTAGAGGAAGATGTTTGAGGAGTTTTTATTACCAGAAAAAGTGAATTTAACAAAAATCCTCCTGATAGTGCTTGGAGGGAAGTGTGAATGTCCTGGGGACGGAAGAATGGAAGGAAACACAGAAGAACAGAAGGAAGGACAGAAGGATGGAAGGAAGGCCTATGTTTTTTTGCCTAAAAGGAATTTTCTGCTGGAGGGAAGATGTTTAAAGGGAAATATTTAACCCAGCCTTAACCAGAAGTTCCCTCTCCTAATCAGACATGGAGGATCCCCTTTGAGCAGAGCACTCCAAGAGCCACTGCTGGGATTTCCTTCTGAAGCTGTTCTGCAAATGCCATGCACCTCATTCCCATTATTCTGATGGGAGAAGGAGAGGAGAGTCATTCCAGCCTTTGGCTGTTGATATGAGAGGGTTTTAGGGAAAACGAGTCCCGTGGGACTCACCCTGTGTGTGTGATCCTGCTGTTCCCTGAGGGCTCCCATTTGCCTGGAAAACAGGAACCATTCCCACATCTCACTCTGTAAATCACCAACTGCTTCGGGATGGCTTCACCTCCCCTAACAGCTGATTTTCCTACTCACTGCTTCAGCCTGGCCCCTCTCCCCCCCTCCAGAATGGGAAGAGAAAAACAAACACTTGTGTGTGTGGTGCCTGGTTGACACGTGTTTCACAAAATCAGGAGCTGTCAGAGCCACAACGGCAAACGAGCAGGAGTTTCCCTGGACTGGTAATTACAGCCTTTGAGTCGTGCTGAGCCGGGCTTTGAAGTGTAAATGTGCAGTTAAATCAAAGTTTCTGAGGCAGGAGTACAGGGACAGGTGTCCAAATGCTCGGTGAGGACAGCTCTGCAGTCCTGGTGGGCAACGAGCTGGACATGGACCAGCACAGGACCATGGAATGGTTTGGGTGGGAAGGGACCTTAAATGCCACCCAGAGCCACCCCTGCCATGGCAGGGACACCTCCCACTGTCCCAGGCTGCTCCAAGCCCTGTCCAGCCCGGCCTTGGGCACCGCCAGGGATCCAGTGGCAGCCACAGCTGTTCTGGGCACCCTGTGCCAGGGCCTGCCCACCCCTCCAAGGAACAATTCCCAATTCCCAATATCCCATCCATCCCTGCCCTCTGGCAGTGGGAGCCATTCCCTGTGTCCTGTCCCTCCATCCCTTGTCCCCAGTCCCTCTCCAGCTCTCCTGGAGCCCCTTTGGGCCCTGCAAGGGGCTCTGAGCTCTCCCTGGAGCTTCTCCTCTCCAGGGGAGCACCCCCAGCTCTGCCAGCCTGGCTCCGAGGGAAGGTTTGGATGTGACCCTGAAGCTTCATGCTTTTCTCACAGAATGCAGAAATTCCTGGTTTGCCCTGAGAAGCTGCAGTTTTCCCTTGGCCTGCGATGAAATCCATCTCAGCAGGGGAACAGCACAGGAAGGTGAATGTCCAAACAGACCCATGGCCCTCTGGATCCTCCCCACACCCTCCCCCATGAGGGGCTCCCCCATGGTGGGGTCATCCAGCACTGAGGGAATGCTGCACTGCAGTGTAAAGAGAGGGAGAAGGTGGTGAGGAAATGCAGGTGGTTGGCTGAAAGGAGACTTATTTCCTCATCCTGGCACTGAATTTGCATCTCTGCTGGGCAAGGTCCTGCTCCTGGCAGGAATCTGCACCTGCAGCTGGCTCCTGGCATGGGGGACACTGAACATCAAACCCTCTTCTCTAAATGCTGCTCCATTATTTAAAAGCCTTTTCCTTCAGGTAATTGTTTCAGTCAGATGCTTTTTAAAGCCTTTTTCTGAGAAGAACAAGTCCAGAATTAGAAGCAATCCCCAGCTAATAACAGTGATTGCTGCAAGGCGTGCAGTGAAGGAGCTGCTGAGGAGCTCAGGGCTCCTGCCCCAGCCCAGCCCATTCCTCTGGGCACCTCCCTGCTGCCATCCCACAGCTCCATGCCCTCACCTGCCTGTGCCAGCCTGGGGACATGGGGCCCTGTCCCTGCTGTCACACTCTCCCTGGGCCCTGATTCCTCTCATGGCCATAGTCCCTTCCCATTCTATTAATTAGTGTTCAGAGTAATTAATATCCAGAGGAAGCACTGGCAAGGGATGACGCGTGTGAGGGGCTCTCAAGCACTGCAGGAATGCTCGGTGAGGAGCTGTGAGTGACCTGCTGTCACTGTGGGCAGGTGCAGCTCCAGTGACACCAGGACCTGCCCTGGGGCTGCACTGGGAGAGCCCCTGCAGGGTCTCAGAGCGTTTGGCCCATGCAGAGGTTGGGAGGCTGGCTTGGAACTGAGCCCAGGTGTTTTGGGCACAGATTATCCCTGTGCTGAGCTCACCTGGATCTCAGTGCTGGGTCCACCTTGGGGCTGGGACAGCAGAGCTTGACCCTGAGCACAAACCCTGTCCCCAGCGAGGTCGGGCTGGAGCTGTGTGGGTTTGCAGTCAAACACAGCAATTTTGTCCTTTCAAAAATGGCCCAAAATGTCTCTGATCGACTGCAGGGCTGGCTTTGGCCCAGGGGGAGTGTTTGAAAATGAAACATTTAATCCAGGGTTCAATAAAAACAGAATGACAAAGTGTGAGTGCTGTGAGTGCTTTCCTTCCCTCTCTCTCAACTGCTGAGGCTGGAAATCCATCCCCCGTACCAGGAGCAGCTCTAGGAGACACCTGATAAGGCAGAACAGCAAAGCCATTAACCTGAAGTCACAGAGTGCTGTTCTCCTCCTGCTGAAGCTGCTCAGAGCAGGTGACAGGAGGCACAGACAGCTCCGGGCTGCATCCTGTGATCCCAGAAGGGAAATGGCACTGCACACTCCTGGAGGCTGTCCAGGAACACCAGGCATAGAGGACGTCTCTGGCACCCTGCAATCCGTGCAAGGCTCCAGCAGGTGATCCCTTTGCTGTTCCCAGCCCTGCGGGCTGAGCCGGGCTGGCAGTGCCACACCAGGGCAGGGACCAAAGAGCCTGAGCCCCTTCAAACTCCTTTTGGCCCTATGCTGAAAGTGCAGATCCCCAGTCTGGTGGCTACTCCAGGCACAGGGCTGGAGTGGGAGAGCTGGAAAGTGTCACCTGACGCTGGGGTGCCACCAGGGAGCTCCACCCTCGGGAAGCTTTGAGGGAGGGGATGAGGATGGATGGAGGATCCACCCTGGGCTGAGGGGCAGTTCTGTCCCTGTGTGCCGGGTGCCACCTGCCCAGGGCAGAATGTGCCCTGCAGGGACAGCACATTCCATGAGGTTCCAGGGCTCCCTCCTGTCCCACTCCTCTGCCAGTCCAGTGAGCCTCACCTCTGCTGGAAAAGAGATTTCAGAGGGTAAAATTGAGCAGCTAAGGAGGAAGTGCTCCTTGCCATCCCTCTGCAGCACAAAGCCCTCTGTCCCCACAGAAACTGTGCAGATTTTTCCTCTCCCGTCTCCTTTCCATCTGGCATTTCCAAACCAAGGGCATGAGCCATCCCTCCCTGGCCCTGCAAGGACAGATGATCACCTGCTCTTTGGGAGCTGTCTCCTTGCATCAGCTGAGATTGTGCCCTGGGCAGCACACAAATCCATCCCTGGGTCTGTCTGCACAGTGAACAGCAAACATTCCTCTCCCATCAGTGTCAGCGGGACTGCTGGGGTATCCAGGAATCTCATTGCCACTTTAAAGCCCCTCACAGGATTTCTGAGCACTGGATTTTACCCCTGTAGGATATTGCCATAGCTACTAATTATTAATAACAGCCTGTAGTGGAGGCTGACAGTTGTCTCTGGAGGGAGGAATGTTCTGTAGCTTTGGGATCCATCCATGCTCTTATTTAGCAACACAACTGAGGTCTCCTGATCAGCCCCTTTCAGCCTGGAGCAAAGCAGGGATATCAGAGAATCCCAGGATGATTTGGAGTGGAAAGGAATTTAAATGCCACCCAGTGCCACCCCTGCCATGGCAGGGACACCTCCCACTGTCCCAGGCTGCTCCAAGCCCCAGTGTCCAGCCTGGCCTTGGGCACTGCCAGCGATCCAGGGGCAACCACAGCTGCTCTGGGTTCTCTTCACCCCCACAAGGAAGCACATTTTTCCCAATATCCCATCTCCCCTTCTGGAGGGTTCAGGAGTTTCACCACTTCTTTGCTCCTCTTCTCCACTGGCTGTCCGTGGCAGGGGTTGAGGCAGTGCCCTAAAATGCCTTCAGTGTCAGAGGCCTTGTCCTGTGACACTGTGACATGTCCACTTTGCTCTGTCACTCACCTGGCACAAAGAGTCCTTCAAACATAAATGCAGCCGTGCAGTCCCTGCTGATGCATGGCTGAGGAGGGCTGAGAGGATCCTGTTCCCCACTGAGCAGGGCAGGGAATCTGATCCTTGCACTCCCGATGATCAGGGCTTTTGAGAGCAGGAGGTGCTTTTGGAGGTGTAAGGATCCAACAGGATTTGGAGCAAACACTTCCCAGGGCTGGAAGGAAGCTCCTCTGGGGAGGGTGACCAAGGTGCTGCTGATCAAAGGTGCTGGCTTTAATTCCACTGCTGGCTCTCTATCCTCTCCCTTTCCCCCCCGAGCCACAGCCAGGCTGGCCTGGCTGCGGGAGCTGAGCCTGTCCTGTCACAGCCAGCCCGTGATGTGACACAGGGGAACAGGAGGTGACAGGGCAGGACCAGCCTCATGGGCTGGAGGCTGAAACAGAGGTGGAGGCAGTTATTTTGGGATGGGATGCCAGGAATTTACGGGGGATGTAAAGCAGAGCTGACAGATGAAAGAGCCAAGCTGCTGCTCCCAGCCTTGGCAGAGGAACATGGTGACCTTGGGAGCTGCTGTGGCTCGTGCCCAAAGCTGAGCCACATGGCACTGAAGGGGTTCATGTCCCTGGGGACAAGGGCTGCTGGAGGGACACGGGGCTGGAGCAACGCATCCCAGCTGGGAGGGCTGTGGCACGGACAGCCCAGGAGCAGCTCTGGGCTGAGCCCTAGCTGCTGAGAGGTGACCCAGGAGACACGAGGAGAGGCAGGGCTGCCTGGGGGAGCAGCCCAGCCCAGACAGGGCTCTGAGATGCCTGGGCATGGGTGGAGGCTGGGCTCCCCCATGCAGCCTCAGTGGGTCTGGAGGGGACAGTGACCTGCAAAGAGGAGACCTTGGACAATCATGGCTCCTGTGCTGGGGGAGGTGACTCCCATCCTTTGTGTCCCTGAGTGTCACTCCAAAAGGGGTGTATGAACTCTTCTGGTCTAATTTATGGTGAAAACCCTCTAAAACTTGCCCCATTATGGCAGAGCTGGTGAGGGAAGGGTCATGGCCAGGCACAGGTAGGACACAGTGATCATGGGGATGGTTGTGGTGGATTCATTGATAGATAAAGTACAAATATTCCCAGTGCAGTGTCCCAATAACAACTCCATCACCTGTTCCAATGGATTATTGCATCATCCTGTCCATCCTGTTGGATCAGGGGTTGCCCCTTGCTGACTCAACTTCCCTGAGGAAACTTGATCCACTCAGTCTCAGGTCTGGTCTCAGTCTGGGTCTAAGGGACCATAAATGAGCAGCTTTGGTCAGGTTTGTGGCCTTTGACCTTGCAGGATCTGCAATTCCAAAGCAGCAAAGCACCTGTGGGGCGGCTTTGGGATTTTATCTCAATATTAGAGCAGAGCTTGGCACTCCCCACTGACCTGTCCAAAGTGAGTCACCTCTGTGCTCACTCACCTCTCCACAGATGGCATTCCACAGGCTGGGGGGTGCAGGTGTTCACAGGGGGAAGGGGGGCTGGCTGTGACCAGGTGAGACCCCGTGCTTCCCTCTGCTCTGTAAATGCCCAGCGCTGCCCAGGTGTGTTCTGTGCATCCCAATCCCAGCGGATTCCAGGCTGGGAGGAAGCAAGCTGTGCCCAGAGCGTGGCTGAGACTTCTGCAGGACTGGGAACCCTGCTGGCAGGGGGAACCCGAGCGCAGCAGGAACTGCCAGGGGGATTGAACATTTTGAGATGAACCTTTAGGGTGGTGCAAACTGATGGGCGGAAAAAGAGGAGAAGTTTCACCAGAGGCTTCTGTGCATCCCCAGATCCCAGGGGATTTCCCTGACAGGAAACCTGCAGGATGTGCCCAGCGTGCTGCAGGGGGGCCAGGAGATGCAAAACTGGCTCTTAGTGGCAGCTCTGGCTGTGAGCTGTCCTGGTGACTGTGGCTCAGGGAGGACATCAGCGAAGGACGTTCTGCTGCTTTGCAATGAGCTGGGGTAGAAATCCCTGCAACAGAGCCTTGGGAAGGATCTTGCTGTTACTCCAGATAGCAAATCCCATTTCCAGTTCCCTGGTGATGGAGACCTGCAGAAGCAGTGCTGCATTGTCAGAGCAGGCTCCTGGGAGCCAGGGAAGTGTCACCGGTGCCAGCCCCACCCTCTGCCTCTGAAGGAGACAAGAACCTTTCAGCAGAGGAGTTTCCTCCTCACGCTTGATTTCCAATTTTGTTTCCGCGCAGGAAGAACAAGTGGGAAGTGACTTTGGAGCTGGAGCAGCTCCTGCACATGGCTGGGGAAGGTCCCTGCACTGGCAGAACAAGCTGGAAACCTCAGCCCAGAGTGTGGGGCTGAAACAAAGGGAGAGTATTCCCTAGAGAGCACAAATACTTAAAATATTGATTAGAGTACTTACAGAGTTTCTTTTTCTCTTGCTTTACACTTTGTTCACATTATCCTCAGAAATTAAATTAGTACGGGGGAAAAAAAAACACTTATTTTTTCCAAATTCTCATATTTTCTTGATTTACATTTTCTTTTTTTTTTTTTTTTTCCAAAGCTCCACAAATATAAGAAGTGGATTTCACTAGTTTCATTTTGCAATGAGAAAGCAAAGCAATTCCACGTGATTTAGAGGAAGCAGCAGTTGGGGTAATGATCAGAGAAAGAGGCTGGAATTACTCAGTAAACTGGAACAGCTCATCCTTCTTCCACTTCCATGAGATGTGGGGCACTTTGGGGATGACTTCCCAAGGATAACACGAGTTCCAGGGCCTGGAGTGGAGCATCCTCATCGTGGGTCTGGGAGAGGTGTCCTGCCACAAATCCTGGATCTGTGGGGAGACTCTCCAGGGCTTTATTCCAGCAACATCATTCTGCTCGCAGGTGAAATACCCCGCAATAAAATTATCTCCACTCCGCTCTGCACTTGGCACAAGCGAACAAAATGGTGTCTAATTCCTTGCTTGCACTGCCAGGGAACAGGTGGAAGGGGTTTGTGGAAGAGGTGATGTCCTGGGCTGTGGAGGGTGCTGGGAATTCTGGCTTAGGAACCAGGGCACCTGGAATTCCCTGGGAGCCCCTCTCTGATCCCCACCTGATAGAGACAGTTCCTGTGGGGTGGGGAGGGGGTGCCTGAGGAATGTTCTATCACACCTGGCTTCAATGGGGTTTTTGCTTTTTGGGGTCTCAGTTCTCCTCAATTCCAAACACTGGCAAGGGATGGAAGTGCCCTTGACCAGGGGGATACTGCTCCAGCTGTGCTGCTCCAGGACAGAAATTCCAGTGGGATTTGGGACAGGCTGAGCTGAGGTTTGTGTTCCCAAGTAATTTGCTCATATTTAATTTCCTACACAGCTCTATCTCTCCTGAGTTTTGGCCCCATTTCTGTGACCTCTGAGATGAATTCCAGGAACAATTTGGACATTTTTGTTAAGACACAGCAATGCTGACATTGTTCCAGCCCTTCCAGTGGTCAAACAACAGCTCTGGAGAGCTCAGCCAAGGCATTTCCCAGCTCCTGCCAAATGTGTGTCTCACAAATATGTTCCTCCCTTACTCCTGCACCTGGGATGCTGCTGGGCATGAAAGGAAATCTTTTTAGCTTCTGTGTCTCGCTGCAGGTAAATTCACCAGGAATACAGGGATAATTCCACAGTTTGTGAGGAACAAGTGGTCCAGTTTAGTGGCTGCTAAAATTCCTGCTGGTCCCCTCCCTGTGGACACAAGGCCTGGAATCACCTGGGAACACTGGGCACTAGGCCAGGCTTGGGGACAGCTTCTTTGTGCTTGTGCAGTCCTACAAAATCAGCAGCACTCACTTAGAGCTGGTCTGAAGAAAGTTTTGTCCCCCCAAACCCCCTGAAAGTTAACTTTTATCAATGATTTACCCTGAAGTCTTTATTTGGAGCAGACACAATTGTATGGAAAGTGACAGGAGGAGTCCTGACCAACACTCAGGCTCTGTGAGGAAGGTGAGACATTAATCAGGACTTTAATCCTCCTGCCTCCCCCAGTCCTGCCCAGCAGAACCATGGCCCTGGCTTGGGGAGGACTGGTTCCTAAACTCCAGAGCCCTGGGAATGGTGTGGGAAGTGTGCAAGGTTTCAGCAGCACCCTGTGGGATTTCTCCCCACCAAAGGTGGCTCATGGGGAGGCCCAGAATCCTGAGGTGAGGTTGAGGGCCAGCATCACCTGGAAAATTGCAATTTATCTCCTAGAGAGCTCTGATCCGGGGTTTGTCCGCCTGGGGGAATAAAAGTGTTTCATGTTTGCTGAGCCCAACTCCTTAAAATGTTTTTGAGCTCTGGGGATGTTTGCTGCACTCCAGGGCTCAGGAGGGAGCCAAAGCTGCCAGGTGGGTGAGCTCTGGTGTGTTCCCAGGCAGGCAGGAGCAGCAGCTCTGTCATTATCCCCACATCATCTCTTCCCTGTTTCCTTGGGAAGCAGAGAACACTCCCAGCACTCCCCCCGGCCCACCTGAGAATGCTGCTCCGTCTTTCTGGGAGAAACCCCTGGAACTTCTTTGTTTCCTTGATTTTGCCCAGTCCCTGCAGTGCCTCCTCGGGACCACACCCAGCCGAGAAGAGGCCCAGAGAGGGCTCAGGTCTGGGTCTAAAGGGAGAGCCAGGAGCCAGGTCCCAGTGCTGGCTGGGATGAATGTGCTCTCCCTGCCTCGTCCAGAGATGCCAGCCCCCCTGTGGGTATTCTCAGTTCAGTCAGAGAGAAAAGGAGAGGTTTCTACCAGGCTGAGAGAAAAAGAGAGTTGGAAAGGAATGTCAATAATTCTCTATCTCTCTTGTTGTTCACACTGTTTATAGATATGTTCTGCCACCGTGCGCCATTCACAGAGCACCAATGGTGTGAGGTGTTTTTACTTTAAGACCAATGAAATTGGTCTGCACGATGTTCTCTATAAATAGAGTGGTGCATTTGAAATAAATCAGTTCTCTTCTCACCTTCTGATCTCGTAGTTCTTCTGTTCCCGTCCTGCCTCAACAGCGACACCCCCCAGCCCTTCTGGGGACACTATGTTTGGTCTTCAGCCTCAGGCAGCCGAGAACAAACCTCAAAACCTTTGGTTTAAGGCCTTCAGGTGCAGGGGTTTGGCCTTGAGTTAATTGGCAATGAACTCCAGATCGTTAAGAACAGACTGGTGAATGTTGGCTAAGCAAAACCCTCCCCCAGATCCCGCTCCAGGCCAGGCACATCCCAGGCTGTGGAGGGCAGAGTGCTCCCTTTGGATCCTGCTCTTAACGGGCAGGGAGTGCCCAGGCTTGGGAGTTAATTGGCAATTAATGAAATGCAGGTTAGGGAAAGACCAGGCAGTAAAAGAGCCCTTTACTGGGCGGTGGGGCTTTTCCCTGAGTGAGTCCTGCAGTTCCTGGGGGCTCTTTGGGGAGAGACAAAATCCTGTGGGTGATGGACACTCTGGGCTGTGGAATTTCACTGATCCTGGTGCATCCAACCCCAAAACCAGAGCCCTGAGCTGATGAGGCACCTTTTCATAGTGACAAACTCGGTGACCTGTCATTTTAATTTTTTTTCCTACTTTTGAGTGAATTAACCCTTGGATGACAAACAGGAGAGCCAAGGGGATCTGCTCAAGTGAGACCCTACTAGCAGAGCTGCCCAGCCCTGGGCCCAGCGCAGGAGGGACCTGCAGCTGCTGGAGAGAGCCCAGAGAGGCTCCAGGATGGTCCCAGGGATGGAGCAGCTCTGCTGGGGAAAGGCTGGGAGAGCTGGGGGTGCTCCCCTGGAGAGGAGACAGGGGTGACCCCACTGTGGCCTTGCAGGGCCTGAGGGAGCTACAGGAAACACAGAGAGAGAGGATTTCCAGGGCATGGAGGGACAGGACACAGGGAATGGCTCCCACTGCCAGAGGGCAGGGATGGATGGGAGATTGGGAATTAGGAATTGTTCCCTGGGAAGGTGGGCAGGCCCTGGCACAGGTGCCCATAGCAGCTGTGGCTGCCCCTGGGTCCCTGGCAGTGCCCAAGGCCAGGCTGGAGCAGCCTGGGACAGTGGGAGGTGTCCCTGCCATGGCACAGGTGGCACTGGATGAGCTTTTAGGTTCCTTTCAACCCAAACATCCTGGAATTCTGTGATCCTCTGAGACTCCTGAGAGGAGGCAGCAGCTGATCTCAGCTCTCAGCAGCGGAATCCTGGGCAGGGCCCAGCCGGGAATGCTGGGCTGAGTCTGTGCCTTCTTTACTGCTGAGCTGGGCTCAGGGACTGAGGCAGCTCTGCCCAAACCCCTTTGATCAGGACTTGCCTGAAGTCTCCTCACAGCAGAACTCGGCTCAGAGGGGTGGCTGTCACCTGTGGCTGTCACCGAGAGCAGCCAGGGCACAGCTCTGCTTCCCCTGGCCCTGCAAGCCAGGACAGCCCTGGAGGGCCACAGACCCCAGGCTGAGTTTCCCTTTCCCTTTCCCTTTCCCTTTCCCTTTCCCTTTCCCTTTCCCTTTCCCTTTCCCTTTCCCTTTCCCTTTCCCTTTCCCTTTCCTCAGCCCAGAACCAGCTGTCGGAGCAAACTGGGCACAGGAGGTGGCACAGGGCAGGCTCAGAGCCGTCCTCGCTGTCCCCAGGGCCATCCCCTGAGTGTGACCTGCCTGCTGAGGGCCTCCTGCCACCTCCAGGAGTCACCTGCTAAATGCAACACCAGGGGTTTGCACACAAACTCTTCCTGTATCTCTAAACTCCCACTTCCAAGTCATTACCTGGATCGAAGGACAAGGGTTTATCTTTAACCTGAATTTCTGCTGGCTCTATCATTTGTTTTCTGTTACCCTCCCTCTGCTCCTGCTGAGGGAATGGAAATATGGAAATGGTGGGAAAATCAGCTTTGACTACCAAATTATTCCTCCCCCTCCAGAGCAGTGAGGAAAGGTGACAGGATCCGGAATTTTTGAAGGGATGATTTTATTGACCAATTTGGTCTGAATTCAGCTCTCTTTTGAATGAGGGAAGGGCTGGAGCTGGGCCAGGGCAGGCTCAGGCTAGAGCTCAGGGAAAGGTTCTCCCCCCAGAGGTGCTGGCACTGCCCAGGCTCCCCAGGGAATGGGCACAGTCCCGAGGCTGCCAGAGCTCCAGGAGGGTTTGGACAGCGCTGCCAGGGATGCCCAGGGTGGGATTGTTGGGGGTCTGGGCAGGGCCAGGGGTGGGACTGGGGTGATCCTGGGGGGCCCTTCAAACCCAGGATATTCCAGGACTTTATGAATTCAGACCAAGAGGTACAGAGCCACAGCCCTTCTAGCAGCTGTCTTTTCTCTGAAACCTCTCCAGAGTGACTCTAGCAGGAGATCAACTCCATAAAGACATTCACGGGCAGCCCCCAGGGGGGCAGGAAAATCCTCTCCTTACAGGCCAGACTTGCCACAGAAAAAGCCCAATAGCCTGGAAAACGAGGAGCAGGCTGTGGAACAATGACCCAGCCACAGCAGCAGGGATTAAGGAATATCTCTAATTTTCAAATGAATTTCAGATTCAGAAAATGGTGTTAATGGTCCTGAGGGTGCAGTGGGCTGGAATGTCCTTCCCAATCCTACATAAACCATCTTGTGTGCTCTGCTGGGACAGAGGGGCCCTGGAACAGGTGCTTTAGTTATGATCTTTTATTGAACTGGAATTATGGCAGTCTGGAGAAGTCCAGGCTCTGAGCCAAGGAGGAGTCCCACAGGGCTGGGCACCTCCCACCCAACTTAAGGCTCCTTCAGGTCCAGCTCCTGAGGGAAAAGCCTGGGAAAATCAGGAAGCAAGAAATCCCTGGAGCTCCCAGGGACAGGGGTGGCTCCCTGAGTACAGGCTGGATCCCCCTGGAAGCACCTCCCTCCCTGCTGCCTCTGCATGTGAAATCCAAACAGGGCTCCTAGTTAAACACTCCAGCTGAGGGTCTGGAGCTCTGCAGGATGGGCTGACATCAAAACCCCCTTCACCCTCAGCTGGAGCATCCCCGTGGTGCTTCCTTTGTGCCTTTTCCCAGCTCCCGTGGCCACAGGTTCACTGCAAAGCACCTTTAATCCACTCCAATCTCATTCTGTGGCTGGGTTTAAAGCTCTTCCCATATGCCCTGTTCCAGCCTCAGAAGTTTTCCAGAAGTTTCATGGGCTCAATCTGTTGCCTCATTTCCATATTATTTGCATTTTGCCTGGATGTTTTAAGCCACGAGCTCATTAGCAGGACTAATTTGGGGTTGGCTGTGTCAGGTTTTAATGCAGAGATGCCACTCTGGACCTGGCAGGTTGGAAAATCCCTGCCCAGGCAAGGGACACCCTGTAGGTACCATGGACATGGGGATTGGGGTGGATGGAGAGCATCTAGAGAGGGTCAGCAGAAGGTCTGGGAAATTGGGAATGTTCAGGGGTTTCCAGGGAACCCAGAGAGGTTTTGGGGTTCCTTTTCCCACTCCAGGCAGGATTTCCCAGGCTCAGTCACTGCATGTTTGTCCAGTCTCTGTTTATGGCTCTGATGGAGCCTCAGCACCACCCTGGGCCCTCCAGAGCTCCCTGGGCATCTCATTTAGGGTTTTTAACCTAAGTTTCCTCTGTTCTTGCCAGATGTGACTCCTGGTTGTGGAGCACACTCTGTCCCTGTCCCTCTGCAGCTGCTCCCTGTGCATTTGCAGATTGTTCTCCCTGTCCTTGTCTCCCACTCCCTGGCAGTGGGAGCCATTCCCTGTGTCCTGCCACTCCATCCTTGTCCCAAGCCGCTCTCCATGTTTCTTGGAGCCCCTTCAGGCACTGGAAGGCCACAATTAAGTCACAAAGCTTCTCTTGTCCAGGCCCTGCCTTGATTTTCTCCACACCATTTCCCAGCTGCTTTGTGCCATCCAGGAAAGCATTGCAGGAATGAGCTCTGGGAAATGTTCTTATCCAGGGGCTTGGAGAACAAAGCTGTGCTGTCCATGAGGGGCATGATCCCAGGGTCAAATAACAGAGAAGCATTGGGGGGGTTGGGGAGTTTTCCTCCATTCACTGATGGCCCAGTTTGCTGTGAGTGTGGAATGCTCTGAAGACAACGGGGTCACAATGGAAGTGGGAAATGGGGTTCCATCAGCAATTCCCAAAGGGCTGGGACCATCCCTCTAAAGATAAATAATTCTGAAATTCCCTTGAGATGCAGAAGTTGAAATGATACTGCTGCTTTTCTTCTTTCTTGTGCTCTGTCCCAAATGAGTTCATGTCCCATAAATAAAGGCCTGGTGGAATCCCAGCAGCTGCTGAGAGCTGATCTGGACAGTCCTGCCAAAGGCCCAGGCAGTAATTACCTTGTTATTGCTCCAAAGCAGGAGAAGAATCTTGATAAATTATGAGAAACAGCTTAAATCACTGGGCCTCCCATCCCTTCAGGCAGCATCAGTTTAAACTTTTTGATTTGAACACACACAAAGTCTCAAAAGTTTAAAAAAGACAATAAAAAAAGCAGGTTTGTGGCATGGGTAGTGTCACAGGGCTCTGCTGGAATCTTTGCTCTGAGACTTCCCCTTCCCTGCCAGCTTTGGTTCATAAACCCCTGGCTGTAAATCAGTTGAACAGAACAAAAGATTTCAAAATGGCAATACTGGCCCGTGGCTCACTGTTCCGCCATGGCCAGCCCCAGCTGCTGCCAGGAGCCCCGTGGCAGGGACGTGGGAGCTGAGGTCACCTCAGCTGCACCTCAGACAGTCGGGTGGCACCAGAGGGACAGGATCTCTTCCACAGGATCTGCCCAAACCTTCATTTCTGACAGAGGTGAGGCAGCAGGAAACATCTGGAATTGACATAAAATAATTGTGTTCATAAAAAGGGACCAGATGGGCTCAGGTCCTGAGGCCTCACAGTCCAAGGGAACAGCTCTGTGGGGACATGGCTGTGGAAAACCAGGGTGATCCCAACAAAACCAGGGTGATGCCAATAAAACCAGGTTGATCCCAGCACCCTCACAGAGACCTCACAGCTTTCACTCCTTCAAACACCCCCAACATGCAAAATTTCTCATGAAACATTTGCTTGGAACATTCCCTAAGTTCATGTTGATTCTGAATTTTCCTTACAATGTCTGAAGCAGACAGGGTTCTTTATTCATCAGTCAGGCACCCCTCCCCACCAAGGCCAGCATTTCCACAGGGTGCCTCTGTCCCAGAGTGCTGGTGGGACTCAGCTGGGAGTGACCCTGGTGCTGGAGCTGAGGGGACACTGAGCAGCTCTGGCTCCTGCTCACCTGGGGGCCAGGCAAGAGTCCAGGTGAGCCCTCCAAATAAGGGCACAGCTGAAGGGTTCCTGCTTCAGCCAGGGCAAGGCAGGCAGAGAATGGGGCTCTGTGGGAATGGGGAGCCCCAAATCCATGGAGGTCCTTGTTGGAGCAGTGCTGAGCACCAGAACAGAGGCTCTGTGGAAAAGCAGAACCCCAATCCAGGGAAGATTTTGTTTGAGCACTGCTGAACACGAGGAGCTGTGAAAAGGCTCCCCAGAAGCAGGAGTTAAATATAGCCCCTGGATTTTCTCACTATCACAATTGGGAGCTGAGCTAAAGACAATCAAATCTCATGCTCCAATGCAGGAGCTGCTGCAGGCAGCTGGAATGGGCCTCCTCCTCTCCTATGGCTCTGCAATCCATCAGAAGTGTTGGAACACCAGTAGTAAAACCATTAGTGAGAGGTAACTATTCCTGATAATTAAACTCAGGATATTTGGCTTCAGTTCCTGGGCCTGACAGATCCTGTCTGGCCACAGGCAGCTCTTTTTCCTTCTGCATTCCTGAATTTCTCCCTCTCAGGAAAGGAGGCAGCAGAACTTGTCTTGGAAGCAACATCAGGAGCTGAGGGTTGGTGAGGCCGGGTGCTCATTAGTGAGGGATTATGAGGCTTTAGGATTTGCTTCCTGGAAAGTCTGTCCAGCACTGCAGGCCCTTGGAGCAGTTCAGGGCCTGGCATTGTGACATCCAAAGTCATGGAAGGAGGAATTCACCTGCAGCAGCCTCTTCTCCACAGTTCTGCCACAGCCTCTGTGCCTGGAACCAAATTCATCCATCTGAAGTATAAATTGAGAAAAGGGAGAGAAGCCCAGAATGAGCAAAATGGTGCTGCTTTGGTGCAGGGCCGATCCTGTTCTCATGCCTCAGGGAAGGCTGGCACTGAGCTTTGCCCTCTCCAGCTCTAGTTCCACCACGCTGAGCCCTCAGTGACTCCTCTCTCTTCTGTCCTGGCCGCTCCTGCCCAGTCACACACCGTGCCACTGTGATGGCACCAAGGGCAGAGCCCAGCTGGGGACAGCAACTGGCTCCTCATTAGGGCTGGAACTGCAAATTCCTTCCTTCAGTGTGCCCCAGGAGATACCAGTTGCCATTACTGCATTCCCAAAGGGAATTCATGCAATCAGAGGCTGGAACACTCGAGGCAATGGGAGGGCAGAGCCTTCTGCAGCTCTGCTGGAGGGTGACTGCAGTAAAGGGATGATGGGAAAAATCTGGTCCTGCTCTGGGAACATGGGAGGGAGTCCTGGATCCAGGAGCTGGATCAGAGCATCCCCACAGCAGGCTGTGCTCAGGGGCACAGCAGAGATCATCCCACAGCAAACTCCTCTGGATGTCTGCCCTCTCTTGCTCCCCTTGGCACTGCTTGGGTGGGCTTCTGGGGAATCCCTGTCCCTTGGACCTGTGCTGATGAGATTGGGATCTCCCAGTGCTTCCTGCAGGGTGTCACTGAAGGGATCCAGGGCTCCCTGGAGTCCCTGGGAATCCTTCACAAGGGATCTGAGCACCACAAGTGCCCAAAATCCTTTAATCCCTGTGCTTTGATGGGAGCTTGGCTGTGGGGTTCCCAGTCACCCTCCTGCAGGAAGGAATGAACAGGCCCAGGCAGGGATTGGGATCCACGGCTGGCAGGGAGGTACGAGGGGGGGAGGGGATCAAGTTCTGGAGGATCTTTCTGCAGAGGCGGGGTATTCATGACAGAAAATTCTCTGTGAGCAGTTGGCAGTGGCTGATGGAGCTGGGAGGAAGCTGCTGGGAGCATGTGGGAATAGCAGGCTCGTTGTGTTCCACGGGCATCCCTCGTGTCCAGGGCTGATCCAGGAGTGCAGAGGGCTGCAGGAGTCACTGACTGAAGTGACACAAGACACGTGAAGAGGAGAAACTTTGCAGAGTGTGATTGCAGGGAAAATACCTCCCCTGGCAGAGGAATTGCACCGAGTTAGGCTGACAGGGGAAAGGCAGGAGCTGGGGGGCTCCACCCCATTCTGCACAGCTCAGCAAGGACCATCCCTCCTGCCATTCCCATGGGAAAGCCCTTCTGGCCAAGCCTGGAGCTGCAGCCCTGAGCAGAAGTTCATTAATTTACAAAAAGCATTGCTGCTTTGCCCAGCCGTGGATCCCTGGTGGCAGTTGTGACAGGGTGGGTGCAGTGGGTGCTGGCCACGCTCAGGGTGAGTAGATTTCACATCAACATCACCAAAACAGGCAGAGCTCTGGGCTCTGGGGGCTCCTGGCCTTTGGAGCTGCTCCCGTTTACCAGAGGATTCTGGATCCAAAGGGGATCAGTGCACTGAGAGCTTCCAGAACACCCTGAGGGACACAAGAGGGGCACCAGGTTCCTAATCCAGGTTTTCCCAGCCTGGTTCTCCTCTTCCACACCTCCCACACCACCAGCACTGGGCTTTGCCTCTAGCACAAGGACATTTCCCCACAGCTGGAAGCCCCAGGGACAATGGGGCAGTCTGAAGTCCCCTCTCCCCTTGCTGAGAGCTTTCCTTTAGGACTTTCCCAACTTTTCCCCTGTTGCTGTTTCTGTGTCCAGTTTCCCATTTTTAGCTCTGTGCCCCTCTGGCTGAGGATGAGCTTTGGTTTCTGAGCCCTGGATCCTCCTAACAACTCCAGCCTGGAGCAGATGCTGGACTTCCAGATGCTGGGTAAGCTCAGAGACCCAAGCAGCTCTCACAGCTCCCTGGCTTCTACTTTGGGATTGATTGAGCCAAATTCAGCAGAATCTGCATGTCTTTGGGCACTTTGAGTGGCAGCAGCTCAGAGCAGATCAGCTCTGTCTAAGCTGCACTGAGCTTCGATCTGAGCAACTCCTTGAGGTCTGAGGGCTCCAGTGAAATCCCTGGGAGCACAAAGCTGTGAACTCCTCAGAGCAGAAAATGCTGGACCCCTTCAGTGATCACCCAGGCAAATCCCATTGCCAGGTGGATTTTCACAAGAACAATCCCCCTGAACCCCCAGAATTCCCTTTAGGAAGGGTTGGATTTTCTCCAGCCAGGCCAGGTATGAGGAAGCAGTGTTATCCTTTGTAAGATCAAAAGCAGAGGAGCTTGCAGGCACACTTGCCATTATTCAGGAATAGAAGCATCAGATTTGAAAGCTGAATCGAGCTGGGGAAGATTGCTGAGAGTTTAATTAGAGCTGTATCAGTTGGTTCATCTCCCAAGGAAGGTGGAGGCAGCAGGGATGCAGGGAGGCGATGTTGGTTGCAGGGAGAGATGTGATCACACATTCCTCTCCCGGGAGGAGAATGGATTGAGGCAGTTTAGAGCCTGGATAGACAGGGAGCTCCTGATGGAAGCACTGTTCCATGGGATCCGTGTCCAGTCACATCCCTGCTGCTGGAGGGGACGAGACTCTGGATTCCCATTCCCGGGGGAAGGAGAACCCCATTCCTGCCCGGGCCACTCCCGTGCTGGTGCCCATTACTTCACAGGGAAGGATTTCAGTGCTGCCTCCAGGCTGCCTGGAACCCCTTTTATCCCTGCACACTTTCACAGCCTCGCCACTGCCTTTCTCAGCGTGCCAGGGAAGACAATACCCTTCCCACTCCCTGTGTGCCAGCACAGATTATTTTGGGAATGTGCACCACGGAATGGAGCAGGAAATGATGGACTGCCTGGAGAAAGAGTGACATTTCCTTAAATACTCCAAGATGTTTCATAAGAATTCCCAAATGCTCTGTTCAAACCAGCACATGCTGATTGTTGTTAATATTCCACAGAGAAACCCCACATTTATCTGTGTATGCCATTATGGGACTTCTGTAAGAAGTTTTTCCATAGGAAGAGAAGGTGACATCGGTGACCAAAAATCCAGTTTTCAATTTAAAAGTATTCAATTCAGTCTGAACTTTGAGCAGGACCAGCTGGGGCAGCAGCAGGGGTGACCTACCCTGAGATGGTCGGGTGATGTTTCCCCAGGCTCTCACCCTGACACTGCTTTGGGCACATTCCCAATCCCCTTCAAATCACAGCTCAAATCCTCGGATTCCCAGAGTAACAATGAGGAAAGGACCCCAGGGGCACTTGAAGCAAGACTCTTCCTTGTAAAGGAACTTTGGGTGGAATAAGACCCCACATTTCCTGGCCATTGGCAGTTTCCATCAGGTTTGCCTTTCTGCCTTATTTTCCCTTCAGGATCTGCTGTGAAAAATCAAAGGACTCATGCATTTTTTAGCACAATTTCAAATCTTGTGCTAAATTAAAAGTGACTCTGGTGTTGGTGCCTTCCCTCCTGCCTGGCACATTAGAACAGTAACCTGGACCTTGTTAATGTTTGCTTATTCCTGATTTTGTCCCTGGTTTTTAGCAGCTGCCTCACTTCTTGTTCCCTGATTTCTCTTCCATCACCTCTCCAGCAGATAATCAACCTCCTTGGGAGCTGGCCTCCCTGATGAATCCTTCTCTTCATCACTCCCTGAACCCAAAATCCCAGTCTGGGCTTGTCCCTGGAAGACAAAGCCCAGCTCCAGCAGCTCCTCATCAGGGAGGGTTCCAGGCAAATGTCTCATTTTTAGTTTTGATTTTGTTCTTGTTCTTTCATTACCTTAAGAGCACTTTCCCAGCTTGACACCCTTTAACTTGGCTGCTTAGAATATTCCTGGTATTTAACTTCAGCTCAGAGCAGAGCAGCTTTTTTTGTCTTCTACATCTTCTTAATTTCCTCCCAGACCTGCCCTGAGCTGGGACTTGCTGCGACACTTCGGGGTCAGAGCGCACACCCAAGGGACACGGGCCCCAAGTCCACTCTCCAGGAGCTGCCAGGCAATGACAGGTGTCCCTTCCTGGGTGGATTTCCAGCTCTTGGCATTTCAGGGTTGTCACAGGGTCCTTCCCCAGCCTCCTGTGGCCCTGTGCTCCTCCCTGGCCCTGTGCAATCCATCTTGGATCCCCATTCCCTGCTCAGCTGCTGGCTCTTGTTCTGCCCTGGAGGGAAATGAGCCAGGATCACACAGGGCTGGGCTCTTGAGGACTCTTCCAAGCAGGAGCACTTTGGGAACATCTGACAGCTTGTGCTTATGTCCATGGTGGATATTCCAGGCTGACATGATCATGGAATCACAGAATCCTGGATTGGGTTGGAAGAGCCCTTAAAGCCCAGGCAGTGCCACCCCTGCCCTGGGCAGGGACAGTTCCCTCTGGGAGGGAGGACTGGGGGGTTTTGGTGAAGCCCCAGGGTGACAGATCAGGGTTGCAGAGTGAAAGCCTCAGGGTGGGGAGCACAGAGCAGCTCCCTGGCAGCTCAGCAATCCATCAATCACTTCAATCAATCCATCCTTCAACTCAATCAACTTCATCCGACACATATGGTCGGGATATAAAAATTTCCAAGCCCATGTGCAGGAGCTGAGATTCCTGAAAAGTTAAGCAGGGATAAATAACAGCCAAAAAAAAAAGGAAAAAAAATAAAAACCAAGTAAGTGATAGTCCAGCTTTCTCTATGGTTTAATTCCAGCCTTTTGTCCTGGCCCTAGCCTGTGTCTGAAACATTCATCAGGGCTTGATAATGGTTTGCAGTTTTCATTTGTGCTTTATTTCCCCCAGGAAAGCTGAGCTGTGAGCCCAGCACGGGGCTGTTTGAGGGGCTGGGGGAGGTTTCCAGCTGGGCTCACAAACAGGTGAGAAAGGAAATGTTCTGTTTAAGTGAGGCAGGGCCCTTCCTGGGGACACAACTCAGGGGCTTGCTGGGGGATATGGTTTCATGCTGCAAGGCAAACCTTGCTAGGCTCCAGTTCCCTGCCTGCCTGCTGGGAACTGGGGATGGCGGCCTGACACCAAATAATGGGGTGGATTTGGTCATAAATCTGCTTTGATGGGGTCACCCCTTAGAGACCCAGAGAAATGTCCCCATCAATGGCTCTGCTCTGCTCTGCTCTGCTCTGCCACTACAGGCCACACTCACTTGGCACTGAAGTCAGGCAGTCAAAATCCACCCTCTGCAGGATTCCAGGGAATCCCAGAATCTCCTGAGCTGGGAGGGACCCACAGGGATCATCAGCTGCAGCTCCTGGGTCTGCACAGAGCCCCCAGAATCCTGCCCTGTCCTTGTCCAAACTCTTCCTGCCCCCTGGCAGCCTTGGGGCGTGACCCAGGACAGGAATAAACAGGACAAGGCAGGCACAGGGCTGGTCAATATTCCATGGAAACCCAGGGAATTCCTGCACTGTGAGGCTGCCCCAAGCTCGCTGAGATCAGCCTGAAAACGCTGCTGGTGGGGCCATTATTCCTCTGCTTGGCAGAGGCAGATTTGGGGCTGAAGGAATTATTTAGGAACAGATTTATCCCATTTTATCACTCCTCCAGGCTGCTCAGTACATCCTGAGGTGAAACCCTTCATGAAGGAATATAAATAATTATGGAATTTAACAGAGCTCAGCCGAAAACAAAGGAAAGAACAAAGAAAAAAGCATAACTGGAGTGTTTTGTTTGGTAACAATTACAGAATTGAAATTATTTATTGCATTTCCACATTCATGTTCAAATCATTTGATTATTGCTGTGGAGAGGAAACTTGAAACTTCCCAGTTCAGCCTTTTCTAAACAGCATTTTGAGTGGTTGTCCAAGATCCTCCCATTCACACACAAGGAAACAAAAAGCAAAGCAGGAATCTGCAATTTGAAAGTTAAATGAAATAATTCCTTGCAGACAGTACAAAACATTTCACTTGACCTGAAAGAAATGTTGTTGGAGAGTTTATCCTGCCAGGAAGGCAAAGAGAAAGGAAGAAATACAAAATAACCTTTTTTTCTCCATTTGGGTGGTTTTCAGTGACCTGAACCAGGAGTTATTTCTGCAGCTCTGACCACAGAATTGCAGATGTCTCCTGGCCTCAGTCCCAGGATTCACTCCCTAGTCACAGGTGCTGCTCCTCCTTTGGCTGGAGGAGTCATCCCTTCAGCAGCCCAGGCTGAGCAGACGTGGATAAATCCTGCTGCCAGGGGGATGGTGGGATCCCTCCCAAAAGCAGCAGGGACTCTTCGCACCACAAACAGAGATCCTTGGGGTTGGATTTGCTGTTCCTGTTATTGCCCAACTCCTGCAATCCCAGCTCCTCTTGGAAAGGCCATCTCTGTCCTTTATTGCAGCCCAGGAGGGGCTGGAGAGGGTTTTTCCACAGGGAATCAGCTCCTGTCCTGGTCACTGCTCAGGACCCAGCTCCTGTCCCCTCCTGCTGGGCTGGGCCAGGGAAGGCTTCGCTCTGCTCCCTGCACTGCCTCCGAGACTGAACAGGGAATAAAGGCTCCCAGAGCCCCTGGAACTGGGGATTCTGGCATGGAACAGGGAATAAAGGCTCCCAGAGCCCCTGGAACTGGGGATTCTGGCATGGAACAGGGAATAAAGGCTCCCAGAGCCCCTGGAACTGGGGATTCTGGCATGGAACAGGGAATAAAGGCTCCCAGAGCCCCTGGAGTTGGGGCAGGTCAGGCAGCAGAGCCAAATCGCTGCTTTGCTCCCATCCCTTGGCCCAGCAAATCCCCGCGAGTGGCAGCCAGGGGAACCCAGTGGAGTTCTGGGAGATCAGGGAAGGGTTTGGGTTGGAAAAGGACCGTGGGACCATCAGTGCAGGTGTTAAAGTGGGTTTGAGTGCTCTGGTGATCTCAGCAGGGCAGGAGGGGAGGGCAGGGGCTGTCCCAGCACAGCCCAGAGTGGGGGATGCTCCTGGAACCCCACTGGCATTTGCCAACCCTGGAGCGGCGTCCCCTGAGCCCCTGTGGTGCCCCGGCTGTCACACGGCCACAGAAGGTTCTGAGTTGTGTTGGGGTTTGTTTGCTTGGAATGACCCCGAAATTGTAAAAGTCCTTGTTCCCCTCGCCCAGCAGCCAAAGAAGAAGCCTGGAATGTGTGAGGTTGAGTTTTCGAGGCTGTTTATTTTTCCTCATCTATAACATTCTCTCTCTGACCTGCCAAGGTCCGCCCAGTACAGAAGCCATGGCAGTCTTTGCCGAGCCCCGGGCGGCTCCCACATCATACACTCAAAATCTGGGTTGCCTGTTTACAGATTTGTGCCAATGCCCACCACCCACATTAGACAGTGAATCTCCACCTTAAACCAATAGAAAAGTGTCACCATCACAGCAGGACATGGAGGACAAGAAGAAGGAAGAAAAGGCTAGGACACGCCCAAATCCCTCCATCTTGTACCCCTGAATCACATTCTAAAAAACCCCAAAATTCTACTTTTCCACTCTGTGTCAATTCACCCATTACACTACTCAAACCCTTTTGGCTTGTAATTCCTCATACAGAGTTGGCAGCCTCTCCCACGGGCTAAAATCAAAGCCACAGGTCCCCAAGCTCTTTGCCAGGGTCTTGAGATAGCCAGGGCAGCCAAAGGGATGTCCTGGACTCTGACAGAGCTGGACCAGGCTGGGCTGGACATCCTGGGGGTGTTCCAGCCCCTCTGGTTCCCTGTTGCAGCCTCTACAAGGATCCAGGTGTCTCCAGCTGTGGGCAGGGGGAGGGCCAGGGGCAGCTCTGCAGGCTCTGGGCTGTTCTCCATGCTCTGGGGCAGCTCTGCAGGCTCTGGGGCAGCTCTGCAGGCTCTGGGGCTGTTCTGCAGGCTCTGTTTCTGAACTCCTGGAACAGCAGCCCCTGGGCAATGGCCCAGCCCAGGTTCCTGCCTCCCATCCCAGCCCTGGAGCTGGGCTGGACAGAGCTCACACAGCCCTGGATGTGCTGCCTGCTCTGAAATGATTCAGCTGGAACATTGCAGCACTCACAGGGCTGTGCATTTTATCTCCTAAAACACCCAGCAAAAACCTCCATAACTCACAGAACTCATCCAGTTTGGCATCTGAAAGAAAGGCGCTGCAACAGAGGAAGGAGAGAGAAAATCACTCAGAAATTATTGCAGCAATGTGGCTCTTTAGAGGAGTTGACAATAATATGGGTTTGATTATTTCTGAAGGAGCTTAACTGACCTTTACAGCCAGATTCCATTAAAAATGAATAATTTTCTATTTAAAAACATATTTTTCCTGACAGTGAGTAGGAAATGTAACCAGACAACTTTGTATCCTTAAAAAAAAAGCATTATCCATATAATCTTTGGGGGGAATTAAAGCAAGGAATCAATCTCTTGGCAGCAGTGAAATTTCAAAGTTTCGTTTTACTGCGACGCTTTAAAATAGACAATTTCATTCCTGTGCTGTAGCAGCCTTGGTCCTTGCTCCAGCTCAGCAGCTCCTGAACGGCTCTGGGACATCACGATCCCGTTCCGTCCTGGCCACATCAATGAGGCTGTGCTCGGCAGCAGTGACCGCAGGCAGAGGAGCTGGGGAGGAGCTCCCAGCTGCAGCCCCGGCAGTGGAGCTCCCTCAGGTGATGCCCCGGCCACGTCCTGCAGCTTCTCTCTCCTCCACTTCGCCTCCTGCCCCTCCCGAGGCCAGAGCTGCCCGTGGGATGCTGCAGCGAGCAAAGGAAATCCCCCTGTGCTCGGGGATCCCGCAGGGCTGCTGGGAATGGCAGGAAGGGACCTGCAGGGCTGAGTGCTCTGGGTCAGAACAGCCCAGGTGAGCCCAGGCTGAACACAGGTGAGTTCAGGCTGAGCCCAGGTGAGCCTAGGTGAGCCCAAGCTGAGACCAGGCTAGCCTAGGTGAGCATGAGCTGAGCCCAGGTGAGCTCAGGCTGAGCCCAGGTGAGCTCAGGATGAGCTCAGGTGTGCCCAGGCTGAGCCCAGGTGAGCCCAGGTGAGCTCAGGCTGAGCTCTGCTCACTTGAGCTCAGCCTCAGCACTCCCCAGCTCCCACAGGAAGAGTTGAGCAGCAGAGAAAGTCACATTAAAACAAAATACAGAAAGCAGAAAAATTGCCCCTATTCTCATTAAATGCATTCCCTGCTGCTTCAGGAGAAGGAATCCAGATTTTGCAGGCTTTGTTTATTTATATCTGTTAATATTTGAGATATGAGGAAGATTAGAAACTGGGAGGGAATTCCTGGCTGTGACCGTGGGGAGGCCCAAGCCCTGAAAGGGGTCAGGGTTGGACAGGCTTTGGAGCACCCTGGGATAGTGGAAGGTGTCCCTGCTGTGGCAGGAGGTGGCACTGGTGGGGCTTTTTGGTCCCTTCCAACATAAAACCATTCTGGGATTCTGTGATTTTAATCCAGTTTCACCAGTACCAAAGAATAATTTTTTAACCAGGGGTGCAGCAGCCAGCAGTGCTGTTCTCGCCATGGATTCCAGGGAAAAGGATTTCTCCCTGTTCTCTCTGGCACAAGGGAGGCAGGAGCTGACCTTGTGGAATCCCCCCCAGCTGATCCTGACCCACAGGGGCACACCAAGGTCAGAGACAAACAGAGATCTGTCACCCTGTCCTTGGGCACTGTCAGGGACTTAGGGGCAGCCACAGCTGCTCTGGGCTCCCTGTGCCAGGGCCTGCCCACCCTGCCAGGGAACAATTCCTAATTCCCAATATCCCATCCATCCCTGCCCTCTGGCAGTGGGAGCCATTCCCTGTGTCCTGTTCCTCCATCCCTTGTCCCCAGTCCCTCTCCAGCTCTCCTGGAGCCCCTTTAGGCCCTGAAAGGGGCTCTGAGCTCTCCCTGGAGCTTCTCCTCTCCAGGTGAGCACCCCCAACTCTGCCAGCCTGGCTCCGAGGGGCTCCAGCCCTGGAGCAGCTCCAACTCCTTCCTGTCCTTCCCTAGTGCTGGCTGCAGTTGCAGGAAGTCTGGGAGAAGGTTTGGATGAATCCTGGGGCTGTGTAGGAGCAGTTTGGGGCCAGGTTTAAGAGCAGTGGCCTTGGAGTGTCACATTCCAGAGCTCCAGCTGGATTTGAGCTCTGGGGAGCTCCTGCCTGGTGACTCAGAGCAGAGATAAGGTGTGTTTGCTCTTTCTGCTGCAATAACTGAGTTTAGTTCTATTCTCCCCAGTTCGGAGCAGCAAATTGCTTTTAGGCCTTTCGTGTCCTAATCCTATACTCCATTCATGGAGCTACTGGAAAAACCTTGAAAACCCATCTGCAAGGCTGCTCTGCCCGGGGTTCCTCCTCGTCACTCGCACAATTTTGGCCTCTCAGCCGTTTGTTCTGGGCCTGCTTTTACAGAGTCCAGCGGGCACAAACCCCTGCGAGCCAGAACAGCTCAGCTCCAGCTGGAACTTTGCTCACACAAAAAAATTTAATCAGTAATCCCAAGGACTGAAAAACCTCAGCGAGAGCAGAGCTGAACACGGATCAAGCAGAGGCTGTAAAAAAGTTTTACATGGGCAGACTGCAGGAGGAGAAGAGAAAACTCCACTTTAGGACTATTGATAAGCTATGGTGTTCTGCTGGCACCCTGAGATCTCCCCAGTTTGGGAGTGGTGTCACTCCAACTGCAGCTCCGGGCATTGTTTGGGTTTGTCTGCTGCTGTTTCGGCCTCAGAAAGACTCATTAGCAAGAGCTGAGTGGTTACAGCTGGGCAGGACTCTGAGCCACGATCTGGCTCCCATTTAGAGCTCCTGGCCCTCAGGACAGGCTTTGCTCATCACTGCCCTTTAAAGGGATTTGGGTTTGCCAGCCCAGGCAGGGATGGTTGTGCTGGAGCGATTTCCAGGCTCACCACATCCAAACACGTTTTTATTGGTGTGGGATGGGATCAAAGCTTCCTCTGCACCCTTGGCTGCAAGTTTGGATTCCCCAGTGCTGGCGCATCCCTGGGTTCAATTGCCGGGGAGTTTTGTAGCCTCTGCCAGTCCCAGGCAGCTCAGAAGGGGCTGAAGGCTCATCCCTCTGGGCAGTCCATGCCCAGGTGAGCTCTGGGTGTGCAGGGAGCACTCCTGGTGCCCCTGCCCTCCCTGGCACCCCGGGAGCTGGCTGACCATGGCCAGTGCTTGTGCTGCGTCTTCTCCTGAACGGGAAAACTGCTGAGCTGGAAAAGTTCCATCCAAACAATCCCCGGTGTCCTTGGTGGCATCTCTGCCGTGATATTCCTGTCCTTGTCTCTTTGTCACCTTGGCTTTCCTGCTGCCCTTTCACTGCTGCCACCTCCCAAACAGCTTTTTTAGAGTTTAAACTGTCCTGGAGAGTGAAATCCTCCCCTGAGGCCATCGGGACAGTTCCTGTAAAACAGAAGCTCCTTTGTCCCCAAGCCCAGTTCAGCCTTGGCTGCTCCCCAGCTCCCAAGCAGCTGGGATACAATTAATGGCACTTGGAATACAATTAATGGCAACTGGGATACAATTAATGGCAGCTCCAGCACGAGGCTCAGAACAGCCTGACTGGGCTCATATGTAACATTCCAAGTCTCCTCTGCTTCTTTGCAGTGACACGACTGAACTGATTATTTTCCTTTTGTCTGGAATGGATTTATCTGGATCTTTGGGGCTGATTTATGCCTCATGTTCCTTTCTGAAAGGCAATTAGAAAATCTCAGTGAGAGGGAATGGGGAGGGCTGAGGCTGCTTTTCTTGAGCTGCTGACTGAGATTCCATCAGGGGGTTGATCCTTTCCACCCCTGAATTCACAAGGGATGTGATCCACCTCAGGGACTGAGCGTATCCACGAGTGAGTTGTTCCGAGTTCCTGGTGGTCCCTGGATTCAGGCCCTGGATGACAGAACAGGATCCAGCCATGGAAAAACAGGTGTGGTTTTTTGGAATCCTGTGTGCATCTCCTCGGAATTTATTGTGCTGTCCTGCACTCCCAAGTCTGGATGAGGAGAATTGAAACTTCCCCTTTCTGCTTTTGTATTTCCTCGTGGAAACTTGTTGGGAAGAGACAGGGTCAGCCCCCAAAGAAGACAAAAGCATGTGCTGGCCAAGGGCCAAGTGGGAGAGACATCATCCCTGGAAGTGTCCCAGGGCAGGAGGATTTGAGCAACCTGGGACAGTGGGAGGTGTCCCTGCCATGGCAGGGGTGGCACTGGATGGGCTTTAAGGTCCCTTCCCACCCAAACCATTCCAGGATTCCATGATCTGGCTGTCAGCCGTGTCCCAAAAGCTGGAGGACACCCAGAGGGATGTTGGGAATCGGGGGTGACACTGAGCATTCCCAAGGGGATGCTCAGCCCAGCAGTCCAGCCAGGCCTGTCCCTCCCTGGAGTCCACTGGCATTTGAGCTTTTCAATCTCCAGCACATCCCAAACACTCCCAGTGTTTTGTGGGTGTTCAGGGCCCTGAGCTGTGCTCAGTGACAGGGACATGTAGGGGGTGCTGCAGTACCAGTGATGAATCCCAGTTAACCCACTGGAAAACTGGAACTGAGGGTCCTGATTCCAGCCCAGCCAGGGGAGGATGATGCCGTTTCTCTTGGAACCTCTCTCCCTGCCAAGAGAACATGGTGGAAAGTTGGGAATATCCTTTGGATGTGACTGGTCTGCAAGTTTTGGTTGGGTTTTGTCCCCCCTGTTCTGATCACCTTTGCTCTGATGGACATTTGAAGGTTTTGTTGTTGTTGGGGTTTTTTACTCTGTTATGCTTTATTCACTGAAAGATCGATTTCTCATCAAAAATTCATCAGCGTTTTTGGCCCTAGCCCATTACTTTTCAGCCAGAAAAAAACCTTTCTGCCTCAGAAAAAAACCTTTTGCTCAGGTACAACTCACATTTTGTGAACTTGTCTTTTCGCCTGAAAAAACCCCAGCTGCATGCAAACAAAAATTCCTTTTGATGGATAATCTTAGTCCAGTCCTTTTGGGAACATCAAGCTTGCGGTGTCTAAACTCTTCTGGAAGCTTTTTTTTTTTTTTGGGAAGGGGTGGATTTTTGGAAACACCATTTCTCCTTCTTCCAGCCTGAGTGAGAGCATGGTGGAGGCACAGCTAGAGCAGGCAGAGCCTTTCTTCTACTTGTCCAACACCAAAATATGAATCTCTGTCTCTTCAAAAGCTTTTAGGGACTCCAGCTCTGGAAAAGATGTGAATTCCCACCTGGCTTTCCCCACTTGTCCCTCCCAGAGTGAAAAGTGTCCCTGTTCCCAATTTATAGATAAAGGAATTGAGAAATGGGGGAATTAAAGTAAAAGCAGTGGTGGCTTACATGAGGCACCCCCAGATCCAGGCCCTGCTTCATCTCATGCTTCCCTTGGGGGATGGATCTCGATGATCTTTAGGTCCCTTTTAGGGATCCTTTCCAGGATTCCCTGCGAATGCACTCTGGCACCCTCTGGTCCCTGCCAGCCCTGCGGTGGCACTTTGGGGTCAGAGCCATGACCTGCCTGCTGTGACCAGACTGTGAGCCCAGGACTAAAGATGTGCCATGAACAGGGAAAGAGGAAAGAATTCCAGGAGCTCTGTTCCTGCCCGGTGCAACCCAGCCAAGCAGCTCTGACTGAAGAGACTTTTGGGTTTAATGATATTTTAAGGTTTCTTTTGTCTTTTGCTCTCAGCTTTACCAGAGCTTTGGTCTAGAGCTGCCAGATTTCAGCTTCTGGTTTGTTTCATTCTCCTTCAGACTTTCCCAGGGCTGAGGAACTGAGGTTTAATATTCCCACATCCCTTAGGAAACAGTGGGAGCCTGAAGAGCTGGGAGCTGGCCGAGACTTGGCCTGGGCTTTCTGCTGCTTTTTGTCTTCCTTGCAACAAAGGTCTTTGTTCTTCTGCCTCTCTTCACTCCGAGCCTTTCCCAAGGCCTCTCTATCCCTGAGCTTTGTCTCACCCAAAGATGCAAAGCCCCAGAAATGAAATATTTCCGGCCTCAAACTGGGGTTCTGCTGCCCCCGGCTTTGAGTCCAGCCTGGAAGGTGGAGGATGAAGCCAAACCCAAGGAGATTCAGCCCAGCCCAGAAGGGGAGGGTCTGTACCTCCCTCATTAACGGGAGCCGTTCGCAGGGTCATTAGCTTGTCCCTAATTGTTCGATTACCCCAAGCCGGCTGCCTAGGGACACAAAGCAGGAGGAAATCGGCCCGTGGGCTCTGGAAGTGAGCCAGCGCCACCCCGCTTTGTTATTTGTGCGCTTGCGTTTAGTGGGAGGTTTAGAAGCAGCCAGGTGGGAAACGTCGGATGCAGAAGCAGGGCTGGATCAGCATGGAATTCACGTGTCCGTGGCAGAAAATGGAATAACATGGGACGGGGTAATTGGGAATAAACGGTAATAGCGGGGGATGGAAGGAAAAGCTGGTCAGTTCTTCCTTTCCTCCTACGGGGTGCTGTGGATGTCTCCAGCGGGGCTCTGCAGCTCTGGTCGGTAATCCTGTGCTGTTGCTGGGATTTTAATCCCTCCTTTGGAAAACTTGGCCCTCCCTGCCCGCCCAGAGCAGCCTCGTCTGAGCATTCAGCCTCTGCTCAGCCTGGATTCCTGGCTGTTCCCTCCGTCCCTTCCATTTTCCAGCTCTGGGATGGTCCACGACCAGCAGAACTCCCGTCCAGCCCCTGCCCAGATGTTCCTGGGTGAGGAGAGCCAGCGTGACTGATTCCAGGTGATGGGTATCAGACGTCAGGAATAAAATAAATCCAAGCAAAAATCAGATTTTCAATCAGGCTGGATCACCGGGAACCATGAGCACTCACACTCTGTCACAGTGTCTGGAGCAATAAACCTCGGATTCTCCCAAAGCGAGCAGACCAAGTTAATTTGATGTGGACAGGACCATTGTGAGGGGTCAGCTGGGTGTTAACAGCAGAATCAGGGTTTTATTCTGCTGCTCTACACGGGCTCCATTATCCCTTCGTACAGGAACTGAGTTTAATCACATCTGGCAGACCTGCTGTCTGTAATGTGTCCCAATATCCCATTACATTTTCAATTTACATGTATTACCTTTCCCTGGAAAAGTTCCCTGCACTTCTGTCCGCGGAATTAAATGGCCATTATGAAAACAGAGCAGGACATTTCAGCGATCCGCGCGTTTGATCTCGCCCTGGGAGGCAATTAGTGCTAATAAATCCTGTATCCAGTGTCTACCTCTGATTTGACTCAAAACTAGAGCAGCTAAAGGGCCTCAAGCGGGACGGCAATTCCAAAGGGTGATTCCCTTTCCACAGAACGGCCGCTAATGGAGAATAGAGGGGCTGGGCAGGGCAGGGGAGATCAGAGCCAAATCCGCGTCCTTTAGACCAGAACGTGCCTGCAGTGACTCCCGGGGAAGGAAGGAGCAGCCTCCCAAATCAGACTGGATTAGGCCGAGCCTAAACACAAACACCCGGAGCCAGAGACGGTGCTGAGATAAGTAATTAAAGCAGGAGGTGTTTAAATGAGTGATAAAGGCTCAGCAGAAGGAGAGGGAACACGTTCCAGAGCAGGTTTAGGAGGAGATGAGAGTTTGATGTCCTTAACCTCCATTGATCTGGGCATTTCCAACCTGCTCCTCCCTGCCAGAGAAGAGAAAGAGAGAGCCATTGATCACATGGAGTCGTTAATCACAGTCACTAATCACAGTCGTTAATCACCCGGAGCTGTGCCCGAGGGCCCCTCAATCCCCTCCCTCTGCAGAACACACACCCTGCCTGGACAATGGGCATTCCAGGCTGTGTTTTACAGGCAGGATCAGCAGCCTGTAGGATTGATTTCCCAGCTGAGGCATTCCCAGCCTGGAGCTCAAGAAAAGGGCAGTGATCCAACAGGAAGGAGAATCCCTCACCCAAAGGGAACTGCAGGGAAACCCCAGTCCCAGGACAGGGGTGAGGCAGGAGAAGGTGCTGAGCAGGGAAAGGGGAGGGGGGAATGCTGGAGCTGGAGCTGGAGCTGGAGCTGGAGCAGGTCCACGACGCTGAAACCAGGAATGTGCCCAGCACATCCCATGTGGAAATGGGCACCGAGGTGCTGGGCGTGGACACGGGCAGGGGGATCCGAAGGACAGGAGCCTTCCCTGCCAGCTGCAAGGCAGCCATGAGAAATTCCAGCTTGCTACAAGGACATGCAACGACAGGACAAGACGTGCTTCTTTTAAACTGAGGGAGGGAGGATTTGGATTGGATTTAAGGGAAAAGATTTTCCTGCCAGGGCAGTGAGGCCTTGGCACAGAGCAGATGTAGCTGCCTCATCCCTGGGAGGGTGCCAGGCCAGGTTGGATAGGGTTTGGAGCACCCTGGGACAGTGGAAGGTGTCCCTGATCATTGCAGGGGTTAGGAACTGGAAGGTCTTCAAGTTCCCTTTCCACCCAAAGCATTCCCTGATTGCATGGCCTGTGATCTCTGTGAGGAAGGTTCTGCTCAGGACCTTTGCATTGATTTAACAGATGAAAATACTCCCACATTTTTAATGAATAAACACATCAGTCCCACTGCTTTATTCCTCATCTGTAGCTTTTATAAACTTTGCAGCTCCTGAACACATTGGGAACCTGGGCCCAGGAGCAATAAAGGCATTATTTAATGCAAACATGGGCAGCGAGGAGAGCAGCAATAATGAGGAAGAAAAATCAAAGGAGTGGGTGAATATCCCACAGGGCAGCATTGCCCTGAGCTTCCTGCAGGATCTAGTGGGATTTGAGGTTTGGGAGAAGAAGAAATGAGAGACAGAACATGGCTGTGCCTGGAGTTTTATTTCCAAATGCAGGAATTGGAGCCCAGAGCTGTAAAAGCCCAGAGAAGCTGGTTTGGGGTGTCAGGTCCTCAAGGAGCAGGAGAGGTGGATATGGAGTAAGGACATCTTCCAGGACTGGTTTTGAGGGTGTTCACTGGCTTTTTAACAATCCCTCCAGGAAACCCTGAGATCCATTTTTAATGTTTTGTAAAATCCCCAAGCTTTGGCTTTGGAAGCATTTGAAATGGAATTGGGATTTGTTTAACCAGAGGGAAGTTCAAAGGTGACAGAAGGAGTTGAGATTGAACAGAACTTCATGGAACAGTAACAGCAAATTCAGAACAAGGAAAATGAGCAGATAAAAGGGGGATACTCATGGGATACTCTGGGGATACCAGGGGACACTGGAGGGAGTGAACTCCACCTACAAACAGCACCTCCTCCCCTCCTCTCAGGACAGGTTCCTGCCCCCCTCCAGCCTTCCAGGGCCTCATAAATGGCTGCAGCAATGTAAGGATTCAGCACTTCTGGGGCTGCAGATGAAAGTTAAAGGCAGCACAGGCAGAATTTTCCTGGCACAGTGGAAATCATCCCCCCTTCCCTTTCTCTGGAGGGTGAGGGAATTCTTCTGGAAGCAAAAAAAAAAAAAAAAAAAAAAAAAAAAAAAAAAAAGGGATGATAACAGACCAAGAGCCTTGGAGACAAAGATGTGCAGCTTCCTCCAGTTACACAGTTACAGACCTGGACCATGGAATCCCAGACTGGGTTGGGATGGAAGAGATCTCAGAGCAACCCCTGCCATGGCAGGGACATCTCCCACTGTCCCAGGCTGCTCCAGCCTGGCCTTGGGCACTGCCAGGGACCCGGGGCAGCCACAGCTGCTCTGGGCACCCTGTGCCAGGGCCTGCCCACCCTCCCAGGAAACAATTCCTAATTCCCAATATCTCATCCAGCCCTGCCCTCTGGCAGTGGGAGCCATTCCCTGTGTCCTGTCCCTCCATCCCTTGCACACACCCCTCTCTGTGTCCCCTGCAGGCTCCCTTTGGGCAGCCTCAGGTCCCTGTGGAGAGCTGCCCCCAACCCCCATCGCCCCCAGGAGGTTTCCAGAAAGGGATTTTTGTGCTGCCTCCCAAAGCTGCTCCTTACACCATGAGTTCTGTGTGGCAAAATCAGAGCCCTCCCAAGCCCTCCTTTCCCGAAATCCTTCCCCTGTCCCCTGTGGAATCACTTGTCAGGAATCATTGCCCAGCAGAGCCATCTCTGCCTCGGAGCAGCTTCTGTGCAGCTGTTGGAGCGCAGCCTCCCCGTGCTGCCAGCCCTCCCGTGCTTGTACCACGCCAGACACAGCTGGCAACGAGACTCCCCGGATCCCAAAATAACGAGCAGCTGGAACAGAGCAGCCACAGCTCCCAGGCACGAGCTGCTGTTCCAGGAGAGCTCTGGCGGCTCGGTGCCTGCGATCACAGCCTGTCTGCCTACCCCGAGGTGCTCCAGCCCCACGCCATCGATCCCAAGCCTCTGCTCCACTGGATTTCTCTGCAGGCACAGAGGAATGAGATTCTCTATCAAAACAGCAGAGCCCGGCAGCAATCACAGAATATCTGGGCAAAGATCTCTCTCCTTTGTTGTGCAGGCAGCAAACAAAGCTGGGAACCTTTTGTGCTTATTTAAAGACAAAAGTGCTGGATTTGTTTGGGAAGTGGTGGCCCTGATTTCCATGTGTCCCTGGATTGTTCCCACTGAGGGGACAAAGCTCCTGTCACAGGTGACATCGGGGGCAGGGAGGGCAGCTCCTCTTCTGGGCTGGCTCTTTCCCACTCCCAGGGCTTCAGCCCCAAGTTTCCAGGCACTCACTGCTTTCACACCATGGGTGCACTCCCAGAAATTCCACAGGCTGGGAAACTGAGGCCCAGGAGGGTGGAGGGTGAGGCCCTTGCCCAGCAGGAGTGTGGAAACTCCATCTCGTCCTGAGCCACTCCTGGAAGGGTTTGGAACAGGGAGGGAGGACCTGGGGATAGTTCTGCTCCAGAATGGGGGAAATGACCAATGTGGGACAGTCAGGGGACATTCAGCTGCATGTGCAGCTCCAGCCTGGAATAACGGTGATAAAAACATGATCCTGGGAAAAGGGAGGAAGGGAGGGAGGGAGGGAGGGAGGGAGGGAGGGAGGGAGGGAGGGAGGGAGGGAGGAGGGAGGGAGGGAGGGAGGGAGGGAGGAAGGAAGGAAGGAAGGAGGAAGGAAGGAAGGAAGGAAGGAAGGAAGGAAGGAAGGAAGGAAGGAAGGAAGGAAGGAAGGAAGGAAGGAAGGAAGGAAGGAAGGAAGGAAGGAAGGAAGGAAGGAAGGAAGGAAGGAAGGAAGGAAGGAAGGAAGGAAGGAAGGAAGGAAGGAAGGAAGGAAGGAAGGAAGGAAGGAAGGAAGGAAGGAAGGAAGGAAGGAAGGAAGGAAGGAAGGAAGGAAGGAAGGAAGGAAGGAAGGAAGGAAGGAAGGAAGGAAGGAAGGAAGGAAGGAAGGAAGGAAGGAAGGAAGGAAGGAAGGAAGGAAGGAAGGAAGGAAGGAAGGAAGGAAGGAAGGAAGGAAGGAAGGAAGGAAGGAAGGAAGGAAGGAAGGAAGGAAGGAAGGAAGGAAGGAAGGAAGGAAGGAAGGAAGGAAGGAAGGAAGGAAGGAAGGAAGGAAGGAAGGAAGGAAGGAAGGAAGGAAGGAAGGAAGGAAGGAAGGAAGGAAGGAAGGAAGGAAGGAAGGAAGGAAGGAAGGAAGGAAGGAAGGAAGGAAGGAAGGAAGGAAGGAAGGAAGGAAGGAAGGAAGGAAGGAAGGAAGGAAGGAAGGAAGGAAGGAAGGAAGGAAGGAAGGAAGGGAGGGAGGGAGGGAGGGAGGGAGGGAGGGAGGGAGGGAGGGAGGGAGGGAGGGAGGGAGGGAGGGAGGAAGGAAGGGAGGGAGGGAGGGAGGGAGTTTTGGAGCAATTTTTTCAGCTCCAATATTCCTCCAGCAAAAGGAAAAGCAGCCCTGGAGCTCAGGGAGTCAGCGAACTGAAATGATTCCAGCTGCCACAGCCTCCCAGTTCCACTGATGGATACAGGCCTGAAGTCTGGCCTGGAAGGGAGATTTCAGTCCAAATTCCAGTGGAACAAGGAGCAGAGATCCTGGGATCCCTCCCCACCCTTGAGCTGCCAGGCTCAGTCTGTGGCTGTGGCTCATCCTCTCAGTTTGTCTTTCCCAAAACTGAGGTTCCTTTTTCCCCCACCAGTGAAGACCTTTTAAGAGGAAGCAGAATTTTCCATGCAGCCTTTTCCTGATGAAAACATTCCCACTGAAATCTGGGACAGCAAAGGTTTCCTTTCTCACCTGGCAGAGGAGGAGATTCTGAACCCCTCCAACTGAGCCTCTGCAATTTGGTTTTTGCTGAACTTTTCCCACTGTCAGATATCAAAAATCCCTCACTGACCACTGAAGTGTCAAATCTTCTTTTCCTGAAAAATCACCCAAAATGACATTTTGAGGCCATGGGCTTTGCCGGGAGCCCTGTGAGTTCTCACTGGGTTCTTTCTCAGGGAGCTTGGCTCAGGAGAATTTGGCTTCCTCCCACCAGAACCCGGGGAAGGCTTTTATTGTCCCAAAGGGGAGGTGACAAGAGGAGGAGCCAGGGAAGCACCATCCTCTGCTCCAGGCAGGTGCAGTGAGCTCCTCGGGGTTATTCACCACTGGGATGGGAGGAGAATCCCCCAGCTCCAGGTCACTGAGCTGGGCAGAAGCCCTGGGATATAGGTGGGATGTGAAGAGGATCAGTCCTAAAAGCCCTGGAATTCTGTCTCCTGACAGTGATTATTGCAAACCTCTCCAGCCAGGGCTTTGCTGTGATGGTGGAATTGTGCAATGAGGTTCCTTTGGGGTTGTTGTTAACAGTTAAAGCATCCCCTATTCCCTGTCTGGCTTTTTGCAATCAGCAGAAGGCTGAGCTCTCTGGGATCAGGTGAATTTCCCTTTCTTTTAGGGAAGGAATAATTCCCTGTGTGCCAGATCTGCAGGAGAGTGGCCTGATTGGACAGGAAAACAGGAAACAAAAGATGTTACAGAATGCCAGACTGCGTTGGTTGGGTTGGGTTGGGTTGGGAGAGACTGCAAAGACCACCCAGTGCCACCCCTGCCATGGCAGGGACACTTTCCACTGTCCCAGGTGCTCCCAGCCCTGTCCAGCCTGGCCTTAGGCACTGCCAGGGATCCAGGGCAGCCACAGCTGCTCTGGGCACCCTATGCCAGGGCCTGCCCACCCTCCCAGGGAACAATTCCCGATTCCCAATCTCCCATCCAGCCCTGCCCTCTGGCAGTGGGAGCCATTCCCTGTGTCTGTCCCTCCATCCCTTGTCCCCAGTCCCTCTCCAGCTCTCCTGGAGCCCCTCTGGGCCCTGCAAAGGGCTCTGAGCTCTCCTTGGAGCTTCTCCTCTCCAGGGGAGCACCCCCAGCTCTCCTGGGCTCCCAGGTTTGATGTTAGCCTTTGGCTCCGTGTCCTGTTCCCGTTGCTAGGGGATATTGAGCAGAAATTGGAAGCATCCTAGATATTGCCACCGTGGGTGGGTTTTCCCCAGGCCTGCTCAAGATCCCTGCGCAGGAGCTGCATGGAAGGAGCTGCAGCTGGAAAAGTGCTCGGGGAATGTCCCAGGCAGGGGAGGTTGCCATTCCCCAGGCACAGGCTCAGCTGCTCCTCGGGAAAGGCTGCATCTCCCTGGCAATGCTCTTTGGAAAATGCGAGGTGCTGTGAGCTGGGATGTCTCCCAGGCAATGCCCTTTGGAGGGAAAAGCTTGGGAACAAAGCAGTTCAGAGCAGGGGGGGATGGCAGCGCTCACCCTAGGCACGGGGACAGCAGCAGGGTCACCTGAGGGCCCCGAGCCCCGCCAGCCCTGGCCTGTTCCTGCAGGGCCTGTGGAAAGCACTGAGCGGGAAAAGCCTGGCCTGGAGATCCTGCATGGCCCTGACAGCTGTGGCAAACCCAAACCCACAGTGGGAGGTGGCGATGCACTGGAAATGGGAGCCAGGGGGAGCGGAGCACAAAGCAGGGATGGGAATTCCCAGCAGGGGAAGGCTCTCTGCCCGTGGCAGGGGGTGGGAATGAGATGGTCCTGAAGGTCCCTTCCCACCAAAGGCATTCCATGGATTTGTGACTCCATTCTGTGCTTCCACTGCTCCCCAGCACTGCCCAGGCCACCACTGCCCACGTCCCCAAGTGCCATACCCACAGGGCTTTAAATCCCTGCAGGGATGGGCACTCTAAACCTCCCTGGGCAGCCCCTGCCAAGGCCTGAGCCCCCTTTCCATGGGGAAATTCCTGCTGCTGTCCACCCTGACCTCCCCTGGCCCAGCCTGAGGCCATTCCCTCTCCTCCTGTCCCTGTTCCCTGGCAGCACAGCCCGACCCCCCCGGCTGTCCCCTCCTGTCAGGAGTTGTGCAGAGCCAGAAGGGCCCCCCTGAGCCTCCTTTTCTCCAGGCTGAGCCCCTTCCCAGCTCCCTCAGCCACTCCTGGGGCTCCAGCTCCTTCCCAGCTCTGTTCCCTGCCCTGGACACTCTCCAGTCCCTCCAGGTCTTTGTTTGTCATGAGGGGCCCAAACGGAGCCCAGGATCTGAGGTGGGGCCTCACCATTGAGCTTTGCCTCTTCTCCTTCTTCAGCAGCACTGAAATTCCTGAGAAACCTCTTCCTGCACAGATACAGAGCTGGAAGTGAAAGATTTGGTGCTGCTGGTCAGGCAAGTCCCCCAGCAGGAATCCTGGAGCCCCCTGTGGATTCCCTTGGAATGATTCTGATTCTCTGGTTTTGGTGCTTTGCTTTGCACTAACCCAATATTCAGGTGGAATTTGGGCTGCCTAGAATGGCCTTTTCATCCTGAAAGAATCTTTAAATAATTTTCCTGTTTGGAATTCAAAAAAAGACTTCAAAATCTCAATTTTTTTTTTGTCACTGAGGAAGGAAAACTTGAACAAGTCAAAACATTGGGTCTTCAGGCTGTTTATTTCCATTTGACCTTTAAAACCCATTTGTGGTGTAAACTCAGTGACATCCCCGAGCTCCAAGTTATTCCAAACAAAAAACATTTTGTTGGAAATGACAAAATGGGCTTTCAGCAATTTATCAACATTTTTCTTCCTCCAGCAGGAGATTCATCAAATGGATCCTTTCCCTGGGGTATTTTTTGCTTCAACAAATTTACATTGCCTGGAAAAGGGAGATTTTGTCAGTGGGGAAGCTGCACCAGGAGTTTTAGGAGCAACCCCATTGGGCAGGAGAATGGAAAGGGCAGGGATGAAGGGGTTGGGAGTGTGGCTTCTGCTGTGGCCCCTCCACGGGCCTGGGGATCCCAATTCGATGTTATCTCTTCTCAGCAGGTCCATGATGGCCTCCATCGTCCCTGGCTGCTGGGGGTCCCCCCTGTGCCCCCTGCCCCGATCTCTGCTGGAACAAAGCCCTGCTGCCACATTTCCTGCTCTGTCCTGGCACTGCAGCTCCATCATTAATCAGGAAGTTTTTATAAAACTTGAGTGGAATCCTAATTCCCACCCTGGACTGAGTATCTCTGCCAGTTCTCTTCCACTTTTGCCTGGAAGCTCCTGGTTCTGCTTTGGGCTTTTCGGGGCTCCTGGTTCTTTGGGCTTTTTAGGGCTCCAGGTTCTTTGGGCTTTTTGGGGCTCTTAGCCCAGGCAGATTTGCTGGAGGGGGTCCCAGGGACCCCGCCCAGGTTAGGGGGTTACTCACAAAAAAGCAGCATCAGAGCTGCCATTCCCAGTCCCACACCTGAGGCTGAATTTTCATGGAATTATTCCAGACTGGGTTGGGTGGGAAGGGCCCTTAAGGACCCTGTCATTCTCATCCCTCACCCTGGGCAGGGGCACCTCCCACCAGACCAGGTTCTCACTTTCTAAATTTGGAGGGATTTCTGTTTTGTCTGAAGCAGCTCTTGCTGACCCCACATTTGGGTCTCTCTGCTCTGTCCTTGTCTCTTCCCAGCTCCGTTTTCCCTGGCTGGTTCCAGACTCCACGTGTATGCCTGCATTTTGGCACTACAGGGAATTTTCTGATATTTTCCTGTGTTTAATTCACCGCCTTGGTTCCTGGCACACTCCCAAACCATTTGCAGGAGCTGCTGCTCTGGGGTTTGAGGCAGAGAGTGGGGGTTGGTGCAGGGAGAGCAGGAGAGCAGCTAATTCCCTGGGAGAACTGTGGGATCCAAGCTGCCCTTCCCCAGCAGGAATCCTGCTGCCAAAGGCAGGGGCATCCCTGGGCTGCAGCACAGCAAACCGGGAGGGGCAGAGTGGGGAAGGAGCAGGGAGGGGCCGAGGGCAGGCGGGGATTTGTTTGTGGCTGTGATGAGGGAGCTCCGGATCCAGCCCTAGAAATCCCAAATTCCAGCTTGACAAATGTGCCCAGAGCCCTTCCAGGCCTTTGCTTCATTGCTGCTTCCAGTTATTTGGGAAAGACTATCGGGATCTGCCATTTCCCTTCTGCTTTATTCCAGACACTTGTTGCTTCCCAGCCCATCCACATGGATTTGCACCCCTAAACACACTCAGGTGGAGAAATACACAGGAATGAACGGCCTTGGAGCAGGATTTGGGAGCAGATTGAGAACCAGTGGGGTCTCCCAGCCCTCTAGCTCCATTTCCTTTGCAGTGCTCAGTGATCCAGCAGCTCCAGGTTGTGCAGAGGCCAAGGGGCAGGGATTTCCTCTGGAATTGTCCCAGCTGGGCACAGAGGAAGGCCCAGCTCAGAGCAATGCCCTGGCAGGTTTAGGATGTGCAGCACTGGATAATTTGGAATGAGGGTGCTCAGCCTTCATCACACAAACCCTGCCTGTGTCACACAAACCCTGCCTGTGTCACACAGCCCCCTGGAGCAGCAGAACACCCCCCATGAGCCACTGGCCACCCTCTCCCTGCCTCTTCCCGGGGCTCGGGTGGGTTTTGCTCCCTCTCTTTCCTTCTCTGACTGGGAGCACAATGCTCTGACAACAAACAGCCCTCCTCCAGGGAGGAGCCTGGTTCTGCGGTGGGAAGGATGTGTCAGGTCTGTGGAAAGGTGTGAGGGGAACTGGAGCACGGGAGCTTCTGAAATACCTGAGATCAGCCTGGTGGGGAAGGTTC
Organism: Vidua chalybeata; assembly: GCF_026979565.1. Lineage (NCBI taxonomy): Eukaryota > Metazoa > Chordata > Aves > Passeriformes > Viduidae > Vidua > Vidua chalybeata. The sequence continues at coordinate 5,500,914 of NC_071555.1, read as the reverse complement.
TGATGCTCAGGAGAGGATGCTGTGCTGCCAGGAGCCAGGTTCCCTGTCCCTGTCCCCAGGACTGACCCATCCTGTCCCACCTGTCCCACCCTATCCCACCCTGTCCCACCCTGTCCCAGCTGTCCCACCCTGCCCCACCCTGTCCCAGCTGTCCCCATTGTCCCTGGTGACACTGCACCAGGCAGAGGAAGGGGGCAGTGGTACCAGCAGAGCCTCCTGCTCCTGGTGAGGGACTGAGGTTCTGCGGCTCCTGCCAGCCAGGATGGGCTTCCCGAGGGAAAGGGGCTCTTGTCTGCTGTGATTTCAGAGGTTGTTCCTGCCACAGGCACGAGCAGGGGCCTTGGAGAGGGCTGACAGCACAGACAGCTCAGCTGGGGAGCAGAGGGAACAACCACAGGAACTGAGGGAAAGGGAGGGAAGAGCCTGGAGACTCCTCAGAGGCCTGAGAGGATGGAGCAAAGGCACATCCAGGGTAACAAAGCCGAGTCTGTGTGTACAGACACAGCTCTGGGGCTGGAGGGCACCTGGGGAAGGATGTCCTGGGGGTGTGGGGAGGATGGGCTCCAGGAGGCTGATCCTGAGGCCACAGAGCTGCTTAGGGCAGAGGAGATGGTTCTCAACACATCCCATCAGCCAGGCTCTGTCCTGGCACTTCCTGGGCAGAGCTGACCAGGATCAAACAGGATCTGGCCAGGATCAAACCTGGGGAACAAAGCCCTGCTCCCGAGTGACCCGGGGAACAAAGCCCAGCTCCTGAAAGCCCCACAGGGGCTGGGGGCTCCATCACCAGATGGCTGAAGGAAGGAACTGGTCCTCAGAAAAGGCCCCGAGGGGAACCACACATCCCTGCAGTGTGTGCAGCACTGGCAGACGCTGAAACAACTCCTGTCCCCTCCCGGCGAGTGCTGGATGCCAACAAAAGGCAGGAGCCTGGATTCTGGCTCTGAAAGGCTCCAGCAGCTCAGCTCCCTGCTCAGCCAGGTGGGGAGAGGGAAGTCCAAAGTCCCACTGCAAGGCTTTGATGACTCCCACACTTCCCCACAAGCAGAGCCCAGCTCTGGGGGAACTCTCAGGGAGTTCATTCCTGCTCGCTATCTGTCCTTGCCAACGATTACAAGTTCCCCATTCAAGCTGGGGATCAATGCCGGTGATTTAAGGGAGATGTTGTCACCGGGATCCTTCTGAGGGCTGAAAAATGGCACGGGCAGCACATAGAGAAGGGGAGGAGAATCCATCAGGGGAACTTTGCCTCCTCTTGCTTTCCCTTGGCTTCCAGGAGCTGGGCTGTGCTTGGCAGGGACAAGCTGTGGAGCCAAGGTGACCAATTCTCCCTGTTTGTCATTCCCTGGCTCTGCCAGCTCCCTGGGAGAGTCCCAGGGTCAGGTTTGCAGCTCAGCACAGCCTCAGCACCCTGGATTCCCACCCCGATTCCCATCCCAGGCCCTGCCCACCTGTGCAAACCAGGGCAGCTCCGTCCATCTGGCCTTTTCCATCCCCTCTGCTCACCCCAGGCACCACCTGAGGGGCACCAGTGGCCTTGCAGGGCCTTTGCTGGGGGTTTTGCTCCCTGGCATCACCAGCTGCAGAGGTTTGTCACCTCCAGGGGCTGCAAGTCTGTTCCATTTCCATCCTTATCTTCCAGCCCCCTTTATCCTTTTCCTTTCTTCCAGCCCCCTTTTCCCCCCTATCTTCCTTTTTCTATCCTTTTCCTGGGCTTCTGTTTTCCTGCAGTCAGCACAAATCTGCAGCAATTTCCAGTCCATTTGAAATTCCACTGGTATTTTGGGGCACATAAATGATCTGCCTTTGGAATTTCCCCTGGCTCTGGAGTGGAGATGTGCACAAACCATGTGCCAGGGAAAATCAGGAATGCCACATCTGATTTATCAGAAAACCTAACACAGCCCCTCCAGCCTGGATTGGGCTGGGAATATCCAGCAGCACCAGGGCCAGCAGGAAGAGCTAAAGGGATCCTTCACTCCCTCACCCCCAAAATTTTAATTCTTCTCTTTAAGCCAGAAGATGTCAGTGACTGCCAGGGGGTTTTGTGTTCAGGGGCCCGGCTTTGGTGCACACAGAGAAAGAAGGGACAGGAGGGCTCTGCAGGGCACCTGAGGTGTGAAGTGCTGCCAAAGCTGCTGCATTTCTGACACTGCAGTGCCACAGACGAGATCCAAAGGAGGGACACGAGGATGGGGAAGGGTCTGGAGGGGCGACTCAAGGAGCAGCTGAGGGCACTTGGCCTGTTCAGCTGGAGGAGAGGGGGCTGAGGGCAGAGCTCAGCAGAGCTGCAGCTCTCCCCAAGGGCAGCTCCAATCTCTGCTCTGGGACAGGGACAGGACCCAGGGAATGGCTGGAGCTGGGCCAGGGGGATTTGGGGAGCTCAGGGAAAGGTTCTTCCCCCAGAGGTGCTGGCACTGCCCAGGCTCCCCAGGGAATGGGCACAGCCCCGAGGCTGCCAGAGCTCCAGGAGGGTTTGGACAGTGCTGCCAGGGGTGCCCAGGGTGGGATGTTGGGGTGTCCGGGCAGGGCCAGGGGTGGGACTGGATGATACTGGGGGTCCCTTCCAGCTCAGGATATTCCAGGATTCCATGAGTCCAATGAACAAATTAGCACCATTAGCAAGGAATTATTTGCTAAAAGCCTCTCTAAAGACCCCAGAGCACCTCAGCCTCACCTGGCTGCCAGCCCTGCCTCAGTTTCCCGGTTAATTAAGTGGGAAAGGGAAGATGATGCAGATGGGAGCCAGGGGGGTCATTAGTAAAGCTCAGCCAGGAATGAGCTGAACATCAGACCCAGGGCATGAATTATTTATCCACGTTAACATTTCCAGCACAATGAGGAAAATGGGCTGGAAATGCCTCGGTGGTTCCTGGGCTCTCCCCAGCACCTCCCAGGATCTTTCCTTCCATTCTGCAAGGAGCCTGGAGCAGTGGATGTTTTGGCTAGCTGGGGGATTTTGCAGGACGTGACCTGTGCCCTGGGAGAGCACCATGATTGAATCCCGGGATGAGATCTATTGAAGCTGGAAAGAAAACCAAATTGACAACCTTTTGCAGTCCCCTCCAAAATGACACAGAAAATCTTGAATGCAGGGAAGGCTGGATGCAAAATGCAAGGAGAAAGTTAAAAAAAAATGTTTGGGGGGTGCTCGGGAATGGTTTGAGCTGCCACAATCCCTAAGGCAAGTCCAAGTTTGGTCAGATTTACAGGAAAGCTCCAACATGAGAGGATGAAAGTAACATTTCACATCTCCCCCGGCCTCATTTCTGCCCTTGCAAATGCAGCAGTCTCCAGCTTTCTGTGTCTGTCCCTTCTGTGCAGTCACATCCATATTTCCATGGATTTGGGAATCTGGCGAGCCCACACAATGAGAGGAAAATAACAGCAGATGAACAGAGCCATGAACACAGGGAGCTCCCGGTGCCCAGGTCAAGAGTTCCACTTCAATGGAAACGTTTGTTCAGCAGCACTGGTTTGGAGCAGCAAATAAAGTGATTTTTATTATCTTTTTTCCCCCACAAACGCTTCTTTCCAAAGGAAGAGGTTTAATATGCAGAGCTAGTTGGAATCTGCTTTGCTGGGTTTATTTGTCATAAATTGGAATCAGTGCAAAAATCTGCCCTATGAGTTACAGATCGGGGCCTTTGAGAGAGAATAATGAGGAGCAAACTCCCAGCTGGGGCTGCATGGGAATGTCCTGGGATGGATGCTGCTGCTCAGAGCAAATCCCAGCGTTGGTGCCAGGATGGGCTGAGCACAGGGGGTGTCGTGCTCGGCCCCTGGGCAGGGTTGACACCTCCAAATTCCAGCCAGGAGAGCCCCAGGCTGGAGCAGAGAGCGGCCAGAGCAGCCCCAGCTCCTGCAGTCCCTCAGGGAGGGACCCGGTGTGGGACAGGGCTGGAGCTGAGGGTGGGGTTTGGGGGATGTGCTGTGGGATGGTGTGGTAAATGCAGGTGAACCCAGTGGGAAGAATGCTGATATGTGACTCCAGTTCAGGAGGCTGAATGATTTCTTTATTATAACTATGCTATAACACATTAATGTACTATTTAAAGGAGATACTAAAACTACAAACCTACTTGTTCTAACTACCATATCTAACTAACTCACAACTCGTGACCCTCTCTGAGAGTCCAGCCACAGGTGGGTTGGATTGGCCACCAGGCTTAAACAATCCTCACCAGAATCCAACCAAGCAATCACCCCAGGTAACCAATTCTCCAAACACATTCCACATGGGAAAAACAAGGAGCAGAAATAGAAATTGTTGTCTCTTTCTCTCTGTGCACTTCTATGAAAAATCCTGAGAGAGAGAGAAATGTGCTGCCACAGGATGGTGCTGAACATGCTGGGGAGGGGCTCTGGCTTCTCCTCCTTCCCATCTGCATGCGCTGCCCAATTTCAGTAAATCTGGCCCAGTGGTTAAAAATTCAGAGCTTGGCCAGGGACAGGACCCCGGGAATGTCTGGAGATGGGACAGGACAGGATCAAGTTGGATATTGGGTTATTGGGAAAGGTTCTCCCCCAGAGGTGCTGGCACTGCCCAGGCTCCCCAGGGAATGGTCCCGGCCCCGAGGCTGCCGGAGCTCCAGGAGGGTTTGGACAGCACTGCCAGGGATGCCCAGGGTGGGATTGTTGGGGGTCTGGGCAGGGCCAGGGGTGGGACTGGATGATGCTTGGGGTCCTTTCCTACTCAGGATTTCCAGGGTTGGCAAATTCCAGTGGGGTTCCAGGAGCATCCCCCGCTCTGGGCTGTGCTGGGACAGCCCCTGCCCTCCCTTCCTGCCCTGCTGAGATCACCAGAGCACTCAAACCCACTTTAACACCTGCACTGATGGTCCCACGGTCCTTTTCCAACCCAAACCCTTCCCTGATCTCCCAGAACTCCACTGGGTTCCCCTGGCTGCCACTCGCGGGGATTTGCTGGGCCAAGGGATGGGAGCAAAGCAGCGATTTGGCTCTGCTGCCTGACCTGCCCCAACTCCAGGGGCTCTGGGAGCCTTTATTCCCTGTTCCATGCCAGAATCCCCAGTTCCAGGGGCTCTGGGAGCCTTTATTCCCTGTTCCATGCCAGAATCCCCAGTTCCAGGGGCTCTGGGAGCCTTTATTCCCTGTTCAGTCTCGGAGGCAGTGCAGGGAGCAGAGCGAAGCCTTCCCTGGCCCAGCCCAGCAGGAGGGGACAGGAGCTGGGTCCTGAGCAGTGACCAGGACAGGAGCTGATTCCCTGTGGAAAAACCCTCTCCAGCCCCTCCTGGGCTGCAATAAAGGACAGAGATGGCCTTTCCAAGAGGAGCTGGGATTGCAGGAGTTGGGCAATAACAGGAACAGCAAATCCAACCCCAAGGATTTTTTTTTTTAATAATTCTGTTATGGTTTAGTAGAAAACCACTCCAGAAGATGGGTTGGTTTATCCAGTGGGGGAAGAAGAAAATCCTCATAGAATCCAGCCCAGGACCAGCTTTGGGAGCACCAGGTTCCCAAAGAACCCAGCCCAGGAGCAGCTCTGGAATACAGGCAGCCTCCTGCTGTTCCAGGCAGGATTTCCTCTCTAATCCCAGTCCAGATCTACTTTTTAAAGCTAAGTCTCACCCAAGGCTGAGGAGTTTTGCAGCTTCCCAGAAACCACTGCCACAGCAATAAAAATTACCTGCTTGTTTTGAGAGTTGTATTTTTAGCCTGAGATTGAAGTGTTCTGCTCCAGAAGCAGCCACTCCTGCAGGGAGGGAGGGGTTGTACCTTCAGCACTAAAACTAGAGAATAAAATCCAGTGAAAATCCTTGCTCAGGGTGTTTCTCCACCCAAAACGCTGTGGAAGGAGTGGCCAAACATTTTGTGCTTTGTTTTTCAGATAAAAATGGAGGGAAGTGGCTGCTTGCCCCCCAGAATTCTTTGATTTTCTTCATGGAAGCAAATCCACAACATTTCTTTTACACATGAACCTCCCATTTCTCCTTTTCTTTTTTTTTTTTTTTTTTTTTAAGGCTTTTATTTCCAATATCGGATTTCAGCCAAAAAATATTGGTCCTCAATTACTGAAAATCAATTTATTCTCTTTCTGAGCACTTGGCTTAATCCAGTGCAGAAAAGTCCATTAATGAACTCTCTCCCAGATGAAAACACAAGCAAAGCTTTGCATTTCATCAGCCCTTAGGGGAAGCTCAGCAAGTTAAGCAGGGCCAGCAATATTTTAATTAAGCCTTGCTGAGATTGTCTCCTGCTACAAGAGCCCCGTTTAATTACATTTGTTAAAATACCCTACACAGATTGAATCCCTGCTCAAAGGGGTTTCTCCACGGTGGGAATGCCATTAAATGCCAGCATCTCCCTTGACATTACAGCCCCAGGTGAGCCCAAACCGGGAGTGCCTCAGGGCCAGCGCCAGGGCTGGGCCCTTGGAGCAGCTTTAATTCACACCCAGAGCCTGGGGCTGAGGCGCTCCCTGGGCTGTCCAGCAGGGAATTCCCCTCTCCTTCCCACCGGGACACCCCTCGCTGCCAGCATCCCTGCCCCGGCGTGTGGCGGCACTGGGAGCCCTGCAGGGATCACACCCCGTGTGGGACAGCACCCCTCACCCCGGGAACAGCCCCAGGCCTGGCTGGGGCACAGCAGCACCTCTGGCCAGGGGAGACATGGGGAGTGTGTCCAGAGTGGGGAAACGTGGGGGTTATGTCCAGAGCAGGGGAAAATGTGGGGAATGAGTCCAAAACTCCTCCTCACACGACCAAAGTTCCTCAAGCTGGAATCCCAAGGTGTGCAGCAGCTCTGTCAGGCTCTGTCTGGACACACAGGACTGCCCCATGATACCAAAAGAAGCTGGAAGAGTCGGATCTGGGTTTTTTAAGGCACTGCTGAAGCTGGTGCAGAGGAATTCTGTGGCCTCAGTTTGTAGAAGGAGGCGGGTGCACTGCTGGGAGGGGAGATGGGGCTCACACAGCCCCTCAGAGCAGGGTCTGTGCCTGAAGGGCTTGGAAATCTGAACCTTTGACCCTGTTGTCAGGAGCTTGCGGACCAGGAATTTCCGCTAAGCAAAGGAAATATTGTGAGGGACATAAGAGTAGGGAAAATGTTGCCTGATTACTTCCAAAATCAATGGCTCAGGGAAGGCCATGGAACAGGAGGCTCTCTCTCATCAGAAACCAGCACAGTTTAATTAACTCTGAATAGCACTTGGAATGGGGAACACTGATGGATGGGCTGAATCCTCCAGGGAGACTTGGATTGGAAGCTCTGTCTAATTCCCTGGGTGCTCCAGCAAAAATTAAGGACGAGATCTTTTCCAAGCCCTATTCCCCTCAAGGCTGGAGGCTCTCAGGCTCATTTCCAAACAAGTTTTTCCCTTCAGGTGTTAGTTGGTCCCTGGTCCTCCCAGGAACATGAATATTTACTGAGTCTTGAGCCAAATACCTATTCCCTTCAGCAAGGTGGAAATCAGGAGTGCCAGCACTGCAGTTCCCAGGGAATGCAGGAAAAGGGATCAAGGCCTTGGTGCCACAGGCCTGGGGCTGGGAGAGACAATTCCCAGGAGCCAGTACAAGGGGAATGGCTTCAAACTGACAGAAAGGAGATTTAGGTGGATACTGGGAAGGAAATCCTGGCTGGGAGGGTGTGATGCCCTGGCACAGGGTGCCCAGAGCATCTGTGGCTGCCCCTGGATCCATGGCAGTGCCCAAGGCCAGGCTGGACAGGGTTTGGAGCAGCTTGGGACAGTGGGAGGTGTCCCTGCCATGGCATGGGTGGCACTGGGTGGGGTTTAAGGTCCTTTCCAACCAAACCATCCCGACATTCCATGATCTTCATGGGAGTGTCACTTTGATTCTCATCCACAGCTGGATTCCCACCACACCTGTGGGGGCTCCGTGTCCCCTGCCAGCCCACAAACCCTCCTGGGAAGCCGTGGCCATGACACATGGATGCCCTAATGACCAACAGCGCTTGGCAGGGGTGGTGGGGGCTGCCCTGAAGCTCAGAATCTCCTCAGCTATCCCCATCTGGGTCTGGAGTGGTTCTACCACAGGGTTACAGAGCTGTGAGCTGTGGCCCCAGTGCTGAGTGGCAGCTGTGTCACTGCAGCTCCCAGAGGGCACAGGGCTGTCCCCAGCCCCGGGTGGCTCTGTGTGACTGCAAGCTGCCAAAGCTGCTCAGTCCTGATGCCACCCACCTGCTCAGTCCTGGTGTCACCCACCTGCTCAATCCCAGTGCCACCCACCCTCTGAATCCCAGTGTCACCCACCCTCTGAATCCCGGTGCCACCCACCTGGCTCCCCTTTGCACAAAGGCCTTTGTCCCCTCCTGGCATTTCCAAAGCCCTGAGCACATGGGATCCCACGTTAACAGACCACAGCAGAAATCCCAGAGCTCCCAAAGGGGATTTGTAAGGATTAGAGCAGGAGAAGCCATCACCCCTCAAAGGAGCTGTGGCAGCAGAGGCAGGGCCTGGCCTGGTGCATCCTCAGCCTCTGCCCAGGGCACTTCCCTGGGTTCTGTGTAGGAATGTGCCCCTGTTGACAGAGTGGTCAAATTATTCTTGGTCTGCTTAAAAAGGAAAAAAAAACCCCAGAAGCTTCTCTCCTCAATTTGCTAAAAAGACACCTCATAGGACCTTGAGGACTTCACCAATTGGACAGAGGCCAGAGGTCCTGCCAAGGTAATTCAGTAGAAGAAGAGAACAAAGGAAATCATCGCTTTTGTGGAGTGTTTTAGCAGGAGCAAGGACCTCTTGCCTCTGGCTCAGGTTTTTCTCTGTACGAGCTTTGTTATTTTGCTTTTTATTAGAACTTTTTCTGTTCCCAACAGTACCTCAGAAGCCATCCTGCTAATTTTATGCCATCTGAGGTAGCTGGGCTACCTCGGAGGTGACAGGTTCTCTGAGAGCTCAGAAGACCTGGCTCGAGGAGAAATCTACCACCTCTGTTCTTTTCCCACTGCAGGAATGTGGGGCTGGAGACATGGGAAACTGCACTGGGTCAAATCTGGTGCAGGCTCAAGGAGAGAAATGAGTCAGGTGTGAGTGCAGGTGCCCTTGGGTAGCTCCTGGTCTGTCTGTCCTGGCTGGGCTCACACTCAGCATCTGCTCTGTGCCAAAGAGAAACTTGGGAATCTCCGGGGCTGCAGCATCCAGCCTTCCCTAAATGCAACCAGCCTTCCCTAAATCCATCCAGCCTTCCCTAAATCCATCCAGCCTTCCCTAAATGCATCCACCCTTCCCTAAATCCAACCAGCCTTCCCTAATTCCATCCAGCCTTCCCTAAATGCATCCACCCCACAGAGGGAGGCTGCAGCCTTGGGGAGGGAAGGTCCCAGCTGAGCTGAGGCACAGGGACACCCGGGCTGAGCTGGGCTCCCACTGCAGTGTGAGAGAGAGGAAGGGCTTGGAAAAATCACACTGAAGAGCTGGGAAGTCACATCGAATATCTGTAAAGTCAAATGGAATATTTGTGAGCTCATATTGAATATTTTAAGTTCATATTTAATATTTTTGAATCCACATTGAATATTTGTGAAGTCACATTGAATATTTGTTAGCTGTGACTGCAAACACCTTCCCAGGACCCAAGGGAGGCAGTAAATTTGCCCAGCCAGGGAATGGAATGATAGTCATCACGTCTTTACCTAGAAAGTTGTGCAAGATCTCCAATCAAATTGTGGCTCAGTTTAGTATTAATTCCTCAGAGGTAATGCAACTGATATGTGTAATTAATGCAGATATGCTTGCACCTTATGACATCATACATCTTGCTACAATTTTATTCCAACCAGTACAGTATGGTGTGTTTCAAGAAACTTAGAAACGAGGGGCTGAACATACAGCTTTAACAAATATGCAGCTGCCTCAACACGACCCTCGTCATGCTGTAATGATACAGTGGGAAAATTCACCAGGTGTCAGAGGATCTTTATCTGAACTTCCTGGAGATTCCACGCCAAAATATGAGAAGTGTCAAATTAGATCAGGCCTAAGATCCATCTTAGACCAGTACTGCAGCTCAGAGAGGCCCCACTGCACCATCCAGTTCAGGTGGAAGTGTCCTGTGTTCCACCCAATCCTCAGCACTGACAGCTGCTGGGGAGCTGTCCTTGCCCATGGCAGGGGTGGTTGTTCCAGCCCAAACCATTCCATGATTCTCTGGGATTATCCTGACTTATGCTCTCTTGTCATTAAATCCAGGTTCTCTTCACTCAGTCCCCGTGTGGCCTCGCACACCTTCCCCAGGCCGTGGATCCTGTCCCCGTCCTGTTCCACGTTCCCCAGCTCGTGGGCACAGGGACAGGACACACCTGGAGTTGTGTGAGATGGTTCAGCCACTCATTTTGTGATCCTTTCCTCCTTGCAGGCACTGAAGCCATGGCAGCATTGGCTAAAACTCCTTTCCTGGTCAGGGACAGCAGCTCCTCCCTGGCTCATAACTCTGGCATCGATGTGAAGGATGCAGGGAGTGTATCCTGTGCTTTGGGGTTGTTGGGAGTTCAGGGCTTGTACTTCTGAACAGAACCACAAATTTCCTTCCTGCAAGCTAAGCAAGAGTTCCCTTGAGCTGAGTGTGGATCTGGAGAGGAGGGAACAACTTGGAAATGAAAAATGCTGGGAATTAAATGTGATCTAGAGTTGCTGTCACATTAAAATGCAGTTTGCAGGTCTGGTGTCTCCCGTTCTGCAGGACTTGGACACGGAGTGCAGGCACCACTGAGAGGGAAAGCTCACTCCGATCCCAGGCACATAAAGCACTGGCTCTGCCTGGGAAGGGCTTCCAAGACCCAAGAATAAATAAGAATAATGGAGCCTTAAACACGTCCCTAAGCAGGGCTGAGAAATGCCTCCATAAACTGCAGAGTTCCCTGGGGGCAGCAAGGCAGGATTTCTGTGGCTTGTTTGGGAAAAACAAAGGAAAATCCATGCAGAGCGGCCCGGGGGCTGTCAGGGATGGCCAGGCCGGTGGGAGGTGCCACCTCCTCCGCTGGACCCCAAACCCGAGCGCAGGGGGAGGGACAGCGCCGGCCTCGGGCTTTGCGTTGTTTCCATGGCAACGCGGGAAGCATCTTGGATCAGACAGCTCGGGAAGAGGAGCCAAACTCCGGCTCTGCCTTTGGATTCCATCCCTGCTCCATCCATCCCCTGTCCCAGGGAAGGTTTAACCATCGAGGGGAGCTGGCTGCCCCTGCTCGCTCGCTGATGCTCACCCTGCAGTCCATGAGATTTTCCATCCGATTGCAGAGGGGATTCCATGCACCTTCCCTTCCTGCCCAGACTCCTCCGTGCTCCACACGAGCCCAGGGCTGCTTTGCATTCCAGACAGGCTCATGCTGCAGGAGCCAACCTCAGAAAATTCATCCAGCAGAGTTTGGGAATGCTCTGGGTTAAGCCTGACTGGGTTAAGCCTGACTGGGTTAAGCCTGACTTGCCTGTCACCGACAGGGACAATGGGCAGTGTACTGGGTGTCACCTCATGCAGGAAGAAAGGGACAACGAGGCCATGTGTGCCTGCAAAAAAAGATCATTATTGACATACGGTTGGGGTTTATTCTGCCGGAATTTCTGAGCTCTGGCTGAGGGCTGGGAGCGTCCCCCTGGATTTGGTGTGTGCTCTGTTCAGACTCTGGGGGTGTGTCACATGAAGGTGGTGCCTGAGGGAGGATGATGAAGGAGCTGGGATGGGAACAACCCCTGGAGAATGGAGGGAGGGACCAGGAAAACTTTATTGCCAAATGTTTTCCTGCCCATTGCCCCCAGAAAATGCAGCCTCTGCCTGCGGCTGCCTGGATTCCACAGCCATCCCAAGATATTCCCTGCAGTTCACCCCACCTCTCCTTCCTCCTCTCCTGTCACTTCTGTGGAGTGACTTTACTGTGACCTTGCAGGGCCTGAAGGGGCTCCAGGAGAGCCGGAGAGGGACTGGGGACAAGGGAAGGAGGGACAGGACCCAGGGAATGGCTCCCACTGTCAGAGGGCAGGGATGGATGGAAGATTGGGAATTAGGAATTGTTCCCTGGGAGCGTGGGGAAGGGCTGGGATGGAATTCCCAGAGCAGCTGTGGCTGCCCCTGGATCCCTGGCAGTGCCCAAGGCCAGGCTGGACAGGGCTTGGAGCAGCCTGGGACAGTGGGAGGTGTCCCTGCCATGGCAGGGGTGGCACTGGGTGGGCTTTGAGGTCCCTCCCAACCCAAACTGTTCTGAAATTCTGAGATTCCTGATTATCCCTGCTGAGCCTTTGAGCCCCATCCCTGCAAATTCCCAGTTGTTCCAACCCCCCTGGGTTCCCTTGCTCCTGGTTTCTACCCCAGGGGTTTTCCAGACTCCTCATCCTCACAGAACTGTGCTGAGGCTCTGGGAGCAGCAGGGGGGCTCTGACCTTCCTGGGAACCTGCGGCAATAAAGGACTCTGACACCAAAGTCTCCATCCAGTACAATTTCCTGTGGATTGTGCGTCTGGAGCCTGTGAGGGGAAGGGATTTGTCTGAGGCTGAACCAGTGGGGAAGCCCAAAGCCCTGGCTGAGCTGAGCTTAACCCAGGGCAGGGCAATGGCTGCGATGGTGCCACGAGTGCCCCAGGAACTGCTCAGCCGGGAGCAGCCCCTGGATGCAGTCAGACTGCGCTGGGAGGCAGTCCCAGAGCCAGGGGCCTGGAATGGACCAAAGTGCTTCTAAGGCCTGGGATGTTTTCTCTTGTCTGTGGCAAACGGGCCCCAAATACTTTCCCACTCTCCCTTCACAACATTTCCTTGGAGTGTTTGCTGAAATTCAGTCTTTCCCCAAAACAGACAAAAGGAGTATGTGGGGTTGACAATGAGTGATTGTGATGATAAGTCAATTTTCCAAAGGAAGGAAATGCCCACTGCTCTGGAGGAAGCCCAACACACTTTGTCAGGAGGTGTTTGGGGTTTTCTTTGATTCTGTCAGCCCCATTCCCCCAAATCCACTGCAAAGCTCTCCCTGTCTCCTGCTGAAGCGGGTTTGTTATGGAAGGTGAGCTCTGGGCAGACTTAGGGGGGGTGGGCAGGGTGTGCCAGGGAGGGAGTGCAGCTGTGGGGGCTCTGATACAAATGTTTGCCTCTGCACTGTTGGCCCACATGTCCCTGTGCCCCTCATTTCCAGCACTGAGCCCCTTTCCTTGCAACAACTCAACCAGGACATGCCAAAAGGAGCCAGGGAAAGGCAAATATTGCAGCTGCAGAACAGATTGTGTGGCTGCACCCGGAGCCTGAGCGTCAGGAGTGATCCAGCAATTGTTTTCTCTCAGCAGAGTGAGGTGACTCTGAAGCAAAGTGTTCCCTGAACCCTTCCTGCCACTCCCTGTGCTCCTGCTGAAGGATTCTCCTTGTCCCTGAGTGTTCCCAGGCTGCTGCAGGTTGAATGATGGCTGAGGACCCCAGGCTGTGGATTTGCTCACAATTTCTGTCCCAGCTCTCCCAGTTCATCTCTCCAGTGTTCCCATTGTGGATTGATCCCCTGGGGGATGTGATGCTGCTTCCCTCCATGGAGGTGAGGTTGTTTCCCTCGGTGGAGGTGACGCTGTCTCTCCTTGGCTTACAGAATCACAGAAGCCACAAGCTGGAGAATCACAGGATTCCAGACTGCTCTGGGTTATAGAGGACATTGAAGTCTCTCCAGTGCTACCCCTGCCATGGGCAGGGATCTCTCCCACTGTCCCAGGCTGCTCCCAGCCCTGTTCAGACTCTGTTTAGACAATATCCCCCCTGGGGAAAGACAAGATTCTGAGCAAGGGAAAGCAAGGATTTTGATTTGAGCCATGATTTTCTCTGTTTAAGTCATTTCTCCATTAAAGGTCCATATTTCTTACAAGTTGCCTGCTTTTTATGTTCATTTTTTAGCTGAAACAGGCACCACACAAGTGTTGGGCAGGCACTAACCCCGAGGGCCTGCTCAGAGGCTCTGGCCACAGCCAGTATTCCCCTCAGGAAGGGCTGGTCACATCCCTGGGGTCACCAGCTCATGCCTCAGACTCACAAACTGTACAGAACCTTCCTCGGATTCCCATTCCTCCCTTCTCAGCCCTGGGCGTGCACAGGCAGAGAAATGGGAGCTCCCAAGTCATGCTCTGCCCCGTTCCTGGGTGAGCATGGATGGAGAAAGTTGGGAATGAGCTGGAACCCGTTACCTGAGGTTTTGCAGGATTCATTTATTTTTTACTTGAACCCTGAGCCTTGAAGAACCCCTTGAAGACCCCTCAGTGTTCAGGGGTCCCTCAGGGACACAATATCAACCCCAAAGCTGTTTCCCCTCCCCAGCCGGTGTCCGGAGGGGCTGAATCCCTTTTCCAGAGGCTCCCTGACTGCCTGGAGCTGGAGGGAGGCTTTTCCTTGCAGCCAGACCTTGGATCAGAGCCACTTGGAGCTCCTGTAATTAGTCAAAATGTGAGAGTGAATTATTTTCTGACAGAAGACGTGGGCAGACAGGAGCTTTAAGGCTTCATTAGCCCCAGCAGTGGCAGGGTCAGTCCCCTGGGCTCGGTGGCCCGAGCTGTGCTGGAGAGCAGCTCCTCTCCAGGATAATGAACGAGCTGCTCTGACAGGCTGGGAAGACACTGCAGTGCGTGCCCCAGCCGATGGGCACCGCGGTGCTACCTCCGTGCTGGGAGAGCTGAGCCGGGGCCCTCGGGGCTCTGGTGGCCGCTCTGGCCCGGGGGTCCAGCCGTGCACGGGTTAAACCCCAGGGCTGATACCAGCGGGGCATTTCCCGGGAGCGACCAGCTGTGGCTCCCCGTGAGCCGGGATCCTGCTCGGGCTCTCTGTGCCTCAGTTTACCCCTTTCCAATGATTCCATTCCTCATGTGGAGCTGCTCGGGCACTGCCCAGGGAATGGTCCCAGCCCCAAGGCAGCCGCAGCTCTGGGAGGGTTTGGACCCCGCTCGAGGCATTGTTGGGTTGTCTGGGCAGGGTCAGGGGTTGGGATGATCCCTGGGGTCCCTTCCCACTTGGATTTTCCATGATCCCATGTGTGCAATGCAATCAGCCGTGCTGCTCCTCCGTGGACAAGTGGGACTCCCAGCCCAGACTTCAGAATGAGCTCCAAAGGCTCCGCAGCCACTCTGAACTCGGTCTCGGTGGCAATCAGGCTGCGACCCCTGCCCACGAAGGGCTCGTTCCGTGCAAAGCCAGCCCTGCTCCCACCTGCCGTGGGGATAAAAGCCACAACTCCTGTCACCCGAACCACTGCAAAGCCCAGCAGAACTCCTAATGGCCTTTTCCTTGTGCTGAACTCATCGCTCCTGGGAGACTGGCAGGGCTCCCCGGCTGCCACGGGAGCTGAGCTGTTATTCACGGAGAAATGGGAACTTCAGCACCATCCAGAATAATCTGTGTAATAGCCCGCGGTGAGCCACTTGTCCCCGAAAGGCCCCAGCAGCGCCTTTGTGCTCCTTAGGAAGGTGAATGGGCCCAGTAAGGATGGGGATGGTCCTGTCGTGCTCCTGGGAATGTCCCTCCCTGCTCACTGCTTCCAGAGGGTGACAGCAGCACTGGCCTCTGCCTTCACTGCCTGACAAAGCCGGCCAGGAGAGCCCGGGGAGCTGGGCAGGGGCGGTGGCCGATGGGGACACTTGGGGGTCACCTGGGAAGTGACAGCTGGGGGGTTCTGAGGGATGGCGAGCTGGCACCCCCTCGGACACAAGGTCTGGCTGGAACAGCGCTGCACTGTTTCTGGGGGGGCTTCCGGAGGAAAAGGGGAAATCAGGGGGTGGGCTCGGGGTTCAGGTGCTGCTCTGAGGTGCAGAACTGCGGGGGATCCTCCTTGCTCAGGAGCGGACTCACGGTGTCCCCCGGGCTTGTGCTGATCCCCGGCTCACACAGCGTGGGGAGAGCTGGATCGGCGTGGGAATCCCTGCCTTTGGCTTAGCCAATCAAACTGCATCCCAAATGTCCCCAAATCCATCCCAAATGTCCCCAAATCCCATAAGTGTGATAGGTAAAGCTCTTCCAGCCCCTCCCTGCTGCCTGTGCTGCCCTCAGGAGCTGAAAAGCTGCCCCCTCACTTTGCACAAAGTTTATGGAAAAAGAGAAGAGAGGATTTTATTTCCTTTTTGGCTCCAGAAATCACAAAATCATTGTGGACTCACAAAATCCCAGACTGGTCTGGGCTGGGAGGGACCTCAAAGCCCATCCAGTGCTTTGGGCAGGGGCACCTCCCAGTATGCCAGGCTGCCCAGAGCCACCTCCAGCCTGGCTTCGGGCACTTCCAGGGATGTGGCTTTAAGAAATTCCATCTCTTTTCCTGCCAGGAGGTTCCTCGGGGCCAATGGCCACAGTCGCAGCTGCTCCTAGGGCCACAGGGATTTCCCAGCATGGGAGTGGCCTCAGCTCCAGCCCCTCCGCTTTAAAGGCTGGCAGGAGATTCCCTCCTCACCTTGGCGATGTTCTAGGAGGGCCCCTGGCTGATCCCAAGGATCCAGCTCGGTCCAGGTGAATTTCCCACTCCTCGGGTGAGTCACAGCTCAGGGAAGGGGTATCCCGAGGGACATTCCCTGCCAGACCATCCTGCAGGAGACTTTCTAAGCTCTGCAGCTTTTGGGGCTCGTTGGCAGCTTTTCACCAATCATTTTATTTCAAACAACACCACTAAGAGGTGCTTTGATGAGTGGGACTGTTTTTTAAAAGCGAAATAAGGTTTTTTCCGTGAGATTTTGGGGATTTGGATTACCTTGTGGGAAGGTTGCTGTGGATTTACCCTGCAAAGGTCGGGATGGGCAGAGCAGTGATGGAGGTGTTGGTTAAAGATGTGCTGGGCAGGGCAAGGACCTGAATCGAGCCTTTTGAGAGTCCTGGTGGGTGTCAGAGTCCAGGACATCCCTCTGGCTGCCCTGGACGCCTTGAGACCCTGGCAAAGAGCTCGGGGACCCTGGCAAGAAGCCAAAAACACCTGTGGCTTTGATTTTAGCCCGTGGGAGAGGCTGCCAACTCTGTATGAGGAATTACAAGCCAAAAGGGTTTGAGTAGTGTAATGGGTGAATTGACACAGGGTGGAAAAGTAGAATTTTGGAGTTTTTTAGAATGTAATTCAGGGGTACAATATGGAGGAATCTGGGCATGCCCTAGCCTTTTCTTCCTTCTTCTTGCCCTCCATGTCTTAGGGTGATGGTGACACTTTTCTATAAGTTTAAGATAGAGACACACTGTCCAACATAGATGAATTAGTGAAGAAATTATAAACATAGATATGTAATTTTGAGTATAAAATGTAAGAGTCACCCAAGTTTCAGCAGAGACTTCTATAGCTTCTGTACTAAGCAGACCTCGACAAGTCAGAGAGAAAAAGTTTTAGATTAAAAAAAAATAAACAACCTTGAAGACTCAACTTCACACATGCCAGACCTCTTCTTCAGCTACCAAGCTAAGAAAACAAAGACTTTTACAATTTTGGGGTCATTCCAAACAAACCAACCCCAACAGATGGGAGGATCCTACCCAGGGCCTCTCCTCAGGCAGGGAACCGCTCCTGCCCCGGCAGCTTTTTGATCAGAGCTTGGGAGGGTCCCGTTCTCACCTCGGCAGGGAGTGCAAAGGGACCTGGAACACCTCGGGGCACCTCGCAGAAGCGATTCCCGCTGCTGTGGGTCGGGGCTGTTCCCACGGGCAGGAGAAAAAATGGATTTCTGTGTCTGTGGGCAGGGCTGGGGGTGCGATCTCGTTGGGATCTCAAGGAATGAGGCACGGCAGCACTGCTCCCTGCTTTGGGAGGAAAGGAGGATGTGGGAATAGACATTGGGGGTAAATCCTTCCCTAGGAGGGTGCCCAGAGCAGCTGTGGTGCCCCTGGGTCCCTGGCAGTGCCCAAGGCCAGGCTGGACAGGGCTGGGAGCAGCCTGGGACAGTGGGAGGTGTCCCTGCCATGGTAGGGGTGGCACTGGGTGGGTTTCAGGTCCCTTCCCACCCAAACCATTTTGGAATTCCCTGAAGGTGTGGGGTAGGACATCCCTACCAAGGGTTACCCCACCACCCTGAGCAGGGAATAAATTGGAATAAATCCTTCAAACGTTCCTCATAGGGCTTGTGTTCCAAGCCCCTCACCAGCCTCGTTGCCCTCCTCTGCTTGAGCGTGTCCAGAGGAACTGAAGGAGCTGGGGTTGTTTATCCTTGAGAAAAGGAGGCTCAGAGGTGACCTTATTGCTCTCTACAACTCCCTGAAGGGAGGCTGCAGACAGGTGGGGTCGGTCTCTTCCACTGGGCAGCACTGACAGAACAAGAGGACAGAGCCTCAAGCTACGTCAGGGAAGGTACAGGTTGGATATTAGGAAAAAAAATTTCACTGAAAGAATAATAAAGTACTGGAATTGTCTTTCCAGGGTGGTGGTGGAATCACCATCTCTGGATGTGTTTAAAAAAAGACTGGATGTGGCACTTGGTGCTATAGTCTGGTTGAGGTGTTAGGGCATAGGTTGGAGTTGATGATCTTAGAGGTCTCTTCCAACCTCATTATTCTGTGATTCTGTGATTCTGTGATTCTGTGATTCTGTGATTCTGTGATTCTATCCCAAGGGAGCAGCTGCTCCTCATGGAAAGAGAAGCTCTGTGAAGACTCTGGCTACAGAACGAAGTTACTTTGGAAAATAAGGAAAATTCAATTGAAATGTAATTATTTACCAGTAATTTTCTGACCTTCTGTTGTTAAAGAAATGTTTGAGACATCAGAATGAGAAGCAGAAATGGTGCCACCAGAGATGGATGAGGAATTCTAGGGAAAATAAACAATCAGTAAACAGCTGCACAGCACCTCGGTGCTCACATGTCCTGGTTTAGCAGGTCTGAGTAATGAGGAAACTTGTAAAAATTAAACTGTGGGTTGTTTGTGCCACAATGATTAAAAAAAGAAGAGTCAAACAGTTGGTGAATGTATATGCAATGAATAAATGAATCAGTTCTATTTTCTCCAGAGCAATCGAAGCAAACAAGAGAGGGGCTCTGTATCTGTGCACACAGCATTGTTTTCAAACCTCAGCTGTTACAAAGCAGAAAATATTTGCAATGGGGAGAACAATTTGAGGAATTAAATCACTGTGGGAGGGGGAGTTTGCAGTTCTGCCACTCTCTTGGTATCAGCAGAGCCCATCAGGGTTTTGTCTTGGTGTGGGGAGCAGGAGGAAATGAGAATGTCAGGGGAGGACAGCACCTGGAGGAGGAATTATTGCTTCGTTGTCTCCTGCAATGCCTCTAATGGATCCTCTGGGAATGGGAGCTACAAAATCAGTCCCCAGCACAGGGGATGGGGTTATTACCTCCGTGTCAAATTAAAGTTAATGTGGGGTGATTTGTTAGGGGCCATGGTTCTGCCTTGGCCAGGGCACTGCAGTGGGGCTGTGGCTGCTCCTGGAGCCGTGCCCTGCAGCTAGGGGGGACTCAGGGACATTCCAGCCTGGAGGGGCTCAGCTCAGGAACAGGAATTTTGGAGGAGATGCCAGGTTTGCAAACACTTTGTGCCTTTGGTACCTTCCAGCGGGGGGGACCTTGGCAGAGTGGGAGTGTTCAGCCCTGAGACCCTGCCCTGACCCCATCCCCACCACCTGAAATCAGCGTTCAGCTCCCAGTTAAAAACAGTTCTAGACTGGAGCCCAGCCTGGGCTCCCCACACTGCACCTGGGCAGGTCAAGCTTTTTGGAAATTGCTCTTGGATCATCCACGGTGCATCAGCCTCGATCCCAGCACAAGGAACATCCCCCAGCACAAGGTCTGTGATAAAGCAGATCCATCCTGTGGCCTCTCTGATGCTCGTGGGCAAACCCCTGAGGCACAGGCTGATCCCAGAGCCCACAGGCTGATCCACATCCCTGAGCTGGCACAAAGCTGGCTGAGGACATGTGAGCATCCCTTGCTCCCTCCTTGAACAGTGTCTGCATGAAAAAGCCCTCCACCGCCACCACAAATGTCCAGCGCTGTGGACAGACTGCTCCCCGCTCCCTCCCAGCCCCACTCAGCACAGGCACTGTGGAGATGTTCCTTTTTCTCCTCACGCTGCCTGCCTGCGTTGTCCAGCTTGGCAAACCCTTCCCTTTCCCTGCTCTGCTGTGAAGCAGGAACAGATTGTGATGGCAGCAGACAGCAGAGCTGACAGCTCTCAGCTCCCCCAGCTGCCTCAGCTCCTTCAGCTCCCTCAGCTCCCCCAGCTCCCTTAGCATCCTCCTCTCCCTCATCTCCCTCATCTTCCTCTCCTCTCTCAGCTGTCTCAGCCTTGTTAATTAATTAAGATAATTTTTCCAAGCCCCAAAGTGCCATCCTAGGAGCCCTTTGGAGCTGCTCAGCTGTTTTGCTCCTTCACAGCACCACCCAAACCCTTCATGCCCAGACATGGAGCTCCCAGTGCCTTCTTTTCCACAGAATCCCAGAATGCTTTGGCTTGGAAGGGACCTTGATGATGATTTTGTTCCACCCCTGCCATGGCAGGGACACCTCCCACTGTCCCAGGCTGCTCCCAGTGTCCAGCCTGGCCTTAGGCACTGCCACAGCTGCTCTGGGAATCTGCTGCATTCCCTGCACCCCCTCCCTGCAGGTGGAAGTGTAGCAAACACTGGGAGATCTGACTCTCCATGGCACAGGAATTCTCATCTCTTTTCAGGCTGCTTTGCCCATTCCCCACATTCCCATCCCTGCCCCCTTGGCAGCGTCAGGGATAAGGGGCTGGATGGGACGAGAGCATGGGAGAGGCAGGAGGAGCCAGGAAGGTTCCAGAGCCCCAGCACAGGACGAGATGCTCCAGGCATGCAAAAATGAAGCCTAATTAAAATGAATGAGAATTATTTTTATCTCCTTAAACAATTGTACGATCACATTTTAATTAAAATAATGTTAAAACAGTTCTCCTTTTTTTGGATTTTGTTAATGTAGATGCTCATGGCCTTATCACAAATAGACGAAGAGCCTGGAAGGACTTTTCCTTTTCCTAAGAGGCTTTTAGTGGAAGTAAATTAAGATCTATGGATATGTGTGAGGAGAATGGGCATGAAAACATCACCGAGTTAAAGTCTGTGGCTGGCTGAGGTTTTATTTTCTCCTTCCCATCCTTTAACTGGATTTTGATGTTGTGAAGTTGTTCCTGCATACGGAGCTCTTCACAGCTCAGAGAACCCTTGATTGAAGAGAGAATTGATGCTCTGGGGCAGCACTAGGCTCCTGGGATGCTCCTTGCACTTATTCCAGCTCCTTTTAGGGGGGTTCTGTGCCCTGTGGGGACCAAATCCCCGCTGTGATTCCTCCTCTGTTCCTCAGGAAGGTGCAGGTCCCTGTGGAAGATCTGGAGCTGGGCTGGAAGGAGAGGTCTGGGAAGGATGAGTGGAGTGGGGAGAAAGGG
Organism: Vidua chalybeata; assembly: GCF_026979565.1. NCBI lineage: Eukaryota > Metazoa > Chordata > Aves > Passeriformes > Viduidae > Vidua > Vidua chalybeata. Next base: position 5,479,627 of record NC_071555.1, on the reverse strand, counting down.
GAATCTCGGGGAAATAAGGGTGGAGGAGAACAGATCTCAGTGGGTAAAAGATCCTGTGTGTTAAGGCTGAGGGGAATTGTGGAATCATTAAGGCTGGAAGAACCTCCAAGTTCATCAAGTCCGACTTTGGACTGAATCCCACCATTCCCACTAAACCCCACCATGAAGTGCCACATCTGCTGAGGTTTGGACACTTCCAGGGGTTGGGGACTCCTCCACTGCCCCAGGCAGCCTGTTCAGGCTTTAACCACTCTCCCAGTGAAGAAATATTCCCAAAATCCACCCTGAATTCCACTCCCCAGGTGAGTCCCTTGTCCTGTTACCTGTCCATGGGCTCCAGGGTCAGGAACTTTGCCTGGTGAGGTCCCAGTTGAACAAACCCATCTGAAATTCCCATCCTAGGGGGTGATGGGGCTTTTAAAGACCCCAAGGAATGTTTGGAAATGTCAGCTGACACATGCAGGGCTCAGAGCCGCACTCAGAGCTTGGCACAATTCATTGCCTCATTAACATTCAATTAAATTGGTTTGGAATGAAGCTGCTTAAAAGCAGAACTCAGGCTGAGAAGGTTGGGGCTGCTCAGCCTGGAGAAGGAAAAGTTGTGTGGGGTCCTCACAGCAAAATTCCAGTTATCCACAGGAGGGTTGGGAATGGAATCTGCACTGAGAACTGGAGTGACAGGACAGGGGAACGGGTTCTGACTGAGAGAGAGGGAATTTCGGATGGGTGCTGGGAAGGAATTCCTGGCTGGGAGGGTGGGCAGGCCCTGGCACAGGGTGCCCAGAACAGCTGTGGCTGCCCCTGGATCCCTGTCAGTGTCCAAGGCCAGGCTGGACAGGGCTGGGAGCAGCCTGGGACAGTGGAAGGTGTCCCTGCCAGGGGATGGAACCAGGTGATCTTTAAATTCCCTGCCAACCTGTCGTGGTTTGACATGGAAGTGAATTTTTTCCAGGAAGTTGGGTCAAACCAATCAGTGGTCAGGTTTGGATATTGGCACCTGGAGTGACCACTGAAAGTATGGACACGCCTCTGAGAACACAGGGGGTTAAAAGCAAGAACTCCCAGGAGAACTCTCTCTTTTGGTTCCGGTCGTCAGAGAGTGCAGACTCCCCCCCTGCCCAGCCTTAGGCTGGGTGGGGGAGGGGAAGCCACGCGGCCTTGTCCAGGTAGGCCGAGGGGGCTGAGGGTCTGGAACCCAGCCAGCTCCTGTGGACGGAAGGGTGGAGAGAAGCGGAGATGCCTTTGCCCCCCCCCATGTGGGAAAGAGACGGAGAGCCTGGCGGCACCTGGAAATCTGCCGGCAGAGGAGAAGGAGAAGGGGGGGAAATGCCCAGCGTGGGAGGCGGAATGCTGGACTGAGATATCGGCCGTCCAGGGAGTCTGAACTTTTAACCCTTTCGAGGGAATGAGGGCTTTTTAAAAGTATTACTCCTCCTTGATTTGTAGTGGAAGAGAGATAGTCCGGGACCTGAGATGTTAGAAGAAGAAATATTTAGGTGGGAGGAGATGAAGAAGTAGCTTTTAGCTGGACTTTTCTTGTTAGCCATGGACTGAACCAAAATCTCCTGCAATAGAGACTGCATTTTAGGGGGATGCAGTGGTGACCCAGGGAGACCTGTTTCAGCTTCGAACAGCACAGGAATGGCGAGAAACGAAGAGAGCTGAAGAGGGAATGGTGATACCCTCTGTCTTCGGGAAGAAGATGAGTCCTGTTTTTGGACCCCTCGGCCCCAGGGGAAAATGGGGGGGACTGTAGTCCCAGGATGAGAAACTGAACTGTTATATCTTTGGGTCCATGGCAAAGCATCCTTAAAGGAGCCCTACGAGCAGTCTGTCCATGCACGGTGGTGAGAGCACTGTGACATGGAATGGAGAGTGTCACACTGGCAGATTTTTCTTCCGGGCGGTTGCCATGTGTGACAGGGAAACACAGGGGGGCAGCTGTGTTTCCTGGGGGGCCTGTGGTGCAAGAAAGACTTCTCTCTCCCTTGATAGTTTAAGCATAGATTACCTGAAGGGTGGTAATTTGATCAAGAATCCCGGGTGATGTTTCATGGCTGGGTGTGTTTGGAATTGGGAGGAGGAGGGGTGGTTTTAAAGGGTCTTCATCCTGGATTTAGTTTATGTGTTTTCTGTATTAGTAGTAGTTTAATAAAGTTTTTCTTCCTTTGTTATTAAGCTTGGGCCTGCTCTGCTCTGTCCCTGATAACATCTCACAGCATTTATTTAGGGAAGGTGCATTTTCATGGGGGTGCTGGCATTGCGCCAGTGTCAAACCATGACACAACCCAAACCTGTCTGGGATTCTTTGCACCAAAAACTCTAAGAGGGAGCCAGTAGAGCTGCCTTTACAATTAGAGAATGTAGAAATCCAGAATTTTTGTGCTGAAAAGGAAACAGAATTTTAATCAAGAAACGCCTTAAGTGGTTTGAAGCAGAAAATTCCAACACTCTAGATTTTTGAAGGCTGGAATAAAACCTCTCCAATTTACTGATTTTTTTATTTATTTCTGGAGGGTTTTTTCCTAAAAAATAGAAACCTTTCATTCCCACACATCCCATTCCCAGAAAAGGAGGAGATCAGAGCCCTGCCTCAGCCAACGGGCAAAGGCACAGCTTTAGCAAGCCTTGTTTATCAATTAACCCCATTTTTCCAACACCAGGATGCCACCCTAGGAGCTCTCTGGGGCTGCTCAGCTCCTCTGCTCCTTCACAGCAACAGCCAGTTCTTTTTTTGCTGCCCCAGAGGAAACACTGAGCTTGAAATCAGATCATTTCAGTAAATAAAACTGCAGGACCTGAGCCAGTCCCCTCAGTGCCAGCATGGATTTCCATCACACCAGGCAGAACTGCAGTGACGTCTCTGCAGGAAGGAGAAGCACCAAACTTCCCTCCAGCAGCGATTTCCTCATCCCTGAGCTGCTCCCTGAGCTGCTCCAGGACACAAACCCGTCTGTCTGCCCTGGGACATGCTCCTGTGTGTCCCTGTGGCAGCTCCAGAACCACAGGTGTGACGAAGGGATGGAAGAGGAGTCAGCAGGGGGACAGGTGACACAGAAGGAGGAACTTCTCCAGGTGGTGGCACTTCCAGATCGAAGGAGTCGGGATCAAAAGGGCTGGAGCTGGTTGGAGGCTCACAAGAAATATCAAAAATATTTAAGGGTTTTAAGGCTGATTCCGAGCTAATTGCAGGGGGGTGGGGATGGGTGGGGATTGTGTCAATTAGGTCTTTACCAGAACTGGTTCCTCCTTTGCTGGAAATGAGTGTGGTTCTTAAAAATATGTGCAAAATAGAGAAATGGTGCATCTGAAAATGGAGATGGTTTGGTTTGGCTGATTTATCACCGAAGATGTTCATGCTTTTGGGGTCCTTGCTGAGGATGGGGGCTCCTGCACTCTCCCGATGGTCAGGAAAGATCTTTGCTGGGAGAGGAGCTCCCCTGCTTGGGTATTTCTCCTGGGACCCATCCGTGACACAGAGACCTGTAAAAGTTCACCTTTATCATTCAGTTCTTGAGAAATGGGAATGCAGGCAGGGAAAGGAGGGTTAGGCCTGAGCAGAGGTCAGGCATTACCAGAGCCATGAACCCCTGCTGCAGCTCATTTCCAGCCCCAGGTCTCCGTCACCCCCCTCATCCCTGTCCCCTCCACTTACTCCCGGGGATGCTCTTCCCTGACTCCACATTTGCAGGACATTCAAACAAAAGATTCTTCAACCCACCCAGAACTCTGGGAGCACAGTCCAGGGTAGAGTTTGTGCTCCCTGAGATGTGGAAGGCAGAAACCCCCCAGGCTCTGAAATTCCTCTGAGGGGCTGGAATCTCTCATGAGCTGCTGGTGTGGGAACAGCTGAAAAAAGTGGATCCTGCTCAGCATTCCTTGGCTCGTCACCCAGAGGATTAGAGACGAAATCATGGAATCCTGGAATGGTTTGGGTGGTAAGCGTCCTGAAACCCACCCAGTGCCACCCCTGCCATGGCAGGGACACCTTCCACTGTCCCAGGCTGCTCCAGCCCCAGTGTCCAACCTGGCCTTGGGCACTGCCAGGGATCCAGGGGCAGCCACAGCTTCTCTGGGCACCCTGTGCCAGGGCCTGCCCACCCTCCCAGGGAACAATTCCCAATTCCCAATCTCCCATCCATCCCTGCCCTCTGGCAGTGGGAGCCATTCCCTGGGTCCTGTTCCTCCATCCCTTGTCCCGAGTTCCTTTCCAGCTCTCCTGGAGCCCCTTTAGGCCCTGCAAGGGGCTCTGAGCTCTCCCTTGGATCCTTCTCCTCTCCAGGTGAGCACCCCCAGCTCTCCCAGCCTGGCTCCATGGCAGAGGTTTCCCATCCTGGGATCATCTTCCTGGCCGTGGCCATGCTCAGAAGCATCACAGCTCCTGTTCCCTGAGTCTGTCTCCATCCCTGCATTATCTGAGCCATGGGGCCATGGATCCCATCCCTGCCTGGCATTTGGGGCCATGGATCCCATCCTTGCCTGGTATTTGGGGCTGTGGATCCCAGCCCTCCCTGGCATTTGGGCCATGGATCCAAGCCCTCCCTGGCATTTGGGGCCATGGATTCCAGCCCTGCCTGCCATTCCTCCAGCTGGAAGGTGAATGCCTGGTTCCTCCATGCAGAGTCTGAGGGAGAAGCTCCATGAGAGAACAAGGGTGGAATTACTGCCTGGCCAGGGCCCCGCTGTTTCCTGGGAAGGGCTGATTTTTCCTGTGTTCCTGAGCTGGAGCCACAGCGTCACTCCTGCCTGAGCGAACCTGCTGGGATCCTGACCCATGCAGGAGTGATGGGGCATTGATTAGCCCCGAGCTCGTGAAGGAGGGCTGGGAGAGCACAGCGAGGGATCTCCTCTGGCCCGGTGGCAGCTGCAGGGCTCCAAGCCACAGGACCAATCCCAGGGAATCGCTGCCTCCCCGTCAGGGCAGCTCTAGCTCCTCTCCTCCTGGGCTGTGCCACTGGTGTGTGGCTGAGCTCTGGGAAGGACAGGCTTCGTGCTGCTGGAGCAGGGACATGTCCAGCCCCAGAGTAGCAATGAACATTTCCCTGCCTTCAGCCCTCGGCCCCGGGCTCTGCCGCGTCTGCGCTGCTCCAGCGAATTCCCAGGAATGGCTGAGCCCAGCACCAGGTCTGGTGTTTCCCTCACAAGTCCCACCACCCAGCTGGAGTGTGGCACCTGAGAGCATCAACACGGCAGGCAGGGCAGGGGGAGGTGGGAATGCGGGGGGTGCTGGATGCTGCTCTCCTGCTGCTCCTGGAGCTGTGGCAGCTGCAGGCTTTAATTGCGGAGATTAAAGGGAAAAAAGCCCTCGACAAATGAGACACAAAACAGAGAACTGGCCTCGTGCCTGGGAACCGTCTGAGCTGGGCTGCACCGGGAACGGGAACGGGGACAGGGACAGGGACGGGAACGGGAATGGGGACAGGAATGGGAATGGGAACGGGAATGGGAATGGGAATGGGAATGGGAACAGGAATGGGAATGGGAACGGGAATGGGAACAGGGACGGGAATGGGAATGGGAATGGAAACGGGAACGGGAATGGGAACGGGAACGGGAATGGGAATGGGAATGGGAATGGGAACAGGAACAGGAACAGGAACGGGAATGGGAATGCGAATGGGGACAGGAATGGGAATGCCACAGGCAGGATCCTTCTGAGGGTCACCGGGGGGCAACAGAGCTTCAGCAGAGGAAGGAAGTAAAGACGGGGGACAATTGAGTTGTGAGGAGAGCAGAGGATGAGCCCAGCTCAGGCTGATCCCAGCTCCCTGCTCCTCCTGCTGCCCCCAGGCTGACAGCTGGAGCAGGGAGATGCTGCAGGAAGATGCTGGGAAAGCCTCGGGACCATGGAAATGCATTTGTCTGGCTGGAGTCCCCCTCTGCTCCTCATCAACAATTAGAGCTGCTAATGAAGAGCTCATTTCCTGGGATTTAACAGAGCCCTTTGTCCCCAGCGCTGCTGCCCATCCCCAACCCCCGTACCCTCCCCACACCTGCCAGGACCCTCTGGGCAGTGCCAGGGCTGGACAGAGCTCCCAGCCCAGCCAGGAGCCTTTCTCACATTGTGGGAAGACAGAGAGCACAAAAGGGAATCAATTTGTCAGAAAGCTCGTAATGAGCTGGTGCGAGAGCTCAGCCGGGTTCTGATGACCTCCCGGGTTAATTAACCTGCAGCAGAACCCCGTGTCTCCTTTTCACTCTCCTTGGCGTCTCCTTTTCACTCTCCTTTGTCTCCCGCAGCCTGGCTGAGGAGCTGCTCCTCGTGTGACACCTCCAGGTGCTCTCCTGCCTCCCTGCTCTGCTGGCAGCAGTGCCAGGAGCTGACCTCACTCCCAGCAGAGCTTCAGCCCTCATTTGTCACCGCTCCGTGATCACAGCTGGCAGGAGCACTCTGCCTCCAGCCTGCTGCCATCCTGGTTCCAGAGGCATCCTGGTTCCAGAGACATCCTGGTTCCAGGAACATCCCAGATCCAGAGACATCCCAGTTCCAGGGACATCCCAGCTCCAGGGACATCCCGGCTCCAGGGACATTATGGCTCCACAGACATCCTGGTTCCAGGGACGTCCCAGTTCCAGAGACATCCCAGTTCCAGGGAAATCCCGGCTCCAGGGACATCCCAGCTTCAGGGACATCCTGGCTCCAGGGACATCCCAGTTCCAGAGACATCCCAGATCCAGGGACATCCTGGTCCTAGGGAGATCTCCCTCCCAGGGACATCCTAGCTCCAGGGACATTCCAGCCCCTGACTTTCCTGCCAGGAAAGGGCCTCAGTGCCAGGCAGAGCAGGGTGGGATGGGGGAGAAGGGAGCACACATGGCATGGCCTGTGATGGGAGAGCTGATGCCATGACAAGGAGAAACTCCTGGAATGGGAACACCTCGGAGTTCTGGTGGCATTTCAGCTCCCTCTGGAAAGAGGAGGAGGGGTTCAAACACTGAACATGCAGCTTCCCTGTTAGGGGAATATTTGGGTTCTTTTCACCTCTAAGAAAGCAGGAGTGGCACAGAGGGGACAGCCCTTGGAGCTGGGAAAGGACAGGAAGGGGCAAACTCCCGAGGTTCCTCTGGGCCCAGACAGTGAGCCCTGAGCCTCTCCAGAGAATCCTGAAGCTCAGGTGACATTCCCACAGGGAGAGGCTGTGGAGCGGAGTGACAGCAGCTCCTGAGGGTGGCACCTCTGCCGGGGACAGGGACTTGGCTGTTTCTGAGCTGGACGTGTGAGTGGAAATGGGGAAGGAGCTGCCCTGCAAGAGGAACAGAGTGGCACCAACCACTCTCTGCTGACAATTTCACTCTCAGCTCCCTCCTCCACCCCTCTGGCACTGACTGAGAGCCTTCCATGGCTGGGAATTCCTGCTCCTCCCTGCCTGGGGCTGTGCTCCAGCTGATGCTTCCTTTGCACAGATGCTCCTTTTTCTTCCTCTTTCCCAGTGGGGGAGCAGGGACGAGTTCCGTGGTCACAAACAAGGTGGGGGAATTGTTGGGAGCAGGTGCCACATCCTTTTGTCTCCAGTGACAGTCACAGCCCTGGATCTGTCAGGTAAAGGATGTGGACAGGTGATAAAAGGACATGGATAGGCACTAAAAAGGCATGGCCAAGGGGGAAAAGGATGTGGCCAGGCAGAAAAAGAACATGACCAGGTAGTAAAAGGACATGTCCAGGTGGGAAAAGAACATGGCCAGGTAATAAAAGGACATGGACAGGTGGGAAAAGGCCATTTAGCAGGAGGTAAAATGGGAGCAGCCCAATTCCCAGGGATGAGGCTGTGAACACTTCCTCCAGAAAAGGCCCCCAGGCTGCGAGCACAGCCATGAGCTGGATTTTGGGAATGTGTTATTGCACCCCTGTAGGGCCAGGTTTTGGGAATATGTTATTGCACCCCTGTAGGGCCAGGTTTTGGGAATGTGTTATTGCATCCCTGTCAAGGCAGGTTTTGGGAATGTGTTTTTCTATTGCTGGAGGGCTCTGTGGCATGGCAGGGATGGAAGGGGCAGAGCTCAGCCCCTGCTCCCCCCTAGCAGGGGCAGAGTTTTCCAGCACAGGGCTCGAGGCTGCTCTGGAGCTGCTGGAGCAGCCGAGTCAGGCCATTCCCGTTGGACAGTGATGGAGAAAGGAGGCCTGGCCATGCCCTCTCCCTGCCCTCCCCAAGCCCCCGGTGCTGCTCCCCGGCTGGCACTTCCCAGCTCCCCTCCTTGCTGCCCTCACCCTGGGAGGGTTTGATGTTTGTTAAATCTGCCTGGCTCCCCCAGATCCCACGGTGTCTTGGTTTGAACAGACAGGTGTCTGCTAAGGGAGGCAGGAGCCTCCCCTGAAGTGGAAAATGCAAACCCCCTCCCTCTGAATTGTTATAATTTTGAAATTAAGAGGCTCTCAGATGAAGATATGGGAATAGGAATAACAGTTCTTTAATAGGGAAGAAATTTTTTTAAAAAATGCAGTAATACAAAACAACACTGCCAGAGTCAGAGCAGGCCCTGGCACGCTGTGGGTCAGGGTGGTGACAGCAGTCCCATTCCATGGTGGCTCAGCCCTCCTGCAGTGCCAGCTGTGCTTCTGCTGGAGCAGGGATCCTGGACAAGGCTGGAGTTTTCCTCTGAAGCTCCAGGGCTGCTGGAGATGGGCCTGGGCTCCCTCTGGGAATGCAGTGGGGAAGAAAGCTGCTCCTCTGGGAATGCAGTGGGGAAGAAAGCTGCTCCTCTGGGAATGCAGTGGGGCGGAAAGCTGCTCCTCTGGGAATGCAGTGGCCAAAGGCTGCTGTGCTGTTCCAAGGTCAGATTGGATCCAGGTAGGAATGCTTGGCTCCTCCCCTGGGCAGAGCCTCTCCCCATGGGATGATGGAATTTTCTCAGCCATGCAGGGACACTCAGTGGCCATGAACAGCAGAGATCTCCTGGAGGGAGGATTGGCTGTGGGAGAGAGAATGAAAACTGCCCAAAGAACAGCAGAGAGCTGCCCCAGCTCTGACAGATGGCAATGGAACACACGCTTATCCTGCAACCCAGGACACGCAGGTTGCTGTGGTTCCCTCCCAGCTGGGACAATGGGATTTTGGAGCAGACCAGTGGAGTTTTCTCCTGCAGGACATTGAGCTGCCCCAGTTCTACTCCAAACCTGCCAGGGTTGTGTCAGGAGGCAAAGTCAGACCTTGAAAATCCCTGAAAGGTTTGTGCAGCTCAGAAAGACAGGACTCAGTGCTGGAAGTAGGAGCTGGAATTTGCTTTCAGCTTAACATACAATAAAAAAACCAGAACCTAAAAGAGGCTCTGGGTGACTGAAAAATTAACATTCCTGAAATGTTCTTCACATGATAAAAAAAACACCAGTGAAACCAAGGGGCATCAGTGACAGGAGACATCAATAACCCATCGATCAGGGGGATGGCTTGGGATTGCACTGGAACATTTATTTGTCATTAGCAAGCAGGTATTAATTATAATATTATTAATATATTCTCATTTTGCTTGGATAAAGCCCACTGGATGGGCTTTTAAGTCCTTTCCAACCTAAACCAGTCTTGAGTTCTGGGGTTCCTGCAGGACCCTTCCCAGCTTTCTGATACATTAAAGAGCTGGACCTGGAATCTCTCAGCTTCTTTCCTGAAGATCTCCTGGGGATTTTGGCTCCATTCTTCAACAATGGGAAGAGATGTTGAAGCCCCAGGTGTGGGGAAAGGCCTGGCCAATCTGAAGGAATCAGCAATGGACTAAAATCCCTTTTCCAGCAGTGTTGTCAAGTCCAAACATCCCGAAGTTTTCATTCAGCTCTGCCTCCATCACACAGTCGTTCCCAGGATCATCACCCCCCACCAGCCCTCATTCCTGGAAACATTTTCCTCCTCTGCTGCTCAGGGGAAGAACCTGAAATCCCCTCCCCAAGAGCCACCTGGGAAGTTCTGCATCCCCCAGAACTTCAGAGCCCCTTTTTCCAAGATCTGGAGCTTGCCTTTGGAAGCATCTGCCTTTTAAATGGAAAATGTGTCAGAGTCTCCTTTGTAACTGATTTGGGGAGTTTGGGAGCTGGAGGGGAGGTGTTATTTTTATGTTTTATTGGCAGTGCTGAAGTTATTGAGCTGGAAGCTGAATCTTATCACATGCCTTGGAGTCTTGAAACTTTCATAAAAATAGAGCTCAACTCCCAGTGCCACCTGCAGAGGTGAGCTCAGGCTGCAGCAATTGGCTCAGGAAGGCTCCTCCTCAATTCCTGAAAGTTCTTTTTCTGCAAGCTTTAAGAGTCCCTGGATACCAGAGATGATCAATTACTATCGAGCTAATGAGAGTTGTTTGTTGGTCGTTGAATCCATTCTTTTTCTAAGGAACATAAAGTGGATAAGGAGTGCAATGTAGCCTTGGAATGCTGTCATTGCCCCTCTCTGGATGTGAGGAATATGTGATAAATCCTTGTCCTGGCATGCTCCTGTGACCCCTGAACTGATGAGAGAAGGGAAGGTCTGGCCTGAGCCACATCCCATGGGATCTGGAGCTCTCCAGGGTTTTCTGGTTTGGAAAATCCTCCCTCTCCAAGGCTGGATCTGGACCTTGTCTGTGTTTTCTGGCTCCCATTGCTGAGCTGAACCCCTGAGGAGGAGGCAGAGCAGGGAGAAGGGCAGCCCTGGGTGCCAGCCCTGCCCTGCTCGTGGCCTGACATGGCCTCTGCAGCTCTTGGCTGGCCCCGTGCCACCCCTGCCATCCCTGCTCCCCTGGCACAGCTGGGACTTGTGAGGCTCCCAGTTCCTTAGGAACTCAGAAAGGAGGGCAGAGAAACACCAGGAAAAGCAGGAGGGAGAGAAGATGAAAGCTGGCACTTCTCTCTCGAGGCAAGGCAAGAAATAAACCTGAATCCTCCTCCTTCCCTACTGCCTTTTTGTATGAATTGCTATATTTGTTTTCTCTCCTGGCCTAGGAGATGGGTTTGTGCCCAAAATGGATTATGTGCTCCCTCCCTTCTGGCTGACAGCTCCTGAAGGGAGCAGGGAGCTTTTCCTCTCTGCTCAGCACATCCATCAGTGATGCCTGGCTAGAGCTGAGCCCCAGCTCAGGCAGGGCTCCTGCACCAAGTCCCAGGAATTTCATGGAGCTTCTTCAGGCACTTCAGAGAAGGCTGGGAAAAGGCAGTGGTGACTTATTGGGGGGAATTTAGGAGAGCTGGATTTATCCAGTCCTAAAGCACCAGACTGGGTTTATTTCTGAAAAGGGGATGGTGCTGCCTGCTTCTCTCATGTCTCTGAGGAAGAGTTGTGGCAAAAAGGACATGGAGGTCCTGGAGTGACTCCAGGGGAGACCATGGAGCTGCTCCAGGGCTGGAGCCCCTCTGAGCCAGGCTGGGAGAGCTGGGGGTGCTCACCTGGAGAGGAGAAGCTCCAGGGAGAGCTCAGAGCCCCTTCCAGGCCCAAAGGGGCTCCAGGAGAGCTGGAGAGGGACTGGGGACAAGGCCTGGAGGGACAGGACCCAGGGAATGGCTCCCACTGCTCCCACTGCAGGGACGGATGGGAGATTGGGAATTAGGAATTGTTCCCTGTGAGGGTGGGCAGGCCCTGGCACAGGGTGCCCAGAGCAGCTGTGGTGCCCCTGGATCGCTGGCAGTGCCCAAGGCCAGGCTGGACATTGGGGTTTGGAGCACCTGGGACAGTGGGAGATGTCCCTGCTATGGTGGGGGTGGCACTGGGTGGGTTTCAGGTCCCTTCCCACCCAAACCACCCCAGGATTCTGTGGAAGTGTCTGTCTGATCCGTCTGGGGAAGTTTGGGGCTCTGCAGTGACTGAGTGTCCCAGGCCAGCCCTGAGGGTGACAGAGTTTGTTACTTGTGTTCACATTCTCTGCCCAAGCCCCACCTCACCTGCAGCAGAGGCTCTTCAGGTCTGATGCTGGAGGACAAGGAGAGGTTCAGGAAACCAGGATGGAATGGGGGAAAAGCAACGGGGTCTTGGAGAGAAACTGCTCTGAAGGGAGGAGCAGCTCCTGAAGTGTGTCCTCGATGCCCTGAGCACAAATTCAGCCACTGAATTTACATTTACATTTTAGAGCCTCCATTTCCTTTGCTAGCTGCAGAGAAATGTGAACTCTTGCTTTGGGATGCTGGGGCCAAGGTTGCCAGCGGCAGGAGTCGGGATAACCCAGCCCCGAGGGTTCCAGCCCATGACAGGTCCCAGGTGAAAGTGTCCTGGCCCCTCCCAAAGCCCCGTTCCCCGCAGCTGCCTCTGCCAGGGCTGGTCCTGCTGCCTCTGTCCCAGCTCCTGCCAGCAACTCTGGCACTGACCATGGCAGAGCCTTGGAGCCTCCTCCCAGAGAAGGCAGAGAACAAAAGAAACTCGGGGATGGAACGAATGAATGAATGAATGAATGAATGAATGAATGAATGAATGAATGAATGAATGAATGAAGGGCTGAGCATTCCCAAATCTCTGTTTGCCATGTTATGAAATAGAGATGACATTTCTGAGCCTGATCCCAGTATTGATGTGTGCAGAGACATTTGTTCAGGGCTCACAGTAAACACCTTCCAGTCGATGCAAGGAAATGCAGCTGGGGTTTTATTGTGCTCGGGGTTTGTATTTGGAGAAGAATTGGAATTTTCTCTTTTATTCCTCGCCTCAGAAAGTTTAAGAGAGTGACTCTTGAATGAAGCACGGCGGGGGCAGGTGAAGGATGAGACAAAGGCAAGAACCATCACTGGCAAAGGTTTTATTGCACATCCTGGGATTTATTTTTTTCCTGCTCTCCCCACCCCCCAGACTGTTTCCACAGACCAAGAGAGGTAAACTCATAAAAGGGAAAATACAGGTTGGGAACTGAGAATTATTGAGAGAAAGAAAAATGGGGAAATCCCTGAGCTTGGCTGAAAAAGATCTGCATGAGGTGATCCCAAGTTCTGATTCTGTGGATATTCCCTGACTCAGATCAGGGAACGGGCAGGAAAACCAATCCAGAAATAAAATAAAATACAACAATGGAAATATAAAAATAAACCCACAGAATCCCAGCCTGGCTTGGGTCAGAAGGGCCTTAAAGATCAACCCTGGTGCCAGGGCTGGGAACAGTCCTGGCTTACCTGGATGCTCTGGCTTAGCCTCGGTTTAGCAGTGACAGCAGTGCTGCCAATCCCTGCTGCAAATCCCTCCAGAGGAACCTCTGGCATTTCTCATCGGGGCTCAGGGTGGTTGCCTGAAAAATGTAACACCTTTCTATTAATTCCCTGTATTTCCACCAGCTCAGCCACGAGCTCCTGCCTCTGGAGTTCTCCCTAGCCCAGCTGCTGAACCTGAGCTGCAGGTGCCCCTGGCTGGAATTCCTGCCCTGGGAATGGTGCTGGAGGGAGCCCAAGTGGGAGCCTGGGCAGAGCAGGGGGGATAAAGCTCTGCTTCTCTCATCAAGTGACAGCAGAGCCTCCCCAGGGCTCTGTCGAGGGCCTCATTTTTCAAACTCTCCCTGAAAAGCCCTGGAAATAAAACTGGACTTTGTTGCTAACTCGGCAAAAAGCTGAGCCTGGTTCTGCTGACCTTGGGATCAGCTCTCCGAGAGCTGAGGTTCAAGTTCAGACTGCTCAAATCAGTTCTTCAACTCCGGTTTAAGCTGGAATTTAAGTTGTGCTAAGAGGAGGGGACTGGCTGAGCCCAGCCTGAGCTCAGCCTCACTCCAGTCCATTCATCATCTGGGCAGGGAAACTTCAGTGCTAGGGAGTCCTGGAATGGCATCCAGGGTGCTTCATATGCAGTTCTTCTTTGCCAAAAACTGCTTCTCCTTGCCCAGAATATTTGTAGGAAAGGTAAGGAAAGGTCATCACAGCCCCAGAGTCCCTTCCTTGGCCTGAGCCTGGCTCCCACTGGGGGCAGACAGCACTGGGAATGGCCCAGCCAGGATCAGGGGATTTGGGATCCATCCCTGGGGACTGAGAGCACAGAAAAGCAGCAATGTTTGCACAGCCCATTGTACTTCCTTATTAATGGAAATGTAACAAGTGGGGGAAAAGTCCACAGATTTCAGAGCCAGGGCTTTCCAGGCAGGGAGAAGCAGCAATTCCAGCCTTTGGCTTTATAATGTCAGGAAGAATCAGGTGCCTGGGCCAGGCAGACTCAGTGTCTGCACCGTGTCAGCCTCGGGCAGGGACTGACTTTGGGAAGGCAGAGGAAAGGGGCTGGGAGGGGCCCTTTGATCCCCAAAGTCTCGCAGCAGTGGGGGCTGCTTGGCTTCTTCTACAGGGATCCCAGCTTTGCTTTTTATTTCCCTTTTCCCTGGGTAAAGAGGAGCCTTTTCCACATCCCCTGTGCTGGGCTGGTGCTCAGGGCCAGCCTGGGGGACGCTGAGCTTGTCCCCAGAGCAGCTCCGGGTCCCTCCCTGCAGCCCAGCCCAGGCTCCTACATCGCCACTCCCGTTTCCCCCTGCAGGGCTCCGTCCTGGCACGGCCCGAGCGAGGAGCCCTGAGCTGCCAGGGTCAGAGCCCCTGGTGCAGCACATCCCTCATGAGAGCACATCCTGCACATCCCATCCCTCGTGAGAGCACATCCCGCACATCCCACCCCTCATGAGAGCACATCCTGCACATCCCATCCCTCGTGAGAGCACATCGAGCGCACCCACCCCTCATGAGAGCACATCCTGCACATCCCATCCCTCGTGAGAGCACATCGAGCGCACCCACCCCTCATGAGAGCACATCCTGCACATCCCATCCCTCGTGAGAGCACATCGAGCGCACCCACCCCAGAGCAGGTCCCAGGGATGGTCCTGGAGCTTTCTGCGGGGCAGTCAGAGCTCTCCCTTTCCGCTGCTCGCAGCCTCGTAGCCATAGAAACCCCGGGAATTTATAGGCACCACCCGGTGCCTTGGCTGAGTCTGCAGGGGAGCAGCAATGCCAGGGCCTTAACGCGCCCGTCCCCACAGGGTGGCACAGGCCTGTCCCCAGGGCTCTGCTGGGTGCCACAGGAGTCAGGCCTGGGGACAGCAGCAGCTCCTGTGGGGATTCAGCAGCCTGGATCTGGAACTCTCGGGGTGGGGGGTGGGGGGGATGGGGTTTGCTCCCAGCTGGAGCTGAGGGGGCACCGTGTGACATCCAGAAATTATCACAACACAGCGATCTCTGATGGACTGGGCCAGGAACATCTGCTCCGCACCAGATGGCCCTGGGAGGGACAGGAGGGTGTTTGGAGCATTCTGCTCCAGTGGAAAACGTCCCTTCCCAAGGCAGGGGTGGCCCTGGGTGGGCTTTGGGGTCCCTTCCCACCCAAACCATCCTGGGATTCTGTGATTCCATGGAAATCTGGTTCCTTTGGAGCCCTCAGTCCATTTGTACAGCACCCCAGTCCAAAGGTCTGGTTCCAAATATCTCCACATGCAAATGGGCTCTCTGTGATCCAGTTGGAATCTTCCTTCTGGAGCAGGAGCAGGGATTTGAAACCAATGTTTAGCATAAGACTCTAAAATTAAACTTGTCTGTGAAGTGAGTGGAGTTCAAAGCCAGGACAGACCAAAGAACCTCAAGTGAACCTGAAACTTTGGAAATAGAAAATAAGCTTTGGATTTTCCCATGTTTTTCCAGGAAGGCACCAGCTCCTCCCGTGTTCTTCAGTCTCCATAAAAAAACCCTGAAGTCAAAACCCAAATAACTCTGAACAAAAAGACAAAACTGCACAGTGAGAGAAGGGTGGGAGGGAACATTTCACCAGCAGCTCTGCTCAAAACAAAGGGGGTTTTCAGCTCCTTGATCACAAGGAGGATGTGAATAAAGGAATTAAAGCTGTGGATATTTTCTGTGTTCACACAACTCCAGGAGAGCTGATGAAGTTCTCGGGAGATGCAGAAAGCAGCTGAGAAATGTCAAAGCAATGAAGGCATTTCAGGAGTGGCTGTTCCAAGGAAGTGACAACAAAGGCTCAGTCCAGAAACACAGATTCCATGCTGAGCTGGAGCAGGGGGACAAGGAAAGGGGAAATGGAAAGATCATAAGGAGTCAGCTGCTTTTTCCAGTGGCTGGGAATCCTTTGGACGTTGTTGGTATGACAGCGCAGGAGCCAAACCTGAGCCTGTGTCCACTGCCAGCCAGGAATCCCCCAAACCCCACCCTGTGCTACCCCTGCCATGGCAGGGACACCTCCCACTGTCCCAGGGACCTCCAAACCCCATCCAGCCTGGCCTGGGACACTGCCAGGGATCCAGGGGCACCAGAGTCCCAGGAAAAACAGAGCTTGAGTGCACGCTTTGAGCAGTTCCTGAGCTGTTCCTCACTAAGCTGGGGAGAAGGGGATGATCCCTTTTTATTCATCATTGTTTTATTCCTTTAATTAAAAACTAAAATGATCATAAAAAGTGTGGTCACATCCCATCTCCAGCTGATTTTCCTGGGACTTTCTGTCCCTGAGCCACTGCTGTCCCTCAGTCCCCCCACACCATTTCCACCCCTCAGGCACAAATCCCCTTACCCTAAAGCAGACAATTACCTTGCATAAGGTGACCTTGAAAGGGACTTCTTTTCTGGATAAAGAGTTTCTCCCCATCCTCCAGTCCCAAACCATCAGACATGGAGCTGGGATGGGGAGGGATCCCCATCATTTATCCAAGATGTTGGATTCAGTGCAAAGCTGGGTTTAGGTCTTTCCCGAGGGAATTGCTTTTCCCTTTTGGACCCAGCTCTGTCCCACTGCACCCTCTGGTTTTTGGGATCAGCTCTCTCTGTTCAGTGTTTTGCTTCCTGCACAGAGAGAGGAGGTGGGGGTTAAACTTTGGGGACAACAAATCAGGCAGGAGAGCAGGGCTGGGCTTTGGAGAGCAGGGCTGGGTTTGGGGAGCAGGGCTGGATATGGGGTTTGGAGAGCAGGGCTGGGTTGGGAGAGCTTAGCCACTGAAGGCCACTTCACTTCTCCACATTTTGCATCACAGGGCTGAAATGCGGATTTTGAGTCCTGAATTTCAGTCTGGGCTCAGGGAGGGCAACAGCTTAGGCAAGGATGTGTTTTCCAGCAGCTCAGTGCTTCCAGGAGAGGCTGGAAAGAACCAGGGCTGTGCAGCACTCCCAGCTCCCCTGAGTGAAAGGCTGGGAGAGCTGGGGGTGCTCACCTGGAGAGGAGAAGGAGCCAAGGAGACCTCAGAGCCTTGGAACAAGGCATGGAGGGACAGGACACAGGGAAGGGCTCCCACTGCCAGAGGGCAGGGCTGGATGGGATATTGGGAATTAGGAATTGTTCCCTGGGAGGGTGGGCAGGCCCTGGCACAGGGTGCCCAGAGCAGCTGTGGCTGCTCCTGGATCCCTGGCAGTGCCCAAGGCCAGGCTGGACAGGGCTTGGAGCACCTGGGACAGTGGGAGGTGTCCCTGCCATGGCAGGGGTGGCACTGGGTGGGTTTCAGGTCCCTTCCCACCCAAACCACCCCGGGATTCCATGACAGGATCTCTGCTGTTCTTTCCATGCCTCCCTGCTCAGACCCTGCCACAGAAGCTTTTCCAAGCTATTAAAAAGTCAAGGTCAGTCCCTTCCAGGCTGTGCTGACATTGGGATCCGCAGGTTCCTGGTCTCTGGAGATCCCTTTTCCTCACTCACCATTGGGCCGTGGCTGAATCCAGATGTCCAGCAATCTCCAAATTCCTCAGCTCATTAACTGGCATCAAATCTGACCTGGGAATTTCTGCTGCAACCTCATTTCTCTGCCCAAGGTCAGGGACTTGTGTTTGCAAACCAACAAGGTTCTTCTTGCAGTGCTTGAGTGTGAATTATTATTATTATTATTATTATTATTATTATTATTATTATTATTATTATTATTATTATAATCATCATTAGTGCAGTGCTGGGGGAGGAGTCCCCTCCCAGGCTGTGGAGCAGATTGTGGAGCATCCCCGTACAGGAACACAAAGGACAGGGGACAGGAGGTGTCGATTTCTCAGGGTTCTGAGGGTCAGGGTGACCCCAAGATTGTAAAGAGTCTTTGCTTCCCCAGCCCGAAGCAGCCAAAGAAGGAGCCTGGAATGTGTCCAACTGTCTTTTCAAGGTTGTTTATTGTCGGAGTCCAGAGCATCCCTTTGGCTGCCCTGGATGCCTTGACACCCTGGCAGGGGGCTCAGGGACCCTGGCAAGAAGTCAAAAACACCTGTGGCTTTGATTTTAGCCCGTGGGAGAGGCTGCCAACTCTGTATGAGGAATTACAAGCCAAAAGGGATTGAGTAGTGTGATAGGTGAATTGACACAGGGTGGAAAAGTAGAATTTTGGGGTTCTTAGAATGTAATTCAGGGGTACAAGATGGAGGAATCTGGGCATGCCCTAGCCTTTTCTTCTTTCTTCTTGCCCTCCATGTCTCGGTGTGATGGTGACACTTTTCTATTGGTCCAGGATAGGGACACACTGTCCAACATAGATCTTAGGTATTGTACAGGAACTGTAAACATGGTACACGTAGTTTTGAGTGTATCATGTGGGAGCTGCCCAGGGCTCGGGGCAGACTGCCATGGCTTCTGTACTGGGCAGACCTCGGCAGGTCAGAGAGAAAATATTTTAGATGAGAAGAAATAAACAACCTTGAAAACTCAGCTTTACACATTCCAGACCTTTTCTTTGGCTGCCAGGCTAGGGAAAAAGGACTTTCACACCGTTGGGGTCTTGCCAACCTGACCCTGACAGTTTATTTCTTCTTATCTATAACATTCTCTCTCTGACCTGCCAAGCTCTGCCTAGCAGGGCGGCCATGGCATTCTGCCCTGCCCTCTTGGGCGGCGTTTACCTTTTATATCAAAAGTTACCTACAGTCTGTTTATAATAATTCACCAATATCTAACATCTATGCTGGACAATGTGTCCCTATCCTAAACCAATAGAAAAGTGTCACCATCACAGCAAGACACGGAGGGCAAGAAGAACAAGAAGGTCAGGACATGCCCAAATCCCTCCATCTTGTCCCCTGAACCCCTTATCTTAAAAACCCCAAAATTCTATTTTACACCCTGTGTTCATTTCACTATCACACTACTCAAACCCTTGTGGCTTGTAATTCCTCATACAAAATTGACAGCTTTTTCCACAGGCTAAAATCGAAGCCACAGGTTTTTTTGACTTCATGCCAGGGTCTCGAGACAGCCAGGGCAGCCAGAGGGATGTCCTGGACTCCGACAAGGAGGGATTGTTTTAGCAGAACTGTTGGGATGGGAATTGTTGCTGCTTGGTGGGTTTGCCTTTGCCCATGAACATCCAGGGAAGGGGCAGGAAATGGGACTGAGAGTGTTCTCTGGAGACAGAATTTAGGGAAGCAGGACATGGGACCAGACAGGGATCTGCTGAATAAATTGTAAGCACAGAGCAAAAAGTGAAGTTTGTGGTGTTCTGCTCCATGGGGAAAGGCTGGACGTGGCTCTGGTAAGCCTGGCTCAGCCAGGCCTGGCCTGGTGTTGGGAAGTCAGAGGCAGGGTCAAGGATAAATTACTCCCCTGGGTATCCCAGCCCCATAAAGGACATCCCTGGGTATCCCAGCTCCATAAAGGACATCCCTGGGTATCCCAGCCCCATAAAGGACATTTTATCACAAGGGGTTTATCACAACAGGCTTCAAAACAACACAAAATCCCGTCTGGGAGGCTCTCAGGGGTCTTGGCTTTGCCAGGGAAAGGTTCATCCAGGTTGCTCCTTCCCGAGGGATGCTCACCCCAGTCCATCCTGCACAACCCCAGGGATGCTGTTGCTACCCCATTCCCAGGCAATTTATTCCAGTATTTCACCAGCCCTGTCACAAAAGAGTTTTCCCCAATGTCCAACCAAAACCTCCCTGGTTAGGAATGAATCCAGCTGCTCCTGGTTTAGTCCAAAAGCTCATTTGTCAGGATGGGCCACAGGGGCTGGAAAAGGCAATTCCCAGGAGCAGGAGCTCTGTGCTGCAGCTTTTCCTGCAGCTCTGAGCACAGCAGGGATTGAATGCCGAGGCACTCCTGGAGGAGCTGTGATGAGGAACGGGGTAACTCCTTCCTTTTGCTGCTCTCGCTGTGGGAATAACTCAGAGCAGGGCAAGGAAGAGGTTTGGCAGCTCCAGGAGGATCCAGGTGCACACGGAGGTAACTTGAAGACAGCCACAATAAGCAGCAGATTTTGGGCTCAGAAATGAGGAAATGTCCCTTTTTCTATCAAGGCAAATCAAAGAAATTGCCCTCGAGCAGCTCCTGCCCTCAGGCATGAAAAGAGAGGGATTGTTTTTGCCTCCTGCACCTTTCCTGGAACTCTGAACAGCTGAAATCCCAAATCTGTGACTGAGTTATTCTCTCTTCATGTTTCTCATTTGCTTGCCAAGCTTTGGGATACAAAGGGAAATCCAGGAATACAAAACACTCCAAAATCCCGCAAAACACCCAGCAAATGGATAAACACAAATGAGCTCTCCCTTCCAGCAGGACTGGGGTCTCCATTAGCTCCTCAATCCCATCATTCCCATTGCCAGCAAACAGCATGTCCATTCCCTGCTCCTTTGTATCTTCTGTGTTTTCTCCCAGCTTCGCTAATTCAGTTTGGTGCTTGTGAAAAACGGGAATCCAAAATTTTCTGGGGTAAATCAGAATAAAGGAGTGATTTACAAAAAGTGTTCCCTTCTGAAGTCCTGACCTGGGTTTTGTGGGACCCAGAGAGCAATTCCTGCAAACAGATGTGACATTCCAACCACGGAAATGACCTGGAATTCAGACATCTCATCAATTCCAGAGGAATTGAAAGCATCTCAGAGCAGCCTGAGTTACAGCCAGCCACCTCCACCAGAGCATTCCACATCCAGCTCATTGCTGTGATTTTTTCCACATAAATAGATCCAGAAGAGGAATTAACGTGTCCTGGGGACTGCTGACAGCTCTGGCTCTGGAGGAGGAAAGCAGGGAGAGGAATGGGGGGGTTCTTTGGAACAGGCAGCAAAGCAAAGGAGGCCTGAGAGAGCCGGGATCCTTTGGGACGGGGTTCAGGCATGGAATGGGCTCTGTGGGGACCCATCCCCAATCCCTGATCCCTCAAGGGGTGAGGTCGGAATGGGCTCTGTGGGGACCCAACTCCAAGCCCTGGTCACTCAAGGGATAAGTTGGCAGCTCCTGTGACCACCCAGCCCCAAAGCCATGGCACTCCTGCTGGTTTTGGGGTGCAGGATTTCCCTTCTTCAGTGCTCCAAACCCCAAACTCCCCCAGGCTGCCAGGCAGGTCCAGCCTGGCCGTGGCTGAGCAGGAGGTGACCCCTGGGCAGGTCCAGCTGTGGTGTGTGCAGGAGGCGACCCCTGGGCAGCTCCATTCCAGCCCAGCCCCCCCAGCTCCCGCACGGGGTTTGGGAGCGGGGGATGCCCTGCCCTGCCCGGGCAGAGGTGGCAGAGCTCCCGGCAGCAGCCAAAGCTCTGGTCCCACCCCAATCCCAGCAGCAGCAGCAGCGGTCGGTGCTGATCCCATTGTCCCCTGCACGCCTGGCCCCAAGTGTCGCTGGAATCCTGGAGCGAGCCGGGCCGGGCAGGGACTCGGGGAGCTGGCATGGACTCCTGGAGCCTCTCTGGAAGGTGGGAATGGGCACCCAGCGGTGCCCAGGCTGCCCTTCCCCACAGAAATCCATGGAATTCCATGCAAACAGCTCCCACGGCTCTGGGTTATCCCCCCAAATTTCTGCTCCGAGCCCTGCCCACGCCGCTCCCAGAGCCTATGGAAAAGGGCAGAGGCACAAAAGGAAAGGCAAAACACAATTCCTGTCCTTTGGGAGCCTCAGCCTTTTGGAATTCATTTTCCTTTCACATCAGAATGAACAGAGAAATTCAGAAATCCTTCCCCAAGCAGAAATTTCATTTTGGAAATGTCAGAACCCTCGCCTGGAAATGCTTCATTCTCCAACACTGAAGCAGGAGGATTTGAAAAAGCAAATGTAATCTATAAATATGGAAATACTCCTAAAACATGGATCCCATTCCATATTATTGAAATTCCTATTACACCTCATTGTGTTCCATTAAAACAACGGCAAAACCCCTGAGTTAAATCCAACAAAAGCTGGGATTTAAGTGCCCCATTTTAAGCACAGATTATTTCCACTTCCAAGGGTGACTCTTCCCTCATTAGAGCTTCCCATTTTGGAAAAAGAAGTTGTTTTTTTTTTTTCCAAAATCCAGCTCTATATCAATCCAGACTGTAGCAATAGCTCCAATTCCTTCAGCACTCCCAGCAAGAGTCAGGAATGTTCACCCAGGCTGGGAGGGTTGGAGATTTGGGTAGGGGGTGAAGGAAAGGATGAGAAGAGCAGAGAGGTTTCAGTCTCTCCTAAATTCAGTGATTCCCTCTTAGACTCCCTGCTGGGACACCCTCCATGGATGTGGCAGCACATTTCTCTCTCTCTCAGGATTTTTCATAGAGGTGCACAGAGAGAAGAAAGAGAAAACAATTTCTATTTCTGCTCCTTGTTTTTCCCATGTGGAATGTGTTTGGAGAATTGGTTACCTGGGGTGATTGCTTGGTTGGATTCTGGTGAGGATTGTTTAAGCCTGGTGGCCAATCCAACCCACCTGTGGCTGGACTCTCAGAGAGGGTCACGAGTTGTGAGTTAGATTTGGTAGTTAGAAAAGTAGGTTTGTAGTTTCAGTATCTCCTTTAAATAGTACATTAATGTGTTATAGCATAGTTATAATAAAGAAATCATTCAGCCTTCTGAACTGGAGTCAGACATCAGCATTCTTCCCACTGGGTTCACCTGCATTTACAATACCTGGACCCCACACCCTCCTGGATGAGACCTTCCCACAACCCAGGAGCCCAAGGGCTGTTGTTTAAAGGGGACACCAAACCACAAAAAAGGGGCACATTAAAAGGACAGACTGCCTGGAAAGAGCCCAGGCTGAGGGTTCCGAGCTGCTGAGTGAGGAATTTGCTCTGTTTGGAAAGGCCAGGCTGGACACTGGGGGTGGGAGCACTCTGGGATAGGGGGAGGTGTCCCTGCCATGGCTCTGGGTGAGCTTTAGGGTCCTTCCAACCCAAACCATTCCATGATTGCATGAAAGGCGTTCCTGGGGCTGAGAAACGTTCCAGCTGGGTGGGATAATCCAGCAGGACCCCCCTGCAGGAGCTCATCAGAGCCCAGCCAGGCCGGGAAAGATCAGCCAGGGGTGAAACATCCACTGCCAGTCCCTGCAGGGAGTCTGTGAGGGACACTGAGCCTCATTCCCCTGCCAGCTCCCACAGGATCCCAATTCCCCTGCTCCTTCCCTGCCTTGGGGCAGCCTGGCTGAGGGAGGGGAGCACCACTCACTGGAAATGCCGAAATGGTGTTTCAGATCCTCACTCAGCCTCACTGCTGCCCCAGCCCAGAGAGGCATTTACATCTTTTCCAAACCAGTGTTTGGGCTGTGTTTACGTGGAGAACACAGAAACAATTGAAATGTAATGGCTTGAGTGTTCATTTCTGCTGCTGGGGCCGATGTCTTTGTGTGTTCAGGCCACTAATCACCCCTGGGCTCCCCTGCCCTCCTCAGCACTGTTCCTTTATGGCAGCCTGAGGCTCTGGATGGGAGATTAACTTTTACAGTGATGCCTCAACCCAATCCCGTGGTACTGCTGCGTGTGCTGCAGAATTCTAGCTCCACGCGGAAAAACTGTGTCCCAGGGAATGCTGGCAGTGCTGGGGAATGTCCCAGAGCAGCTCCAGGGAATGTCCCAGAGCAGCCCCAGCTCCAGGGAGTGTCCCAGAGCAGCCCCAGGGAGTGTCCAAGAACAGCCCCAGCCCCCTGAGGACCAAAGGTGTCCAGCTGCACCTCAGCTTGGAGCAGGAATTTGGAAAGAGGGGAAACAGGGAAGTGCGCAGAACTCCTTTAATCCATGTTTCATCTTTCTTTAATGATTTCAGTGCCAGGGATTCCCCCTTGCCACCTCCTGACTGGGATGTGTGGTGCAATAAATCAGGCACAGGCTGGAAATGAAGGCTGTGACCACCAGGAATTTTTCAGGGAATTTTTCTTTTGTTGTTTTTGTCAGGACCAAAGAATTTCAGCTTGTGACCCCAATAAGAGGCAGAGCTGAAGCCCTGCTTGACTCAAAATTTGTTTCAATAAAAATGTTGCCACAGTCCAGGTATTTAAGATTTTAAAATAAAATGCTCTGGGCACTGAATCAAGGCCTCACTGGTCAAAAAATTGAGTTTATTTAGATTAAGATAAAGAAATGAAGAAGCTGAAACCAGCGCCAAGTGCAGCCTTTGGATTGATCCCTGCCTGCATCCCTCCCCAGCACCCAGGAGCAGGAATTGTGGTGGGTTTGTTGAATTCCCAGCAGTTTTGCCCCAGGTCCCTGTGCAGAGCTGTCCCCAGGACAGAGCTTGGCTCCTCCCTGAGCTCAGTCCCAGCTCTGCCCTTTCCCAGGCCCTGCAGGGAGGACCAGGAGAGGCTCAGGAACCTGAGAAGCAGGGCCAGTTAATCACAGAGCCTTGTGGCCCCTGTGATCTGAAGAGGTTTTGGGGACATGCCACCCTCCTCACAGCCAGGGATCACTCCCTGATCACTTTCCCTGTCCCCCCTCCTTCCTGCAGCTCATCCCCCCTGCCCACAGTGTTGCCCTGATTTTTAAAAGTGTTAAGTTTTCTTTTATAGTTCTTTTAAAAGTCTTAAAGTTCTCATAAAACTTCTTCAACCTTCTGATCTGTTTACATATTTCTACTGGAGTTCTCATGCACTGTTCATGTAAATAATGATTGTTTTGCATTCTTCTTTGTAGGAAGAGAGAATTGATGGACTGTTGGTTTAACCAGTGTGGTTGGAGAGGTGGTAATTCCACTCTCCAATCCACAGTCACCTCTGGAATTCTATAAATACCAGATACTCAAATAAAACACTCTCTTTTATAACCTCTGAACTTACCAAATGTTTGTGCACTCACCTCGTGTCCAACAGCGACACCACAGCTCCTCACCAGGAGCTCCTCCAGCTCCCCAGGACCACAGGAGCACTGAGGGAAACCCACTTATCCCCAGTGACACACCTTGGGGCTGCATCCACAGCAGTTCAGGGGCACAGGGGGTTTTGGGAGGAGGAGGAGCCATCCCTTCCTCCAGAAGGGGCTGGTTCTGGCTCTGGTGACTCCACAAGGTACAGGTGACCTGAAGGAAATGTCCTGCTGAGTTCCAGTCGAGCTTGGGACTGACCAGAGAGTATCAGGGAATTATTCAGGCCTGGTGGGAGGGGGGAGCCTTAGGGGATCTGAAGAAGGCAGAGGGGGCCCAGGTTTCCTTTCCAGGTGCCATAAAATCCCTGCAGCTACAAGTGCAGCTTAAACCAGGCCAGTTAATGAATCTCTCCTGAAATCTTCCATTGGAAAGGCATCAGGAGGAGCTGCTGAAGCAGCAATCCCTTCTCTGCCCCAGCCTGGCACAGGAGGATGGCACTGCCACTCCCAGACTGCTCCAAGAGCAGGAGATGCTGGATTTGTCCATCCCTCCCAGAGCTGACCATTAGTGACCCCCTGCCCCCATTCCTTTTCTCTTCCTGGATGCCCTCAGGATCTGCAGCATTCAGGAGCAAGCAGGATCTGGAGCAGAACTGAATCCACCTCCTTTTTTGTGTCCCAGAGCCTTTGGGCACCAATCTCTGCTCTGGTGACCAGGGACAGCACCCAAGGGAATCCTTTTCCATACCCAAAACTGTGGCAGGGAGTTTCTCTCTGCCTCATTTCAGTGTCACTTTTCTCCTCACTTCTTCCTACAGCTCTCACAGGGGTTGTGTCCAACATTTCACCACCATGAGGAAATTCCCCATAACGAGGTGACATCCTTGTCCTTGTGAGCAGGGAGGGAACAAGGAACAGCTGGAGCTGTGCCAGGGGGATTTGGGATGGAGCTCAGGGAAAGGTTCTCCCCCCAGAGGTGCTGGCACTGCCCAGGCTCCCCAGGGAATGGGCACAGCCCCGAGGCTGCCAGAGCTCCAGAAGCCTTTGGACAGCGCTGCCAGGGATGCCCAGGGTGGGATTGCTGGGGGGTCTGGGCAGGGCTGGGGTGGGACTGGGGTGATCCTGGGGGTCCTTCCCAGCTCAGGATGCTCCCTGATTCCCCAGCAGCCTTTCAGTGCCCTCACAGCCTTTCCCACCCCCAGCCCCAGGGAAGCTGAAGTGGTTTCTTGGGAGCAGCTGCAAAGCTGGGGGAGTTTCTACTCAGGGATAAATTTAAAAAGTGCTGCTGGTTTCAGTCCAATTTGGATGAAAATCAACAAGCAAAAGGGAAAAAAAAAAAAGAAAAAAAAATTCTTACAAATTTGCTTTTTGGCCACCTCCAGCTCCTCAGGGATGGGATGAGTTTGGGGATGTTGCTTTTCAATTTCTGCTGGAGGACAATTCTTGAAGGCAAGAGAAATGTACATGGAAAGGATCTGAAACCTTTGCTTTTCTGTGTGTGGTTTGTCCCCTCAGGATCCTGCCTGGATGGGTTCTCAGTAATCCATGAGGCTGCTGGGTTTTCCTGGGCAGAGCCAAGGTCTGTCCCTGTCCCTGTCCCTGTCCCTAGGGCCCAAGGACCAAGGTGGGAGCTCTGGGGGGACTCTGGCAGCGTCCAGAGCCTGGATGGGAAGAGCCCTGAGCTGTGGGGAGGCCAGCTCGGTGCTGTTTGTCCCCAGGGAGGCACTTGGCTGTCCCCAGGTGTCGGGGTTTGTTTGCTTGGAATGACCCCGAAATTGTAAAAGTCCTTGTTCCCCTCGCCCAGCAGCCAAAGAAGAAGCCTGGAATGTGTGAGGTTGAGTTTTCGAGGCTGTTTATTTTTCCTCATCTATAACATTCTCTCTCTGACCTGCCAAGGTCCGCCCAGTACAGAAGCCATGGCAGTCTTTGCCGAGCCCCGGGCGGCTCCCACATCATACACTCAAAATCTGGGTTGCCTGTTTACAGATTTGTGCCAATGCCCACCACCCGTGTTAGACAGTGAATCTCCACCTTAAACCAATAGAAAAGTGTCACCATCACAGCAGGACATGGAGGACAAGAAGAAGGTAGAAAAGGCTAGGACACGCTCAAATCCCTCCATCTTGTACCCCTGAATCACATTCTAAAAAACCCCAAAATTCTACTTTTCCACTCTGTGTCAATTCACCCATTACACTACTCAAACCCTTTTGGCTTGTAATTCCTCATACAGAGTTGGCAGCCTCTCCCACGGGCTAAAATCAAAGCCACAGGTGTTTTTGACTTCTTGCCAAGGTCCCTGAGCCCCCTGCCAGGGTCTCGAGCCAGCCAGGGCAGCCAGGGGATGTCCTGGACTCTGACACCCAGGGGCTCTTAGGGCAGGGAAGTCACCCTAGGGCACAGCTGGGCTGGGCTGGAAGCTCCAAGCCATGGGATGAGCTGTTTCCCAGAAGCTGGGAGGGGCAGGGAGCATGGAGCTGGGCACCAGGAGGGTGCTCACCAGGACACACAGAGGGAATCTGATGGATGACAGAGCAGCGAATTAATTTCAAGCTCTGTTGAGAACAGGGAGGGAAAGGAAAGAGGGGATCGATTCCTGCCAAAGGAATAAAATCCAGCAGCAGGAACATCTCATTTCCTGGTTGCTCAGGGTGCTCAGGAGGCACCTGAGGTTGATCCAGAAGCTCCCTGCATGAGCTGAATGGGAGTTTCTACAGGAAAACAAGGAAGTAGAGTAGGGGTGAGCTGAGAGTGGGATCAGGCCATGGTCTGGGAGGGATTCAGGGGGAGCCAGGGGAGTCAGACCACAGGGATATGGAGAGGCTGGGACTCTGGGATGCTTTCCTGTGAGATGGGAAGGTTCAGGGAGCAGGTTCTGCACTTGGAACTGCCTATGGCCCACGTTTCCCTCTTGAAATGAAGTTTTTCCCTCGGTATCCAAATGAAAGTGAACAACAGAAAGGAAAATTAATATTCGGTTTAGGGAGTCTTCAACTCCCTAAGAAATTCATCAACATCAATAAAGGCTTTGTGAAGCAGGTGGAAATTGTATTTACACTCCATTTTCCAGCAGAAGAAAAGGATTCTGAGCATTTCCCAGGAGGTTTGGTCCTTAGGGAGGGGCATGCTGCAAACAAGGATTCACCTCGGTGCTTTGCACAGTGCAGGTGACAGCCACAGCTGAGGCCACTGAGGTCAACTCCCCAAATCCCCAGGGTTTAACTCCCTGCCCAGGCACGGGTCAGCAAGTGGAGAGGGCACAGGACCTGAGGGAGGTCATTCCTGCGGCCACGCTCTGCAAATCTGCTCGGCCACAGCTTTTGATCCCAACTCTGCAATCTGTCTTTATCTCTTTAGGTTAAAAATTAATTCCTTTCTCCCTATCTCTGAAAACAAAACCTGCCAGACAAAAGAGAACCACTGAGGCCATTATTTCCCCATCCACTCGGCACGGAAAGAACATTTATAATGTAGGAAGCAGGGGAGAATTGTCTGCCACTGCTCAAAAATATCTCCTCCATTTCAAACATAACTTTATTGTATCTCTTCTTGTTGTTTCTTTCTTTTTTTCCCCTAATGCAAGAGAATCCTGCAGGCAGCAGCTTCGTCCTGCCCAGGGCAGCTCCATCCTGAGCTATGAGTCAGAGAGCGTGGGGCAAAAATAGCCTTGATGATGTAATTAATGAGTATTTTCAGAGCAGGGACAAAGGGCTGCAGATGAAGTCACTGGGCCTGATGGCACTTCCTGGCTCCTGCTTTGCCCAATGCAGCCTTTGGGTTTAACTCAGTGTTTTGTGCTGCTGGAGGTTCAGAATCTCTGCTGCTCCTCCCTTCCCAAAGCGGGGCTGCTCAGCTGCAGGGAGACAACTCTGAGCAGGGACTTCTGAACAGGCCTGAAATGCTGAGAAGGCTTTGCAAGTGCAAAGGAATCATCCTGGGAGGGAAAGAAAAGATTGGAGCAGAGCTGAGGGAGCTGGGAAGGGGCTCAGCCTGGAGAAAAGGAGGCTCAGGGGGGCCCTTCTGGCTCTGCACAACTCCTGCCAGGAGACGACAGCCAGGGGGGGTCGGGCTCTGCTGCCAGGGAACAGGGACAGGAGGAGAGGGAACGGCCTCAGGCTGGGCCGGGGAGGTCAGGGTGGATACTGGGGAAAATTCCTGCATGGAAAGGGCTGTCCAGCCCTGGCACAGCTGCCCAGGGGGGTTTGGAGTCCCCATCCCTGCAGGGGTTTAAAGCCCTGTGGATGTGGCACTTGGGGACACGGTCAGTGGTGGCCCTGGCAGTGCTGGGGATGTTGACTCCATGATCCTAAAGGTCTTTTCCAACCTGAATGATTCCATGACTCCTGGTTTTAGCAGTCATTTCTGGGGCTCTGGTGGCTTAGACAAAGTTCAGGTCCCAGAAGCCACCCTGCCCGTTACCAAAGAGCTCCCAATTAAGAGCACTTACCTGAAAATCCCCCAGAAGAGCCCCTTTCCCTGCTGGATCCGTGATGCCCTTCCCTCCTTCCTGAGCCAGGCTCAGCCAGAGCAGAGAATTCCCAATCAGCCCCAGGCAGCTGTGGGAAGTTTCTCTGGGAACAAATGTCCAGACTGCTCTGAGTGACCCTGGGAAGCTGCTCTGAGGGGACTTTGCTGAGGGAGGCAAAAAACCCCACTTAGGGCTGACAGTGGAGCTTTTTCATCCATTCCAAAGCCTCCTGCAGGGGGAAATTTTCTGGTGCCAATCACTACAAAGAGTTCTGCAATTGTTCCAGGTGGGGCAAAGCACTTTTCATATCTAAAAGGAGCCAGTTTGATCCTCTCACTGCCTCACTCAGCATTTTGGATTCTCTGGAAGACTTTGCAGCGCTGGCTGTGAAATCCCCCTGGGCTGGAGAGGCTCCGTGTCCTGTTCCTTAAACCTGGCACCAGCGGCCAAATCAGCAGCAGAAGTTTGATGGGCACAGGAGAAACTTGCACTGCACAATTCTGGTATTTGGAGCAGCTTTTAGGGAATCTCCTGAGTTCCAGATGCTTCCTTCCCTCAGGACATCCCAAGGCAGCCCCTGCCCTGGACCCTGGCTTGCACCTCAGCTCTCCCCTCTCTGCAGGTGATGCCTTTCTTTCCAAGTTAACTTTCTGAGTTTCCATAATGTCTCGAATTTTTTCCTAATTAAAAGGATCCCATAAGACTGGTTCACCTGGAAGGTCCTGATGTGAAATCTCAGGTCAGTTTCCAGATTAAGAGAGCATTTTGTGGGAGCAGAGAGCTCAAGAGCAGCTGAGCAGTGCCCAGGAAGAGGAGCAGGGACTCCCTAAGCTAGAGCCAAGCCCAAAGGCACCCAGAGGAGGAAAGCTGCACTGATTTCACAGAATTCTGGAATGGTTTGGCTTGGGAAGGACCTAAAACCCCACCCAGTGCCACCCCTGCCATGGCAGGGACACCTCCCACTGTCCCAGGCTGCTCCAGCCTGGCCTTGGGCACTGCCAGGGATCCAGGGGCAGCCACAGCTGCTCTGGGCACCTGTGCCAGGGCCTGCCCACCTTCCCAGGGAACAATTCCTAATTCCCAATCTCCCATCCATCCCTGCCCTCTGGCAGTGGGAGCCATTCCCTGTGCCTGTCCCTCCATCCCCTGGAAATCCTCTCTCTCTGTGTTTCCTGTAGCTCCCTCAGGCCCCGCAAGGCCACAGTGGGGTCACCCCTGTCTCCTCTCCAGGGGAGCACCCCCAGCTCTCCCAGCCTTTCCCCAGCAGAGCTGCTCCATCCCTGGGACCATCCTGGAGCCTCTCTGGGCTCTCTCCAGCAGCTCCAGGTCCCTCCTGCGCTGGGCCCAGGGCTGGGGCAGCTCTGCAGGTGGGGTCTCACCTGAGTGGGCAGAGGGGACAGTCCCTGTCAAGGCTGTGGCAGAGGCAGCCCAGGGGCTGCACAGACCACGCAGCAAAGCTCTCCAAGGCTTCCCCTTGCTCCATTGTCCCCCATGGAAAGGCCAGGACCCAGCACGCTGGGTTTGTCCCCCAGCTGCTCCTCAGCCCCAGGGCCACCAGGCAGGGGCCAGCAGCTCCAGGCAGCAGCACATCCATCCCTTCTCTGGGATCTGCCTGCCCCAGCTCCTGCTGCTCCCCCAGCTCCAGCTGTCCCCCAGCCAGGTGGGAATGAAGGGTGACCTCACCCTACCGTGCTGCCAGGAAAGGTTCCCACACAACCAGGGAGCTCCTCAGCCCAGCTCAGACAGATCCTCTGCTTTTGTTTTATATCAAAAGAGGATTTCAGTTAATTCCCTCAGCTTCTTTCGAGAGATCTGTAATTGCTGCTGTGGCAACAGCACAGGAGAAGCTGCTTTCCACCCCATGCTTCATTAACTTGCCCTTAACTGGCCAAGTAAACAAAACCAAATTAGTCCTGGCTTGGGCTGAATTCCTTCAAGGAATCTGGAGAGGACATGGAAAGGACTCAGTGCTTGAGACAGAGGCTACACAATGAGCAGGAAATCCTTCAGGTTGAAAATACTCCTGCACTTACTGAGAATAATCAACAGCTGCTGTCCTGGCGTGCCCAGAAAGATTAACAAACAGTGGCTTCATTTGTATGAGGGCATTTTTCTCTCCTTCCTTCTATTAATGATGATTGGGAGTGAATTAAGTGCTGTGGCTGCTCATTTTTCATCCTTTGTGCTCTCAGCTGCCTCTGAGAATAGAACAGCACAGGGGAAGATTCCAAATGTGCACACACAGGAGCTGCTGAGGGCTGGAAAGCATCAAAATCCTGGGAAAGGGGGAAGCAATATCAGCATACTCCGTCCAGGGCTAAATTCCATGTGGTGGTTTCTGGCGAAGCCCAAAACCTGCTTTTCCAAGTAGTTGGTGGGATGAGCTCTGCCACAGCCCCTTCAGCCACAGGTGGCTCCAGAGGGAAAGGCAGTGACAAATGGAAGTGGCCACGAGAGCTTTCTGCTGAATCTCAGGTTTATTTCTGTCCCCTCCAAGGGTCAGAGCCACCCCAGAGTCCCCCAGTGCAGCTGAGTCAGGGCATCTCAGCAGCTCAGAGGCCTTTGGAGGTGGTGGAATTGCGGTGGGAACCAGCTGCTCTGGGCTGAGCTGAATCCCAGCCGAGCCTCCTGATTCCCACCAACACCTCCCAGCAGCCCTGCTCAGGCAGGGCCTGGCCCCTCCAGACCCTCCCCAGCTCCATCAGAGCCTGCTGCTCCTGTCCTTGCCCGCCTTTGAAGGACAGAACGCCTGAGGAATGAATTCTCCCAGCTGGGCAGGGTGTAGGGGCAGGCTGAGTGTCTGGGGCTGACAGCAGGGTCTCTATCTGATAGCCATTATCTCTCTGGCCTTGCTGCCTCCCTCATCCCTTATCCCCAAATGCCCTGGCATGACAAAGTCCCACTGACTGCAGCAGGGCTGGGATCCTGCCCCTGCACTCCATAAAAGCTTCTCTGACAGCTGCTGAGGTTTGCTGGGCAAGGGTTAAAGCTGTGCTCGGCTCTGGAGCCACGGAATAAAATGTTTACATCTTGGATCATCAGCTCTTCCCTGGCTGAGTGCATGGCAGGGAATTCAAGGGCAATATTTAACAGAGGACAAAAAGAATTGGAGGGGCTGCATTTGTCTCCTTGTTCATTGGAACTCCCCCAGATCCCAGCTCCTGAGACCCCCAGGAGCCCCTCCATGCTCAGAGAAATCAGGCACTGAACCCTGCAGGGCTGCTGTCATCCAGCTCCCAGAAAACCTACTCTGGCACTTGGGAATTCTCAGCTGGAACTGATAATTTTCCTTATTATTGTTTCCTAAATGAGCAGTAAAGGCAATAAATAAAAAATCTGACGAAAAATGGGGCTGTTCCCAGCATGTTCCACTTCTCCAGCACTGGGATCCTGCTTCTCCTGCTGCCGCTCCATCTCCTCCAGCCTGAGGTTGTCAAAAGCTTTCCTGTTCAGTGCCAGGATTTGAGCCAAGAGGGAGGTGGAAAACATCCCCTGGATTTCAGCAGGAAATTCAGCAGGAACTGCACGAGCAGGGGATGATCCTGGGTTGGGTTCTGCAGGAATCCGTAGCAAAAGGGGCTCTGGGAAAAAGTCTCTGTCCCTCTTGCTTAGTTTTCCTGCCAAAAAGGGCTGAATTAGGACTGGGAACAGAGGGATGTGATTCCTGAGGATGCCCTGCTGGCTCTCTTCCAGCTCAGGATGTTCCCTGCTTCCATGGGACACAGCTGGAGATGTCCAGGGAACAACAGGGATCCAGCCCTGGCCTTTCCCAGCTGCACTTCTGCATTTCTTTGAGAGGCTGAGGTCACCAAGTCCCCCAGATCCTGACTCCAGGCAGTCCAAGCCTGGCAGGAGCCACACCCGGGGGTGCTGTTGGATCAGGACCCCGCTGGGGCAGCAGGATTTGGGGACAATCATGGTATTGTGAGCATCATTAAATTCCCCCAGAGCCTGCTCAGGGGAGCAGGGTGGAGGGAGAGGCTCCCCTGCCTGGTCACTGCCTTATCTCCACACTATCACCACCGAGCTGCAGATTCCCACCCGTAAATCCCCGGCTGGAACGGGGATCAAACCCCCTGAGCTCCCCCAGCACTGCAGCAGGACTGGGGTTTGATGCTCCCGAGCCACTCAGCACCCCCTGTGTGGTGTGGGAAGGTGGGATGGGAGCAGGAGAGGGGCAGGCAGCGAGGGAGGGTTCAAACACCCTCACTGCTCCAAACCTTCCAGGCAGAGCAAACACACAGAGAAAACAGGCAGGAACAGCTTGGGAAGTGCCCCAGTGAAAGGGCTGCAGATGCCGGTGTTTTTCCAAGTAGGAGGGAGAAAAAAATCCAACAAAATATCTGGGAGTTTATTTGGAAAGGCTCTGAAAGCCCATGGCAAAGCTGAGACTGCTAGG
Organism: Vidua chalybeata; assembly: GCF_026979565.1. Taxonomy (NCBI): domain Eukaryota; kingdom Metazoa; phylum Chordata; class Aves; order Passeriformes; family Viduidae; genus Vidua; species Vidua chalybeata. The sequence goes on along the minus strand of NC_071555.1, from coordinate 5,445,929 downwards.
ATCTAAAATAAATATTTGATTGCTGTTTCATTCTCCCTCTGCAAGAAAAGGTGAAAAATATTAAGGATGACCTCGTGCTCCAGCTGTATTGGAATATTGACTCAAAGGATTCAGAATAAATAACTCCAGAGTGCTGGGAACAGCTCTTTTTATGGAAAAGAGACACCTCACTGGGGAAAACACCAAATTCCAGAGAGGAAAGGTGTAAAAAACCCACCCCAAACACCCCCCATGGCACAAACAAACACCAAACAGCCCCTAGCTCATCCCTGGAGCTGGAATCCACAAAATCAACAAAAACCCAGTGAAACAGGAGGAGGCTGTGGCCATCGAGCACAGTGCCCAGCGCAGGCGATATCCCAAAACCAGCTCCTTCCCTGCTGCAGGTGGGAACACTGCTGGGAGCTGCAGGAGCTGCTGGGAGCCCCCAGGCTGCCTCTCCCTCTTGTAGCCTGCCAGAGCCTCTGGGGAAGTTCTCATCTGCTGGAAGCAAAATTAAAGGAATCACAAGGAAAGTGTGTCTGAGTGAATCGCAGCCAGGAGAAGAGAGGGGATGGGGATGGGCATGGGGTGAGCCCTGCATTGGTGCTCCCAGGGCTATGCTGGCCACGGATCTCTTCCTGAGAGGCTCCTGGGATGGGCTGTGCTGAAGGAAATGTGGGAGATTAGAAAGAAATGCAGAAATTCTCTTTTTTTCATAGGTAAAAGAAAAATCAAGACCACATTTTCAGCTTCACCATAACATAGGAAGGCAATCACCAGGCCTGGAAAAACCAGAATTACCCTGGAGGTTTCCTGGGATGAGCCCAGAAGAGCCCTGGCTGCAGTCCTGGGCTAGAAGCTCCTCTCCCTCCAAGTTCCTTGTTATCCCTGTGTCTGAAAGAAGGGAAAATCTGTCAGCCTTGGGCAAATCCATGTCTGGGGAAAAGCTGCTACAAGACTTTAGCTGCATCCAGGCATTGCTGATGTTCCTCCTCACTGGACATTTCTGCTGCCGGATGGAGCTCGCAGAGGCTCCAGGCCCTGGGTGGTTCTGCTGGGCTCAGGCACCTCCAGCTCTCTGGGCATTGACTGGGAGCTGGGTTTAAATCCCTGCAGGGGTTTGTAAGCCACTGAATCAGGGATTTATGGATTGGGTTGGAAAGGACCTCAAACCCCACCCAGTGCCACCCCTGCCATGGCAAGGACACCTCCCACTGTCCCAGGCTGCTCCAAGCCCTGTCCAGCCCAGCCTTGGGCACTGCCAGGGATCCAGGGGCAGCCACAGCTGCTCTGGGCACCCTGTGCCAGGGCCTGCCCACCCTCACAGGGAACAATTCCTAATTCCCAATCTCCCATGCATCCCTGCCCTCTGACAGTGGGAGCCATTGCCTGTGTCCTGTCCCTCCATCCCTTGTCCCCAGTCCCTCTCCAGCTCTCCTGGAGCCCCTTTAGGCCCTGCAAGGGGCTCTGAGCTCTCCCTGGAGCTGCTCCTCTCCAGGTGAGCACCCCCAGCATTCCCAGCCCTTTTCTGGTGGCAGATCCTGAGGAAAAAGCTGCCCTGGGATCCCAGCTGGCTTTCCAGACCAGGACCGACCTTTTGACATTGCACTGGAGCTTCTCCCACAGCATTCCTGCCCCAAGAAACCTTGGCAGCAGCAGGGCAGGAGGAGGTGAAGCCCTTGAGCATCTCGGGATGTAAAACCAGACTCTGAGGATTCTTTTTGCTGCAGGTGGAGCAGCTCTGGCTCCTGGGTGAGAGCACAGAGTGGGCTCGTTCCCCTCTCCTGAGTTCCCTTTGCAGGGGAGCCACGGGAGCTCGGCTGCAGTGGGATGGAAAATCCCTGGAGCTGGGAAAGGGAGGATCCGGCTGCTGCCCAGGGACTCCTGCCCCTGGCAGCCCCGGCACAAATGCCACCACTCCTCGTGCCGGGAGAGGAAGGCTCTGCAGGGGCTTCATGCCCAGCCATCCATCCGGGGCTGCAGGGAGCATGTTCCAGTGGAGCAGATCCTGCCCCGCAGGGCAGAGCCGGGCTGGGGCCCCTGCCAGCCCCAGCAGATCCAGAACCTTCCCCTGCCCTCCCTGCCCTGCCTCTGTCCACGCTGCAGCTCCGGGGCACGGCCCTGGCATTGCTCAGGAGAGCACAGCAAACACCAGCTGCTTTTTGCCTCCCCTGCTTTTTGCCATCTTTTCCTCTCCTGCCTCCAGCAGCCCCTGACTGGAGGCTTTGGGCCGGGTTTTCAAAGCCTGGTAGAGCTAGAAAGGCTTTGAAAGTCAGGGTTGGAAGGTTGGGAAGGGAGATGTTCCCCCCAAAGGATGCAAAGGCATAAAAGGCGCCCCAAACAGAGCCAGGGTGGGTGCAAATGTCACTCCTTTAATCTCTGGTGCAGCTGCAGGGGCTGTGCCCCATCGTGCTTGGGCACAGGGAGGGAAGCAGATCCCTTTTCCAGCCTCTGCCTCCTGCTTTTCATTCCCTCTGCATCCCAGGGCATGGCCTGGGGCAGCTGCCTGCTCCTCTCCTGGAAAATGCTCCTAAAAACTGCTGTGGCTCTGCAGGGGTTTCACTGCAACCTTCCATAGGCTCTGCAGGTCCAGAAAATCCCCAAATCCAGGTCCCAAAATCCACCCCCCTGCAGAGCCCTGCACTGCAAACCTGATTATCTGAAGTGCAGAGAAATTTATTTCCAGCTGTATCCAGGGATTTCTTTGTGTTTGGACGCTCAGAGAGAAGAGGGAGAAACATTTCCCCAGAGTTTCGAGCTGATCTGTGGAAATAATGATCTGATTTTGCAGCTGCAGGACCCAGCACCACCTCATTCCCATTGGGAGATGAATTCCTGCCTGCTCTTGGTGGCCAGGGCCACCTTGGTGCCGTCACTCAGGTGTCACATCCCCTCCTCCTCCTCCTCCTCTGCAAGCCAGGATCAGCCCCTGGAGCCCCTGAACCTCCTCCCTTGGCCCCCCAGCCTCACCCCTCCCCATTCCTGGCCCCCAGCATTCCAGAGGTTCCTGCCATCAAGGCAAGAAGCTTTTTCCCCAGCTCTGTTGGAGTCCAGGACATCCCCTGGCTGCCCTGGATGCCTCGAGACCCTGGCAAAGAGCTCGGGGACCTTGGCAAGAAGTCAAAAACACCTGTGGCTTCGATTTTAGCCCGTGGGAGAGGCTGCCAACTCTGTAAGAGGAATTACAAACCAAAAGAGTAGTGTGATAGGTGAATTGACACAGAGTGGAAAAGTAGAATTTTGGGGTTTTTTAGAATGTAATTCAGGGGTACAAGATGGAGGAATCTGGGCGTGCCCTAGCCTTTTCTTCCTTCTTCTTGCCCTCCATGTCTCGGTGTGATGGTGACACTTTTCTATTGGTCCAGGATAGGGACACACTGTCCAACATAGATCTTAGGTATTGTACAGGAACTGTAAACATGGTACACGTAGTTTTGAGTGTATCATGTGGGAGCTGCCCAGGGCTCGGGGCAGACTGCCATGGCTTCTGTACTGGGCAGACCTTGGCAGGTCAGAGAGAGAATGTTATAGATGAAGAAAAATAAACAACCTTGAAAACTCGACCTCACACATTCCAGACCTCTTCTTCAGCCGCCGGGTGAGGGGAACAAGACTTTCACACTGTTGGGGTCTCACCAGCTGACCACGACACATACCCTGACCCTTTTCCAAGCCTGTCCTTTTTAAGCCACTTAAACCCCTCCTTTCCCCCTGGATCTACAGCCTGCTGACTCTGGGCTTGGTTTTGTTGGGAAGAGGAGCAGCTTCCCCTGCTCCTGCTGGGAGCTGACTCCAAAGAAACCATTGGAGCTGCAGGAATAGCAAAGGTCTGGGCTTCAGACACTGCCGGTCCCCACAAAGTCTCCCTGGTACGTTTGAGTGGCAATAAAAGGCAATCGGGCTGAGGGAGCAGCTCTGACCTGGAGGGGCTCAGGGCTGGTCTCAGGCCCAGCAGCTGCCAGGGTTTAGTCTGGGCTTGGCTGGGCCAGGCCTGGGGAGGATTTGTCCCTCACCAGGAGATTTAGCACTAAAGGAGACTCTAGGCAGTGCCAGTCTGAGCGAGGACTGACAGGAACTCAGCCCAGCTGTTCCCTGTCCCAGCAGCTTTCCCAGGAATGCCTGCGCAGGGACAGCCCTGGATGGGCCCTGGGAGCACAGCTGGGGCTGCAGCGGGAGAGGGAGAGCAGGGGGAGTTGCCCTGCCCTGTCCAATCCCTTCCCTTCCCTTCCCTTCCCTTCCTTCCCTTCCCTTCCCTTCCCTTCCCTTCCCTTCCCTTCCCTTCCCTTCCCTTCCCTTCCCGAGAGGATCCAGAGCCAGGGCAGTGCCCGGGGCCGTGGGGCTCTCTCTGGATCTGTGTGTGCTGCCCAGCCCCAGAGCTCCATCCAGGCTCGCTGGCTTGGGGCTGAGCTGGGACCTGAGGGATGTTTATCAATTCCCCATCTCCAAACCCCCTGCTCCACCGCCGGGGTCACCCCTTCCTTGTGCTGAGGGAAGGGTAACAAGGGCAGAGCCAGGAGGGAGCAGGGGGGATCTGAGGCTTCTTCCAGCCATGGGAGCCCCCAAATCCCCCCAAATCCCGTGTGGGGCTGTGAGCAGAGCACAGCTCCCAGTGCCTGTTGGCACCTGCGCCTCCATCACCAGGGAGAGGTGGAAATCCGTGATTTCTTCCAGGTGACCAGGGAAAGGTGGAAATCCATTATTTCTTCCAGGTGACCCCTCTTTCCTCAAGGATCTTTCCCTGCTCCCTGCAGCCCCCGGGTGTCACTTCACAGCCAGTGCTGCTGTCACCTGAAGGATTTTTGCAGAGAACACTGAATTTTGGTTTTCCTCTCTTGTTTTCCCTTTGTCTCCCACCCACTGAGACATGTTTGGTGTCCACAGGATAAAATTAAACTTTTCTTGAGGGTTCCTGGCCCTGAGTGATCACAGAGGGGAGGCTCCAAAGCCCAACATGCTGTGAGTCCCTGCATGGACTTGGAGGAGATGAGACTTGGGCAGCCTAGATGGCAGGAACAGCTCTGGGAGAGGCTGGAGACGGGATGAGGCCAAATGCAAGGGCATCAATCCCTTCCCTGGCAAGGAAGAAGCTGCTGTCACCTGGCAGGAGGGGCTTATGAACATTCAGGGTTAGAGAAAAAGGCCTCAGGCTGCACCAGGGGAGGTTTAGCTTGGATATTGTGAAAATCCCTGCATGGGGCAGTGGCAGAATGGCCAAAATGCAGATTTTCAGCACCAGTGTGATGGCAACAGCTCAGCCCTGGTCAGATCTGAACTTCAGATCTGAGCTTCTTCACTGCAAGTTCTCGAGGTGACACTTGCCATGGTCCAGAAGGACATGGAGCTGCAGGAATGAGTCCAGAGGAGGCCCTGGAGCTGCTCCAGGGCTGGAGCCCCTCTGGAGCTGAATTCCTGATGGGAATGTGGAACCGGGGGTCGGGCTCTGCTGGGCCAGGGGAGGTCAGGGTGGACAGCAGCAGGAATTTCCCTATGGAAGGAGGGCTCAGGCCTTGGCAGGGGCTGCCCAGGGGGATTTGGAGTCCCCATCCTGGAAGGTGTCCAAGGAATTCCTGGAGGTGGCACTGACTGCTCTGGGCTGGGGACAGGGTGGGGATCAGGCACAGGGTGATGATCCTGGAGGGATTTTCCAGCCTCAGGGACCCCTGGATTCTGTGAATGTGTGCATTGCCTTTGGGGGTGTTTGGACAGGGGACACAGACATGTTTCCATCATTTTTATAGAATTTTTTTTTTTTCCCCCAGATAAACCCTGCTCCTTTCAGACCAAATTTGCAGGTCCAGCTCTCCAAACCCAGCACCAGGATCAAACCCTTTCCCACCTTCCCCCTCCTGGCCCCAGTGCTCCAGGAGCTCTGCCCCAGCAGATTCCACAGTCCTTCTTCCCAAAAGCTCTGGAATTGCCAAAGGCTTCAAACCCAAATTCCCACTCACTTTTAATGGACTCCAAGGTAAATTTGTTCAGGCCCAGTCTCCTGGAAAGCAAATTTACCCAGCTCTGAGCAGGTGTGAGCAGAGCTGCCAGCCTGGCTGCATCCATCACCACCCCACAAAATCCTCAAACACAATCCTCACGTGGGAAAAGGGGAAAAAGGGAATTTATTTAACATTTATATCTTCTCTTTATTGCAGCAAATGTGTTTTATATCCCAGAGATGAAATATGGAGCACGAGGCCCATCCATGAGGAACTCAGCCCCAGTTTTGTTTAGTAAATCATTTGCTGCTGGCTTTGGAGAGGATCCATCAATCTTCCCTGGATTGCTCCTTTCAGATCCTCAGCTTTTGCAGGAATCTTCATCTGCATATTGAGACATTGGTTAGCTCAATAGGGGGAAAAATTCCCAAAATTTCCTTCTTTGGGAGGCTCTTCTGGCGACCCAGGTGTGACTCTGGCTTTCAATGTCCATAAAAGGGCTCCAGCTTTGGGTCTCAGTGGAATATTCAGAAAATGTTCCCTAACTCTGAGTTAAACCCAGGGTTTTGAGGGATTTCTCTTCACTTGCACAGCAGCAATTAAATGTAATTGTGAGAAAAGCTGGAGGTGGAAGGGGCAGCAAAAATCCCTTAAACTGGCTTTGGAGTGGTTTGGAGGGAATTCACAGAGATCTCCTGATCCACTGGGGTTTGTTTCCCAAAACCCCACCCCGAGGTCCCTCTGGGGATGTCAGGCTGGACAGGGCTGGGAGCACCCCGGGACAGTGGGAAGTGGCACTGGATGGGCTTTCAGGTCCCTTCAGCCAAAACCATTCCACAATTCCATATTTTACATTAACTTTTCCCATTAGGGTGTCAGGAAAATTAATCCACAGACACCAGAGGCTTATGTCCAAAAAGGAGACAGAGGAGTCCTTTTGCTTTATTCCAATAAAGGGAGAGGCCATGGGCCATTCCCCTGGGGTCTCTCCAATTTTTGGAGGACGCAGCCTCCTTTTTATCCCAGTTTCCCAGCCACATTTCCCTTCTCTCTTTCCCCATTGCCTGAGGTACTTGAGAGGTTCAGACTTCCCAGAACGCCTGATACCAGAGATTTCCCTCTCATGTATAACCCTCCCTTTTAGTTTTTAATTCTTATGGAATTTTGGGGTTTCCCCCATTGTTTCTTTCATCTTTCAATGTCTAATTTCATTTATCAGCAAACCTAAAGCTTGTTTGTAAAAGCAAATATCTTTTTCCATTCATCAATCAGTGGAATCCTTCCCATTGTTTCTTTTCTCTCTCAGTGTTAGTTTTATCTACCAGCAGACCCACAGCTGGTTTGGTAAGATAAATCCATCATTCTTCTCAAGGGAACACGTTTGAGGTCTCTGTGGATTAATCCCAAAGTTGGATTCTCCCATTCTTGGAGACATCAGATGGGAAAGGGATCAGGTGGGAACAGGGAGATGGGGTTGGTTTAAATCCAGTGACCACTCCTGCAGCTTTTCATCATGGGACTGAGGGGACAAAACCTGGGAAATAAAAAAAACTTCCCCAATTTTAATCCAAATGAGATTGGCCTGGATGGAAAAGTTCATTTCCATAAGCTTTGCAAAACAAAAAAAAAAAAAAGTTATATTTGGAAGCCATGGGCTCCTTGCTTTGATTTCTTCTCAGGGACAGTGACACCGGTTATCCCAAAGATTGGAAAAAAGTGTTGGCTTTCAGTTCCTGATGATTTGGGATCTAGTTTTGGGGGATTTGGGATGTGAGAGCTGCTCCCAGGAAGAAAAAGGTCTGGGAAGGAGAGGCAGGTCAGAGAGGAAAGAGACTTGGAACCGCTGGAAGTTGGATCATGGCAAAAATCCCAGTGGGATTCCCAGAATATCTGATCAAGGGAAGAGGGGGGACAGCCCTGATTCCCAGAGCTCTGTCCGATTCCCAGGGCTCTGTCCCTGCCCTGATTCCTAGAGCTGTGTCCCATTCCCGATTCCCAGGGCTCTGTCCCTGCCCTGATTCCCAGAGCTCTGTCCATTCCTGATTCCCATGGCTCTGTCCCTGCCCTGATTCACAGAGCTCTGTCCCATTCCGATTCCCAGAGCTCTGTCGCATTCCTGATTCCCAGAGTTCTGTCCCTGCCCTGATTCCCAGAGCTCTGTCCCATTCCTGATTCCCAGGGCTCTGTCCATTCCCGATTCCCAGGGCTCTGTCCATTCCTGATTCCCAGAGCTCTGTCCCATTCCCAATTCCCAGAGCTCTGTCCATTCCTGATTCCCAGGGTTCTGTCCCATTCCCAATTCCCAGGGCTCTGTCCCATTCCTGATTCCCAGAGTTCTGTCCCTGATTCCTAGAGCTCTGTCCATTCCTGATTCCCAGAGCTCTGCCCCATTCCTGATTCCCCGAGCTCTGTCCCATTCCCACTTCCAGGCTCTATCCCAGCCCTCAGCCCATGCAGTTTTGCCTCTGGAGCTGAGCAAAGCCTCGGGAAGGGCTCAGCCTCCCGTGATTCCCACGGTGCCAAGGGGAAGGAGCTCCCGGGGCAGCTCTTGGAGCTCCTCCTGCAGCCCCAGCCCCAGGGAAAGGAAACCCCAGGAAACATTCCAGGAGTGGGGTTTGGATCCCACAGCAGGGATTGATGGAAGTGGCTCATGGGGTGAGGTCAGGCCATGAGGAAAAGGAGGAGAACGAGCCCCGGGATGTGTTTGCTCCACTGGAATTACACCAGGGTCCTCTGCCTCAGGAGAAGGGCAACTATGAGAGAGGGAGAACCAATGTCTGGGTCCACTGCCTCTCCTCGATGGGAAAGGAAACAGCAAAATCCATTTCAGGCTGAACGGGGAGCTGCATTATTTCCCTGGAATGAAACAATTCCTGGGAGTGGCCAGGGGGATTTTGTGTTCCCAAATAAATAAAACAGGAGCAGATTGTGAATTAATTTTTTTTTCCACATGCTGAATTTAAAGAGGGATTAGAGGTCAGTGGGAATGACCAGGAGGTCATTGAAAATTACCCTTGGAGCTGTGGGAATACCCAGAAGCTTCCCTTGGAGCTATGGGAATGCCCAGGTCCCAAGTGCCCAAGCCCATGATGGTGAGGGAGGTGCCCTGGGAGCAGGGAATGATGGACTCCAAGTCTCCAGTAAATCTCCTAAAAAAAATTGGGATACAACACAAATATTTCCCAGCAGGACAAACCAGAACCTCATACAAACACCTGGGACAGGTCACACACCCAGCACTGAGGCCTCAAAGGCACAGCCACAACTTGAATTCATCCAATGGCATTAAATCCAGGGGATTCACTGGGATGGAGGAGATTTGGGGAATATCACTGTGGTTTCCAGCTCTTCCCCGGTGCATTTTTCCATCGGTGTTTCAGGCTGGTCTGAGCTGCTCAGGGCTCACCTGAAGAGTGGGATCTGTGAGCACTTCCAGCATTTCTGCTTCATCCAGGGCCCCAGCTCTGCCCCACACGGGGGAGAGGAAATGCTTATTGGAAATGTTTGTTGGGAATCCTTATTGGAAATGTTTATTAAAAATGTTTATTAAAAACGTGCCCAATTTAGGGAGCTTTTAGTGAATCTGTCCCAGTGAAACAGAGCCAGCCCTGGGGAGGGGAACACACATTTTATGGTCATTTAATTCTTGCTTTGGATTTTCAAATTGAACTTCTGGCGGGCTCGAGGATTGTTGGGATTCAGGGATTCCTCCCCACCTGTGGTTATTACACAAAATAAATGATTTGGCTTAATGAAGGTGGGAGAAAATGACAGAGTTGGATGTTTCTGTTGGGTTTGGTTTGCCCTAATGGGAATTTCGTACAAATCCACTCAAGGTGGGGTCAGGATGTGCTCGGGCATCCTTTGGGAATGTCAGCACCTGGGATGAACCTGGGTTTGCTCACCAAGGCCAATTTCAGCTTTGTGGGGACAGCCTCAATCATGTTGGACTGTCGTCGTTGAGGCAGGACAGGAATAAGAAGACTCAGTCAGAAGGTGAGAAGAGAACTGATTTATTTCAAATGCACCGCTCTATTTATAGAGAACATCGTGCAGACCAATTTCATTGGTCTTAAAGTAAAAACACCTCACACCATTGGTGCTCTGTGAATGGCGCACGGTGGCAGAACATATCTATAAACAGTGTGAACAACAAGAGAGATAGAGAATTATTGACATTCCTTTCCAACTCTTCCCCAGGCCCAGCCTGGTAGAACCTCTCTTTTTCTCTCTGACTGAACTGAGATTATTCACATTGGACATGTTGGGAACACCTTCAGGAAGGCCTGAATCCATGGAAAACCAAAGATTCACTGTGGGGAATTAATTTCCCATGGATAAATCCCTCCCTTTGTGCCTCTCCTCCTGCCTGGGGCCTCAGACCTGCTTTTGCCTGGCCCAGGTAGGCCCAGGGGATGGAATGTCCTCCCCAGGAGCTGCCCTAGCAAAGCTTCAGTGCAGCAGCTCTGGAGACCATCCCAGAGCCCCGAGCTCCGTTTGCCCAGGGATTTCACACTTCCAGGGCACTGGAGCTCAGAAATGCAGCATTTATTGAAATTCCAGCCCCTGTGACACGTGGGGGTTGTTCTGGGTGGCTGAGCCTTCCCAGGCTCTGGAGAAAGCCACGCTTCCACTGCAGGAGCTTTTCCCTGCTCCCAGAAGCCAGGATGGATTGTTTGTCTGGGGAGGGATTGGTTACCTGCCCAGTTTCCCAGAAAGAAGGCCAGGATTTGTGTTTTCTCCAACTGCTGCAGGTGCAAGGAGAGCAGCCATTATTTATTTCTGTTCCTGTGACTTCCCTTTGGAGCTTTTCCAGCCTCTTTTCCATGTACAGATGGAGGAGGCCTCCAGTTAATCCCTAACTGAGCCACTGACACAAGGAATGGGGCCATTAAATAAGAATTAAGGATGTGCTCCCTACCTTTGGGGGAGTTTGGGATAGATTCCCTCATTTCTAATCTCCTTCCCTGCAATGTTCTCTCCAAAATCCTTCTCCCTGCATCTCAATTGAGCTTTGGATGACTCATAAAATTAATCCTTCCTGAGCAGCAAATCCCTTCCCTTCCAAGCTGGCGTGTGAGGAGCTGTTCCCACATTCCTGCCTCGGTCCTGGGTGTCCCTGGAGCAGGAATCTGTGTCCCAGAGCAGCCTTTGGGACAGATCCTGTTACCTGGGCAGCCCGAGCTGCCAGGCAGGGCTTTGATTCCTTATCTTAGTTCATTTTGTTTGGGCAAGAAGCCAGGAATGGGGTCACTGTCATGAGAGACATCACTGCAAGTTCTCGAGGTGACACTTGCCATGGTCCAGAAGGACATGGAGCTGCAGGAATGAGTCCAGAGGAGGCCCTGGAGCTGCTCCAGGGCTGGAGCCCCTCTGGAGCCAGGCTGGGAGAGCTGGGGGTGCTCCCCTGGAGAGGAGAAGCTCCAGGGAGAGCTCAGAGCCCCTGGCAGGGCCTGAAGGGGCTCCAGGAGAGCTGGAGAGGGACTGGGGACAAGGGATGGAGGAACAGGACACAGGGAATGGCTCCCACTGCCAGAGGGCAGGGATGGGTGGGAGACTGGGAATTAGGAATTGTTCCCTGTGAGGGTGGGCAGGCCCTGGCACAGGGTGCCCAGAGCAGCTGTGGCTGCCCCTGGATCCCTGGCAGTGCCCAAGGCTGGGCTGGACAGGGCTTGGAGCAGCCTGGGACAGTGGAAAGTGTCCCTGCCATGGTAGGGGTGGCACTGGTTCGGGTTTAAGGTCCCTCCCAACCCAGATAATTCCATGATTCCATGATCATTTTGTGAGATAGGTTTAGCACAGACCAGAGGGAAGATGCTCTCTGGCTGTGAATTTCCATTTGTGGTGGAAAAATTGGTCCTAAAAATGAACCGAAATGGAGAAAAGCAGGAACTTCATTGTGGACATTTCCCTTTCCAGACAACAGTTCCCTGAGAGAAGAAAACTCTTCATCAAAAAAAAAAAAACAAAATAAAAAAAAAAAAAAAAACAAAAAAAAAAAAAACAAACAAACAAAAAAAAAAAACAAAAAAAAAAAAACCAAAAAAAAAACCTTGAACAGACTCTTTAAACCCATCCTGGATGTGAGATTAAAACACGAGAAAGGGAAAATTCTGCAGCTACAAATCCCCAGTTTTGGAAGCTGGAGAGCTCCTGGGAAGGGTTTGATCCCTCCCCTGGAGCAGAGGAAAAGAAGTGGGGGGAGGTGACACTGGAGGATGGGGAGTCAGGATTAGTCCCAAATGCAGATTAAGAAAAGTTGATTTAATCATTCCTCTCCATGCCTCACCTCAGTGACAGCTCCATCTGAAGCCTTCAGGAATAGTTCCTGGAATGCCATTCTAAGCCCCAGGAATCTCTGAAGCCTTTTCCAAGGAAGCTGTGCTGGCATTTTCCCAGGCAGCCACAGCTTTCCTGGGCTGGAGTAGCCTTCACATGAAAGAGTCTCCCCCATCTTGTGCAAAGGAGCAGGAGAGAGGGAAGAAATGAATCCTCATTAAAAGAAATCTCATTTTTACAGTGCTAATTTGGCACATCTGGGGAGCATTCCCAGACACAGCTTTGGGATGGGCTGGGAATGATCCTTGTCCTGTTCTGGGCAGGTTCTGTTTGCTGTAAATCCCTTCCCCACTTCCAAAGGAGCCTTTGCAAGTGCTGTGGAGCAAAGGCTTTTCCAACATTCCTCATTCCAGGGGACGCTGTGAACAGAGGGAATCTGGGGTTGGAGACAGCCGTTGGTTTCATTAGGATTGCAGCAGGCTTTCTTTGGCAAAACTCTGGAGACAAGGAACATCCTGGGTTTATCTTTACATTTGTTTCCTTCCTTTATTTCCTTGTCTTCCACCCTTTTATAAAACAATTCCTCAGTTTATTGGGATATCTGTTCCAGGGCGCCCCGGGCTCTGACCACCTTTTCATCACCAGTTTGGTCCCTGAGTTGTTCCATTTCCTTCCATGGAGTTCTCGCTGATCCCAGACCAGGATGAGGCCTCTCCTGCTGAGAGGGGCTCCTGGGAGTCCCAAATGGCTCTGGGGAGGAGGAGCAGCTCCTCTGGATCGATCCCTGCCAGGAGGACACATGTCCTGAGCACAGGGCACCAATGTCCGAGTCGTTCCCTAACAAACCCAGGTTTCCCAAACCTTCCCATCCTGACCTGTCCCACCACTGCTCCTTCCTGGCTCTGGTGAGGAGTTTTCCAAGGCTTTCCCAATCCCTGCTGGTGTCCTTTGGGGCTCGTCATGGGGGTTCAACCTTTCCTTGTTGGTATCCTGTGGAACAGAGTAACTCCCAAGGACAGGAAACATTCCTGCCATTAATTCCTGAACTGACTGGGAAAAATCCTCTAATTAGCTCTGCAGGAGCGTTGGTTGGTAGGAGGGTCGGGACGGATGGAGATGAGAGATCTCTGCAGCCAGGGCTTGGAACGTGTGGTTTATTGCAAAGGGCCTGGGTGCAGGGCTTGGGGCTGCCAGCCACAGCTCGGAGCAGGCCCCAAAGAGCAAGAGAGAGAGAGAGGCAGGAGAGGCAAGAGCAAGAGAGGGAAGTTCCCGTTACAATACAATAAATCTAAATGCTGAATATTCTAATTTTCACTAACCAAACCAGTACAAGATACAAATCCTATAGCATTTACCTACAGCCTATGAGAATCACGACATTACCATACTGTGTTACATTTTAAACCCCAAAAACTGCTCTTATAAAATCTATAGGTAAAGATACATCCTGTGGGTAAATCCTATAGCATTTACCTACAGCCTATATGAATCATGACATTACCCTACTGTGTTTCATTTTAAACCCTAAAAACTTCTCTTTGGACCCCTTCTGCCAAGCTGGCAGGGTCTGCTCTGACCCTTGGACCTGTCTGTGTTTCATCAAAAGGGGATTACCTTCAGCCAGCCATACCATTGGTTTCCAGTTGTTTAGTAACCAAGGTTTGGTGTCTCAAAGCTTGCTTTCATTTCAATCTCACTTATAGTTTCTATATTCTCAAAATCTTTTGCCAGGCAATCATATTTATAAGGCTTTCCTGTTTCATCTTCCCCAAGAAGCACCTCATTCATTAGTGACTGACTTCCTTCAAATGCAATAGAAGTCAAGGCAGGGAGAGCTGGGGGTGTTCAGCTGGGAAAGCTCCAGGGAGAGCTCAGAGCCCCTTCCACAGCCTAAAGGGGCTCCAGGAGAGCTGGAGAGGGACTGGGGACAAGGGATGGAGGGACAGGACACAGGGAATGGCTCCCACTGCCAGAGGGCAGGGCTGGATGGGATATTGGGAATTAGGAATTGTTCCCTGGGAGGGTGGGCAGGCCCTGGCATAGGGTGCCGAGAGCAGCTGTGGTGCCCCTGGATCCCTGGCAGTGCCCAAGGACAGGTTGGACACGGCTTGGAGCACCTGGGACAGTGGGAGGTGTCCCTGCCGTGGCAGGGGTGGCACTGGGCTCTTCCCACCCAAACCATTCCAGGCTTCCCTGAACTTACCTCTTTTCTCCAGTGGCATTTTCTATCTCTGGATTTGGTCTTCCCCCGAAGGTTTATGTTTGTTATAAAACACCCAGAGGTTTTTGTGGCTGAGGGACTTCCCAGGATAGAGCTCTGTTGTTCCTTGAATGAAGAAATCTGATCTGGGGATCCTGGAGCTCCCAGCTACTTGTTCCTCTAAAATTGTGATGTTGTCCCTTCTCTCACAAAATTAGATCAACTCATGTTTCCTGATGCTCCTGGAAGGGGCTGGAGCCCCAGGAGAGGCTGAGGGAGCTAGGAAGGGGCTCAGCCTGGAGAAAAGGAGGCTCAGGGGGACCTTCTGGCTCTGCACAACTCCTGACAGGAGGGGACAGCCGGGGTGGTCGGGCTGTGCTGCCAGGGAACAGGGACAGGAGGAGAGGGAACGGCCTCAGGCTGGGCCAGGGGAGGTCAGGGGGGATACTGGGACAATTTCCCCATGGAAAGGCTGCCCAGGGCAAGGGTGGAGTCCCCATCCCCACAGGGATTTAAAGCCCTGTGGATGTGGCACTTGGGGACGTGGGTCAGTGCTGGGGAATGTTGAACTCCATGATCCTGGAGCTCTTTTCCACCCTGAACAATTCCAGGGCTCTGGAACTCACGCTCACTTCAGGTAACCAGGATGCAGCAGCCAAAGTCTCAAGGCTGCAATTTCTCCTCAACCCAAAATAGTCAAACATATGCAGGGAGAAAGAGCTCCAAATAAACAAACCCACAATCTGCTCCTACAAAAATATCTTGGAATGTGCACAACAGACTGGGATCCCTCAGGGCCTTCCCAGCACTGCTCAGGGTTCCAGTGGTGACGGCTCCAAGCTGGGACAGATTTGCAGCCCTAAAAAACCTGGATCTGTAGTAATTACTGGCTCTGTGCTTTAAGTGGGAATATCTTTGCATGGAGTTCTATTTTCCATTATTTCCAGATGACAGCAGACACAGTGACAGCTCCAGATGTTTATTTTGGGGAGAGGAGATTTTAAAGATGGTTGCAGGAGCAGGGATGGGGGAAGGTGACTTCCCCTCTGTGGAAAACCAACCCAAACCAAACCAAACCAAACCAAACCCAACCCAACCCAAACCCAACCCAAACCCAACCCAAACCCAACCCAAACCAACCCAAACCCAACCAAACCAAACCCAACCTAACCAAACCAAGCCAAGCCAAGCCAAGCCAAACCAAACCAAACCCAACCAAACCCAACCCAACCAAACCCAACCCAACCAAACCAAGCCAAGCCAAGCCAAGCCAAGCCAAGCCAAGCCAAGCCAAGCCAAGCCAAGCCAAGCCAAACCAAACCAAACCCAACCAAACCAAACCAAACCAAACCAAACCACACCCAACCAAATCAAACTAAACCCAACCAAACCAAACCAAACCCAACCAAGCCAAACCCAACCAAGCCAAGCCAAGCCAAGCCAAACCAAACCAAACCAAATCAAACTAAACCCAACCAAACCAAACCAAACCCAACCAAGCCAAACCCAACCAAGCCAAGCCAAGCCAAACCAAACCAAACCAAACCAAACCAAACCAAACCAAACCACTCCCTGCTCTTTAACTTCCAATGCCATCCAGCCAGGGCAGCAAAATCCTTGGAACTGACCTCCAGGATACGGCCTGGAAACGCTGTGTGCAGGATCGGGGAGGCTCCACCTTCCCGCTCTGAAAACCACTCTGGGAGTGCTTGAGTCACTGAAACAAACCCAGCAGAGAAACGGAGCCTGGGCCTCCAGGGAGGAGCAAATTCCAGAATTCCAGCAGGGATTTATCAGCGGGTGTGCAAAGTGTGTGCAGTGTGAAGGGGACACTGAGCCCGGGCAGGATTGCTGCCACGGAGCTCTGCTTCCTGAAATTCACTCCTCCCAGGAAACTGCAGCAGCTCCATTGCTCGAGGCGCTGAGGAGCCAATTCCAAGGCCAGGAATGTGGTCCTGGCGATTGTTGCCCTGGGCAGGGGCAGGCAATTCCTTCTCCATCAGGAAATACTGATTTACCAAATGCACAGCTTTTCACTTTGAGTGAGCTGGGTTTGCTAAATGATATCCTCAAGTCCTGCACGTGGTTTGGAGAGGAAGTCTCCAAGCAGGAACATACTCCAGGGCTGGGGTTTGTGCTGGGAATGCCACGGTTCAGCCTCCAGGCATGAATTTGGAGTCCCACTCTGGATTCCACACTTGGGAGCAACAGCACCAACCTCAAAATGTTCCTTTTCCCACAATAGCTGCAGGTTCAGGGGGCTGCAGAAGTGTCTTCATCCCTTTTTTTTTTTGGATTAAGATCTTTCAGCCCTGGCTGTTTAAACCTAGCAGGGACCCCTGATGTCCATCCCCAGATCCTTCTTGCCTCCCTCAGGATCTGATCTCCAGGTTTTTAGCAGAAGAGAAGGGCTGCATTCAAATAATGCATTAAAGGTGTTTCCATACCCATTTTTTATTTCACAAGCAGGAGCTGCTGTCAGGGTAAAGAGTGAGGGAATATGAAGAAATCACTTTTCTCTGGCAGGAATTGGATTCCTTTCCTCTCCCCTGGCTGCCCAGAGCAGCGGGAAGAAGCTTTGGGAATTACCAGGCTCAGAACATGCCTGGAGACTCGGGAGGAGCGAGGTCAGGCAGGGAACACCACTAATCCCTGCTGGAAATGACAACCATTTTAGGCTGCCTTTCATTCCTGGAGACTTTTGCCAGGTGTGGGGAGCTCTGAGGAAGTGGAAGGGAATTCAGGGCTGAGTTTCCAACAGTTTTCCTCAGGCTTTGGTAGTCAGGACAGTCCCAGGGCCCTGAGGATCCTGTGAAGCCTTTGGATGAGCCTTTTCCAGCCTCCAAAAAGGACTTCAGCAGCAACACAAACCATAAAATCAGGGAATCCCAGAATGGTTTGGGTTGGAAGGGGCCTTAAAAACACAGTGCCACCCCTGCCATGGCAGGGACACCTCCCACTGTCCCAGGCTGCTCCAAGCCCTGTCCAACCCGGCCAAGGGCACCACAGCTGCTCTGGGAATTCCATCCCAGCCCCTCTCCACCCTCACAGCCAGGAATTCCTTCCCAATATCCCACCTAACCCTACTCCCTTTAAATCCTGAACCTTGCAAGGTGCCTGAGGCTGGGCATGAATTGAGCCCCAAATCAACCCTCACATGGAAAAGCAAATAAACCAATCCAGCTCTTCCTGCCTCCTAATCCCTTCCTGATGTTTTCCAAAGCAGCAAGGGGGAAATCAGAGGTTCAGGGAAGGGACACAAATCCCAGCAGAGAAGGAGCAGAGCCAAGGGCAGTGGAAGGGTCGTTTGCCAGAGGAGTCCTGGTTGGGATGTTGGGAAGTCAGAGCTGGGAAGGAGCACAGAGAGCTTTGCTGGGAAGGCCCAGGGACAGATGGAGCCAAGGCAGGAGGAGGAGAAGTGTGGAGGAGGGAAAGCTCCAGCTGGGAGTGGGTGAGCAGGGACAAACAGGGACATTTTCTGCAGGCCTTTTTAGCCAGCCAGAAGCTGCAAAACCCCCTGCAAGTGTCAGGATTTTGCTGTTTCTTGGCTCAGGGGGTTTGCTTCCCATTTCTCGGGATGCAGGGACATGCCAGGCTATCCAGCCCAGGGAGCTGTCGGTGACCTGCTCCACACTGAGCAGATCCTTTATTTACCAGAGAGCTGGGAATTTCCCAGCTCAATGTTTTCTGTCAGGAATTCCTGTTTTGTAGAAACTGTGCTGAGTTTTGGGATGCCTCGAAATTAAGCTTTTCGGGAAGTATCGGAGTCCAGCGCATCCCTTTGGCTGCCCTGGATGCCTCGAGACCCTGGCAAAGAGCTCGGGGACCCTGGCAAGAAGTCAAAAACACCTGTGGCTTCGATTTTAGCCCGTGGGAGAGGCTGCCAACTCTGTATGAGGAATTACAAACCAAAAGGGATTGAGTAGTGTGATAGGTGAATTGACACAGGGTGGAAAAGTAGAATTTTGGGGTTTTTAGAATGTAATTCAGGGGTACAAGATGGAGGAATCTGGGCGTGCCCTAGCCTTTTCTTCCTTCTTCTTGCCCTCCATGTCTCGGTGTGATGGTGACACTTTTCTATTGGTCCAGGATAGGGACACACTGTCCAACATAGATCTTAGGTATTGTACAGGAACTGTAAACATGGTACACGTAGTTTTGAGTGTATCATGTGGGAGCTGCCCAGGGCTCGGGGCAGACTGCCATGGCTTCTGTACTGGGCAGACCTTGGCAGGTCAGAGAGAGAATGTTATAGATGAGGAAAAATAAACAGCCTCGAAAACTCAACCTCACACATTCCAGGCTTCTTCTTTGGCTGCTGGGCGAGGGGAACAAGGACTTTCACACTGTTGGGGTCTTGCAAGCTGACCCTTACAGGGAAGAAATCTCCAAACTGCCAAAGCTTCCCATTTCCCACTTCTGGAGGAAAGGATGACTTTGCCAAGGAGCCACTTCTCTTTTAGGAAAGAGTTTTCTGGAAGGGAAATGGGAATGCCAACATTTCATCCTGACAGAGCTGGGCTCCAGGCTGGGCCTGGGCCAGGGTTTAACTGCTCCCAGAACTGGATTTCAGGATAAATGTCCTTTGCTGGTTCAGACTGTCCCAGGGATAGCTGCACCTGGATCCCAGACTCTTCCCAGATTCCCAGACTGGTTTGGGTGGAAGGGACCTCAAAGGCTACCCAGTTCTAGCCAGGACACTTCCCGGTGTCCCAGGGTGCCCCCAGCCCGGCCAGCCTGGCTCAGGCTGTGCTCTTTGATCCACCCAGAGATCCTGCTCCAGCCCTGCATCTACCCTGGGATTTTGCAGCTTGGATTCCCAAGCCCCGAGCAAGGCTCCTCCTCCCACAGGGAACAGCTCAGGAGGAGAACCCCGGGCTGTCCCTGGGCTCCATCCTGAGGATCCCACCCGAGCTGAACTCCAGGAATGCCTGCTCCATCCATGGATCACAGGGATCACTCTGGGCTGCCACCTCTGAGCTGACCACTCCAGAAATCCAATGGGGAGGGAAGGACCCCAGGGCCTCAGAGCCACTTGAGGCAGTGTTTGATCCCTGAGCTGGGAGTCACGGCTTGATTGGAGCAGGGGTTAATTACAGGATTATCTTCCCTGGCTTTTCCCTGCCCTTCCTCATTAACATTTGCAGCAGGATCCTGGCCCATGACTGGGCTCCAACTGCTGGAAAAATACCTGTGCTAATTAAAACTGAGCCTAACTCTGTTGGAGCCACCCATGTGAGTTCACAGCTGCTGCTGAAGCTGAGTAAGGATCTTGCTCCTTACTCAGGCACAAAATGGGAATTTTGCCAATTCCAAACCCACAACAACTTTATAGGAGACTTCAGCCATGGCTGCAGCTCTGAGCAACCCCAGGTGCTGATCCTGAGCTGCTCTGGGGTCACCAGGCACCTGCAAAGCCGAGACTAAGCCAGGTTTAAATCACAGAGCTCCAGTTCTTCCCAGGTTCAGGGGGACAGAGCCATGGATACAGCTGACAGCTGATTGCAGAATTATCTCAGTTATGGTGGTGATGCAAGTGTTTCCTCCTTGATGTGCTTACTAAAAACGTATCACCATTGTCCACATGCAGAGAGATTTTGTCCCTCAATCTTTATCCTGAAATCCTTGTCCTGGGCTCTCTAAGAGCCCAGGGGGGCTGTGAGTGCTGGGATTTGTCCTGAGCACAAAACCCTGGAATCATGGAATGGTTTGGGTTGGATGGGCCTCAAGCATGAGCCATGCCACCCCTGCCATGGGCAGGGACACGTCCCACTCTCCCAGGAACCATCCAAGGCTCTGTAATGTAGAAAAGTCTGGATTTT